>NC_138203.1:139770296-140375921 GCF_964194415.1 Vipera berus | reverse complement strand
TGAGTTTAAGCAGTTTGCCGTAGAGGAGAGGACCAGAATTGCTACATGTCTATATGAGAGCTTGAACACCAATTGCAGGAGTATTCATTTCAGCTATAACTGCTAATGTTGGCTCAACTAGTTACCAAATATTTAGT
The DNA here is from genome assembly GCF_964194415.1 of Vipera berus. Taxonomy (NCBI): domain Eukaryota; kingdom Metazoa; phylum Chordata; class Lepidosauria; order Squamata; family Viperidae; genus Vipera; species Vipera berus. The sequence continues at coordinate 140,375,784 of NC_138203.1, read as the reverse complement.
AGAATGCTACAAAGAGTATTAGTTCCTTATACTCTTAAGGAGACAAATACTCTTTCACAAGACTGTGCTTGCCAGATAGGATGTGGTATCTACTTCAACTTTGTGAGGAAGGTGAAATGGAGAAGATCCTGGCTTAAACCCTGTTTTAATTTAATACCTCTCATTGGGTTGTTAGATTAAATAATGGAAGATTCCTTCACAAGACATGCGTTCCTGCCTTTAGAAGCACCATTACTGGCCCAAGAAAAGAAAAACTTTTTTTTCATATTTTTTTTAAAATTGTTCCTGAAGATGTTTTTGGTCAAATAAGAGTGCAGAAGAGAGATCAACAGTCCATTTGTTCATATAAAGATTAGATTAGAAACTAGGTAATGGCTGGAGAAGATTTTGGGGGTTGAAAAAAATCTTCTTGGTTTCTGTCCTTGAGAAAACACAAGGGGGGGGGGCGGAAATGGAAAGATAGTTCTGTATTGAAATAGGAGAATTTGGAATTCAGTGTACATTCTATTTGAGCTACACAAAATTTATTTTCAGTAATTTATGAAAAATATATTTGAATTCTTGTTAATCTGATACTTCATGGATAATCACCTGCTCAAGTTACATCTTTAAATGTATTGCATTTAACTTTATAAACAAATTGATAAACAAAGTTTTTATGATACTGACATCAGCATGACTTAACAGGAATGCTTCCTGTTTTCCCAGGAAGTTTATTAGACAAATACACTGGTTTTCCCCTTCTTCCCCCCCCCACCTCTTTCTGATTACAAAAAATTCTAACTCCAATTTAGGGAGACTGGCATAATATCAAGAGACGTGCTTGGAGTTGCAGTTAGGCTAACAATTACACTAGCTGCTTAGCATTGTTCTAGAGGGCTATTTGCAGCAGCCTCTGAGTTATGGGTGTCAGGAGTTCTGAATTTAAAGATGGGACCAGCCTATAGAATTGCAAATCATTTATCTGGAAATGATTCCCTCACTTGTTTAATTTTGCAAGATTAAAATACTTGCAGTGTTCTGACCTACATAGAAGTTGTGCCTTGTCATCTTAAACAGGACGTTCTGATCTTAGGATCATAACGTTTGTACTTAGCAGAGAAGAAAGAGATCTGTCACTTTGGTGCCTTAAGTTGACAGGCTGAGCAAAACCCAGATAGTTCATCTCATACAAGGTTGTAAGCTCAGGTTGGTATTTTGAAACACCTAGAGTTCTGGTTGAAATTGAGATGATTTAAAAACAATTCGTGTTCCGAATAAGCAAGATGTGAGTCGAGTGGGTGGGAAGCATCTTGATACTCAATTGACTGTTCAGATCTGGCTGGTTGTCATGTCACAGATGGTTCTGCATGCATGTTGGGGGCAGATGTAATGGATAGAACAGGCTTGGGGGTCACCTTCCATCCTGCACTGAGCAAGTGGCATCATCTGCTGCCTTGGCTGCCCTTTGCAGTTGTCTGCTGACTCCGACACACCCTGGATGTACTTAGGGTACTGGGAGGGGAGATTGGGACTTTGCCAGACACCTGCTGTTCAGGGGATTGGCCTGCAAGGGATTTTAGCTACCAAGGAGGACAAGAAGAAGAGTTAATTTGTGTTGTGAGTATTGCAAGAGCTGGTCCAGTTCTTCTGCTGGGTAGTCATGCTTATACCACTGTTGCATGAATGACAAGCAGAATGCAAAACATGAGGCATTCTTAAAACACGGTAATGAGGACAGCAGCATATTTGACCTCTGGTATTCTGTAGAATTGGGTCTGTGTTTCCCTACCAAGGTCACAAGACATCATTGTTTCCCTAGAGCCTAGATATGGCGCTACAAAGGCAAATATTTGATAGCGATTTCCATCCGTGTTATATAATAATTGGGTAGAAACATGTCATGCTAATTATATGATACGAAATCATTGGTCTGAGCCCCCCCCCAACCCAAGCTTGAAAGGCTTCCTCAAATCAGCAAAAGTTGCAGTCGGGTATTGGTGTTGATAGTATAACATTTTCTTCCTAACTGTGGGTATTTTCTATCCATATGCGAGAGAGATTTGAGAGAAGAGGTGGTTCAATGTTGGGAAAGTTCTGTATAAGAACAGGATTTCAGGTTTCAAAGAATGGGAAAAAGAGCAGCATTCTAGTCCTGACGATTACAGAGAAAATAAATGCAGCATCCATCAATTTCTTTCAGCATGAACTGGCTGATAGATTTCATGCCTGCAAAATAATTTCTTTCTGTCCTTTTTGAAAGCAGAACAGGCCTTATTTTGCCCCAGTAATTTTCAGTATCAGCAAGTTCCTTCCTCCTCTCTCTTTGCCTATTAGAACATGACCGTCCTTACTGGATTGCACTGATACTGTCTCAACTCAAAATGCTTATTGCAGCAGATGTGCAAAACTTGGCAATTTGGGAATGGAGCATTCTGGAATGTTCCGTCTGTCTGTCTGTCTGTCTGTCTGTCTGTCTGTCTGTCTGTCTATCTATCTATCTATCTATCTATCTATCTATCTATCTATCTATCTATCTATCTATCTATCTATCTATCTATTGCATATCTTGAGCACTTCTGTGAAGTAGAATTAATCCTTTGAAATCTGAATTACCGGTATCTATATTTTCAAGTTCTTTTTTTTAAGTGAAATCATTTAATTTATAGCAGTTCCATTATTTGCATAGTATACATCGAATGCAGGATTGAGCTTCCTTGGTAATAGCATTGACATTTGCAGTAAAATAGTGTCACTTGCGATTAGGTTCTATTTACTGAGTCATCTACGGCAGTTTAAAAGTTCCCCAAGTCATCCAGTAACACTAGAAAAAGATACCAAATAAGTAAAATGCATATCTTAATACTTGGAGATGAGAGTTCATTGAACAATAACGTTGCATAGGGCCAGCTTCAATTTTTAGCTAAATGTAAATAATATAAACCAATCAACCCGCCTGAAGCTCCTGAAGGCAGGACAAGAAGCAATGGATGGAAACTAACCAAAGAGAGAAGCAACCTGGAACTAAGGAGAAACTTCCTGACAGTGAGGACAATTAACCAGTGGAACAACCTGCCACCAGAAGCTGTGAATGCTCCAACACTGGAAGTTTTTAAGAAGAGCCATTTGTCTGAAATGGTATAGAGTTTCCTGCCTGAGCAGGGGGTTGGACAAGATGACCTCCAAGGTCCCTTCCAACTTTATTATTAATGTTGTTGTTGTTACAACTATTGTTGTTGTTGTTATCCAAAGTTCTCACTCAAGGCACAAATAACCAGGTCAAATTATTCTACTTCAAACACATCATGTGAAGACTCAGCTCTCTGGAAAAGACTTTACTGCTGGGAAAGGTGGAAGGAAAAATAAGACGACCAAGAGTATGGTGGATGTTCTCAGTGGCAATAAGTACACCATTGGGAAACCGGAAGGACTAGACTAGGGACTGATCTCCATGGAGAAAATCAATCTGTGTGGTTGCTAATAGTCAACACTGACTTAATGGCATGTAATCAATCAAATAATATAAAAGTCCTCTGTCTGAGAGCCTGAGGAACTGTGCCAGATTGTGCGAAGCAGCAGTAGGCCATAGGAATCCTGTGGGCAACCTTGGAAATATTTCGTTGAAGTCTTTGATAAGTGGGTTCTGCTAGGTGACTTTTGGTCCAAAGTCATTTAGTGCAGAACACCTTGTATTTTATTTTATTTATTTAGTTATATTTATATACCGCCCTATTCCCTGAGGACTCAGGGCGGTTTACAGGGAATTAAAAATCCAAAATACAAAAATTAAGAACCAAATTAAAAAATATTAAATTGACCCTGTAGTCGATTAAAAAGAACCCTAAATTAAAATTTCTCCTCAGTCTGGGCCCGAGAGCTCGAAGAGCCAGGTCTTCAGGCCCCGGCGGAATGATCGGAGGTCGGGAGCAGTCCTCAGCTCCACCGGCAGCTGGTTCCAGAGGGCAGGCGCCCCCACTGAGAAGGCCCTATCCCTGGGTGTCACCCGCCGGCAATCTCTTACCGGCGGGACCCTGAGCAGACCCTCCCTGTGGGAGCGCACTGGGCGAAGGGCGTTTGATGACGGCAGCAGGTGTTCCCTCAAATACCCCGGACCCAGGCCATGTAGGGCTTTATAGGTGATAACCAGCACCTTGAATTTCACCCGGAGGGCAACCGGAAGCCAATGCAGCTCGCGGAGTAGAGGTGTTACATGGGAGTATCGGGAGACCCCCATTACAACTCGCGCGGCCGCATTCTGCACCAGTTGAAGCCTCCGAGTGGTCTTCAAGGGCAGCCCCATGTAGAGAGCGTTACAGTAGTCCAAACGGGAGGTCACAAGCGCATGAGTAACTGTGCGTAGGGCGTCTCGGTCCAGATAGGGACGCAACTGGCGCACCAGGCGAACCTGTGCAAAAGCCCCCCTGGTCACGGCTCCTATGTGATCTTCAAAATTGAGCCGTGAGTCCAGGAGGACGCCCAAGTTGTGAGCCCTATCAACGGGGGGTAACACCTCACCCCCCATCGTTAGAGGTGGAATAACTTGGTTAACCCGAGATGCCGATATGCACAGCCACTCAGTCTTGGCGGGATTGAGACGAAGCCTGTTTCTCCCCATCCAGACCTGAACCGCCTCCAGGCACCGGGACATCACAGAGAGGGCATCGCTGGGTTGGTTTGGGGTGGAAAGAAAAAGTTGGGTATCATCAGCGTACTGGTGATACCCCACCCTGAAGCCACGAATGATCTCGCCCAGCGGCTTCATATAGATGTTGAACAGGAGAGGCGAGAGAACCGACCCCTGAGGGACTCCACAAATGAGAGGCCTCGGGGCGGATCTCTGCCCTCCCGTCAACACCGACTGCGAGCGGCCCTGGAGGTAGGAGGAGAACCACCGTAAAACGGTGCCTCCCACTCCCAACCCCCTGAGACGCCGCAGCAGGATACCATGGTCGATGGTATCGAAAGCCGCTGAGAGATCTAATAGGACCAGGACAGAGGAGCAACCCCTGTCCCTTGCCCTCCAGAGATCATTCACCAGCGCGACCAATGCCATCTCCGTGCTGTGTCCGGGCCTGAAACCCGATTGGTACGGGTCCAGATAATCAGTTTCCTCCAGGAACAGAGGGAGCTGATGCGCCACCACACTCTCAACAACCTTTGCCAGAAAGCGAAGGTTGGAGACTGGACGGTAGTTGTCTAAAGCAGCCGGGTCCAAAGCAGGCTTCTTGAGAAGGGGTCTCACCACCGCCTCCTTCAAGGCGGCAGGGAAGACACCCTCCTTCAGAGAAGCAGTTATTACTGCATGGAACCAGCCTCGTGTTCCCTCCCGAGCCGGATAAGCTAGCCAGGAGGGGCACGGATCCAACAAACAGGTGGTGGTGCTCAGTCTCCCCATGATCCTGTCCACATCATCAGGGGAAACAGGGTCGAACTCAGTCCAGATAACGTGCTCAAGACCGCCTGATTCCTCCACATCAGACTCTGCCCAGTCAGAGTCCAGGCCGGTCCGGATCCGAGCGATTTTGTCCGCCAGATGATGACTAAACTCCTCGGCTCGTCCCTGCAAGGGATCCTCTCTCACCTCCTGGTTAAGGAGGGAGCGAGTCACCCTAAACAGGGCGGCCGGGCGATTATCTGCGGACGCGATAAGGGCGGCAAAGTAGTAGGTGGTGGTAGGGGGTAATTTCATGACAATATCGTTCAATAAATGATGATCACAGCAGCCATTTTGTAAATAGGCTGTTGAATAGCACCCCTTTGGGTGCCTTTCGGTGTGAATTATTTTATGATGCCACTGTACTTAGACCTGCAGATATTTAATGCAAAACCTATCAAGTTGTGTGCCAAAACCCCCCACGTAAATAGTATCACCTACATAGATTAGTTATTTAGGGAAATCAGCCTATAAAAGCTTATTTTAGACAACATCTTCTAAATATATTGAGAGGGAAGGCATTAAGCACACTCTGTGCTTGTCAATGCTGCTAACATCGGATGTTTTTGCATTGACAACAGATGGAAATGTAGCCATCTTTTTCCTTTCCCTTTTAGAGTAAGATGATGCTGGGAGGGGGGAATGTTAATGAGAGTCCAGCTAGACATAACAACATTAAACTTAGCATGAGAATCAAGGTTATTGAGCCCAGAGCTTATAAAGAATTGGTGGGCTGGAGAACTGGAGAGGAAGCCCGCGCTTCGAGCTAATTGGGGAATGTGATTTATGACAGTTAATTGGAGGAGAGAAATGTGCTTTGATACTATGTGCACAGGGGAGGGGAATTCAATTTTTGGCTTTGATTATGTAGTGCCAATATTATGCTACTTGAATAAAGATTCTTTAAGGTAAATGATGCCTCGAAGTTCTTTTGAAGAGTTCATCTGTCGGAACTATGACAGCGCTCTCCTAAATCTGCTTGTCCTTGTTCTCCTGCCCGTAACTTGCCTGAGTCCTTGCTTGTACAATTTCAAACTTATCACAAGTCATGGTTTCAACCTATTTGGAGATGGGTTTCTAATTCCATGCTAATTTCAGCTGAAGCTACCAGCCTGATGATGACGGATGGGATTCCGTCGAAACGTTGCGCCTACACCTTCATTTCTACGCGGGGAAAAACCCGAATGACCAAAGATCCACATACAAACACCCGCGAAAACCTCAGAAAACATATATATATTGCTCATAGTTACTGAGAGGTTCTGTGAGTTGAAATCCACACATCTTAAAATTACCGAGTTGAGAAATACCACTGTACTCTAATAAATGAAATTTAAGTGCATCTAACCACTTCCAGAGTGGTTATCTCTAGAAGCAGTCTTCCCCTAGTCTGAAATAAGTTGAGAGATTTAACCAACATTAGTATCTATTTATTAACATAGTTAAGCCCTGCCCTGGAGGATTTTTGTCCCTGTTCCTCAGCAGCCTGAATCATACAAACCCACCAGTCCAATGTTTGCCTAGCAGTGGTCTGCATTGATGTACATCAGGGCTTTTCAACCTTTTCACCCATTGTACCACTTTTAGGATATGGCAACATCCGAGTACCACTAGGTGTCAAAACATCCGAGTACCAAGCTGTCAAAAATTTGATGACCAAAAAAAAAGGAAAAAAGTGATGAAGTAAAGGTAGTCCTCGATTTCACTTAGTGACTGTTCGAAGTTACAATGGCACTGAAAAAAGTGCCCCCCAAGCCACAGCCAAGCAAGACACCTGCCTGCCTGCCCACCCGGCAGCACTCTTCCTTCTGTCCGAGGTTTTCATTGTTGTGAGCATTTCTGTTGAGGATTGGCAGTGGAGGTGGGATGGGGGAGGTGTTTGGTTTTTATTCCCTCTGTCTGCTGGGTGGTTGCAGCAGGTTTTGGTCACTTTACATGACCCTGGGACACTGGGACCATCATAAATAGGAATCAGTTGCCAAACATCTGAATGTAAATCACAAGACCCTGGGGATGCTGCAACACTCCAGCTGATCAGCGCTTCTTCTGGGCTCAGCAGAAGCACTGGGATCAGCACTGAGCTCCAGCTGGAGCCTGGAGCTGATCCTGGTGCTTCCACTGAGCCCTGACAGCCCTGCAGCTTCAGCCGTCTCTCACTCAGGCTTATGCGGTGCTGCCACCGGTTCAGCTCATTCCCCTCCCCCGCTACCACTTTTTTAGGATGGTCGCGTACCACCTGCCAGGTGCCAATGTACCACAGGTGGTACCCGTACCACTGGTTGAAAAGCCCTGATGTACATGGGAAAGAACCCAATGGCATTGCTGTAGAAACGTCCTAGGCATACATGTTTAAAATTAAGATTCGGATTCTCCTGGCTCCCTATGCAACCTACTGGGTTTTATTTCTGGAGTTCAAGTCATAAAATTGTAATCCAAAATATCTCTGTTTAAGCACTCGGCAGCATTTTCAGCTCATGATTAAATTTGCTCAGGCTGTTTTTTAGTACTTGTTTCTTTTCATACATTCTTCTCCCCTTCCCTTCCCTTCCCTTCCCTTCTCTGTGACCTTGGATTCCCCTTAGCTGACGCCTCTTTACCTCTGGCTGTTGTAGCAGCAGCAGCAGAAAACTGGGCCAGGGTGTCAGGACAGATCAGAATCTCTTCTGCCTCGGTGCTCACCTACTCTGCATGTAGCTTTGGTTAGATTGGGTTGGGGGTGAGAAGACGGCTGCATGCATGCTCGGCCGCAAGGGATTTCTCATTGCTCAGATGTGGCCAAGCTTCAGGGCGCAAGAGAGCATGCCGCATAGGTGGCCAAGTGAGGCATAAAGTAGGGCCTGATACTCTTTTTTCAAGGGCTGACAGTTAGTTGCTTGGAATGACTTCCCTAATGCCTGATGCCCAAGCTTGGTTCATTGCCTTGGAGTCTACCTTTGAGGGACACCTCACAGCTCAGCCCTCTTTCTCCCTCCTTCTGTCAGACCAAGGATGGAAGAAAAAATAACCAGGGCAGCCTCCAACCAATCTCTCAAATTGTCAGTTTTAATCAAGATAATAGTTTATTGAACCTCATCCTTGTATAGGTACCTGGGGGGGAGGAGGGGGACAAAGGAGGTAAAGGATGGCAGCATGCCCGTTATGGCATTTATAGTATTTTATTTAGTCAGTCTAAACCTACGACACTCCCTATCTGCCCATTCTCTAAAAATGATTAGAAATGATGTAATGATTTTAAATAATTACATATACCAAGGTAACTCAAAAGTTATGCTCCAAAACTAACTAATTCCAACTATATTCTAAATAAATTGAGCAGATTCAGTTGTGTTCCCCCCCATCATTTGCATAATTAGTGCAAGTTCGCATCCCACCAGGCTCAAGGTTGACTCAGCCTTCCATCCTTCCCAGGTAGGTAAAATGAGGACCCAGATTGTTGGGGGCAATTAAGCTGACTTTGTAATAATCCCGCTTGGGGGGGTGTATGAAAGCCCTAATAAGCAGGCATATACATAGAATGAAGGCTACTGCTAAGCTTGTAAGCCGCCCTGAGTCTTCGGAGAAGGGCGGGATATAAATGGAATTAAAATAAAATAAATAAAAATAAAATAATGAATTCTTCTTCTGGTAACCTTGTTTAGGGACTAGAACTTTGTAAATTTACTGTGGTGTTATTTCCTGGGTATTGAAAGTCTTAAGAGAGTCCGTCCCTGAGATTACCATTTAAGTGGTGTGCATATTTCTTTTTGTCTCCCCTGCCAGCAAGTTATGAAGTCTAGAAAATTGCTAAACAAAAAATGGAGAAGGGGAATTTGATCCTCAGAATGCAAAGTTCTGTATTCTGCTTGATAATTGTGGTCACCTCATATGTACAAACACTCCAGCTTGTGTGGTTGTTTAAAGGCAGCCTTGCTAGTTTCCCTGTCAGAGTAGGAAAGAACATTCTAATAATCTCTCTTGGGTCATTTTCCTCTTTCATTTCTAGTATCTCTTTCAAAAATAATAATTTCTTCTAGTTAGTGCTTCATTTACATAACATACCCAAAGTATGTGAGTTACTAATTGTTGAACATTGCTTCTGGGAACAATAGGCCTATGATTGGTTCTGGGCCAATTGATACAGTTTATTCTTGCAGACCCTAGGATCTTTATAGTTATTTCCAAATCCATAAATCAGATGGTCTTTCTCTGGCCTTTAGTGTCCAGTGTTTACACATATACGTAATCTTGGAAAGGCCATTGCTTATTTTAGCTCTTCTTGCTTTAGCTGTCATCAAAATGTCTTTATTCCGCATGATCTTGCTCAAGTTTGTCATTGCCTTCATACATAGGATAGATTCCTTTTGTCCATCTTTATTTGTACTTGAGCATAAGAAGACAAAACTAACCTCCTGTTTTCACCTTATCACCTTCACCTGTAAGTTCGCTAAGCATGCAGGAATATTCTGTCCTATTAATATAATAATATTAACCCAGATTTTTGTTTTCCAGATTTTCTTTCGTAATGAATTCTTTTAAGTTATCTAATTTTAACTAACAAAATGGTGAGTTGTCTGTCTGTATGAAACTATTACTTTTTTTGACCTGTAATTTGGATTACAGCCAGTTTCCAATCTTATATTTGTTGTGTACATTAAACAAATTATGAAGATAATCTACATCTTCATCTCCTATTTTAAAGCACTTTAGTTTTCTTTCATTCTTAATTTTTTTTCAATGTAAAAATTCCTGAGAAAAATAATCAGGTGATGGACTTAATATATTCTGCTGTGATCTACACAAAGCTCTCGTAATAAGTGAAGTAAAGGTAGTTATTTCGTGTAATTTCTTGTTCTCTCCATTATTCATTTTATTTTAGCTATCCGACCTCATGTCCAACTGCCTTTTCTGAACCTGCCTGTTCACTTAGTATATCTCTCTTACATTTAGATTTATTCTTCACTGTAAGAAAAATTTTGCATATGTTCTTATAGCTCCCATTTCTTGTACAGGCATATACATTGATCTTTTCCTATTGCTAGTCATTGCAATCTTTTCCATATCTATTGACAGTTAAAGATAGCTTTAACTATCTTTTTCTATTGCTTTAAACTATTCAGTGAGTATTTCATCTGCCTCTGTTATTTTTCTGTTTTACAGTTGGTTTATTATTTGACATACCTCACTTTCTAGTGAAGCTGGATCCTGAATATTTTGTTAATCCACAAATGCTTCTGTCATTGTATGATCCTATTTATCAGAGTTTCAGTATATATATAGTCTATCCATTTTCCTTTCATCTTTGAGCTTTGATTGGTGGTGATATCCAGGTACAGAATCTGTATTTCCACTGCTTGAAGCAGAAGTTGGCAATAAACAAAAAAATGATATTTTCAAAACTAACTTTCTGCTTTTTTGCATTTGTCCAGTTCAGAAATTCCTTTGATTCTGGGTTATTCCATTTCTAGAACTTGCATTCTAACTACCCATTGTTGTTATTAGCTGCGACGTTGTGTCCAACCCATCGCGACCCCATGGACAATGTTCCTCCAGGCTTTCCTGTCCTCTACCATCTTCTGGAGTCCATTTAAGCTCACGCCTACTGCTTCAGTGACTCCATCCAGCCACCTCATTCTCTGTCGTCCACTTCTTCTCTTGCCCTCAACCTTTCCCAGCATTAGGCTCTTCTCCAGCGAGTCCTTCCTTCTCATTAGGTGGCCAAAGTTATTTGAGTTTCAACTTCAGGTTCTGGCCTTCTAAAGAGCAGTGAGGGTTGATCTCCTCTAGGACTGACCGGTTTGATCACCTTGCAGTCCAAGGGACTCACAGGAGTCTTCTCCAGCACCATAGTTCAAAGGCCTCAATTCTTTGGCGCTCAGCCTTTCTTATGATCCAACTTTCACTGCCATACATTGCAACTGGGAAGACCATAGCCTTGACTATATGCACTTTTGTTGACAGGGTGATGTCTCTGCTTTTTAGTGTGCTTTCTAGATTTGCCATGGCTTTCCTCCCCAGGAGCAAGCGTCTTTTAATTTCTTGGCTGCAGTCCCCATCTGCAGTGATCTTGGAGCCCAGGAAAATAAAATCTGTTACTACGTCCATTTCTTCCCCATCTATTTACTAGGAATTGAGAGGGCCGGATGCCATGATCTTGGTTGTCTTAATGTTAAGTTTCAACCAAGCTTTTGCACTCTCCTTCTTTACCCGCAACAAGAGGCTCTTTAGTTCCTCTTCACTTTCTGCCATTAGAGTGGTATCATCTGCATATCTTAGGTTGTTGATATTTCTTCTGGCAATCTTAATTCCAACTTTTGATTCGTCTGGCCCTGCCTTTCTCATGATGTGCTCTACATATAAGTTAAAACAGGCAGGGTGACAGTATACAGCCTTGCCAGACTCCTTTCCCAATTTTGAACCAATCAGTGCTTCCATGTCCAGTTCTCACTGTTGCTTCATGATCCGCATATAGGTTTCTCAAGAGACAAATAAGATTGACTGGTACTCCCATCTCTTTAAGAACTTGCCACAGTTTGTTGTGATGCACACAATCAAAGGCTTTAGCATAGTCAATGAAGCAGAAGTAGATGTTTTTCTGGAACTCCCTAGCTTTCTCCATGATCCAGCGTATGTTGGCAATTTGATCTCTAGTTCCTCTGCCTCTTTGAAATCCTGCCTGTACTTCTGGTAGTTCTCAATCCACATGCTGCTGGAGTCTAACTTGTAGGATTTTAAGCATAACTTTACTAGCATGTGAAATGAGTGCAATGGTGCGATAGTTTGAACATTCTTTGGCACTGCTTTTCTTTGGAATTGGAATGTAAACTGATGCTTTCCAATCCTGTGGCCACTGTTGAGTTTTCCAAATTTGCTGGCAAATTAAGTGTAGCACTTTTACTGCATCGTCTTTTAAGATTTTGAATAGCTCAGCTGGAATACTGTCACCTCCACTAGCTTTGTTGTTGCTCAGCTTTCCTAAGGCCCACTTCACTTCACATTATAGGATGTTTGGCTCGAAGTCAGTGAACACCTCATTGTGGTTATCAGGGACGTTAAGCTCATTCTTGTATAGTTCTTCTGTGTAATTTTGCCACCTCTTCTTAATCTCTTCTGCCTCTGTTAGGTCCCTGCCATTTTAGTCCTTTATCATGCCCATTTTTGCATGAAACATTCCCTTCATCTCTCTAATTTTCTTGAAGAGATCACTAGTCCTTGCTATTCTATTGTTTTCTTGTATTTCTTTGCACTGTTCATTTAAGAAGGCATTCTTATCTCTTCTAGCTATTCTCTGGAATTCTGCATTCAATTGGGTGTATCTTTCCTTTTCTCCCTTGCCTTTCACTTCCCTCTTTTCCTCAGGTATTTGCAAAGCTTCCTCAGACAGCCATTTTGCTTTCTTGCATTTCTTTTTCTTTGGGATGGTTTTAGTTGCTACCTCTTGTACAATGTTGTGAACCTCCATCCATAGTTCTTCAGGCACTCTGTCTATCAGATGTAATTCCTTAAATCTATTTGTCACCTCTACTGTATATTCGTCAGGGATATGATTTAGTTCATACCTGAGTGGCCTAGTGCTTTTCCCTACTTTCTTCGGTTTAAGCCTAAACTTTGCAACGAGAAGCTCATGGTTTGAACCACAGTCAGCTCTTGGTCTTGTTTTTACTGACTGTATAGAGCTTCTCCATCTTTGGCTGCAGAGCACATAGTCAATCTGATTTCTGTGTTGACCGTCTGGTGATGTCCATGTGTAGAGTCATCTCTTGGGTTGTTGGAAAAGAGTGTTTGCTATGACCATCATATTCTCTTGACAAAATTCTGTCAGCCTGTGCCCTACTTCATTTTGTACTCCAAGGCCAAACTTGCCTGTTATTCCAGTTATCTTTTGGCTTCCTACTTTAGCATTCCAATCCCCCATGATGATAAGGACATCATTTTTTGGTGTTAGTTCTATAAGGTTCTGTAGGGCTTCATAGAACTGGTCAATTTCATCCTCTTCAGCACTGGTGGTTGGGGCATAGACTTGGACTACTGTGATATTGAATGGTTTGCCTTGGATTCGAACTGAGATCATTCTGTCATTTTGGGGATTGTATCCCAATATTGCTTTTCCTACTCTTTTATTGACTATGAAGGCTACTCCATTTCTTCTGAGGGATTCTTGCCCGCAGTAGTATACCTGATGGTCATCTGAATTAAATTCACCCATTCCTGTCCATTTTAGTTCGCTGATTCCTAAGATGTCGATGTTCAGTCTTGTCATCTCTTGTTTGACCACGTCCAGCTTGCCTTGATTCATGGATCTTACATTCCAGGTTCCTATGGAGAAAAAATCTTTACAGCATCAGACTTTCCTTTCACCACTAAATACATCCACAGCTGAGCGTCCTTTTGGCTTTGGCCCAGTCGCTTCATTTTTTCTGCCGCTACTAGTACTAGCCCTCTGCTCTTCCCCAGTAGAATATTGGATGTCTTCTGACCTGAGGGGCTCATCTTCCAGCATCATATCTTTTTGCCTTTTGGTACTGTCCATGGGGTTTTATGGCAAAGATACTGGAGTGGGTTGCCATTTCCTTCTCCAGTGGATAATGTTTTGTCAGAACTCTCTGCTATGACCTGTCTGTCTTGGGTGGCCCTGCATGGCATATCTCATAACTTCATTGAATTAACACAAGCCCCTTCACCACGACAAGGCAGCAATCCATGAAGCGGCTAACTACCCATAGTACATCCTTAATTTAAATCTAGCACCTCTTTCAAGTTGCTGTTGAGTTTTGTGATATCTTCCTTCATTGCATTTGTAGTAGATACATGTATTTGTTATATTGAGATTTACTGGCTAATTTTTAATTTTAATTGGTAAGATCCTTTTGCTTATTGGGTCTGGATCCTTGCACAGGGCAATCTGATTCAATCTGAAGTAGCCGGTTTCTAAGATACCTAGGGATATGCAGTGTGGCTTTATAAGTTAATTGCAATGCTTCGAACAGACCTACAAATCTATTGGTAAACAATACAGCCAGTGGATTATTGGTGTTACATGGCTTTTTTCTGCTGATAGCTTGGGTGTACTAATTATAGTTGCCAAATCCTCTTCAAGGCAGCCCCATTACAGCAAATTGTGGCATGGTGCTAACCACATGAGTCAGCTTTTTTAGGTCTTTCATATTTAATCGTCTTACCAGGTACAATACTTGTCTTGGAAGCTCTGCTAGTGTGTAAACAACCATGTGCAATTTTCAAGGAATTGATCTTTAGAGAAGACACACAGTTCCCAGCTTTTCTTTGCACTGGGAAAAAACGGTTAAAGGATACTCTGTTTGGCCCATCCAAGTTGAAAATAGGGTCCTTGGGGGGGGGGGGAAATGGCTGGATTCACTATAAGTGAATTATAGTGTAGCAGCATTCTCTAGCTGCCTCTATTAGTAAGAGCGAAATTTTAGAAGAAACTTTGCATACTACATTCATATATTTTTTTCTAATTAGAGCCAATAGCTGGTCTTCATCTAAATTCTATCTTTTTTAAAAATTTATACGTGTTTTTAAAAGGTGGAAATACATGCTCCCCACTACCTCCCCTGCTCCCCACCACAACCCCAATTATGTGATGCTATTTTGAATTAAATGAATGGCTTCTTTCCTTAGGAAGAATAGATGAAAGACAGACAGAAGATAGCAGTTGACCTATG
This sequence comes from Vipera berus, assembly GCF_964194415.1. Taxonomy (NCBI): domain Eukaryota; kingdom Metazoa; phylum Chordata; class Lepidosauria; order Squamata; family Viperidae; genus Vipera; species Vipera berus. Next base: position 140,360,709 of record NC_138203.1, on the reverse strand, counting down.
GACAGAAGGTGAATTCAGCAGAGATTCAGACCTGACCTTCCCATATTCCAGCCTCAGTATTCCCTCCACCTAAGTATTCCGTCCAACTTGAATTAACTTGGCTTTTGACTTCTCCATTTGGCGTCGCAACAGAAGGATACTGCTCGCCAAGCCATTTATCTTTGTTCTGTTGTAATTAGGCTTGAAGATTTTCAAATTCTCATTCTTTTTCTCACTTTTTTTTTTGGGGGGGGGGCTTTCCCTTAAACTTCGGCGGGGGGGGGGAGAATTCAACTGCAAAGAGTGAGTGGTGTGCATGCATGTGAACAATTTTGCAACAGAAAATATCTTGTCCATCTTGCAAGATCTTTCCATTAAAGAGAGTGGGAGGCTAACTGGGGTGGTACCTGTTGGCACAGTTCCATTTTGAAACTAGGACAGGCCAAGTTACTTTTCAAGGACAGGAGTAGAATCGTGCTGATTTTGTAGAATAAGATGCTCCCTACAGTAAGTGCAAAAGGGCATTCCTTCATACCATCACAGCTGAAGTGTGAATGAGAGAGAAAAATCTCTCGGTCTCTATGAAACTCAGGTGATCACGTGCATCTTATCATCTTTTTCTCTGTACAATTTTAGGACCACCTGGTCTCCCATATCCACAATAAAAAAGGAAATTCTCTTTCACATTGGGGGTGTGGGGGGGTCACTTTCTCATCTTGGATTCTGTGCAAGCTGAGATTGAAGCAAACGTCTAAATGGTGATCAAGGCACCAGCTAGGAATCCTCTCCAGAGCGGAAAGTATGTACAAACAAGAGCCAAGGCAAAGGACCTTTGAAATAAAGCTTCTCAAGTGACACCAATTTAGAGAAGTTGTCTCAACAGAAATCAGATAGAGATGGAGAGGGTTTCTGCTTAGTTGGTTAACAGTTGGATCACAAGGGCCAGCATTTTCCTCCTCTTTTAGGAAAGAAAAGACACCTCTTTTGAATGGGAATTCCAGTTCTGCCAACCTTTTGCAGGCAGGTGAGCATCTTGCCAATTCTATATTACTCACTGGGCTTTCCTTTATGTTTGCTCCTGGAGAGTGCTAATCCTCTTCATCAGTCAAGGAAAAAGTGACAGAAGGCCAGAGGCATGGCTAACTTGGTTCTCCAGGTGTGGTGGGAACTTTCTTTTAAGGTTCCATGTCTTTTCTTCAGTTGGTCTTCACCCACCCCAAGCTCACGCATATCTATGGCTCCTAACACTTTTACAACTGAGGCAGAGTGGATAAATGTAATACAACTGCTCTCGAATGTTACTGGTCTCCAAATGTTCAGGGATTCTTTGTGCAGAAATGCGTTTACTTAAATATTTACAAGAGGTAAAATATAGATAAGAGCTGAAAATGCAAGTAAAGTTCAATTTTGTTAAATTTTTACATTTGTTTAAACTGAGGATTACCTAAATCTTTGTTATTTGTCTGGCTGGGATGAGCTTGTGTGAGGAGGGAGAGAGAGAGAAACGTACCGGTATTAGGCCTTAGGCACGCTTTCAACATAATTTGGAAGACTACTGAACTTTACATGGACCTTGCTCTTCTTTGCTATTCATTAAAGCATCTAACTACTCTTTCAATCTTCAAAATACTTTAAGAGATGCAATAACATTAATACTGGACTCCGTAAAATAGGGACTTTTTTGGGTGGGGGGATTCTGAAAAAAGGCAGGCTGCTTTAATAAACATTAGACAGGTGCAGTGCTCACACAAAGTCTGAAGTGCTATTTTCAAATGAATCCTAATCTGGACTGCAAGTAGTCATAGCATGCTATATCTGCCAGGAAAATGTAATTTGTGTGTGTTTGTGTGCATTTTCTGTTCTGCATTACAGAAAATTGAGAGCATCATCTCTGTTCTCACACATGTACGTTCATTAGATCTTATGGTTATTGTATGTGAGAAAAATCTGCCCCCTCAGATTGAACCCACTCTCTACTTTTTTTTACAGCTGAGCATTGAGGGAAAATATTCTTTTCTCATTTTCTCACAAAGGAATCTGTGTTAAACCTCAGAATTCCTTGCGGTATATGGCCAAATCTATTTTGAGACAGGTGTGACTTCCATTTTTTATGGGCTACTTGTTGACAGTGCTTAACTCTCACCATTTCATTTCTGACAGTGGGGAGGCTAGAAGAAAACATAGGGACCTGTTTCCAAGGTGAACCTCCTCCTTCCACTTCTTCAAACAAGAAATTCATCTGTGACTTATTTATAGCATGTCTAACTTTTCAAGAAAGTGCAGAGAGCTTTTTGATGCTTGTTAAATTGCTCATAGCATTTTTGTGAGCTGAAGCATTCTCATTCCCAGATTGGCAACCGAAGGGAGGAGGGAAGACCCAACTGTCTTAGAACCACAGAACGTTCCTTGAGGGCAGACGTGAACTTTAGTCTTAAGTCCAGGACCCTGGTTCAAGGATGGGCAACCTTTTCGTAGCCAGAATTTGCACCGTTTACAAAGCTGACCTCTGAAGGCCGTAGAAAGAATGTGACAGTGACATAACCAGAGAAGCAATGGCAATTTTTTTTAAATTACATTTATATCCCACCCTTCTCCGAAGACTCAGGGCGGCTTACAAGCTTAGCAGTAGCCTTCATTCTATGTATATGCCTGCTTATTAGGGCTTTCACACACACCCCCAAGCGGCATTATTACAAAGTCAGCTTAATTGCCCCCAGTAATCTGGGTCCTCATTTTACCTACCTCGGAAGGATGGAAGGCTGAGTCAACCTTGAGCCTGGTGGGATGCGAACCTGCACTAATTGCAGACAGCTGGTGTTACTTGAGGCATTAGCCCACTGCTCCACCAAGGCTCATTTTCCTTGGATCGGGGTGGGATGTGTATATATTATATATCTTATTCACAGTTTTGGTGAAATTATCTTAGGGAAAGCCTCTGGGGCCACAGAAAAGAGAACCAAGACAGGTGTAGCTCATCCTGGCTCAAGGCTTTGGAGCTTAGAAATGATGAGTGGAGCTAGACAGGTCTCCTGCTGCTGCTGCTGCTGCATCATGATTGATGGATATTTCCCCCACTGGCCTGACTGGTGTCCTGCAGAAGAGGGAGAAAAGCAAAGCTAGAAGACTCAGTCTGTTGGCTTATCAAGCAGCATCATTCAGCAGCAAGTCAAAACAAGGGCAGGATAAGGATTAACAATAGGAAAGCACATTTATATGACTACAGTACATTTTTTGGTCAATTTGAGATTAGTGGATAGGATCTTAACTCAACGGGAAAGGCCCTGACACCCAGAAATTGCTACAATGTATTGCCTTCTATTGGAGCCAACAAAAATATAGCCAATTAATGAGTGATATTCTAAGCGTTCTTTCTGAGTCGGGATGAGTATTGTATTTATGCAAAAGTAATATTGGAATCCTTAGGATTAGGCTCATTTTACATTTGCTCAGAATATGGAAACAAGAAATCATTGAAAATGAGCAAGAGGGAAGTCAGTAGGACCTTGCAATGGGGGAAGAGAGGGGGAGGAAGGGGGAAGAGAGAGAAGAAATAAAAGAGAGAGTTGGGGGACTCCATCCTCAAAGAAAATGCCACTGAAGTCAGTGGAGCTTACTAGATAGTAAGCACATATATCTTCTGAGTCCTGTAAAAGAAGGGTTTTACTTCTAATCAATTCAATTAACATATATTTTTGTTATTCCTCCCCCTTTTTTTAAAGAATGATCTCTAGTCAGTTGGTATATATACATATCTGCATGCATGCGTGTAGTTATGCAACATGCACATGCTTGTTAAGGGAAAAAAGAAATCTTGCTGTCCCTGGAATTTGTCAAACATAATGGCAATTTAGAGAAGCTGAGCTGTGTTCAAGATTTTGGGACTTGTTTATAAACCTTTTTTTCCTCGTCCAGTCCTCTTTTTGTGGAAAGGGATACCCTTCTTCAAAGCTACTAAAGTAAAACATGAATGGAGATTGACTGACTGACTGATTGATTGATAGTTTGTGCCATCAAACTATTGCTGACTCTTACAACCTTGTAGATCTTCTCCAGGACTGTCTGTGCCCAGCCTGCTCTTTCAGATGCACCTAAATGTGGACTGTCTTTGCCTTCTCTTTCCTTCCATCCTTCCCAGTGTTGCAGATTTCCCCGGAGAGGATGTCTTCAGACAACGTGTCTGAAGTAGGATAATTTGAGCCAAATTATTTGTGCCTTGATTCTGGCTTGATTGGTTCTCCAAGGTATTATCAGGAATCTTCTCCAGTGTCAAGGCTCAAAAGCATCAATACTTTTTCCATCCTGAGTCTTCGGAGTCCAGTCAAAGGAGGCGGAAGGGAACACATATTATTTCATAGAAGATTCCCATCATCTTCTGAATATTTCTTCCTCCCCTCCCCTATTTTTCACCCAGCCTTGGAAAATGATTCAGGGGAATTCAGAAAGTTGTTTACTGTGTTATGGTGATCAAACTACTGTCACAGAACTGAAATTCAAACCTTTGGGATTGCAGGACAAAGAAACTAGGCTTCTCTGTAGCTCTTGCCATTGGATCTTGTACTTGCCTTAACTCTGGGATCCTGCTCATCCTTGCCTGCCCTCCATTAGAATAGAATAGAATAGAATAGAATAGAATAGAATAGAATAGAATAGAATAGAATAGAATAGAATAGAATAGAATAGAATAGAATAGAATAGAATAGAATAGAAGCTGGAAGGGACCTTTGAGGTCTTCTAGTCCAGCCCCTTGCTCAAGCAGGAAGAACCTATACCATCTCAGACAAGCCTGAGCCTCTTCTTAAAAATCTCCAGTGGTGGAGCGCCCATGATTTCTGGGGCTAAGCTGTTCCACTGGTTGATTGTCCTCACTGTCAGGAAGTTTCTCCTTAATTCCAGGTTGCTTCTCTCTTTGATCAGTTTCCAACCATTGTTTCTTGTCCTGCCCTCTGGTGCTTTGGTGAATAATGTGACACCCCTCTTCTTTGTGACAGCCCCTCAAATACTGGAATACTGCTATCATGTCTCCCCTATTTCTTCTTTTCTTTAGACTAGCTAGCCAAACCCAAGTCCCACAGCCGTTCTTCGTATGTTTTGGTTTCCAGGTCTTTCATCATCTTAGTTGCTCTTCTCTGAAATTTTTCCTGTCAACATCTTTTTTGTGATATGGTGACCAAAATTGGCTGCAGTCATTCCAGGTGTGGTCTTACTAGGGTTTATAGTGTGAAGCAACTCATTAGAAGCTTTTTCAAGTCCCTTTGTAGGTGTGTGTTCAGCAGGACAGCCTCACTGTGAGGCAAGACAGCATCTTTGGCAATGAACTTTGCATTGCTTCCTTCTCATCTCATCTCCATGCAGCTGAGTATTTCTTTGAGCCCCCTGTTTAATATCCGATTCAGACACTAAATCAGGATATAAATGTAGATGTAGATGTAGATCACAGGTGTCAAACTCACTGCATCACGGGATGTGTTGCAACGTACTGTGACTTTTTTCGCATTGCCAGAGCTGGGGTGAGTGCGGCTTCCGCATGATGCAACCGGCCCGCAGGCTGGCAGTTTGACACCCCTGATATAGATCCTTAGACAGTAAAGATAAAGAATTGATGAATACCTTTTGAAATTTCAAAAGACCAAGAGGGAGGTATAAGTAGCATAGAAAGTCAGGGCAGAACGTCAGAGAATCATCCAAAGGCCAGAACTGGATTGAAGTCTGCCATTGGCCCATGACATGCCACGAGCACTGATCAAGGACTTTTTCTACTCCAAACATCCGTAGCACAGTGCTAGTAACCTTGGTTCACTTTTACGTATAGGTGTATGTGTATTCTCTCCCAATTTCTCTCTTTCTCTTTCTCTGTGTATGTATATATATTTATATTTTTTTTTAATTGAACTGCTTGTCGAGACTGGGTGAGTATTGGAAACATTTGGAGAGTGATGGGCTTGGGCTTGGGCATCCTTCTGAGCAGGGATGGAAAATCATTAAGTGAAGCCATCATGTAAGCGCATGACCTAACAACTGTCACAACTTGCGACCGTACTGGCAAACTTCATTATGTAACTCAAGGTCTATCTGTAATTTGTATATTTCTGTAGTCTGCAATAAGTTGATGGTTCTCAGTATAGATGGCTATATCTATACCCAAGCAAAAAATAAAAATAGATAAAGTAGATCACAACCTACTACTTGATAAGATAGAAAAATGTGGGTTAGATAGCATCACCACCAGATGGATTCGTAGCTGGCTGACAGGCCGTACTCAGCGTGTGGTCCTCAATGGAACTGTATCTACATGGAAGGAAGTGTGTAGTGGGGTGCCCCAGGGCTCTGTTCTGGGCCCAGTGCTCTTCAACATCTTCATCAACGATTTGGATGAAGGGATAGATGGGGAACTCATCAAATTTGCAGACGACACCAAGCTGGCAGGAATAGCCAATACTCCAGAAGATAGGCTTAAGATACAGGAGGATCTGGACAGACTCGAACACTGGGCACTATCTAACAAAATGAAATTCAATTGTGAAAAAAGTAAGGTTCTACATTTAGGCAGGAAAAATCAAATGCACAGGTATAGTATAGGTGGTACCTTGCTCAATAGTAGCAACTGTGAGAGAGATCTTGGAGTCCTAGTGGACAATCACTTAAATATGAGCCAGCAGTGTGCTGCAGCTGCCAAAAAAGCCAACACAGTGCTAGGCTGCATTAACAGAGGGATAGAATCAAGATCGCGTGAAGTACTAATACCACTTTACAATGCCTTGGTAAGGCCACACCTGGAATACTGCATCCAGTTTTGGTCACCACGATGTAAAAAAGATGTCGAGACTCTAGAAAGAGTACAGAGAAGAGCAACAAAGATGATTGGGGGACTGGAGGCTAAAACATATAGGGAACGGTTGCTGGAATTGGGTATGTGTAGTTTAATGAAGAGAAGGGTGAGGGGTGACATGATAGCAGTGTTCCAATATCTCAGGGGCTGCCACAAAGAACAGGGAGTCAAGATATTCTCCAAAGCACCTGAAAGCAGGACAAGAAGCAACGGATGGAAACTAGTCAAGGAGAGAAGCAACCTAGAACTAAGGAGAAACTTCCTGACAGCTAGAACAATTAACCAGTGGAACAACCTGCCTCCAGAAGTGGTGAATGCTCCAACACTGGAAGTTTTTAAGAAGAGACTGGCCAGCAACTTGTTTGACATGGTATAGGGTTTCCTGCCTGAGCAGGGGGTTGGACTAGATGACCTCCAAGGTCCCTTCCAACATTATTATTATTATTATTATTATTATTATTATTATTATTATTATTATTATTATTATTATTATTATTATTAACAAGAAAGTAAGTTGGTATAATTTTTAGTGATCTGTGTTGCTAAGATTTAATGTTCTTTCCTTCTCCTACCCCATCTACCTAAGATCATTGCAAGGAAAACTATTTTGGAGTCAAAAATCTTCATTCCTTCAATGACTAATACTTTACTTCAATTGCATTTTCATTTTTGCCTCTAGAATGTGACTTGACTCACTTTCATGAGTCCTCTAGTCATGTTGCTTTTGAAACACTCCTATGTCCTTTGTTCAGCTGCTCCTACCACACCACAGACATTCCTTGTGACCTCTGTTTTCTGCCATATATACATGGTATTGTCCAAGTCCATACTTGAACTTAAAATATAGTATTAAAGGACTGTTTCCCACCCCACCCTCCACCCCAATAAATATCCAACGAGCAATGGTACAATCTGATGCATTTTGTAATGTCAGGTGTCCCAAATAATTCCTGATCAGTGGTCAGGGGGGATGTGACCTGGCAGAAAAAGAATCAAATCTCTTGAATATTGCACATCACAGTTCCTCCCTGCCATACTAATCCTGGGTTCAAGGGAGCCAAACAATGGACAAGAGGTGGGTTGCCCAGTGAAGCCACAACGAAAGCACCAGCTTATGCAGCTCTCCCATTGTCAGCAGTTGTTTGAGTCACTTTTGAACAGGAATTTACTGCTCATCCAGATGTTGCTTGGACAGTCAGTTATTCAGACTCATGCAAGTCTCTGAACTAGGGCTTGACTTGGTAAACTGGAGGGCAAGGTGTTTCCTCTCTCCCTTTGCCAGCCAACCCTCCTAGCCTTGACAGCCAGTCCCCAAAAGTGACAGGAGAAGCGAGTTCTGACAGACGATTAAGTCTACCCAGGCCTAATTGTTGGTTAAAAGCACCACCCATCTTAGCAGTGCTGTGATTAGCAGGTGTTTTTTTTTCCCCTGGTAGGTGACATTAAGAAGGCGGAGAAGGAACAAAAAATGAGGAGACTGTCTTCTGACTATAAGCCAGACCAAAGGCAAAGGGGATTGGCCAGCAACACTGACGCTAGCTTGGTTTTGTGTGGACTCACAAATGGGAGAAGAAATATTAAGTGAGACGAAGACCCTTGAAAGTGCACCTTTTCTGTGATGAAAGAAGATAACAATAGCAACAGCACTTAGACTTATATACCGCTTCACAGTGCTTTACAGCCCTCTCTAAGCAGTTTACAGAGTCAGCATATTGCCCCCCCCCAACAATCTAGGTCCTCATTTTACCCACCTCAGAAGGATGGAAGGCTGAGTCAACCTTGAGCCCATGAGAATCGAACTGCTGGCAGTCAGCAAAAGTAGCCTGCAGTACTGCATTCTAACCACTGCGCCACCATGACTTTCCCATCACGGTCTCCCTGGATCTATAATTCAGCTGTCACTCAGCTCCAGGACTGAATTTTGCATGTAATTCCTGCCCCCATTGTTGCCTTTTTTTTCACTATACTATGGGGATTGTGTCCAAGGCTCCGTAATGTGGTGGGATGTAATCTGGAGTCCCAAAAGGGAAGGGCTGCTTTCCTGATGACAGAGAGGCAGCAGAACACAGTAATCTTGAAGAGGGCTAAGACGGTTCCTCCCTGGTAGATCACAGAGCATATCCGCAGATAGTTGCTTTTAGAATTCAAACATACAAGCATCTGCCGCATAACACCCCAGACTTAACAATAGTCAATAAGAAAGACGAAAAAGGCTTGATAGTGGACATGGCAGTACCTGGAGACAGCAGCATAGGAAGAGAAAGAACTGGAGAAGAGTGTTGTGATTCAGGGTCAGCCTGTGGGTTCGGCAGTTGGGTCGGACGACTCAGAGGAGGAGGAGGGGGGTGTTGAAGACCTTGCTGAGGGGGTTGAAGATCTTGCTGATGAGAGCCCTCAGCCAGGCCCCTCCCACTTGGTCACCACGGAGACCCAGCTGTGTGAGCCTGACAGCGTGGATGAAGATGACCCACAGCTGGCTCTGTTCAAGGATGCCTGACGCAGGAGGCAGTCAATTAGGAGTAAACAGAGGAAGGCAATGGGGCTCCTCGACAGGAGGCAGAGAGAAGCCACGCCCTGAACTCTATATAAGGGGAATGTGTGGGAGGGCTGGTTTGCTGAAGGCAACCGCTTGGATAGTTCCTGTTTCTTAAAGCTCCTTTTTCTTGGTTTGTCTTGTTCCGTTTGTTTTTGTAGCAATAAATTTGGCAGGCGTAATTCCAGGCTCTTGCCTTCTTGTAAAAGGGGTTGTCCCTGCCTTTTCTGCAGGGCCGGTAGCAGGCTGGTACAGAACAAAGATAACAAAATACAAAGACCTGCAAATAGAAATAGAAGAAAATAAAGGCAGTGCCAATGATAATAGGTGCCTTGAGTATAATTCCAAAACAACTGGAGCACCACTAGAACACCACTGGCATTGACAAATTCACCATCGGTCAGTTGCAAAAGGCAGCTTTATTTGAAATAGCTCACAACCCGCGTGGATATTTCTAACACTATCAAACGTCAAAATCTGCCTATCCCAAATCCTTGAAAAGGACTCAGATAGGTAGACAAAAATGCCAAATCCAGTCTGAACATCCGACTGACCGTGCGATGAACCATAATAATAATACTGTGCAACGATACATAATAATAAAAACTACTGAGAAGTAAGTCCACGTGTCGTTCTTAGGGCCTGACAATAAACCGCTGGCATACTTGCCCTTATGCCCTACATGACTTTCACGTTGGTTTGAGTTGTGGTTTGATTATCTGAGCATCTTTCAGTCTTTCTTTCAGGTGTCTTTCTTGCAGTCTTCCGCTCCGAGAGGAGTGGCTTGTTGACTACTCCACTCCCAGGACCTGCTTTCCCACAAACAAAGGTCTTTTGTCTCACCTTTCCCCCCTCCTTCTTGACCACTTTATGACCCAGCCAATAGCAGCAAGGAGTAGATCTCCTCCAGGTTTGCATGGCAGGTGTGTGGGGGGGTGCGGCGGGGGGGTTGTGTTATTGTTTGGGGTTGTGGAGTGGAAAGAAGTGAAGTTAACGCCCTCCCGTTCTGAGATTTCAGAACTGCCTGAATTTGTCGCTCTGCTCCATTCCTGAGCACTGTGTGGGATTTTAGTTTGGAGATCCCGGGAAATATGTACTTTTCTTAAGGGGTGATGTGTGCATAGAGACAAGAGTGGTGCCTATGTGTGCTGTACATGGTGGTGAATGTTTCCTGTGAGTTTGTAAATTATGATGCCCAGAGATGAATGTGCATTTAGGACAGTTGAAGGTGTGCTATGTTGATAGCAAAGGAGAGCGTGTGCCATGCATTTTTTTGTGTTGTATGTATTAGATCTCTCTGAGCCTGCTGGAAATCTCATGGTTCAGGCTCCTGGCTAGTATATCTCCGCTGATGCATGTGGTATAACAGTCCATGAGTTCCTAAACCAAGGCACAGTGTGATATTTCCACAAATATACTTGTAGGTGTGGCAAGATGCATGCTTCGGGGGGGGGGAGAGAGAGAGAGATTACATGTGTATCATACATATCAAGGTTTCTTCTCTGGCTTCAAACCAAACCCCATCCAACTTTGGAAACTCCACCCAAGCCCAGGGGCAAACTCAATTACGCTTGGATTTCATTTCAGCTGCGGCTTTTCATGCAGAGACCTGTCTAAGGAGAAGAATAGTTCTCAGATGTGGCAGGATGAAGAAAGAATCAACTCTGATTAACAGAAGAGGATGGGAGAAGCCTAAGAGGCATGCTGGGAGTGAGAGTATTTTAATAGGCTTTGCCCTACACGGGCATCGGCAGCAAGGAGAGAGTTAACTGGTGGAATCCTAAGTAGATCAACTGGGCTGACCCATTTCAGGCTGAAGGATGGAGGAGGTGGCTCACATTTTTGGTGCTCCTGCTTATAAAGCAGTGGGCCATTGAAATGCTCTCCATCCGTCACTGAGTCGGCAGGAGACTACAGAATATCAGGATGAAGTGGGCTGCCTCCATCGCTGGTCCCTATCCTGCCTCTATTACCGCTGTTCCCAGCCATTTGGCTCACGTGACTTCCTTCCAAGGTAAAGGGTGAGGAAGCTTAAGAGATTCAATTCACCTTGAAGCTGCCCTTGGACTGGGATGGAATAAAGGGGGAAATGCTGCTTTAGCGTAGAAAATTGCTTACATTTAAGGCTGGATCATTGCTGGTCTGGAACAAGCTGAAGTTAGCAGCATAGGGATAGGGCAGAAACAAGATGCTGCCCGGGTATATTAAGTGCCATGGTTATTTGCAAGAGGGGAAGAACCTAGTCTCTCATACCCAGGGTATTGTTTCCAAAGATTGGAATATCTGTAGGTCACAGAATAAGCTGAGCTGGATCTTTTATCTCTGATGCAATAGCTTTTGCACTTTGGGATTTATTTTCAAAGTTGTCCTTAGACGAGCAGTTATAAAGGCAACTCCCAGCTTGCAATTTCAAGTAATAAAGTGCATGTCCTGCACAGACCCCAGTAGGGTTAGGTGCACAATAGAGGTGGAGAGAATGCAGGGAACAGTGTTTACAGAGCAGAGGTCCTCAACCTTTTGGGCACCAGGGACCAGTTCCGTGGAGAGAGGTTTTTCTGTGGACCGGAGGGTGCCTCGTTTTGTGTGCTGCCTGCATGTCGCGGATGGGGCTTTGCTTGTTTGTTTGTGCGGCCCGGTTGCTGGCATGGCGCGGCCTGGTACTGGTCCACGGACCGGGGGTTGGGGACCGTTATTATACAGATTGCAGCTCTTCATTTTTTGTCATTCGTGGGGGATGATGGGAACTCTGCTTTAACATCGTCTGGTAATTAAAGGTTAGGAGAAGCAGTTGAAGAATGAATGTAGAGGATTAATGTTAGAGGCAGTGGTGACAGCTCTCAAAAATACCAATTGCCAAGGTTAAATATATCGGCCTCGAGTCAATTGCTAGGAATTAATTCCTTCCATCTTGCCAAGAATTCCATGTTCCCATGACTATTCCATAAACTGTAACTGAGATTACTTATTCCTGGCCATCCTTCCCCTACCTGATGCCCACTATTCCAACCGATATGCCAGTTTTGGTGGGCATCAGTTTGGGGAATACTCTTCCAGATCTTTTGATTCTGGATATATGGCCTCCTTTACCTGTGGCGTACCTGGGGTTGACCTTTGAACTGGCCAGCCCTAGTTCTGTGCCTTAAAACAAGCTGCAGTTTCAACAGAGGAACTGGTTTGAATGCTAATTATTTCTGCCTGCCTTGTCACTCTGATTTACTCTATTTCACTTTGTGGCATGATCTTTGGTTGCATATGGGAAGATGGGGGTGGGGGGTGGGAGGCATATATGAATGTATATTGTGGGATGTTTTCATTTCTGTCTCTGTTTCTCATTCCTCTCCTCCTCTTTTGGAATGTAAGCAATCATTTCATTCTGAGGTGGTGGTATTGCTTCCCTCTCTCTTGCAAGGCTACCCCCCAACCTGTCCCTTTTTCTGCATGCACCCTTCCTCCTCTGCTGCATGCTTGCCCCACTTTTAAGCATCTTTAATTGGCTAGGCTTTCTGAAGCCTATTATGAATAGCTGGGAGAAGGGAGGGCAGCCTGCTTGTGGTGGGGGAAGGGTGGCTTGGGTTGTTTGGGAGGGGAAGGAGGAAAAAAGTGGCTAGGCATTGCTGCGTCTGGTCAGTTGTCAGCATCGTTCCTTTTCCAACTATGCAAGGGAGTGTGTGGATGAGGAGAAGTCACCCAACAAAAGGCCAGTCCTTGGACCAGTGAAGCAGTTTGTACATCTGTTCCCTACCTCTCCCAAACCTCAAGTACAACATGAACTGAGATAGTTGGAAGTAACCATGTATCAACATGAAGAAAACCAAGATCATGGCAACTGCCCCTCTCAATTCCTGGGAAATAGATGGGGAAGAAATGGAGGTAGTGACAGATTTTATTTTCCTGGGCTCCAAAATCACCGCAGATGGGAACTGCAGCCAAGAAATTAAAATACACTTGCTCCTGGGGAGGAAAGCCATGGCAAATCTAGACAGCACACTAAAAAGCAGAGACATCACCCTGCCAACAAAAGTGCATATAGTCAAGGCCATGGTTTTCCCAGTTGCAATGTACGGCAGTGAAAGCTGGACCATAAGAAAGGCTGAGCGCCAAAGAATTGAGGCCTTTGAACTATGGTGCTGGAGAAGACTCCTGTGAGTCCCTTGGACTGCAAGGTATTCAAACCGGTCAGTCCTAGAGGAGATAAACCCTGACTGCTCTTTAGAAGGCCAGATCCTGAAGTTGAAACTCAAATAACTTTGGCCACCTAATGAGAAGGAAGGACTCCCTGGAGAAGAGCCTAATGCTGGGAAAGGTTGAGGGCAAGAGAAGACGGGGACGACAGAGAATGAGGTGGCTGGATGGAGTCACTGAAGCAGTAGTAGACATGAGCTTAAAGGGACTCCAGAAGATGGTAGAGGACAGGAAGGCCTGGAGGAACGTTGTCCATGGGGTCGCGATGGGTCGGAGATGACTTCGCAACTAACAACAACAACAACCATGTATCTGACTGTTTAGCTGCTCAACCTCCCAAATGTTGTCATCAAAGTTCAGTGAGCTCAATATTTGAGGGGGAGGGGGTGTTGTTTCCTCTTCTCTCCTGAATTTACTTCCTTTGCCTGCAATGACATTGGAGGCTGAGAGTTGCCAAAGGCCACTCCGCCCCAAAGGCTACCTTTCCCATAACCAGGATATTCGTGGAAGTGAGAGACTCGTCTTCCTATCAGGTGGTTCCCAAAAAAAACCCAGATAGACACAAAGCCTATCATTCCAATCTTCCCTAGTCTGACCTTCCATCTAGAGGTGTTGGGGATGGCATCCCCCAGAATTCCTAGTTAAAATGGTGAAAGGTTTATTTAAGTCAACTAGCAGTCCCACAATCTTTGAGTCATTCTTAACACTGACATTACAGGAAAGAAGGCATTTTCGTTCTCCCGCCTTGCCTGTTGTCATAAGATTTATAGCAAGTGCCAGAGGCAGGATGACCTGGGAGGAACGGTGTAGAATAGAAAATGATCTTTCCTCTAGAGTCCTGCTGTCCATAACTCTTTTTTTGCTCCCTAGCAGCATTGCAATAAATACAACAGTGTTGGGAGAATCCTGTTGCTCGTCCATTGCACACATTGAGGTTTGATCATGTATTCGATCAAGAAAATAGGATAGCTAAGTCATTCCTGCTAGGAACTGCTACTGCAAAGCCTTGGAACCTCTTTTTTCTGGAAAGAATGGATTCATTAATGATTGGTTATTTCTTGTGTCGGATTAACAAGGTTCAGAAGAAAATTAGAATGCTGTGTATAAAAGGTTGGGGTGGCTTGTTTGTTAGAGAGGTGGGATATTTGTCTCATGTATCACAACTGTGTGTGTGACTTTCTACTCCTGCTACATGTGATGCTTCGTTTGAGTTTTGCACATTTTTAAAGAGTTTGCATATATATTTTTTATTAAAGAAAAAATGAAAGATTGTGAAAAGATCTAACTCATGAATTCATGTTCCAGAACAAAGGAAAGTGCTATAGTGACTGTAAATTCAGGGTTTTTCTTAGTACAAAATCAATTGGAAATAAACCCTGATAGCCATTTTGACTTTTTAAAATATCTACATTGATTGGGATCTGAATTGGGATGTTTGACATAATAGGCAAATGAATTAAAACATTACACATTGTTCACTAGATATAATTAACTGTGAAATTTTAAACAATATTTTTTCAAGACCTTGCATTATTGTGGGTATTTATGTTTAGTAGAATGAACATCTCTGTTGAGGTATAGTTAATAATAGTAATTTGTTAAATTTATTTGCTGCCCAACACCCAGCAGTTCTGTATGGTTTACAAATGGTTAAAAACAAGTACAGTAACAATATAAGGAACACAGAACAAAAAAACAGATGTAGAGGTGTAAAGATGTAGATATACATACAGATTATACAAAGAGATATATAGGTATGAATGGAATTTGCCAAGTTCTTGCAGAGTCAGCCGGTAACTTCTTATACTGTATTTGTGTTTTATTGGTCTGGGGCCATAAGTAAACAAATAATTTTCCTCCGAATAGGACTTTTTGCTAGCTTTAATATTTAAAGAGAGAAATGGTGAATATTTTTCATCCCTAAATTTCTGCTTTAGTGTCCTTTCTCTGGGTTTTCAGATTCTCATAGGAGAAATTATAATGCCTTTTTAACATTCTCCGCACCCCTTGGTTTTTGTTTTCCTAGCTCACAGGTCTGCAACCCGCGGCTCCGGAGCCGCATGCGGCTCTTTCAGCCGTCTCCTGCGGCTCCCAGTCCTCTGCCATGTGCAGTCCCCCCCCAAAAAAGTGGGAGTAAAAAAGTTCAACCAATCAATTCAAATATGCAGGGTAGGTGCATATCTCGCCTTGGCTTCACTCTTCAGTCAAACCCTGTTCTGCGCATGTGCGCATGTGCACGCATGCGCACACATTTTTTGTGGCTCCCAGTTTTTCCTTTTGTGAGGGAACCGGTTCCGAGTGGCTCTTTCACTGTTTCAGGTTGCTGACCCCTGTCCTAGCTTTTCACTTCTTATGCTTTTTGTAGGTTAAGTGGGAGGGACAATAAGTGGAGTAAAAGCCTTGTGTTTGCTTTGAACATTCAGTTTTTTTGCTACTGATACATATTTCTTAAGTTTAATTATGTAGAGAGGGAGTTAATTTCAACTTTTGAAACTACCCAGTTTGGTATAGTATCTACGATTCTTTATTCCTTATTTTTTTCCCTTCTCTATGAATAAAATGGGGCAAGTGTCATATTAGTGGGAACAAAAAAGAGAGAGAGAAATAACAAGAACAGGGCCCAGAAGTGGAACTTTATAAATTTAGTAGCTAATTTAAAAAATAAGAGATATTGAACATCAGACTTTCTTGAAAGCTACTCTTTGTTCTTGCCTGTAAACCCAGATAGATGTTTCTCTTCATCAAAAGCCACTTTCCATCACTTTCTGCTTTCTTTATGTCCCAGAATTTGTATCTCTGTGAATAATGTTCTTCTAAATTGGTTTGAGTTGGTTTTCTTGTGCAGCAAAGCAGGGTAAATAACCTTTATGTAGTGATGCCATGTAGGTTGGTGGGAGATATTGTAAAAGTCAGAATTGGTACCAGTGGTTTAGCAAAAATAGTTCAAATGCTGACTCCATCGGGAGGAGGACACTGGTGTCTTTCTTCAGGTTTGACAAATGTCTTGAGCCTTTTAAATATTTAATTGTAAGCTGTCTGCAGCTTAAATTCAATTTTTGTGTGTGTGAATTTGAAAGCTGGGAAGTTGAGAGTCATTATCGGGAGCTTTAATTTTGAAACTGATCTCGTAACATGTCTATGGAGATTCTCAGTCATCCAAGTCATGGTTATCCCAAAAGTGCTTTTTCAAAAGGCAACTGGATTTTGTTTTTCCATGAAGATGTTTCGCTTCTCATCCAAGAAGCATCTTCAGCCTTCAGTTCTGACTGAAGAAGCTTCTTGGATGAGAAGCGAAACGTCTTCATGGAAAAACATAGTCCAGTTGCCTTTTGAAAAAAGCCCTTTTGGGGTGATCTCATAACAGTTTCTTAAAATTTGGGCAGTTTGCAAGAACAAGGAGAACATTCCTATGTCGATGGTTTTGAAATGGCTTTCTGGATTCAAGAACCAGGATCCTGGTGGGATATGATGGATTGTCTTAGCCAGCTTCAGCATCTAGGAAGGATTGGCATCTAGAAGCATCCTGGGATTGTACAATCATTAGAGGTTCCACCCAAACGATAAGATTATGCTGAAAATCACTAAAGCAAATGCTACTCTGTGTGGGTGTGAGGATGCCTTGAAGGGAGTTATCCTCATCAGATCCTGGGGTACTTCCAAACAAAAGTCATACAAACGTTCTCCCTCAGTTACAGTTAGAGTTTTCTTTTTATTAGTAGGCGGGAAGAAAGGGACTGTTGGGAACTCTCTGTTTGAAAATATTCCCACCAGTCCCATGAGTTGGTTACCTCAGGCAACAGGTCTGAGGATAAAAGATTGCAAGATTCTTTTCTGGAAGATGCCATGAGGCTTAATATTGATTTCCATTAGGCTTTGTGAAGTAATCTTTTATCTCTTCTGCATGTGAGTAGACAGGAAAGCCCTGTTTGGCATTCCAGCCTAACAGGTACCAAGAAGATGATTTAAACCAGTTCTGGTCCTGTAAGATGCAGAGAAATAAAAATGTCAGATAAAAAGGAGCGGGTTGCTGAAAGGGAGAACAGTATCCTCTTTCTAGCTTCAGATTTCTTAAAAACAAAATGCTAAAATTGCCTGGCAGTTTTCTAATTACAGAACCTTGTTGAAAAGTGGTCTGCTTTGCCTGACTGTACACAAACCCAAACACACGCATGCCCTGCTGTTGACACCCACACAGCATAGAGTGCCATCTTTTATTGATGTTCTGCTTGGCTTCGTTGAAAGGAAAACATGTTTGTAGTAACATAGGCAGATGGCCGGGTTTTTTTTTTCCCCTTCTGCTTTTGGTTGGCATGATGGATCAAATCTCAAACTCCCCCACTTTCATATCGAGGGAGATTCCTCTTGCAAAGCTTCTTGCCAAACCATTTGTGAGAGTGGGCGGCAGACTTCACTGTTCCGTTTTTACAGCTATGTTTCATTGGCATACTCTGTAGACGATCAGCCACCCGTGATTTGTTGGGAACATCTCTCTACATTTGCGAAATACTCAGAGGATTAATTTATACCGTGGTGACAAGACCACATACTGTATATCAATTCCAAAGTGATGTTGCAATACCCAGTCCATACTAGGAGAAAGACAAGATATGCTTGGCGAAATCATGAAATATGCTCAGGTTTTTTTCCCAGTGACTCCAGTGTGGCTTCCCAGTCTATTTTACAACTCTAGGATTTCTTAATCAGATCCCAGCTTGCTTAGGTTTTCAAGATCAGCTATGGTTATCTGGGGACTCCCGAAGAGCTGAGCAGCAAAATCTATCATGTGTGCACTGAATTTCTTTCAAAACAATGCTTGAAGTGCAATTTTAAGCATCTTTAATAGAGAATAATTTATAGGCAGGTTTTCAAAGTGAATCCAGAAAACTGGGCAGTTAGTTTCTATGCTTATGGCTATAGAAACTATAATGTGGGGTGCCTTAGTTTTTTAGAAACTGGATCTCCCCATCAGAGAGATCCGAACTGGAGATCTTGCTTATCTGGGACAGACAGAGGGAGATGCAACTATAGGGCATTCCTTCCTGCTACTTCACTTTTGACAGCCATGTTCTATATTTTATTTTATTTATTAAGTTTGTATAGCTGGAGAAAGAGCCTATGGAATTGGTGGGGGAGACATGAAGTGACCCTGCTATACATACACTCTTCTCACTACTTCAGAAAATTTGGCAGGATAGACAAGATCAGCTCTACCATTATTATCCTATCATTTTGATCGTCTGAATTCCAGATAAGATGGGACCATTGGGGGCTAAACTTTGGGGAAATCAGAATGTGAAGCAGAAAATTAAGGCTGAGCAGGAAGGTATGGCTCTGAAAACTGATCTTCATTTCTTAGTGATGCTCTTTGAAAAATAAAATGTTGGAAGCATTAGGCCTTTGGTCCCAAGGCTGATATGTTTGTGTATGTGTGGATGACTTGGAAACCTTGAAAGGTCTTGATCTCTCTCTCTCTCTCTCTCTGCTCTTCTAGCTCCCATTCTGGAATCTTGCCACCCTGCTGCTAGTTAAAAGTGGATGGTAAGCCACATTAAGTCCTCACACTACCCTAGTCCTCCCAAACAATTATGCCAGGGTCAGGCCAGGCGCGGCAAGGACACTGAGAGACTTGAGGGCAGCAGGTTTCTTGTGCTCACTTGGAAAAAAGAATTGAGAAGGGTAATCAGGTGTTCTTTTGAAGAGGTATGGTCCTGCTTTTTTTTAATCTGAATACAGACAATTACAAGGGGAGAAGTCTGGCTGGAAAGGCTGATTGACTCTGCTTCTGCCCCGTGAAGAACACACCAGAAGAGGCAGTCTTCAGATCCCTGTGGTTGGCTCCTTTCATTTTCTTTGATCATAGTTCTGTTCAGCTCAGATAAAGACCAGATGGGTATATGTGAAATAGGGGATGAAACTAGATTTATAGAGTGCTGGAACTTTTTATATTAATTTGAAAATGGCCACAGGGTAGGACTATTTTTGGACATAGGGAATGTTGAATCTCCCCAAATCTGGCTTTTAGCTTTTTTTTTTAACTACTCCATTGTTGCTAGTCATTTGGGGGTGTCATGGGGAGTTCCGGGGGGTGAGACATTCCCTCTGTCTCTTCACCCCCAGTTCCTGCAGGGAAGGCAGAAAGCCACTTTACCCATTAGCTTTGTAAGGACCCTAAATAGTGGCACCACGTCAGCCATGCAGCTGAAGTGAGAACAGTGGAGTGAGAATGTGAGGAGATGAGGGGGGTGGGGAGGAGAAAGATGTCACTTGTTAGCCATCAAATGCAGCAGCAGCAGCAGAACAAACGTGAGGGAGAAGATTTGGTGACATCTCTTCCCCTCGATCTCCCTCTTTCAGGTGGCTTTCAGACGAGTATTACAACTTGGGTGGACATCTAAATGACAGGTGTTATGTCAGTAGCTTTGTTGCAAAGAAGGTTCCTTTGAAGCGGGAAATTCTGGTGCAATTATTGGTTAATGTTGTAAAGGCGGGAAAACCCGGGCTAGGGATTGGATACAGTTCAAACAGCTCGAGTATATAAGCCGGAGTTACTTTGACAGTTGTCAGTTGACATATGTGTATTAATAAACCTTATTGCTGTTAACCCTCACTGAGTCATTCGTCTGTCTGGACCAAACAACTGGCGACGAAGGTGGGATAGGCGGCGGACTAGTGAAGGATCAGCGACTAACAGCCGCGCGTAAGGCGGTAAATTTAAAAAATTCACAGTCAACCGCAAGTGGTCGCGGCGGAATCAACAAACCTCCGAATGGTGCAAATTGGGTCTTTAAAAGAATTCGATCCAAACTACCCAGAGGACTGGGAAGAATATGTGGGACAGGTCGAAGGGTTCTTGCTCGTGAACGGCATAACCGACGACCGGAAAAAGGCGGCTGCCTCACTAACTATTTGCGGCACACCTGTGTACCGGGTTGCCGTGGGACTGTGTCAACCATTGCCGGTATCAAGCGTTCCGTATGCCGACTTACTGGCCAAATTAAAGGTACATTTTACGCCAAGAAGATCAGAACTCTTCTGGCGGCGCATTTTCGAAAAACGAAATCAGAGACCGGGCGAGTCAATAACAAAATTCGTTGCTGCAGTCAGAGAAGCAGCGGTACGTTGTAAATATGACAACTTAGAAATAAGGATCCGGGACAGAGTGGTGCTGGGCTTGCGAGACGAGCAGTTACAAAATAGAATTATCGCTAAGCCCACCGGCGACTTGCAAGAAGTCCTCGACGAACTTTTAACATATGAATCCACTGGGTATCGCGACCCCCCCCCCGCAATAGCATGGCTGCTTCTGCCGAAATAAACCAAGAAAGCCTTGTGGACTGCGGGGAGGTGGACCAACAATGGGAAGCCGACATAGCCGAAGTCACCAGACGGTTTGGAAAAATGGCGGCAAAACCATCCCGCAGCGAAGGACCAGAACCGAGTCGCCGATTCCAAACAACAACACCACAACGACAACCAACAACACCGCAACGACAACCGAGAGAAATTCCTGCAAGACAGCGCGACAGCGACAACCGATGTGGAAGCTGCGGGGGCAACCATCCCCGAGCAACATGCAGATTCCGCTCTGCTAGATGCAGATTGTGCGGAAAGACCGGCCACATTCAAGCCATTTGCAGGGGTCGTGCACGCGACAATCGTCTACACGAAATCGACGTTTGGCCCGAAGGTAAGGTAACCCCTCACTATAGTGGCAAGGAGACCCCTAGACCTTGGGCACAATACCCCAACCGCGGGGAGGTGGCGCGAGTCAATCACATAGGGAAGAGAAAAATAAACCATATTTTGGGATCAAAATTAAAAATTTTAGTCCAGTTGCAAGGAATTCCTTGCAAAATGGAAATTGATTCTGGGGCCTCAGTGTCCATAATTTCTAGTGAGACCCTTAAACAGATTGAACTTAAAAGTGGTCGCAAAGTTCCACTTAGTTCAACCAAAATTCAATTGGCGGATTTCCAAAAAACCCCAATAAAAATTAAGGGAAAAGTTACCCTTAAAGTTAAATATAAGGGGTTTAATGGATTCCTAGATTTAATAGTCACAGAAGGCCATAGAACTAGTTTAATAGGCCTTAACTGGTTCCCTGCCCTGGGAATTTGGGTCGGGGGAATTAACACCGTTATTAATAATAATAAAACCCTCAAAAATGTCTGCGATGAATTCGCAGACGTATTTGATGGTTCCTTGGGTAAATATAAAGGGCCTCCTATTAATTTTAATTTAGACCCAGCAGTTAAACCCATCAGGCTTAAGGCCCGTCGGGTGCCTTTTGCCCTTAAGCAAAAAATCGAGGCCGAGCTCGATAAGCTTGTAGGCCAAGGCGTTTTAGAACCGGTCGAGGGTGGCTTGTGGGAGACGCCAATCGTCACACCCCTTAAACCTAATGGGGATGTGAGGATTTGCGCTGACTACAAGGCCACCCTGAACCTCGGAATGAAAAAACATGCTTACCCGGTCCCGACGGTGAAGCAGGTCCTCGCCACGATACAGGACGGCGCCATATTTGCCAAGTTAGACTTGGCGCAGGCGTATTTGCAACTTACTGTTTCCAGGGAGGCTGCTGAAGCTCAAACTATTGTTACCCACAAGGGGGCGTTCCAAGTCCACAGACTGCAATTCGGTATTGCAGCAGCTCCAGGCATCTTCCAGGAGGTGATGGAGAGGACCTTAAAGGGCATACCTGGTGTATGCCCTTACTTTGATGATGTTCTAATAGCTGGAAGAAATGAAGAAATTTTAGCTGAGCGTCTGGAACAGGTATTGGGAAGATTTAGGGAGGCTGGACTTAAATTAAAAAGGGAAAAATGCTGTATAGGAGTTAAATCCACAGAATTTTTAGGATTTAGGATTGATAAGAATGGAATTCACCCTACAGCTGATAAAATTAAGGCAATTAAATTGGCACCAGAACCAAAAAACAAGGCTGAATTACAAGCCTTTTTAGGATTAGTCAATTTCTATCATACATTCTTGCCACATAAAGCTGCCATCGCGGAACCATTACATAGACTATTAGATAGAAAAACCCCATGGCAGTGGCAAGAAAAACATAAAGTCAGTTTTCAAACTTTAAAAGATATCCTATCAAGCCAATCCACAGTTACTCATTTTATTGAGAACAAACCGATCTATTTAGCTTGTGATGCTTCACCTTATGGTGTGGGGGCTGTTATCAGCCACATGGATAGTCAGGGCATTCAAAAGCCAATTGCATACTATTCCAGGACGCTTACTAAAGCCGAACGGAATTATGCACAAATTGATAGAGAAGCATTAGCTATTGTGGCAGGAGTAAAAAAGTTCCATGATTACCTTTATGGTAGGAACTTTACCATACTCACTGACCACAAACCATTATTGGGACTGTTTACCACTGATAAGCAGACACCCCAAATAATGTCTCCCAGAATGCTGAGGTGGTCAATTTTCCTCTCAGCATATTCATTTTCACTACAACATAGACCTGGTAAGGAAATGGGCCATGCAGATGCCCTTAGTAGACTGCCTTTATCCAACACAGAGGAGGACCCTGCCCCAGTAGGACAAATTATGTCATTACAGGAAATTCCTGAATGCCCCTTAACAGCTAGAGAAATAGCTGAGGCTACTAAAAAAGACCATATTCTCAAGAGGATTATGACCTGGGTTCTAGGGGGTTGGCCTAGCACTAACCCTGATTCCAAGTACATCCCATATTTTAGAAGGAAGAATGAACTATCATCCCATTTGGGATGTATATTGTGGGGTAACCGTGTTGTTATTCCTGAACTTCACAGAAATACAGTTTTATCTGAATTACATGAAGGTCACCCCGGAATTGTGCGAATGAAGGCATTAGCCAGAAGTCATTTGTGGTGGCCGGGGCTTGATAAAGATATTGAAGAATGCGTTTCAGGGTGTTATCTGTGTCAGCGATCTAGACCAGAGCTGGCACACGCACACACACATAAGTGGGAATTGGCCAGGAATCCTTGGTCTAGGATTCACATTGATTTTGCTGGGCCGTTTCAAGGCCTAACCTTCCTAGTTGTGGTGGACAGTTTCTCTCGGTGGCTGGAGGTAGTGCCTGTTAATTCAATGTCATCTGGTAGAACAATACAGGTTTTAAGGGGCCTCTTTGCCACTCATGGGTTACCTGATGTGATTGTATCGGATAATGGGCCACAATTCACCTCTGCTGAATTTCAGGATTTCCTCAGGGCCAACTCGATTAGACATGCAACATCAGCACCTTTCCACCCGTCCACCAATGGCTTGGCTGAACGCAACGTGAGAACCACCAAAGACGCCTTGAAGCGAATCATCCGTGGCGACTGGCACCAAAGACCTGCAGACTTTTTGCTGACTCAACACACAACCCCTTGCACGGCTACCGGGAAAAGCCCTGCGGAAATGAGGTGGGGCAAACGGCTAACCACTAAACTGGACAGGTTACATCCTGACAAACTACCCTCAAGTGCTGAACCTGACATCCCAAACAGGTCCTTCAACATTGGAGACTTAGTCTGGGCCAGGAACTATGGACAGGGGGACAAATGGGTTCCTGGGGTAGTCACTGACATATTGGGGCCGTTGTCTTACACCATTGAGGGGGAAGGGAATAGAGTAAGTAAAAGACATATTGATCAATTAAGGAAGAGGGTTGCCGGAAGTATGCCAGTTGATGGGGGTCAAAACGTACACGGGGGTGATACTGCATCTTGGCTTAATCAAAACAATTTGCCTGCTAGCGGAGAAGCGGAAACTCAAACCAGTGTGGCTGCAGCTAACCCACAACATTGTCAAATTGATTGGGAGTTGTCCCCTATGAACAGACCAACAGTACCTGAGCAACAACAACAAACACAACAGCAATCACAATCAGTCAGTAGTGAAGTTTCAGAGCCTGTAATTCAAAATTCCAGACCCATAAATATCAGCCAGCCAATCAGACAGTCAGTTAACAATGACTTAAGTAGCCA
Source organism: Vipera berus (assembly GCF_964194415.1). Taxonomy (NCBI): domain Eukaryota; kingdom Metazoa; phylum Chordata; class Lepidosauria; order Squamata; family Viperidae; genus Vipera; species Vipera berus. Next base: position 140,336,210 of record NC_138203.1, on the reverse strand, counting down.
ACCCAATAGATACCCATCTAGGGTCCATAGGCCACCCAAATACTTGAGAGATTACGTCAACAAATAACATCAACTGGGGGGGAAGGGGTGTTATGTCAGTAGCTTTGTTGCAAAGAAGGTTCCTTTGAAGCGGGAGATTCTGGTGCAATTATTGGTTAATGTTGTAAAGGCGGGAAAACCCGGGCTAGGGATTGGATACAGTTCAAACAGCTCGAGTATATAAGCCGGAGTTACTTTGACAGTTGTCAGTTGACATATGTGTATTAATAAACCTTATTGCTGTTAACCCTCACTGAGTCATTCGTCTGTCTGGACCAAACAACAGGCTTGTCCATTCTCAGCCCTTTTTGTTGTTGTTGTTGTTGTTGTTTTAAAAAAAATCCTTGTTCATTCTAATGTCTTTTAATGCACAGTCAGAATGACTAGAACATCACCATTCTCCAAAGGGATAGTTATTTCATGGCAATTTTGTGGGGTTTATGTTATATTTTAATGCTGGCCAAGGACCAAAGTAAAGATTGATTTTATCTGCCATCCTCTTTAATTTTGTTGGTATTGTGGGGAGGCAGCTTCAGTTGTAGTAACACTCATCATTCTTCCCCCTTGTACTTTTCTTCATTTATTCCCCCAAAGGCATACAAATATTTCTATATACCTATCTACCACTTCTGTACACATTTTTACATAGGAATTTCTATTGACTGGGTGTCCTCTGAGGAGAATTGTGATAGATATTTAGATCATAATAAGCCAAACACGACTTCATTACAAAGAAACAAGTATGAGTAACTGACAATGTACAATTAGACATAGAAATGTCAATAAGAATGAATTATAAAAAAATGAGGAAATATGAAGACTTTGAAATAAGGATTCAATGAATGTGGAAAAAGAGAGTAGCTGTGATGCCAATAACGGCTAATACGTTAGGGTGTCATAACAAAATTCTGAAAAGCACTTTGACACAACAGAAATAGACAGAATCTCAACATATTAATGACAAAAAATTGCACATATATATTATAATGGTATCCTGAGCTATCCTAGATCTTTAGGAAGGATCTGATTGTCAAAATTCAGTCAGAACTATCTGGTGGACCAATAACATCATTAATAGTAATAATAGCACAGATCTTCCAATGAGCTCCTATGATAAACTAATGTCCCTGTAGAATAGAGATACACATTGCAGTTAAAAATGGCATTCAAATATAGGTTTTGGGCTGCTAGAAGCCCTCCAGAGTAAGGAGAAATTGCAAGATTACCCATATGTACTCCAGACAGCTGTTCCTTTATGACCAGATAGCAAGAACGGCATTTTTGCAGCTGGCTTGCAATCAACTGGGAGTTGTGGGATTAAATCATGCTTATAGACACTAATGTCATCTGTATAGACTCTAAGTTTGACTCTTTTCTTACTTTGGATTTAATTTTGTTGTTTTTAAAGATTGAGAAGCTTTAGACTGGGAAATTTTATTGAAATCATTGGATGAACTGTTAAAAAAAGTTTAACTACAACTTTAAAGATTTGTAATAAACATTGTGAGGGGGAAGAATATATAGCAAAAGGATGGTTAATGTTGGTTTTTAGAAAGTTTTAAATGTATTAAGGGTGCAGGTGGATTTAAGACTTAGTTAATTGAAAGGATACTTTCTTGTAGGAAATGTTTATATTTTAAAATAACTGATAAGATGACTTTGAAGATTGGACACTAGAGGACCACATGGCTACTTTAAAGGAGGTTTTGATAAATGGGCACTGGAAGTTTTAAACTGATTTACCTTTAAAAAGAATCAGAAGAGGATCACTGAGTGAAGAGATAACGAGACCCTGAGAAAGCAGATGTTACAACTTTTTTTGATGAATCCAAAAATATTGGGGAGAAAGAAGTAAAAAAAATGGTTTATTTGATCAAGGCTAAAATAATGGGGTGCTATTTCTAATAATATTCTTTTTTTTTAAACGGGGTGGCTGATGACGTCTTAAGGATTTTGTTTACTTGAAGAGAGAAAATGAGGGGATCTGTTTAAATAGAAATGTAGATATAAATATAAAAGGATGGATTCGAATTGGGTTTACTAGATACAGTTTGTAATAGTTACAGTATGTTGTTATTTCTCATAATCCTTAATAGACGTTTGCTGATTAATATGAAGGAATGAGGTTTTAGAGATAGATTTTTAGAGAATGGAATGAATTATGAGGCTGAAAAGATATTTGGTTTTACTTTAAGAAATAATGATAAGCTGTTAATGTTGATTTGACTTGCTGGGGATGAAGAGTGAGTTTTGTTTTTCTCCTTTTTCTTTCCCTTTTTTCTTTTTAAATTTTTCTGCTCTTTAAAATTATTTTAAAGAATTATTCTATGTAGACAGTATTAGTCTTATTATCTGTATTAATTTCAGTAAAATTATTAGAAAAAAAATCATCATAATAATAATGCTTCCAGGCTGTAGTTTTAAAACTTTAGAAGAATGGGTTTTCTGTGGATATAGAAAGAGGAGTTTTTCTTACAACGTTGCTCAAACTTTTGTGTCCTTGAATTCTGAGGAATGCACCACTGATGGTGAGGTTGAGGAAGGAAGGAAGGTCCATGAGGCAGCCCTGCCCTGCAAGCAGATTATGCCTTAGCCATTGCTCTCTCAGGACAATTCTTTCATGTATTAATCTGCCTTAACTGACCTCAGTAATCCTATTATTAAAGGTTTTGTTCCAAATGCCAGCCTTTTCATCTGCAGAACACTGGAGTGTTAATATCACAATAGGAGAACGACTAAGCAAAACATCCTCAATATTTGGAGTGCCTGATGGTAGCGGTGATGTGCGGGGGCGGGTGAGGCATGTGAAATGCATGTGTGCACGGTCTCAGTTACCACTTTGGTTGCTGGAAGGTGTGGTAGAATGGAATAAGAACCTAGAGTGGGCAGGACAGGTCTGTAGAAATTGGCTTGTCCTCTCATAATCTGCCCACTGATCTAGAAGGGAGAGAAGTTGTTGTACAAGTGGCAGCAACAGCATGATAAGAATAGCAGGAAAAGCAACAACAGGGTGGTTGCAAGGAGGCTCACATCTAGGCACAATTGAAATATTTTCTGTGAACTCTCTGGCTCAGTTTCTCAAAAGCCCCGGTGATGTAAATCAGATGCTTTGTTTTTAGTAGCAGAAAAACTGTGGCGGCACAATGGTTAGAATGCAGTATTGCAAGCTGAGTCTGCCAGCAGCCAGCAGTTCCATGCCGATCGGCTGAAGGTTGACTCAGCCTTTCCATCCTTCTGAGGTCAGTAAAATGAGGACCCAGATTGTTTGGGGCAATAGGCTGACTCTGTAAACTGCTTAGAGAGGGCTTTGCACTATGAAGCGGTATATAAGTCTAAGTGCTATTGCAAGTCAGAATAGCACAAGGATATGTGTGTCTTCTTAGGGAAGGTGGTGCAGGGGAAGTAGGACCTGATCTCCCAGATTGTCAACTTGTTGTCAACTTATGGCTATTCTGTTATGTAGAGTTTTCAGGTTGGCTTGTGATCAAAAATCTTGAAAAACCCTGCTAATGATCCAGATCAGGGATACCAATACAGCAGGGGCCTTGAAACTTGGCCCTTTTATGACTTGTGGACTTCAATTCCCAGAATTCCTCAGCCAGCGTGCCTGGCTGAGGAATTCTGGGAGTCGAAGTCCACAAGTCATAAAAGGACCAAGTTTCAAGACCCCTGCAGTACAGCTTACAAAAGTCTGCATGATCACAGGAGAAGACCAGCAGAGATATAAAGAAATAGCTAACTTTCCCAATATTCGTTTTTCACCTGCATTATTGCAGCTTAGATCTGGTGGTCCTGTTTGGAATTCCAAATACAGTTCTCCCACCTAGAACTACTGTAGCTCCTTTGGTGGAATCCTCATGAGAACTATCAGCTTGCGGCTAACTTTGAACAGGAATGGGGAAGTGCTGAAGAACTTTGTTATCCTTTCTGCAGATTTTGAATGGATCCAGCTTTCCAACTGGTTCGGCATAGCAACTATTGAATCAGGCAATCCGTACCGTGCAGTGTTCTTGCCCTGTTTCTAGAACTTTGTGCCTAAAATTAGGGAGCCTGCTACAATGTCTTGGCAGCAGCAGAAAAGCACAAAATGGCACGTGTTTCTGCTTTTTTTTAAATGCTCCTTAATCAGGGGCAGCTAAATTATTTTGCTTTCCAAGGTGGAGAGCAAAAGCATCACCTACTCTGCTCAGAGTACATTATTTTGGCATCTTGGCCAGAATGCTCTCACAAACAGCAGTCCCCTTTTCTGATAGCAAAGACACCGTCGTCATCATCATCAACCGCAGCAGGAGCAATAACAATTTTCTGTGTTTCCATGGCTCCTCTGAGGCTGCCACCTTGCTCTCCCCAGTAATAGAGGCAGCTCTATCTCACACCTGTAGTGACTTGCAGCAATTTCACCTAATGAATAGCAGCGGAGGCAGGGGAGGAAGAGAAGGGGAAGGGGCCAATTCTCAGAAGGCAGCTAAGACTGGGGAAAGAGACAGCAATGGACTGAGAGTGATTGAGTGATTGGCAGTGCTTGAAAGGAGAGATTCAGCGTAGTCAAGAACCTCAAAAAGCAGTTTCCTAATCTTGGTAACTTTTAGCCAGGTGGACTTCAACTCCCAGAATTGGCTGTCTGGGGAATTCTGGGAGTTGAAGTCCACTATCTTAAAGGTGTAAAGTTGGGAAACACTGCCGAAGAACATGACTTCTCTTTGCCAACTGCACAATGTTGACGATGGCGCTAATCTGCATGTGATATATCAACCAACCAACAGAAGTTATCCTTTTAATCGAGAACCCCGCCTGGCTTGTCATCGATATATTTTATGCATGTAAATAAATGTGTCTTTGTAACAGCCTCTGCAAGGTCCCTTCTTCATGAGATTCGCAAAAGAAGAGTTCACAGTTCAAGGGTGCTGTAACCGTGTGATGTTTAGCCAGCATTCTTCAGTCGAAATATTTTAGTGGGTTAGGCGCAGTGTCTTGGACAAAGGAATTCTCTGTAATGCTTTCACTGTACACAATGAAGGTGTTTCTTTCTGGCACTTGGAGGCCTCCCCACCCCTTCACCTCACCTTTCTTTTGTTTTTCAGTACCCTACCCTCTTTTTTTCCTTACCACTTTGCTATTCAGCAAGCTTTTTATGGAAGAGACAGAGGTGGGTCCTTGCGTGCACACTAAAAACCACATTGTCCACATCCACATCATGATGATAGCAAGGGTTTACCTGATGCGAACAAAACACTTGAATCTTTGGTATTTTCTGCCACTGCTTCGGTTTCAACTACTTTATGCATCAATATTTCTTAACAGTTTTGTGGACACCAATCTAGGACTGATATTTATTTCTTTTTAAACTTCAGCTACCAACTTGGCAGTCTACATCCTGACTCCAGAAAGACTAAATTCTGTAGCTGAATAAATTAAGCCATGGAAATACCTCTATCCTACCCTGCATAATTAAGTTTATTTTAATTGTCTGATCATCTAAGACAGACATGTCAAACACAAGGCCCGGGGCCCGGATCTGGCCCGTGAAGTGGTTTCATGTGGCCTGCGAAGCCATCCTGAAAACAGTGAGGGAACGGCCCCCACTGCCATGGCCCTGGCCCAGAGACCCTCCTTCTGCCAGAGACCCTCAGATCTGTCCCACTCCTGCCCAGGCCCCCATAGGCACCCTTGATGCGAATGATGTAGAGCTGGCCACGCCCACCCAGTAAGCCATACGCACTCTAGCCACGCCCACCCAGTAGGCCACACCCACCCAGGCCATACCCACCCGGCCCCCTGAGGACAACCGCAATGCTGATGCGGCCCTCAATGAAATTGAGTTTGACACCCCTTATCTAAGAGAAAAAGATCGGGGCAGGCATATAAATGTAATAAAAATAAAATAAATAAATAAATAAATTAAGGACTAGTTCCTTATTACAAGCAAACCAGATGTCTGCTTCCTAGATTTATTCCTACATTGAAAATCATTATAATAAGAGAGACTTAACTTTTGAATAAATATATGTAGTGTACTCCTCATACTGTCAAGTATATAATGGCAACCATTAAGAGCTAGTAATTGGCTTTTTAAGGAGCTGAAAAGTTCTTCCTCTCCATTCTTCAGTTTAACATTCTTGTCAATTTCACCTCTGAGATGAACCTGCTTTCCCCATTTAGCTGTGGAGAATGGGAGAAAGGGCACACCGGTTTCACCGCCATCTTTTTGCAGTCTTTTCCTTGGGAGCCACCAAAAATAGTTACTTAAGGCAAACAAAGAGAGAAAGAATACCCCTTTTCCAGAAGTTGCTTGAAAACACCACCCACAGCTACCGCGCATTATACTGAATTCTCCCGAGTTCACCAGAGGAAATGAGGGGCACACCATGTGCTACAGGAAATAGGCCTTTTCGCTGGCATAAAATGCTGTGATAGAGATCTATGGCTACCCTACTTTTTTCTTGATAGAAGAACATTTCACTCCTTTTCTGGTTTGGGGAGTTTTGTTTGAAGAAAAACTGCACTTGTGGAGCACCAACCATTGGAAGATGTGTGTGGGCATGCTCTTTTTGAGTGCAAATTGTACTCTGCAGAAGGGACTACTAATTTAGATTCTTATTTAAAAACTAAAAAACACTGTGGAATGGGACAACTCATCTCAGCCAACTCACCGTGGCCATCTCGCCACAGTCAGCTTACCATGGCCGAGTAGCCGTGGCCAATTTGCCACAGGGCAACTCTCCACAGGACAATTCAATAATTCAGTATAAATTTGTCATTCATCATATATTATCATTCACATTTCATTCTGTCCCTCCTTTGGCATCCTTCTTTTAATGATTCTATTCCACCTTGTCCCACGGCACGTTATCCCATGGTGAGTTGGCCGTGGTGAGTTGGCTCTGGCAACTTAGTTGTGACGAGTTGCCCTAGAACCCAAAACACTGGGGCATTTAGGAGAAACTATTTTATTTTTTGCAGGGAACAAACCTGCATATCACTTGTAAGACTGCATTTTTTTTTATCAAAGGCCGTTTCAAAGAGGACGGAATGCTTAGACCAGATTGGGGTTAACTGTAGGGGTTAACGACTTACTATGAAAACCCGTCCTATTGCTTTCTTTATATCTACTTGTATATTTGTATTAGTTTTAATACTTTTGATATGGTCAAATGACTAAATGAAGTTCTGTTCTATTATTCTGTTCAACAGAATAAATATGGGACTAAAAAGTTTCATCTAGCATTTGAATAAGTATTGATGTGATATTTATATTGCTTGTAGTTATTTTATAAGAGTTAAAGTGCGATAGATTTAATAGCTTATTGTTGTTTGCATAAGGTAGATTATGATTGTTTGTATTTTTATACCCTGTATTTAGCTCTGGGAAGTCGGGGAAGGGGGAGGGGGAAGGGAGGGAGGTGCTGGGGAGGGTTGGGGAGAGGGGAGGGGGTTGGGAGGGGTTTTGTTTTGTTAAAAAAATGTAAAACTTTTCAAAAAAACAAAACAGACAGCTTTCTCCAAAGCTGACTTACCTATGTAATGGTAAGGGTTTGGTGATGCAACTTTCAGGCAATTTTGGCTGCTGGGATCAAAGCAGGCACCCACAAAATCAGAATCACAAGGCTAGTTTTAAGCGGTGTCTGCATAGAGCCTCATCAGTCACAGTTTGACATGATAAGGGCTATGCTCAGAAACCCAGGTGTAATTAAGGCACACAGTGCATATCTGGAAGCCTGAGGGTGCCGTTCTCCTGTTTATTCTTCTCCCAGTAGGTTGCCATTTATGCGTGTGTACAGTTATTTCTTTCCTGTGGGATTTGCTCACTGATGTATGTACATTTTCGTAATAACTTACAATTCTCACTATTTCGCCTATTGGCTTACGTGTCATGGTTCCGACAAATGGAACTCTTCAAAAGAACTTTGAGGCATTGTTCACCTTGAAGAATCTTTATTCAAGTAGCATAGCATCGGCATTAAAGTAATTGAAGCCAAAAACTGAATTCCCCTCCCCTGAGCACATAGCATCAAAGCACAATTCCCTCCTCCAATTAATAGCCATAAATCACATTCCCCAATTAGTTTGAAGTGTGGGCTTCCCTTCCAGTTCACCAGCCCGCCAATTCTTTATCATCTCTTATTTCAACCACCTTGGTTCTCATGCTAGGTTCAGTGTTGTTATGTCTAGCTGGACTCTCATGCACATTCCCCCTTCCCCAGCATCATCTAACTCTAAAAGCGAAAAGAAGAAAATGGCTTTGTCTCCAACTGTTGTCAAAGCAAAAACATCCAATGTTAGCACTGTTGACCTCACGTATATAATAACTAAGGTGGTGGTATCAGTAGTAATGGTTGATCCTTGAGCTTGATCACATGCAGTTTGTATTCAGAAATAGAATTCCGATCCTTGTTGAACCCTAAAGCTGTTCTGATCCAGCCTACGACCGGCCCTGTTTGTGTGTCAGGGACAACCCTTTTTTCCTTTTTATGGTCAATAGGCTGGGAAAACCCAATCCAAATTTATTTACAGTTCAAACAAAAAAGCAACAGAATATTTCCTTCAATAAGTGAATCAAAATATCAAAAAAGAGTCAACAAACGAGTTAAACAGAAGTATCAAGAACAGACCAGGATTCTCTTAGAATGTCTCCAAGCAGTTGCCTTCAGCAACCAGCCCCGCCCACACCTTTCCCTTTTATTATCAGTCCCAAGGTGTGGTTTCTCACTTCCTTCTCCTCCTCTCACTGAGTTGCCTCATTGATTTTCTCTGCTCTGCTCTGCTGGATTGCCTTCTGCTTCTAGCGTCTCTGAACAGATTCAGCTGTGACTCTTCTGAGTCCCACACCTTGTACTCACACACCTGAGCCTCATGAGGAACATGAGTGGAGGGGCCAGGCTGAGAGTCCTGCAGTGCATCAGAGCCTTCCTCTGACACCAAAGCCTCTCCAAACCCCTCCTCCTCCTCCACAGATTCATTGGACTCAGCTGCTGGGAGCACAGGCTGACACTGAATCACAATAAAAGCCCAGTCATATCAGTTGCTGTCTTTAGAGTGAAGCTTCATTGAAGTTTTTGTGAAAGTAAATGGACTATCTCTTCTGGTCACTGAGACGAAAGAAGAGAAGTAGCAAACCCACTTGCTTTCTCCAACTGGGTGCTCCATCATGGACTGAAAATTTCCGCTGCTATTCAGACACACTGGCCTTTCTGCGCCAGTTCATAGGGACTAGCAAGACATTTAAATCCTATGCAGTTAATTAAATTAATACGGTGCCATTTAAAAACTGGTGACTTCAAAACCCACTGCCCATTTATTCAGTTAAATGCTACTAAGTTCAGTTTGATAATTTAAACAAGTGTTTAATATAAATTAGCCAAACAAATAAAACAAGCTATGCGATTGTGCGCATGGAACGATGGACAAACCAACTCCCCAAATTGATCATAATATTGAGTTCAGGTTTCAGAACCTGGTTTGCTAACTGCAGATCTGAAATGTTGAGGACCTGGGAGGGAGTTTGGAAGGGTCAGTTTGAAAAGTTTATTACTATAGGCAATTATTCCATCATGTTGCAGCTGGATAACAACTTGAATTTGTGTTCAACCCCGAATGCTGATCTCTTTGTCCTTTGCACCTCACCTGCCTTCCAAACCCCTCTGTTGGAGGACAACCTGCTTATGTTTCTCCTTGTCTCTCCTTGCCTAGGCAGCTTGAGCCGGGCAGGCCCAATTCCTGCAATCCTGCGCCCACCGCCGGCCATGATGCAGCCACCTCTGGATCTCAAGCCCTTCCTCTCGTTCCCCGTGGAGGCGCAGCCAGCCGTGGGTCTCTTTCCAGGTTTCAACACGGTAAGGCCGTGGCTGCTTCTGTCCCAGGAGGTGCAGGCTCGGGTAGGACTGTTTGTATAACCCCTCCCACTCTTCTCCTTCTCTTCCTCTGTCCCCACCAGGTGATCTGGATACCGGGCCCCTGGGAACGCTAGGGGAGGCACCCAGAGTCTGTCATCTGGGGGCGGCTTGGTGTTCAAAGAGCTTCCTTAGCCCCGCTCTTGAGTGTTGGTTCCTGATTCATTTGCCTTTCTTAAGCTGGTGCCTCCAGCTGTACTTGCAAGGAATCATAGGAGTTGCAGTCTGCTTCCTACCCATCTAGGGAAACCCTCATTTAGGGGCTTCATGACTTGTTCCTGTCAGCTGACTCACGGATGCTTCACCCATTTTACCAGGATAGCAACTGCTTTATGAAAGTATTGTACCTGCGTTCTAGCACAGATTGTCCTCTCTGCTCTAGAAGGTTGAGATTTTCCCCACTTAGGTCAGAGATGGGCTATGAATAACCCTCAAAATTTGCATTGCAACTCACATCACCCTCCCCTATCGGGTGAGCTAGTTAGGTCTGTGTGAAATTGGCATTTAGAAATATCTGAAGGGGTTCTCCAGCCTCATTTAGAGCTTATTGGCTCTTCAGACCCTGGTGGAGGATGCAATCTTGCTTGCCACACCAGGAAGGAATGACTAGCTGGTGGACAAAAAAAAGTTGGTGGGAAATGTTGGAAAGCTCGAAGCAAGCTCAGCATATGCAGGTTTTTGGAGACTGGCCTCTGATGTCTTCAGCCCATACATGTTGACAGCCACTTATCCTATAATCAGTCCGTGAGTGCTTCTGAATCACTACAGCATTAGAACCAGGAAGACATAGCTAGAATTTGCTATCACATAGAGAGGTTTGATTGCATAAGAATATTAGTGATTCCATGCTCGTATCTCTGGAGGAAAAAAGTCAGGGTTTGAGATTTGAGGTGTGATAAGTCTAGTCAGCCAAACACTACCCAGAAGTGCTGGAGTATGGTTCCCATCAACCTGGCCAACACACTAATTGGGCTAAGTGAGGTGATGGAACTTGTAGTCCAAAGTCACCAGTTGGAGAGCACTTGTTTGATTTATTTGGCTGTGTTGGAGTGCCCTCTGCTGGTGAGAGTAAGAAACTTGTTGGCACTGTGTGATTGCACAAAAATGCAAATAATCCTCTTTGGTGACATGGAGCCTCTCACTTCTACTTAACCATGGAACAAAATGTGTCCTTAGCAGCCTCTATTTTCTGCCAGGTCCACATGACGTTTTCTTCGCCTTGTCCTAACCCACAGAAGGGGCTATGTAGTGTTTTCCGCCTTATTCTGATATTGTCCTAACAGCAGCCCAAAACTGAATGAATCTGTTAGATCCGGTAGCCTCTTAGTTTGGTGGGAAGTCAGCTGATTGACAGCAACTTGAAACGAAGGTAAAGGGGGCAGCATAGGAACTGACAATGGGGACAGCGCATTTTTTTGTGAATAAAGCTTCCACCATTCTCAAGGAGGTAGAAAGTACTTGGCCAACATTTCAGCCCAGGAATAATTTAATTTTAGACTGGACTCCAATTCAAGTGAGGAAAAAGATAAATAGAAACGCTTGGAGCTCTGCAAGTTGTAGTGCATTTATGAATTAGGTGCTGACCTAATAGATTACACCCGACATTTTAGTCCTAGGATAGTAACAGGGGGCGGGATTAATCTGCCCCGATACTCTCCACATTCAGAGTTGACACAGTGCTGTTCAGCCATACTCTTTGGGAAGCGAGTGGTCCATTCAGGAGTACAACAACTTCATGTGAGGTAAATAGGTATAAGAGAAGGCCTATTACCATGGATCACTTTTCCAAGACTTACTTGTTGAGCTTTGTAGCTGCGTGGGTTTGAACAGAGATCTTGCATCTCAAAACCGATCCCTTTTTTTAAAAAAAATATCGTATTTTAAATAAATGCACAAATTGCCGTGGCCACCTTATTACTCCAGAGATAGATAGATAGATAGATAGATAGATAGATAGATAGATAGATAGATGATAGATAGATAGATAGATAGATAGATAGATAGATAGATAGATAGATAGATAGATAGATAGATAGATAGATAGATAGATAGATAGATAGGCAGGCAGGCAGGCAGGCAGGCAGGCAGGCAGGCAGGCAGGCAGGCAGACAGACAGACAGACAGACAGACAGACAATAGTTTCTTTAATTTGTGACCTTCAAAAGTATGATGTTGGGCCATGATGGGTGATGTCAGTGGGAGGGGGGGCCTAGCTGGAAAGCCTTTTCTAAAATATCTCTCATACCTGCTTCCCCCCCCCCCATTCTCCCTCTTGAGAGTATTTAGCTCTAAAGTGACTTTTATATTTTAAATCAAGTATTTCTTAGCTTTCTTTCCCCTGTGGGCTAAGCCTATTTTAACATTTTCTCCCTTTTCAGGTTGAACTCTGGGATTTATTTATTTTTTAAAGCTTGTTAAACTTATTATTCAGACAAAAAAGAAACCCCGCCTTATTTGTACTATAAATCAAAACAAAAGATTCCCCCCCTCACCTGCAGGCTTATCAAAATATAATAAGGACAGGAAAAGGAGATCACAGGAAGGCAGAAGAAGAAGCACCCGTATTCTATATCCATGGTGGCAATATAGAAGTGGCTTGGCTTTTTCTTCTTCTTCTTCTCTGTCTAACCTACGATGCTGAAATTTCCTAGTGGTGCCTCATCCATGTTCTTCCCTGCTTAGTTTAATGAAATCAGGCAAACGCTGAGCTCAGTGTTAACATCTGTTAGGGAAAGAGGTCCTCACATCAAACTGGACTCCTGTGGCTGTATTTATGTAGTCTTCTTTGCGGTGTTGGAGAAGGACCGGTAGTCTTCAACTCACAACTACAGCTGGGACCAGAATTTCCATTGCTTAAGCAAGGGCATTTTTTAAGTGAGTTGTGCCCGGTTTTTGAACTTTTTCACCACAAATCACTACAGTTATTAAGCGGATAAGGCTGTCGTTAAGTGAATCTGGCTTCCCCCGTTGACTTTGCTTGTCAGAAACCAGCTGGGAAGGTTGCGGGTTCCAATCACATGAGCCCAGAATGCCATCTCTGCTGAAAATAAATGCTACTTACCAAGTATCAGAATTTTGAAAATGTGGCTGTAGCGATGCTGTGACAGTAAGTGTGGACGCTGGTCGACGAGTCACTTTTTTCAGTGCCGTTATAACTCCGAACAGTCACTAAATGCCTGGTTGTAAGTCAAAGACCAACTCTATTTGCCATTGTCTTCTTCTAGATTTCCCATGTTTGTGTGGTGGTGTGTGTGTGTGTGTGTGTGCGCGCGCGCTTCAAATTCTGCCTAACTTCTCTTGAATTCTGGGCAATCTCCCCATGCAAACAATCCTCCTTAACTGTCAATTCAGAACTGCATCTTGCTGAGATAATTCCTATATCAAAACAGGAAAAGATTCCTTCAAGGCAAGCCTGTTTCGTGGTGAATCCATGGACACATCTTGTTATTTTCTTAGCAACCATTCCGGGCGGGGACGCGGTATCCTTCTTCTGGCTGGCTTCCCAATATGGCCTACAGCCCTGGAATGGTGGTCTCCCATCCAAGTGTGGCTTGGCACCACTTAACTGAAGTGCTGTTCCCTAACTAAGCAATTCCCAATTTTGTATCAGATTATTATATGACCAGCTGTGTATATAATTTTTATTAAAACTTTTAAACACGAAGATTAAAAACTAACACAAGCTAATATAGAGTAAGGAGAAAGAAAGAAAATAAAAGAAATCAAAGAAAAAGCAAAAAAAAGCACAAAAAGAAAAAAGTTGAAGGAAATTAGAAAAGAAAGAAAAAAGATATGAAGAGATGGTTTTAATATTCTTCCCAGCAATTATAATACAAATGTATTTTAATATCTGTCTCTAAATTTGCCGTGATATTCTTCTTTCTATAATCTATCCTGCCTTATCCTCAAAACCATTTTTTTTACGCAAAAGGTGCCTAAGAAGCTTCTAATCAGCGTTTAAATATAAACAATGTATTTTCTCTAATCCAAGAAGTCAATTTATCCATTTGTTCAAAATCCGTCAACTTCACCAATCATTCCTCTATAGTGGGTATCGTTTAAGCTTTCAATTTCTGTGCATCAAATAATCTCACTGCTGTGATCTTATACTGAAACAATTTTCCATGTTTTTTTCCTAACTGTTTATCTATTAATCCTAAAAGGAAAAATTCTGACTTCAATTGAATATTGATCTTTAAGATCCTCTGTATCAATGTATGTGTTTGAATTCAATTTTTTTTAGCTCTTTTACACATTCACCAAGCATGATAAAATATCCCCTCATGTTGTCCCAAAGGTGTTTTTCCAAAAGGCAACTGGACTTTCTTAGTTTTATTCTTTGAAAATATTTCATTTCTCATCCAAGAAGCTTCTCTTTTTTATCTTTCATATCTTTCATTTATTTTTTATTTTATTTTATTCAAATACAAATAATACAAACATAACACATATAAATCTAAATAAAAATATAAAAAAATACAAATACTACGGTGCACCCACACCCCTGGAGACCATTTTTATTACCTATATTTCTTCTCATATAACAACTAGCAATATACAATATATTTCAATTGTGCCCTTATCCCTTCCAAAACAGCATATATTCTTGAGCAAGTTTATTCCCTTTGCCTTCCACCAAGACTGTTTTTATAAAATCATCCCATATTTCATTATAATTATTTATTTTAATCATCTCTTTTTTAAATTTAATTTCTGTTGTTAATTTATCACTTATTGCCACATTCCGTATTTCACTATACCACTCATTTCTTTGAATAACCCAATGCCGTCTCCAATATTTAACCATCACTAATCTAGCTGCCATTATCAAATTTATAACCAATTCCTTTTTTGCTTCATTTATATCTTGTTTTTCCACCGGTAACAATAATGCAATCCTCAGTGACATATCTAAATTTACCTTCAAAAGTTCTCTAATTTCCCTAAACACCATGTCCCATATCTTTTGTGTGCTATCACAATCCCACCATATATAAGTTCCAATCACTTTCTCGCACCTCCAGCGAATATTTGTATATTTAACATTATTTGATTTAATTTGCGTGGTATATAAGAATATGTCAGTTAGAGTTAAGGAAAATGGATATAAAGTGATATGGAGGTGGTACCTAACATCTAAGAAGCTTCTTCCGTTTTGATCCAAGAAGCTCCTTGGGGGAGAAGCAAAATGTTTTTAAAGAAAAAAACAAACAAACAAACAAGAAAGTCCAGTTGCATTTTGGAAAAGAAACTTTGGGACAACCATGACCGAGATGATTGAGAATCTCCATAGACATCATCTCTTCACATTGTTCACATTTCCAATATACATTGCTGCAAGCAAGAAGCTCCTTGCCTAAACCCCACATTCCCCCATGAAGCAATGACACCCGCACACCACAAACACACTACCAAGTCGGGGGCTAGTTCTTGTCCACCTTTCCCTTTGGCTGCTCGGCTCACACTTTGAGCACAGAGAAACAAGACCATTCAGAGTCTCCTGACTGATGGTAATTATTTTTACCAGATTATTATGTTGCCAGCTGGATGCCATTCAAGAGGAGATGGGTGAAGCTGGACTTTACACAGTTAATCCCTTGGCCCTAATCCCTGTGTCATTTTCTTCTGCTGCTGCTGCTATTGCTCATGGAATGTTAGTTGGTAATAATTTGGCCGGTGCTGTCACGTTGCCCCACTCGGCCCTCAAATGGCCCAAATGCCATTGCTGTCCCCGTCTCTCTGTCTGTCTTTCTCTTTTCCAGTGGCAGATAAATGTTCATCTCTCTGCAGTAACACGTGTCGCTTCCCTCACTCATGAATATGCGTCTCACATATGGGATGTATAGAGTGGCTGTTCATTTCTTTAATATGTTAGGGAGGCCTTGGGGGCTCCTTCAGAAATTCTGAATTGATAAGAGCCACTTGGGGACGTCTCAGCTATGGGGGTGGCATTTCAGTGAAGAGCTGTGTACGTGTATGCATATTTATTTTTCACTCCTGAGAGTGGAATTAGCTTGCCTCTGACAGTCCTGGAGTTGAGATTTGCCTGTCTCTTGGCATTCTGAATTTGAGTGGCTGAGACTCAGCAGATAATTACATCAGTGTTGGTAAAACCACTTTTCATCTGCCTGTCTCTTTGCTCTTTCTTCTCCTCCTCAAAGATCTTAGGAGGAATCTTCTGCCTGTGGGGGGGGGGAAACTAGTAAATATATTACATAAATAGATAACTAATAAATCTATTAATACATTATCGCCCAGCGTTTCTTTTTTACTTCATTTTATGGCAGAGGTGAAGCATATTAAATTTGATGGGTAGTGGAATAATTTGCTGTTTTCCCACTTTCCTAAGTCATCTTCCTCTCAATCTGGTTGTTAGTCCTTGGGGCAGGATAAGAGAGAGAGATATCTGCATTTCCTTCCTTGCCAGGTTTTGGGCAAATGATTGATTTAGACTGGATAAAACCCAGGCATTCTGTCCGTTTTTTACCCCCCAGCAACTGCAGTATAGCAAGATTAATATTGTCAGGAGACTGATC
This sequence comes from Vipera berus, assembly GCF_964194415.1. Classification (NCBI taxonomy): domain Eukaryota; kingdom Metazoa; phylum Chordata; class Lepidosauria; order Squamata; family Viperidae; genus Vipera; species Vipera berus. The sequence continues at coordinate 140,319,748 of NC_138203.1, read as the reverse complement.
AACAGAGTTTCTTCTGTGTGTGCCTTGTGCAATTTGGTGATGATTGTAGTTTAAAACCTAAATGATTAGTTTCCCAGCATTTATTTATTTATTTATTTATTTAGTCATTCATTCATTCATTCATTCATTCATTTTTCTACCTTTATTACTTTATAAGTAATTCAAGGTGGCAAACATACACTTCTTTATCCTCCTATTTTCCGGCAGAAAGAGTCTGGCTCACAATCACCCAGCCAGCTTTCATGCTTAAGGCTGGACTAGAACTCACAATCTCTTAGTTTTTAGACCACCAGACCTTAGCCACAACACCAAACTGGCTATCCAGGACATTATGAATGAATCTCCAGGATATTAATACCAGGAAATTGATTAATGGAGTTTCTTGTGCACGTGCCCTGTATAAATTGGTGCGAATTGCAGTTTAAAGCCTAAATAATTAGTTTTCCAGCATTCCAAGATAGGTGTAGGAGGGAGAAAGGCATTCTGGGATGTGGCTATCATAGGTCTTCTAATCTGGCATCATCCAAAGGAGAACATTATTAAATATATGGGAAATAATACTGTGTATACTATATTAAAAATGGGAAGTAAAGCTATTAACATTACATTATTTTGAATCAAATTAACATTTAATTAATTACATGGAAAGTATAAAATGCAGCATATATTAAAAATATGGAAAGTGATGTATTGATATTACATTATTTTCAATTACATTAACGTTTAATTTTTTGCTTGGCACATCACTTTTTTTTCTGGCCTTGTTTTATTTTTGGAATGAGCCAAGGTCAACCCTCGGCCTTAAAAAGATGCCACCTCTGATTCAAATCACTTCCAATCCAATTTCTGTTGCTGGTGACTGGACACTGTGCAACTACAATGGATCCTCTGGACTTCTAGGTAGCTTCTGAGTGTATACTCTCTTCCTCCTCCTATGTCCTTAGGAGATGACTTTGACTTCTTTAACTATGTTAATGGGTTTTTTTTTCCTTAGCTAACTGCTCGATGAAGAATGCAAATCAGCATGCAGTAAGTCTATGCCTAGAATTTATAGAGCTAAAGAGGAAGAAGCAGATATCTTTCATTTGCATTGTGGGAAAGAAGGAGGTTTAATGGATTTGAACAGGGGTCTTCAAACATGGCCCTTTTATGACTTTTCGACTTCAACTCTTCTTTGCCAAGCTGATTCAAAATAATGTAATATTAATAGCTTTACTTCCCATTTTTAATATAGTATATATACAGTATTATTTCCCATTTATTTAATAATGTTCTCCTTTGGTCACATTAAAAACAACAATTCTGCATTATTTGTGAATTGGCTGTTCTGAAGGCATTGGGGGTTCTTTATAATAGCCCTAAGGCCTTTTTTTTTAATCATCCCCAAATAATAACATTATCCATCATTACCTGGAACTGAAGAATCATCACATTTCAACTCTGGAAAAAAAACCAGAATAGACAATAGTAATTATCCCAAACCCCTGGGCCTCAGTTGCATTTCTATAATAACAGCCAGACTAGGCTATTTTTCATGGAATTCAGGATTGTGAAGTCCCTTAGAAAAACATTAACCTCCTCAAGATTTTTTATCCCCAGCTTGAATTTTCTGGAAAATTTCAGTGAAGCTATGCTGAGTCACATTAATCTATATAAGAGCTAATAATACCCTATTCATGAGAGAGGTGCTTTGGATGTGGGAATAGAATGGGATAGATGGGTGATAAATGAGAAATCCACCCCCTTCGGAGATGGATAAGATGAATAAAGATAAGCATCTTCTGAGATTGCTTTTGGAAGTCATGGAAGAGATTCCATGATCAACTAATTGCTTTTGTCTGACTCAGGCCAATTTATATGTGTGTGTGTGTGTGTGTGTGTGTGTGTGTGTGTGTGTGTGTGTGTATGTATATGTATATTTCCCACCTTAATTTTTTTAATATATAAACTAAGATCGTGAACGCACACAATACCCCTCCTCCTATTTTCCCTTGCAACAACTCTGTTTTGGCTGAGAAAGAGGGATTTGGCCCAAGGTCATCCCACTGGCTTTCATGCCTAAAGTGAGAGTAGAACTCCCAATCTCCTGCTTCTGGCCTGGTTCCCTTATCACTACACCAAAATGCCTCTGTTCCTGACAAGATCATTTCTTCCGCCTGCTACCTTGCTTCTAGATTGCACTGTTGCGATACATCCCATTGGAGAAAGTGCCTTTGCCCAGAACGTGCAGCTGGTACGGTGAGGAGCACTTGCTTAGAGGCCCTCTGCAGCGTTTACGCGGCAAGGCCTGCGCTGTTAATTGCTTTTCTTTCAGGTAAAATGTGCAGTGTGGGGTGATAACCTTTCAAGTCACCAACCCACCCACCCCCCAGCAGCTTAAGCCCTCCTTGGGGCCTTTCTGTCTGAAATAGGCCCTTTTCTCTGTGGACGAGGCTCAGTTGAAAAGGATTGGGGAAAGTAGTTCACCTAAAGGATGAAGCTCTAACCTGAGAAAGGGCTCCTCCATTTTGATCGGATAATAAAATAATTGTTTCTATTTATAGGCATGTATTCCGCTCGAAAAGTTTGTGTTGAATGCCTTTTGCTTCATCATCTGCACCTGTCACTACAATTGCGCAGAGAGAAGGGAGGTTTTATTGCATTTTAATCAGCCTGATAATCACTAACAAGGTAGAGTATCGGTTTTCAGATTAAATAAATAAGTGAAGAAGAAAGCTTTGGCGGCAGGGCTTCGTGGAGCAGACTTCTCAAATATTAAGCCTCCTGCTGTGCTGCATTCCTATTAGCCCAGGCAACGTTTGAATGTGCTGGGTGAGGAATGAGGGCAGTTGCTGTCTGAAGCTTTTGGAAAGGCTTGTGTGGCATGCAGTCGCTAAGCGTGCATTCAGTTCAGGGTAGGGTCGGTGTCAGTGAACCGTGCAGAAAGGTCAGTGGGGAAAGATTGGAAATGTAATGATCTCTGATGCACATGAACATCCCCGGAGTTCAGGACCAATGACATCTTGCAAAATGCAGCTTTTGTTCAGGCTCTCCCTGTTTATGGAGTGAGGTAGGCAGCCTATTTTACAACACACACACACACACACACAGAGAGAGAGAGAGAGAGAGAGAGAGAGAGAGAGAGAGAGAGAGAGAGAGAGAGAGAGAGAGAGAGAGAGAGAGAGAGAGAGAGAACAGATGGGTCAAAACTTTTTGACTATTTTTTAGAAGGTGTGTGTGGGGGGGATTTAAAGAGTTGAAACGAGTGCCCTTAAGTCCTTGCAGGGTGTCAGAGACCCTTAACACCCCAGCCAGAAGGGATGAAATGCTTGACTAAGGCTGCAAACAAATATCCAGTATCTGCTTTAGAGGTTCCAAGGTAGGATGGGAAGGTAGAAATCCTGTATTTCTTGCCATCTGACCCATTGCCCCAACGGCAAGAAGGCTTGCTCTGGACCAAATTTAAAGAAATCACATTAGGTACTGTATTTTGGTTTCTTCCCCATCTCACCTAGCAAGGTGCATTTGGCTATGTCTAATTTAATGAAAAGGACCAGGGGTGATATATGATAGCAGTGTTCCAATATTTGAAGGGCTCCTGCAAAAACTATTTTCCAAAGCACCAAAAGACAAGACAAGAGACAATGGTTGGAAACTAACCAAGGGGAGAAGCAACCTAGAACTAAGGAGAAATTTCCTAATGGCGAGAGCAATCAACTAATGCAGCGGTTCCCAACCTTTTCTATACCCTGCACTCCTAGAACGTTTCTGATAACTTCTTCACACCCCTTACAAAAGTTCGAAATAACGGCAACACATTACGCATAGACACTATAATTTTGAAACTTCTACACCCAGGTTTTCGCACCCCCTGGAATATTGTCTCACACCCCCGGTTGGGAACCCCTGAACTAATGGAACAGCTGGCCTTCAGAAGATGTGGGTGCCCCATCACTGAAGGCTTTCAAAAAGAGACTGGACAACCATTTGTCTGAAATGATGTAGGGCAGACATGTCAAACACAAGGCCCGGGGGGCGGATCCGGCCCGCGAAGTGGTTTGATGTGGCCCATCCTGGAAACAGTGAGGGAATGGCCCCCGCTGCCTTAGCCCTGGCCCAGGGCGGCCGGGAGCCAATGTACAATTTCGTGGTGGCCATCTACGCTGAAACACATTCAGTCTTACCTTCACAAGGCCATCTGAAAACAGCGAGTGATTGGTCCGTGCTGTGTCGGCACTGCCCCCTGGGTGCACGCTGGGGAGGTATCAACCTTTGTGAGAAATGAAGAAATGCAGGCTAGGGGTTGGGCAGCGTTGCGCTTCTCTTCAGATTCGTGCCACCCGGCTCAGCCTCTCGGCACTGTGAGGAGAGCGCCCCACTGCCTGCCAAAACCGGGCAGGCTGGGGACTAGGCAGCATTGTGCAGGTAACATCAACTCTCATGCTGCTCATGGCATCCCATCCACCAGAGCCCACCAAGCCAGATATGTGAAGTAGGCAAGGGCCATGTGCTGTCCACTTCCAGGCGATGGTGCATTTCTTCATTCCTCATGGAGGATGACACTTCCCCAGCTGCGTTTCTTGCCTGTTTTTCCCCCTCTCTCATCTCAAATATTTTCCCACCACTCGAAGGAAGGAAGGAAGGAAGGAAGGAAGGAAGGAAGGAAGGAAGGAAGGAAGGAAGGAAGGAAGGAAGGAAGGAAGGAAGGAAGGGAAGGTCTGAGGGAAGTCGTGCCTTAGTTCTGCCCTGCTGCCCTTTCACCATCCCCTTGCCCCCTCCTCCTGGCCTATCCTGGGGGGTCTCCCATCCTATTGCTAAGGAAGCTTTGGATACAAAGCCAGGTCTCCTCACATGGAGAGGGAGTGGGCCTCCCTCTTGACTTTGCCCTCATACCCATCATGAGCAACCTGGCTAAGGAGAGCAAGCACAGCAGCAGCAGCAGCAGTGCAGCTGGGCGCCCCCTTGGGGAAGTGGAGCTGGGCTTAGTGCCGCGGGTGCTTGAGGGCTGGGCTGGACATAAGAAGAACAGTGAGGTTCCTCCAGTGGACCATGCCTTGGCACTTGCCCCGGTCCCATCTCCTTCTGCCAGAGACCTTCAGATCTGTCACTCCTGCCCAGGCCCCCATAGGCACCCTTGACACGAACAATGTAGAGCTGGCCATGCCCACCCAGTAGGCCACATGCACTCCAGCCACGCCCACCCAGTAGGCCGCACCCACCCTGGCCACACACACACACACACACACCCCGAGGGCAACTGCAATGCTGATGCGGCCCTCAAGGAAATTGAGTTTGACACCCCTGATGTAAGGTCTCCTGCTCGAGCAAGGGGTTGGACTAGAAGACCTCTGAGGTCCCTTCCAACTCTATTATTCTATGTTCTATGTCTTTAACAATTCCCTGTAACATAAAGATGCTAGCAAGTTGATATTTTTCTAGTCCAGACCTGTTCCTAATTGCTGAAGCAGAGAGTATGAAGGCCAAGATTTTGAAAATTAAAAAAATAAAATAAAAAAGGATAGAGTTACTTGAACTCTTCATTGTTTGGGGGAAACAAGGCAGTAATGTGGCTGTCACCCTTGATGAAAAAGGCCCAGGGTGCCTTGGATGCTTGTGAAAGCCTTTTGTAATTAGATCTTGTGAGAGTGGTTTGGTGTTTTTATGCAGATCAGATGTGGTTTGGATTAACTGTTCTGGGAGTATTAAGTGTCTCATCTCAATGCATAGAAGATGCTGAATTTGCCACACGTCCCCAAAGTATCATATCCAGAGAAAGGGTACCTCATCTCCCAGCATTTTGGAGATGGAAAGGCAGAGTTTTCTAGGATCAGCTGTTTCCTTAGGCCCAGCAAGGCCCCCTGCCCTGCTCCTCATGCTATGTTCTTCGATGGGCACATTCTCTGGGATATAAAGTCATCCAAAAGAGCTAGATTTCTAGCTGTCACCAGATATCTGTTTGCAGTTGCTGCTCAGTGGCAGCAATTCAGTACAGCATGTGGCTCCCTTTTCAGCCCTGCCTGGCAGGGGACCATCTTTCCCTTAGTCTGCAGCAAAGTGCGGTTTCAAAGGAGAAGGTTGGCTTTACCTCAGGGGTGCCCAAACGTGGCAACATTAAGACTCGTGGACTTCCACTGACAGAATTCCGGAGTCAGCATGGCTGGCTGGGGAATTCTGGGAGTTGAAGTTCACGAGTCTTAACAAGTTGCCAAGGATGGATACCATCCTGCTTTACAGCTTTTGAAGTTTACTCATGAATCACAGCCCAGGTGAAAAGACTGCACTGATGTCCCACCCCCCAGTCTTTCCAGGACTCATGTTTTCTCTTCACTGGTGGCCAGCTGTGATTTTTTAAAATTGGTGACACATCCATCTAGCCCAGGGGTAGGCAACCTTGGCTCTTTTATGACTCGTGGACTTCAACTCCCAGAATTCCTGAACCAGCCATGCTGAGGGGAAAGGGAGAGGTTTCCATGCTGAGCCATGCTGGCTCAGGAATTCTGGGAGTTGAAGTCCACGAGTCATAAAAGAGCCGAGGTTGCCTACCCGTTCTAGCCAGAAGGCCTCAAGCACTGCGCCTTTGTCTTGATGCTCCTCAAACAAGCAGAGAAGCAGTTTCTCTTTTAAAAAGGGAAACATCTTGAACCTATAACATACCTAGACTGCAAGAGAAGGTTTCCTGCATGTGGGCTGTTTCTCTTCAAGTTTGCAAGTGGGAAATACTCACCTCAACATTTTTCAGTGCAAATGGCCTTTCCTGTTGCCTCGTAGTCAGGCATGAGAAGATCCTTTAAGCGTCCTCTTTCCTAGCTGCATTTTCCCTTCCCAGAACAAGCCCAGATTAGTTTTACGTGCAGAAACAGTTGGTTTGTAGAGTTGATTAGGAGTAAGATTTACACCTTTCAGGGAGAATGTGTTGGTTTACGGGTAGCACAAAAACCAGGAGAAGTCAGGCAGCCCTTTCTCTTTAACTGCTGTCACAGGAGTGATGGCTCTGATGAGGTGAGCTCACAAAAGGGTATGACTTTTAATAAAATTGGTCCGTGGGGAAGAAGTGCTACCAGACCTTCTCACCTCTTTCAGAAAAAAAATAACAAGACTAGCAGAGTGGGAAGGGATCTTGGAGGTCTTTTAGTCCAATCCCCTGCTCAAGCAGGAGTCCCTGGCCTATCCCATTCCAGACCAATGGCTCTCCAGTCTCTTAAGAACCTCAAAGTGATGAGGCAAGCAGTTACACTGGTTAATTGTTCTCATCATTTCAAAGATGCTCCTATGGTTCAAAGCTTGCTGCCTGAACATGCAGGCAATCAGGGAAGAAATCCCCCCTCAGCTCCTTAATGGCCAGATTTTAGCAACCAGTGATGTTTATCTCCATGCAGTTCAAAGCTTCCCTTGATTGTCTGCTTTTTTTTGGCACATCAGTGCTGCTATTAAAGGCACAAGGGCAGGGCAGGTGTCCATCATCTCACTCCTCTTCCCCTACAAGTGGTTCCAGAGAGGTGGTTCTTAAATAGCCAAATCAGCTCTTTACTATTATAATTGATCATTGCACTTGGAGGCTGGGACTGTCATAAGCATTTTCTAGGTTAACATCACTGAGACTTCTAATCTGCCTCATTGAGGTCACTAGCATTAGTAAAGCAGGCAGGTGTGTTGCTTTACTATATATTTAAGCAATACCAAAGGGTCAGTTCATTTACCGTCTGGGAATGGTGTGTTGTGCTGAAAGCTAAAATATTAATCCCTTTTTGAGCATGAGATGTTCAGTACAAATTTGGCAGTGGGATGAGGAAAGTTAATGTTTTGACCAATGTACAAAGATTAGTAAGGCAATGTGTTGAAACTAGTAGGGAGCCACTGCTGTCCTATAATGACAGGGTGTTTCTGTATGGTTTCCAAACTCGGTTGTTTGTAAGATATAAATCTCTAGGGGATAATGTATGAAGTATGTCTGGGCGTGAAGCTTGTTAGAAGCCATATGTTTCCATTTCTTATGATGTCATTTTATACATGGCGATATATAATTTGTTTGGCAATTTAGTGACCTCCAGATGTTTGAGCCAACTCATACTGGCTCAAACATCTATAGGTCACTAAATTGCCAAACAAATTATATATGGCCATGTGTGTTATACACACATAGACAGACAGACAGACACAAACACATCTCCTAACTATACACTCCTGGTTGTAGCCTGTAGTATACAGTTAAGAGATTATAGGAATTGAAGTAGAAAACATCTGGAAGACACCAAATTGCCTAGAGCCTAGAGTATCTCCCATACATCTCAAAGGTGCAGTTCTTATTGCTATGGAGAAGGAAAATGCACATACAATAGCTTTCAGTGCTGAAGATATAGTTTCTGGACCAGCTATTAATGGAACAGTTCAAAGAGTGAGAGCTCAAACTCTTGGTTCACACAAGACATTGTTTATTTTCTGACAAATGGTGAGCCACCAACTGCCCAAAGTTATTTTAGTCTGGTCTGGCAGATTGGGCTAGCTTGGCCAAGCCCTATTTGAGCTGTTGTTTCCTTATCCTCAGTTCTACCCCCTTCCCAAATACTGGGGCTAGTTCATAATACTGACTAGATTTATAGCGTTGATTTCAAAGTTAGAGAAGGAAGCCTGAAAGGTGAGAGAAAGTTGGTCAGTATTATGAAGTAGTCCCAGTACTTAGTATGTGCGTGCGTGCATAGGCAAGTTCAGCATAAATGACATAAAACAAAAAGCTCCAAAGGAAACAAAAAGACTTAAAATACCTCATCACAAGCAATCAACACCCATATGAGCAGAGTTTAACACCAAGATTAAACTAGACCAATAATCAAGTAAACAATACCCCAATCAAGGAACTACAAATGCAGACGAACAAGCTAACAGTAAACAACTGCCTAATCAGAATAACAGAATAGCTGAGTTGAAAGGGACCTTGGAGGTCTTCTAGTCCAACCCGTTGCTCAAGCGGGAAACCCTATATGGTTTTTTTTAAAAAAAATCCTGCATTATTCACCTATTCTGTGAATGATCCACGATCAATAGAAGTTGAGGTAAAGGAGGTACCAGCTCACAGGAGGGTTTCAAGTTTTCAGTGGCTGATTCATTTCTCCTGGTAAGAACACGTAGCCCGTGGTCAGTTCAGTTCAACATCTGATCTAGGAGAACCACATCAAGGAACATGGAGAACACTCCTACCAACACTGACAAGGCAAGCCACAAGTATATAACAACTTGCCTTAACCGCTAGGCCAAACTAGCTCTTAATTTGTGAGAGGTCCTTGGTGATCTCTGAGCTTGGTGGTTTTCTTGCAGATGTTCCGTCGCCAAACTAGCTAACTTCATCCGTGCTAGTTTGGCGACGGAACATCTGCAAGAAAACCACCAAGCTCAGAGATCACCAAGGACCTCTCACAAATTAAGAGCTAGTTTGGCCTAGCAGTTAAGGCGCCATGCTAGAAAACCAGGAGATGGCGAGTTCTAGTCCCGCTTTAGGCACGGAAGTCAGCTTGGTGACTTTGAACCAGTCACACACACACACACACACACACACAGCCCTACAGGGTTGTTGTTGTCAGGAAAGTGGCGGGAGGAAATAGTCTTAGATAAGTTCGCTGCCTTGCGAGATCCCTTTCTTTCTCTCTCCCTCCCCCTCCGCACCCACAACAGTTTGGAAAAAGAAGTGTATTCTTTGCACGCTCAGGCGTTTGGCAGCTGCGAAGCGGAGAGATTTTTTTTGGGGGGGGGGGTGATCTCTTCGCTCGGATAAATCCCTAGCCTGCGGATTGGAGAGGCCGGCTCTCTCCATCGCTTTCTCTCAGGGCGGCCGACGGAGAAAGGGGCAGAGTTCTCCGGCGCGAACTTGCCGGCTGGCTGGCTGGGTGTCGCGGGGAGCCGCTGCTGGCAGGGGCCGGCGGAGGCTCCTCTCTCGCCCCCGCTCGCGAGGCGAAGGTGGGCGGAGGGGGAGGGAGACTCGGGCTCGCTCCTCCCCGGCCTGAGAAGCGGGGGGGGGGAGAGAGAGAGGAGGGCGCGCTGATCGCTCGCTGCCGGGATGCGCCGGCGGGGGCTCAGCCGGTCTGGGCAGCGCGCTTGAAGCTGCACGGGGTAAGAGGAGCGCGCTCTGGTGATCCGGATTAAACGGGTTGGGCTGTGGGATGGGGGGGGGAGGGTTGGAGGGGGGGAGGTGGAATTTAAAGAGGTAGGGTAAGGTAGCAGATGGGCCGCTGCGACCCCTCCCCGACCCCTCTCCCTTTAGTTCCACGCGCGGCTAGGTCTGCTGTGTTACCCGCCCTGGAGCTCGTTCCTCTACAGCCCGGCAAGTCCCAGAGCTGCTGTTTACTTCGGGGTAGTTCCATTCCCATGCTCCGCGGCTAGTCACCTCTCCTCCGCTTCTTCTCTTTCCTCTTTCAATCCGTTTGGGAGCAGAGCTTTATAAGGTGGGATGCCAGAAACCGGTATTATAATAATGAAAGAGAGAGGCTGCAGCGCTTCGTTCTGTTTCCCCTCACCTGGCAACCAGGAGACTCTCCTGTCCTGGAATTAGCCCTGGAAATGCTCAGTGGAACTATCCTATCCTTTTTCAGTTAGAAAGAGGTTTCCGGATGCAGTTCCTAATCTGGTCTCCCCAGCTGTGGGGGATGGGGTGGGGGGAAATGAGCCCTTCTTGGTTGTTTGAATGGTCTACCTGCTGTTCTATCCGAGTCTTTCTTGAGTCACGGCCAAAGGTCTTTAACTGACTAGATTCTCTTGTTTATCTTTTCCTGAAATTTGGGGTCTCCAAATGCTCTCTCAGCCACAGCTTGAGGATTGTTGCTGATGTTGCTCTCATAATGGGTTTTGTGTTCCTTCACAGTCCCTTGGAAGAACCACGTTTCTGTTTGCGTGGATAGAGAAACTGAAATGTGAGGAGAGTATTGTAACGAGCCTCTCTGTTGGGTTTGGTATCATCGGGTCAGGTACTGGAAGTTCAACATCATATTTTCCTTGCCTCCCCAGTTAACCAGATGCTGTGCTGGAGCTTTGACAGCAAAAGCTTGAGTTTTATTACACAAAGAGCATTCGGGATCTGCACGTGAATATCTCTGACCTGAGTTGACATTAGACCTGTTGTGCTGGCTTTAGCGTCTACTTTCAGCATTTTCTAAATTTTGTATTCTAATTTTCATTCAGTAGATTCCAGTCTGGTGAAACAATAGATTTGAGGGCATGTGTGTGAGAACCATTAAAACAATCTCTATGTCAGGGATGTCAAACTGCCGGCCCGTGGGCCAGATGCATCATCCGGAAGCCACACTCACCCCATTGCTGGCAATGGCAAAAAGGCTCCGATACGTTGCACGACGTCACGTGACGTCGCGAGTTTGACATGACTGCTCTATGTGAACTGTGCTAGACATCTGATAATCCTCTGGTAGGGTTAATCTGTAGGCCCTCGATTGTGTAATCAGTCCCCGTTATGGGTTTAGCCCAATCTTGCTGAACTGGGCAACTCTTTAAGATTAAAGATGTTGGTGTCCTAATCTAAGACGTTTGGAGGCTGCTAAATTGGGCACAGCTTGTTTGCACCTTCCTTCCATCCTTGCTTCCTTCAGAGTATGCTTTCTGTATTTTGGCAAGAACGAACTCTTTACCGTGTACTGTATCTTCTAATCTACTCCATCAGCCGATCACCTGTTGTTCAGATCACAGACACGCAGCTCCATTGGACGTCTTCTACAAATGTGACAGCCTTACGCCATCCTCCCATTCCTTTCTCTGGAGATATTATGCAAATTATATGGATCATACTGTATATTTCCTATCATCTTTTTTACCCGGTAGCTGACTTGCCTGTTACTGTTCTTCATTGATGTGCATCCCCTCCCCCTCTGTTTCTGGGCTTCTTTTTATCTTGGCATCATCAATGCTTTGCAATTGCTCAGATTCACAATATTTTGGCCCAGGAACAGAGGGAGAAAGAAGACAGAGCTGTCTAAATCCAGGGATGGCAACTGAGCAGAAACCTGGCTGCCTGCCGCCCGGCCCCTTCATCCAGTAACTGGAAAAAGTGGAGGAATATGGCTTAAGGGTCATTTTCCGTAGCATAGTTCACCATTGGGTACTCGGAAAATTTGGTAAAAACTTTTCAACTCCCAGAACTGATCTGGCTCCAATCTGGCCCGCACTTCCAACAAGGAGATGTCACATTTGAGAAACAAACCAGGAGTCTTGGCTTCCACTCTTGTATTTCCAGTTGGGACTAAGAGTATTCTCTGGATCTCTGAGTTATAAAAGAGCAAACGATTTGTGATGACAAATATAATAATTAAAGGATGCTCTGAGTCCTGAAAACTGCTTATTCTGTCTTTGCACAATCCATGGCCTTATCTACCTCCACTCAGTCAGTGCTGTGCCGACAATTCTTTTGCCGCTTGTCTGGATCCTTTTTTTGTTCTTGACATGGCATGAACTGGACTTCCTGCTGACAAGGGAGGATGTATAGTGCATCTCCGCAGAAGTCTCTGCTCCGGACTTGGCATTTTTCATCCAGAAAGCCAACTCAGAACAGTCAAGACATGCAGAGGACAAGATTCTTCATGGAATCAGCAATTCCCAGCTTCATGTACTCTGTTAAAAGTATCTTACATGACATTGACAAAAAGGGGTCCAATTTTTAATATTTTAGGAAATAGAAGTTTTGGAAATAAATTGTACGCGCTGTTACACATAGGATATACAAAGAAGGCTTCAGATGTTTGAAATATAACTCCTGCCTCTTAACTGGGAATTAAACTGATGCCCTTTCCCTTGTAAATGTCATGTCACCTATAAGGTCTGATTCCACTTCCAAGCTAGGAATTCTAATCCCTGGGATAAATGCCTTTCTTTCTTTCTTTCTTTCTTTCTTTCTTTCTTTCTTTCTTTCTTTCTTTCTATCTATCTATCTATCTATCTATCTATCTATCTATCTATCTATCTATCTATCTATCTATCTTAAATGGTCCTCTCTTGCTTCCAAAGTTTTATTTCCATAAAGTTGTGCAGAAAATGCAAATTTTGCAGGTCACATGGGCAACTTAAGATATCTAGGGAACATACCTCACATTTGGAATGGAGTTCAGGCCACAAAGCAGGGTAATGTGTGAAATTAGGTTTTGAGAATTATATTGATGCATGATCATAATAAGGATTGATTAAATTGGATTTAGGTTTTGAGGGGAATTCTCTTGGTTTTTAACAGAGATGTGCTTATTGTAGATTTATTTGTTTATTGCTAGTGATCAGTTTCCCACTCTAGAATGGAAAGAGTCTTGTGTTTTCAACAGCAATCGTCAGAGAAGGCTTGAAGGGGCAAAAAAATGGGGTTCTCGGGCAGCAAGCATGCAATGCTCCGAGTTCCTGCTTTGAGAGAAACATCAAGAGTATTTTCTGTTCACATGGGAGAGATTGTGAATAGGCATGTAAGAATGCTCAAGGCTGTTGCAGCAAGAGGAGGAGGAGGAGGAAGCCGTTTTGTACAGAATGGGAAAGAACCTTTTCCCCCAGTGTCTGGAATTTGTGGAGGAGAGTACGTGGTGGGGTTATGGGAATGCACATACTGGAAAAAGAGAGAAAAAATGTTTTATATGTTGCTGCAAAATCGAAGGCTGGTTGCTGTGCATCGTATCTTTGCAGCTGAGTTCTCACTCACCAAAGAAGCAAAATGACCCCTTTGCAGCCCAGTGGGTCTGTCAAGCAATAAAATACCCAAGTAAAAGAACACTATAATGCTGGGGAGTAAGATTCAAACTTAACCTATTCTCTGATATGTGTGCAGTGTTAGGGAGAGCAGGGATTTTTTTATTATTATTTTGGGGTTGGGGAAAAACATGCAATTACATTAACAGAGAAACCTACACCCATGCAGAGGTACATCCAACCAAAAACATCTATTTTCCCCCCTTCCAGTCTAAGAAAGTAAACAAACCCCAAAGTCCTTAGATCCATCCTGAGTTTACTAGGGTGAAACACCATGACCAGGGCAGCTATTTATGGCATAGGTATTATTTTGAGCTGTTATCTGCTGAACATGGAGTTTCTGCTCATTAGATGTCATGACGAGATGTAGTTACATTACCACCTGGCGTTTCCCAGCTTGGTGCACCAGAGGAGACGCTGCTGCAAACGGCCTCTGCCTCTCATTGAACGCAGGCAGCCTGAGATTGTAGCTGCCTTCCTCCTTGACTTTGTGGGTTGTTAGAAAGCGGAGCAGGAATGGTTGAGCCTTCTAGCTTTCCTAGTGCAAGTTGTGCTTCAAGAGCCCCAGAGACGGTAAGAATAAGGCCTGCTCAGAAGGGTCTTTCAACACAAGAAGCCTTTGAGATTGCCTCTGTGGAGGTCCCCGCTTCAAGCTTGGTGTGTGAATTTCGCGAAAGGAGATGCCCTTCACGACAGAGCAGAGAATCAAAGCGAAGCAAGTTGGGAAACCCTAGGAATGCCTTTTGGTGCCTTCTATTGCTTATGGATGAGAGCGTACTCAGGCTTTGAAGAGAGAGTATAGTGCCTCTATCTTACTGAACTTCCTCTGGCATTAAAATCCCCAATTCTCAGAAGTTTCCAATTTCTCTTGCCTTATACAGTAATTGAATCGTGTCCGTGGGCTCTGCCTCACTAAATGGTGATTGGGCCACCTTAGGTGCAGTGGTGGATGTCAGGGAAGTGCTACAGCTCCTTTGTTGTTGTTGTTGTTGTTGTTGTTGTTGTTGTTGTTCGACTTAATAACATTACGTGGGGAATGAACATTCTGAGATAAAGTGCATGGATAGAAAAGACGTCCTGGTGTCTTCTAATTTGTTGGTCTAAGTGTGGTAATGGTGTGGAAATTACTCCTTCCTGGGACAATGATGTGGAAAGGCACAAAGGAAATCGGGAAACATTTGAACTGGAGTTAGGATGGAGAAGTCTTTTTAAAGCCCAGTTCCACTCTGTTCCAAGAAGACCGATATTCAGATAACAAGTCAGGACATTTGGTTCCGTTTTTAGGTCTTTTGAGGAATAATATAGAAAAATAGATGTTGGAGTTTAGGCTCTGCAAGAGAACTGAGGATGATTGCTTACTTGGTAGGATACTCTAGGGGCCGGGATTCCTGGCTGTATTTCCTCTTAAGAGCACATAAGTTAATTTCCTCATCTTTCATTGCTTGACCATAAGAATAATAGGGTTGGAAGGGACCTTGGGGGTCTTCCAGTCTAATCCTCTATTCAGGCCATTCCAGACAAATGGCTTTCCACTTAGAATAGAAAATTGAATATTCAACATTCAATATATAGTATGTATTCCATATAGAACATTGAATAGAAAATTGAATGTAGAATAGAAAATGAGTGGCAGGAACGTTGAAGACTACGGTCCTTGAATTTCTAGTTTGAAAAGTATAGAAAACCTGCTTTGGGATATGCTGTCTATAGTATCTTTTTCAGGAGAATTAAGGAACGTGTGCCCAATTAACAGGATTTTGCTGGGATGGTGGTAACTAATAGGTAATCCCATTCTAAGAACAACAATCCCAATAACTTAGAAAACATTCAACCAGGGCTGGAAAATCTATGAATTAACCATAACAAACGGGAGCAGTAATCAGGAATAATGGGAAAAGTAGCCTGATAGTATCTACCGTAGCGAACAAGAGGTTCCTTCTCTGCACGGTATTAATACCTTGAATAAATGTTGGCAACCGGTACTCCCTGGATGTAGAGAATCAAAGAGATCACCTTGAAAAAACAAGCAGAGACGGTGAATTAGTCTAGTGAATTAGGGAGATGTCAGCCTGAGTTTCTTTCTCATTCTTCCTCTGTGTCATGGACTGAAAGGTTATTTTTGCAACCGTTGTCTTTGCCTTGTTTCTTCAAGTTCATCTCCTCAGTCTCCACATTACGAAAGCTCTTCTCCCTCGGGAGAGTTGATATTGTCCTCCCCTCAGTACTCATATACCATTGACAGTTTAGAGGTGGAAAAGGGAATAGTAGCTGGAGTAATGGATTGAAAAGCAGACCATGTATTTGGGGTGAAGGCCTGGGATTTGGGGGCACCCTACCTGCTCAGTCTCCATTTTGAATTTCTTACTACTTACTGATTTGGGAAATGCGGTATCTTTGCACGCTGGCTGTTGTTCGATCTGAAGCATTAGCTAGTGTTTCTGAACAATGGAATGCTTAATAAAATCAGGAGAAAGTCATCACAATTTTAAAAAATTCTGTTCTTTCTTCCTTTATGGAATCATAGAAGGGCTGTGAGCCACGGTTTCCACGTTGAGGCAGAGGTAGCTTAGGAAAGAGGTAAGGCTTGTAGAAATTAGTGGCTGGAGTTGAGGCTGCATTGAGAGATGTTAAAAAAGAGCTGGGCCTAACCCAGGTTACGCAACCTTGGCTCTTTTATGACTCGTGGACTTCAACTCCCAGAATTCCTGGGCCAGCCATGCTGAGGGGAAAGGGAGAGGTTTCCATACTGAGCCATCCTGGCTCAGGAATTCTGGGAGTTGAAGTCCACGAGTCATAAAAGAGCCAAGGTTGCCTACCCCTGGAAACCCAGAAGACTTGCTTCTGGGATGTGGTGCAGAGTTCCAGCCCTGTGACCTCCTTGGGTCCTGCTAGTGAGTTCTTTAGTCTCAGCTCAGTTGAAGAAGAAAAAAAGTGCTATTGTGTTCCTACAAATATTCTCAAACTTCTGCCCTGTCCTTGTAGAAAAGATTAGACCAGAGGGAAGAATTTTTCATTTTTCTTCTCTGTGACTTACTCACTACCTGTCAGGGCTGGGCAAGTCCTTGAAAGAGAGGTGCTTTGCCGCATATGGGTTCAAGCATCAATCGACGCCTCTCTTTTTAAAAATTGTTAAAACAGCCATGTGCTTTGCAGAGTTCATAGAGCTGCTATGGAAGCCACTTCTGGCTTTCTCCACACACACACACACACACACACACACACACACACACACACAGACACACAACTGCTTCACTTTCTCAAAAATGTGAAGCTTCTGTGGGCAAAGGAGCTCTCCCAGTGACCTCTGCTGTCTTGTCCTAATTATTGACAACCTTCTCCTTGCAGTCTGCATGGGGAAAAAACTTCCTGCCTAAACTGAGAACCCGATACCTAGCTGTATATGACGATTCTTTAAAAATACATGGGGTTGCGGTCCCTTATTTTGATGTCCAGTCAAAAAAAAAAAAGGTTCAAAAAGACTTGAGCTAATAATTTGTCTTTTCATCGGTTTCTAGAAAGATGGTATTGCAGGGGGCGGGGCGGAAATGGTGGTTGCAGTATGGTATCAGCTTTTGTGACCATCAAAAGAAGCAGAATTATGAAGGGGGAACTGGAATGCATGAAAATTTGAGCCATAACAAATGTGTATGTCAAAGAAGGGCTCTAAGGCGTGCTTGTTTTCATTTCAGATTAGTACTAGTTTGCCTCAAAGGCTGCATTCCAGCTTGACAGAAAAGCCGGATAAACATTGAAATGCTGCTGCCTCTTGCACTGGAGAAGGCCTTTGCTTAGCTTACATCCTGGGAGAATTGGTGAAAAATAGCATTTTCATCCCAGTTACACAGCTGAGCAAGAGGGTAGCATTTCAATGGTGATACTTTAAAATCCATTGGAGGCAGTTAAAATGTCCATCTATTTAGCAGATAAGGATAAAAATATTTTATATAAGCAAGAAAACACAGGCAACGCATTTTTATAGCGTTTGACCCTTTCCTCCTATCAGGCTTCTTTACATGTCTAGGATCACGGTTGCTTTTATTTTGGGACTGAAATGAATGCCTGATGCTCTTTCGGGTTCCTTGTTTTCTCCATTCATCTTTGATTCCTGTATTTTAATTGTCTTTTAGAATTGCTGGTTTCAATTCCTGATGGTTTCGTTTCAGATCATTTATAACTGTTCTTTTTTTTCATTGCTGGAGGTTTCTTCTGGTGGAAAAGCAGTATAAAATTAAAATTAATAATAGTAATAATATTTCAGTGAATACCCTGGGAGGCTGGCGTGGTCTATTGATTCATGATAGAATCCTTTGCATGTTTGTCTGGAAATACGACCTATTATGTTCAGAAGAGCTTATTCTTTAGCACATTAAGAGACTGAGCCGAGTTGCAGTCGGGAACTTTCTGAACTAAAGCCATACAGGAGAGATGTTACAGCAAAGATTTTCTTCAGTGGAAAATAATTGATTTGGATTACCCTTGAAGACTTGTCCAGTGTTATACTGTAGTTGTCCATAATGACAAACATTATGTATTTATCAGCCAAGAAACAGCTTGAGTTGAGCCCTTTCAAGGCTAGTGCTGGAAGAGATTATAAAATCCAGGAATTCTTTTTATATAGCAATTGCTTATTTTCAATCAAAACTTCCCTAAAAACCTGACCACAGCCTGACACTGTTGCTCTGACAAGTCATAAATCCCAGCCTACTTTTTGTTAATGGGCCCACAATTTAAAGTCTTACCTTACTGGAGGCAATCTAAGTTACTTTGCACTTTTTTCCATTAGACTTTTCCAGCAAAAACAATAGAATGTCTTTTGGCATGTTAACGACTAATGTTTATATCATTGCATAGGCTTTCGCGGATCACACATCCCTTCATCAGAGGGCTAAACTCTGGTCTTCTTTTATTTTGGATCACCAACTGGACCAATTCTTTCTCCCACCCCTTTCACCTTCCTGTTTTCCTTTCTCTTATTCTCCCTCCTCAGCAACAATTGTCTAAATATATTACTTCTCTCACAGGACTCTGCTCTTCTGTACTCCATGAAGTAGATTGTGATCCATGGAAAGTTTAATTTATTAGTTGTTAAGATGCTGCAGTTCTCTACTGTTTGTCAAAGAACGCCATTTACATCTTATTCCCAGCTGATTAAATAAAAGATGTTCCATTAAAATGTAACCGTCTGAAACACTGTTGTAAGACCAAATATTTAAGGATCTTCAAGTCTGAAGACTCTTGGAGTGTTTAAACTCACAAGTATGTTTGCAATGAGACTCTGTTTCCCTCTCTTCCAGTTTAGTCAGGAGAAAGCATTTAGAAACACTCATTTCCATTTGGGATTAACCACCCCTTAAGAATTGGAGTTGTTCTTAGTGATGGTCACAATAGCTGCAAGAAGCAAGACTTAGCTTCAGAGCATGGGGTAAGCCAATACTTCCCCAGCAACAATAAAAGTTGCCTCTTCAAGGCCTTAGAGGGCCAATCGTATCCCAACAACCATAGGAAAGCAGCAGAAATGTTAACAGGCTATTAACAAGGAAAAGACATTTGCCGGAGAAAATACAGGTAGTCCTCAAGTTACGATCACAGTCGAGCCCATAATTTATGTTGCTAAGTGATACATTTGTTAAACGAGCTTGCTCCATTTTACGACCTTTTTTGCCATAGTTATTAAGTGATTCATTGCATTTTTTAAGTTAGTAATATGGTTAAGTGAATCTGGATTTGACTTTGCTTGTCAAAAGGTCGGAAAAGGTGATCATATCACCCCAGGACACTGCAGCCATCACAAATATGAGTCAGTTGCCAAGTGTCTGAATTTTGTTCACGTGACCATAGGGATGCTGCAATGGTCATAAGTCTGAAAAACGGTCATAAGTGACTTGTAACTGAATGGTCACTAAATGAACTGTTGTAAGTCGAGGACTACCTGTATTGGGTAGAATACTTTAGAATCAGTGTTTATTTATTTGCCATGCTTACAATCCACTCTAACTACTAGGCATGCTGTGGGCAGCTGACAGAAAGACACAAAATAATAATAATAATTAATAATAATAATAATAATAATAATAATAATAATAATAATAATAATAATAATAATAATAATAATAATAAACATCATTATAAAACCCAAACATTACATGCAGAATATGAAGACCCCACTGGAGGCTGGAGGCTCGTTGAAAGATTACAGCCTGAGAATATTAAAAGGCAGGGGCTGTTTGCAGATTCAGATGGGCAGCGTTCCATAAAGTGGGGGCTGCCACAGTTAAGAAACATTACAAATTGTTTAAAATTGTTAGGAGAGCCAAGGATAGAGAATTAGCTCTTTTTGTCGCCTCATTTCTTTCTCTATTGACTTCTTTTACTCTTTTTTGGGGGGGGGAGGAGCAGTGTATTTTATACCCTTTTGTGATACTGATTATTTTTTTTTAGTAGTGGGTGGAGATTTTTGCCACCCTGATATGGATTTCTCCACTTTCTTCAGGGGCATTGTTGCTCATATCTAAACTATGTAGGGCAGGCCTGCGCAACATGTGGTCCATGAGCTCTGTGCAGCCTGCTAAGCAGCCTTGTGTGGTCCACTAGAGGTTTTTTTTTTTAAAGTCAATAATTTCACCATTACTGCTCTGAAAGATGGGCTGCTGAGTGCTTCCAATGCCTGCAGGTCTCACCACAGTTGCCAGCTCCAGCCTTGCCACTGTTCCTCTAGCCACCCTACAGCATGCCACCTCTTCCTTCCTGCCCTGCAATGATTAATTGCCTTTCCCCTTCCACACATTTGTGCAGACATACCGTGGGGGGGGGGGGGAGAAGCAAAAGCATCTAAGAAGGAAGGTTACATTCAGAATGCTTCCTGTTGCTGTCTCTTTTATTTTACTAAGATACGTGTGGGGAGATACTAACGGTGTTAAGCGTGGTTATCATTTACCATGTTATATCTTATAATAGGGAAAGGCAATGATAAGAGCCATGGTGGCGCAGTGGTTGGAATGCAATATTGCAGGCTGATTCTGTTCCACTGCCAGGAGTTCGATCCTGACTGGCTCAAGGTTGACTCAGTCTTCCATCTTTCCGAGGTGGGTAAAATGAGGACCCAAATTGTCGGGGGAGAATATTGCTGACTCTGTAAACTGCTTAGAGAGGGCATTGTGAAGCAGTATGTGCTATTGCTATCTATGGTGTATCATGGCAACCGTGCCAGAGGAAATCCCCTGAACGGGAGTGGTGACAAACTAATGGTCAAGGAAGGTGTATTTCTTGATTCTATGATCTGTATCTCTTTTTCCAGATCTTCTCTTCTTCTGAAGAGATGTAAGTTCTAAAACTCAAACAAATACAAAAAAATTATCGGTGAAAATGGCTGTCTTGCTGCCTAAATGAATCCATAACTCAGCTGCCTTGAAAACAGCAATGGAAATTCTAAGACCTTTTGGTCTTGGAAGACTCAAACATTCACATCAAGGCTATCTTGGCAGATTTGGCCAAAGCTATCTCAAAATCGTATAGTCTTCATAACAGATAAGCCATACTCTTACTTTTAACTTTCATCCTGAAGGGGACTAATAATGGGATCTTGGAAATGTGGTCCTTACCATGCGTTGATCACTACCTGGTATAGGCCAGTCAGGTGCAGCAAATTTATCAAATTAGTTTGGTTCATAGTCAGAGATTCATGCATCCATTTGGATTCCAGGAGACTCTGGGGTATGGCTTCTTTGTCCAATTGCCCTTCTAGAGATACCTATCTGCCCCTTGTTGTTAGCTGCAAAGTCGTATCCGACCCATCGTGACTCCATGGACAACGTTCCTCCAGGCCTTCCTGTCCTCTAACATCTTCTGGAGTCCATTTAAGCTCACGCCTCCTGCTTCAGTGACTCCATCCAGCCACCTCATTCTCTGTCGTCCCTTTCTTCTCTTGCCCTCAATATTTCCCAGCATTAGGCTCTTCTCCAGTGAGTCCTTCCTTCTCATTAGGTGGCCAAAGTTATTTGAGTTTCAACTTCAGGATCTGGCCTTCTAAAGAGCAGTCAGGGTTGATCTCCTCTAGGACTGACCAGTTTGATTGCCTTGCAGTCCAAGGGACTCGCAGGAGTCTTCTCCAGCATCATAGTTCAAAGGCTTCAATTCTTTGGTCCTCAGCCTTTCTTATGGTCCAACTTTCACTGCCATACATTGCAACTTGGAAGACCATAGCCTTGACTATACGCACTTTTGTTGGCAGGGTGATGTCTCTGCTTTTTAGTGTGCTGTCTAGATTTGCCATGGCTTTCCTCCTCAGGAGAAAGAGCCTTTTAATTTCTTGGCTACAGTCCCCATCTGCGGTGATCTTGGAGCCCAGGAAAATAAAATCTGTCACTACCTCCATTTCTTCCCCATCTATTTGCCAGGAATTGAGAGGGCCGGATGCCATGATCTTGGTTTTCTTAATGTTAAGTTTCAACCCCACTTTTGCACTCTCCTTCTTCACCTTTAACACCCATGCTAAACTGAAAAATTGTGACAATTGAACATGAAAGTGTGTGGGTCGACTAAATTAGAGGTCTAAAGCTAGGTGCCAGACCCAGGATAGATGCCTATTCTGATTATGAAAAAGACTCTTTGATTCTTTTACTCCCAGTTAGAGAAATTCTCCAGGGCCATTGGTCAAATTACCTGGCTCTTGGTGGCCCCAGCAAATCTCTCTTACTCTGAGTCTATGAAGTTCTTTGAACAGTTTACTCAGTTCTTTGTAGATTCAATGTTAGCAGTGTTGACAATTACTGCTTAAATTCATTCTGAGCTTAGCGCCACTTTGGACAAAATTGTAACCAGAGAATCCTACATACAGTTTGATAATGTAAGTCTAAACCAGTTTTGGGGGGAAGACATATAAGTGCTTAAACAGTTTGTGCAGCTATTTGGTTATTAGAGACCTCTCAGCTTGGCTTAAAAAATCCTATAAGGACTTCATTGTGCCAATGATCATTGAGATTATTAATATGCTTCTGGGGCAGGCAGAGTTTTGTGCCACTTTAAAAGAAGTGTTGGTGAAACCGCTGCTTAAAAAACAACAACCATTTTTAGCAGCTATTGGGGAAGGGTGCGATATTCCAAATAGGTAGAGAAGATAATTGTGGCACAACTCCAGGAATTCTTAGGGGGTTGAAATTATCTAGATTCATGTCTAGGTTCATGTTTGGATTTAGCAATAATAGCTTTGGTCACCCAGATTGATGAACTGTACTTAGAGAATGATGGGGGATGCATTGATAGCCTTGAATCTCAGCAGCTTTTGATACCACTTCCCACCATAAATGGGAGTTATCAGCTCAATGTGTTGGGATTTGTCCTGGAAGTTCCTGCAAGGTTTGCCTGCTCCCATCTTATTTAATTTTATTTTAGAATCAGTTAATATTGCTAGGAAACACTGGAAAAGATTGGGAACCAGTTTCCAGTATATTAATTATACTCTGTTGCATTTTTCTTTTCTTGAAAACGTAGGTTTCCGCCAATTTCCAGGTAGTAAGGGACTGCATGGGGCAAATTGAAATGCCTTTGGACAACATGGAATTCTAGCAGCTGGATTTCAAACCACCCCCATGGTCTGATAACCGCAGCCTGGGTGCTTGGGAACCTGTTCACGCTTATAACTGGTTACCAAATATTCCACAATTCTCTGATCTCCATTTGCAATCTTCTCTGCTGGCTTTCCCAGAAACTCACTGAGGAAGCCATCAAGGAAGTTTGCAAGCTGCTGCCACTTTCCTCTTGGCAGGCAACAATTTGGGGGGGGGGGAATGGCAACCTGCTGTGAGGGAACCTCAGATTTGCATGGAGCTAAGATCCCCCCAACCTGCAGGCAGCCCTTTGAAAGCAAAAGAGTTGCCTGCTATATGGAGGGCAACTCCTCCGGGGGGGGGGGAGGGGGTGGTTTGCAGAAACAGAACTCCGATCCCGAAGTGGAGAGGGGAGCTGAACTCAGCAGGCAGCTCTTTTGCTCCATTGTTTAACAACCTGGAAGATTGCTTAACGACTTCAACCCAGAGTGCTGGGATTGTGGTTTTGGAATGAAGCAGTCATGGGCATCTCATTTAGTGACCGTTTTGCTCAGTGACTAAGATTCCAGTCCCAATTGTGCCCAAAAGTTGAAGACTATCTGTGCTGTGTTGTAGAACAGTGAAAGCATGCTAACTTTGGAGATATGTCACAGCTGTGAATGCACTAGTTCCATAAATAATGCATTTATGTGGCAATCACTGATTGCTGTTACGTTAAACCAGGGGTCTTCAAACTTGGCCCTTTTATGACTTGTGGACTTCAACTCCCAGAATTCCTCAGCCAGACACGCTGAGTTGAAGTCCACAAGTCATAAAAGGGCCAAGTTTGAAGACCCCTGCATTAAACACAGAAGCTTTGTGTTACTACCATAGAAATTTCTACATAGCCATCTTCTGAAGTCTCTGTTAAAGAAACTCTTTTCTTCTATACTCCTCAACTGGAAGTTGCAATTTCACAGGAGGGATGAAGAAAACAACAACGTTAACAAGAACATGGAAAGTGGTCGGGAATAGAGAACAGAAGAACCCTTAAGAATTTCATTTAGTGGCTTTGCTTGTTTTCAGGAACAGATTTCTACTTCTTGTTGTACCTTTATAGTCTGCAATGGATGTAGGTGAGATTGTGCTGAAATAGGCATTTTATTATTCCGGTCCCATCCAGTGATAATAAAACCAGATAAAAAAAATAACAAAAGTATATCCAGTACATACACAAAGAGAAAGTTGCACCAAAAAATAAAACAGCAATACAATTTTTCATACTTTATATGCAAGTCACAGAATTCTGCTTCTCCTATTTTGTTATTTCTATCATATGAGTTTATTATCTGCAATTCTGTATGAATACACACACACACGGCCTTTTGCATTAATTAATTAACATGTTCTGCTTTGTTCAATGGAATTATTCAATCCTGCTCTGATCTAAATAATTTCCTGTTCATATTTCCTTCATTCTTTGCATTTTGTGATGTGATTTTCACTCTTGTTTTGCGTTTCTCCTCTTGAAAGCTTGCAGCTCAATAAATATTGATACACAGAACACTGTGTATTAGTGGTATTCTGCCATCTACTGTATGTAGATTCTTTCCGAGGAATCTGTTAGGTTCAGAGTTACAGTAGGTGCCTTCATATCAACGGAGGCCAGATCCTTCAGAAAGATACTGAGCCAAAACAATGGTCTTTTCTCTAGATCCTATGTGGAAGGATGACATCATGGAGTAGAAGTTCAGAGATATTGAACTGTGTGGGTTTAGAAGGCATTATTTCATCTTGAAAGCATGGAGGGTGATTTCATGGTCATCTTCTCTCCTGATAAGTGGTTGAGAGTTTGCATTGATCCTAATAGGAGCTCTACTTTAATGCAGTTGTTTATCAGGAAAAGCAAGCCTTCGAGTCCCTTGGGAAGATGTTTCTGTGTGTACAGTCAGTCGCATTGTTCCTTTGTACTTGCACTAAGTTGAAAAGCATAAAGGTGAGGCAGCTTATGGAATTTGCAGCTCTCTTGCTTTGTCTGTGCAGCCACTAAGGGCTCTAAGAAGACTTGTTATGACACACGCATGCCACCATATGATGTCATACACTTCTGTCAGTTCTTTGTAATAGTAGATCCCAAGGGAATGGAAATAGTTCTGAATGGAGCAGCATTATTATTCTACACCAAGAAAAAAGGAGGCGCTCATGATCTTTCCTTCGATCTAACTGGCTCCTTTGGTCTAACTGGCTCATGAGAGGTAAAATGGCGCCTGGGCTCAGTCAGATAATTTCAGAGAAATCAGTGCAATGGCAGGCGTGGAGATTTTACCTGTTTACTGACCTTTTTTGGATCTCCTTTTTATTTTTGTTTAGCTCATTAATAATGTTAGGTTACGCAAATGGAACACTATACTCTGTATCAGTAGAAGTTTAGCTTCTGGATGATAGAAAGTAAGACAGTAGTTTACACTTGGCCCAAATCCCATAAGTAATTTGGTGATACACTTTAAGGAGAACACAAATTGAAATGACTTCATGAAAGAAACAAGGATGATTGGGAGACTGGAGAGAGGAAAGATGGAGACCAGTTCATAAGTTTAGCTTTGAGAAAGGAAGAGATGGTGAGGGATAGATAGCTCTCTTGAAGGATCTGAAAGAGAAGGCAGTTTCCAGCTGAAAATGCATACATAAAATGTTCCAGCAGTAAACGGGATAGATTCCATTTTCCTGGGCAGGTACTTAATGTAAGCAAAAATACATGGGATGTATCCAGACAGGTAACTGCTATCCCTTGTCATGAGACTCTTGGGCAAGACCTTGCAATTGGTAAGAACAGGCAGTTTAAAATAAAAAAATATATATATTTTCTAACTGTTTGTGTTTCTCTGGGGTTCTAGGATAAAAGCCAAAGGGAATTATTGAAATTCCTTGGTCATTAATATTCATTTAAGCTCTCATAGCAACATCAGTAAGTAATAACAGAGATGGAGAAACTAACATTTGACAGTTTTAGAACGATTGTTGTTATTGCAATTGATAGATGTCTCTATTACTATTTTAATTAATATTTGACGTATTTGGCAATTAGTTTGAGTGGATGGTTTTGTGTGTTGTGTAGATTACTGTAAATTGGCTAAGTTTTAATTCCTAATTAACTAAAACATGAAGAAAGCACTTTCCAATCATCTAGATTCCACTGGGGCTTAGTCACATCGGTTGGATTAAATGGATCTAAAACTTGATCAACTGAGGCTAGCTCCTTTGCTTTATGATTAATCTGCTACTGCTGCAAAAAAAGGGGGGGTCCCCTCCTTTCTTAATTGTCCACATAACAGAGGAATGTTTTCAACTATTCTCTAGCAACATATTGTTAATACAAAAGGCTTGCTCTCATCCAGAAAGGTACAAATTAGATGTTTTTAACTCATTATTGGATGTTATATATTTGTAGATATGCACGCTGAGGCACATCATTTTCTCTTTCGGTCTTGACCTTTTGTATCTTCTGGCTATTCCAGAGAAGTAGCAACATCTTACACTTAATTAGAGGAGGAGCACGTCTGAAACGAGTTCTTCATGATGACATTCTCCTTGGCCTTGAGTGGCAGCGATATCTTACTAGGTTGGGCAAAGTCAGTGGAAATGTTAACAGGTAGAGTGACAGGGCCTGGGAAGTTGCCGGGGTCCCCCGGTGGGGAAGGAAGCCAGTGCACCCCGCACACATCTTGGGCTCTTGGGTTCTTTCACTCCTCTGCCGCAGGAGAAGAAGGGATGTGGAGCTGAGATAGAGGATTGTAGTGGTGATACGCTAAGCTTTGGTGACCTTGTATAACCAGTAGCTTGGCTTGTTGCTTTGTGATTTATGGGTTGCCATCTATCTGGCTCAAGACAGAAAGTAACTGGGTATCTGATATCCCAAGTGTTTAAAAATCATTCAGAATAGTCACACACACACACACACACCAAAAAAAAGAGCCTAATTTTGATCAGAACATCTCCACTGTTGGTATGTGTCCAGCCTTTTTCTTCCATATCGTCTCTCCAGACTAAATTCTTTTTCTTGAAATTGCTATTCTTGGGTAGGGAATTCAAGTTTCCAAATTCTTTTCTGCTTTTCCTCGGGGGTGGGGGGGTGGGGGTAAGATAGAATAGAGAAAAAGGAACACAGGAACAATTAAAGTAATTAAAGAAAAATAGCACCAGAAAAAAATGTCTTTAAAAAATCATTAAGCAGTCAACATCTGAACTCCTTGAGGCTATGTTCAGACTTTAAAAACTGGGAATGATGTAATGATAAAAAATGATACATGAAGGAATTATCGAAGTATAGACTTGGACTGCTGTTAGAGCTTATGGCCTCATGTCATCAGTATTTGTTGGATGGATGGACATATAAAATGTTTGTTAAGTATTTAGATTACCTTGCTAGGCCCCAAACATGGGACAAATCTTATTTCCTGTTTCAGCCTAACCCAAGGCCATCCACAGGCAGTGGTCACAGTAGTGACAGCTCATATTTGTGTAATTTTTTTTTGATTGCTAACAAAGAATATATATACAGGGAGTGCAGAATTATTAGGCAAATGAGTATTTTGACCACATCATCCTCTTTATGCATGTTGTCTTACTCCAAGCTGTATAGGCTCGAAAGCCTACTACCAAGTAAGCATATTAGGTGATGTGCATCTCTGTAATGAGAAGGGGTGTGGTCTAATGACATCAACACCCTGTATCAGGTGTGCATAATTATTAGGCAACTTCCTTTCCTTTGGCAAAATGGGTCAAAAGAAGGACTTGACAGGCTCAGAAAAGTCAAAAATAGTGAGATATCTTGCAGAGGGATGCAGCACTCTTAAAATTGCAAAGCTTCTGAAGCGTGATCATCGAACAATCAAGCGTTTCATTCAAAATAGTCAACAGGGTCGCAAGAAGCGTGTGGAGAAACCAAGGCGCAAAATAACTGCCCATGAACTGAGAAAAGTCAAGCGTGCAGCTGCCAAGATGCCACTTGCCACCAGTTTGGCCATATTTCAGAGCTGCAACATCACTGGAGTGCCCAAAAGCACAAGGTGTGCAATACTCAGAGACATGGCCAAGGTAAGAAAGGCTGAAAGACGACCACCACTGAACAAGACACACAAGCTGAAACGTCAAGACTGGGCCAAGAAATATCTCAGGACTGATTTTTCTAAGGTTTTATGGACTGATGAAATGAGAGTGAGTCTTGATGGGCCAGATGGATGGGCCCGTGGCTGGATTGGTAAAGGGCAGAGAGCTCCAGTCCGACTCAGACGCCAGCAAGGTGGAGGTGGAGTACTGGTTTGGGCTGGTATCATCAAAGATGAGCTTGTGGGGCCTTTTCGGGTTGAGGATGGAGTCAAGCTCAACTCCCAGTCCTACTGCCAGTTTCTGGAAGACACCTTCTTCAAGCAGTGGTACAGGAAGAAGTCTGCATCCTTCAAGAAAAACATGATTTTCATGCAGGACAATGCTCCATCACATGCGTCCAAGTACTCCACAGCGTGGCTGGCAAGAAAGGGTATAAAAGAAGGAAATCTAATGACATGGCCTCCTTGTTCACCTGATCTGAACCCCATTGAGAACCTGTGGTCCATCATCAAATGTGAGATTTACAAGGAGGGAAAACAGTACACCTCTCTGAACAGTGTCTGGGAGGCTGTGGTTGCTGCTGCACGCAATGTTGATGGTGAACAGATCAAAACACTGACAGAATCCATGGATGGCAGGCTTTTGAGTGTCCTTGCAAAGAAAGGTGGCTATATTGGTCACTGATTTGTTTTTGTTATGTTTTTGAATGACAGAAATGTATATTTGTGAATGTTGAGATGTTATATTGGTTTCACTGGTAAAAATAAATAATTGAAATGGGTATATATTTGTTTTTTGTTAAGTTGCCTAATAATTATGCACAGTAATAGTCACCTGCACACACAGATATCCCCCTAAAATAGCTATAACTAAAAACAAACTAAAAACTACTTCCTAAAATATTCAGCTTTGATATTAATGAGTTTTTTGGGTTCATTGAGAACATGGTTGTTGTTCAATAATAAAATTAATCCTCAAAAATACAACTTGCCTAATAATTCTGCACTCCCTGTATGTGTGTGTGTGTGTGTATGTATATATATATATATATATATATATATATATATATATATATATATATATATATATATATATATATATATATTTGTATTCGTATAAAATATATATAAAATCAGGAATGCACAACTTGTATCCATTCAGACGTTGGTTGAAAGCAAAAGTCAGAGTAGTGGGACAGTATTGGAGGGCTACAAGTGGAGGATGACTTCATCTGTGAATGAGGCAGTCAGTAGCGCGTGCACAAAAACGCCTTGTCTGGCACCAACACCCTTGTATTCCTCCGGGAAGTCTTAAAAAGGAAGACATCGCCTCAGGCAGTACCATAGAGACCAGGTATTACACAAGAAGGATCCCACCTTAAAATGCTGTTGGTTAGAAGCAACACAGGAAGGAAAACAGGGAAGAAATACCCAGGCACCAAGTAAAATCAGGGTTTCTACTTCTATATATATATATATATATGGGGGGGTCTCTCATTTGGCTGCCCCAAATGCCTTGGGCTTCCTTTCCTTTTCATCTTTACCTTGTATATTTCTAATACAAATCCTTTCTGAGTAGTGGAGAGTCCTGGTCCCTTCTCTTTCGTGCAAAGCACCTAGCAGGGCTGATGGGCTGAATCCTGTGCCAAGCAGGTTGCATTAATACCCCCCACACACACACACACACACAAACTCACCCTTAATCCTCACAATAGCTCCCTTCCCTCTCTTTTTTTTTTCCAGGGAGGTGGTTTTACAAGGTCAGTCCTGCAGAAGGATCAATAACAGCCTCCAAAGTCACCTTTCCCAGATCAGTTGCTGACTGCAGTAACTCTCTGCTCCCTGGAGCCTTTTCCCCTCACTTAGCTGGCTTTAGTTCCCCATCTCATCTCCCATCGCTTCTTGTCCTTCTTGGGTTTTGTGTTGTGGTGGTGACTTCTTTGCAAAAGTAATTTTTAAACACTTTTTTTTATTATTTTGGCAAAGGAGTTTTCTTAAAATAGCTCTGGCCTCCCTTACCCTTTTTTTGTTTGTTTGTTCTTTCCTATTCCAGCTGTTTTGTGGTTCTTTTCCCCCAAAGAATGGGAATGGTCAATGCAGACTCTTTGTCTCTTGGAAAAGAGATCGCTGAAAATGTAAGACTGCAGCGCAAGTTATTTTGGACAAACTGAAGATTCATTCAATCCAGACCTTTGCATTCAGAGTTTGCCAATCAGATGGGCAAGGCAAAAATATCTGAATTGGACAAGGATGATGGTCATCTGTTCTCAATCTCTAGTAATGAGTGGTATGCTGACTATGGAAGCTGGATTCAGAGCAATCATGTTAATTCAGTGACAGAAAATGTCTTGGAAATGAAATCTAGCTCTTTTTTTTTTAAAACACACATTTGTCAGTGACACTGCCAGTCAATAAGAGAAAAAAAGCCCCCTTAGGCTGGTAATATATTGTTTAACTGGTTTAAATTTAACTGAATTTACGTATTCCCATAATCTTTCTAAGGTATTTTTTAATTAAAGCAACTTTGAACATTCAATACAATGAATTATCCAATGGATAATTTATTTCAGTGTGAAGAGGCTAGCAAACACAATCGCCCATTGTTGGAAAAAAGGCCATTTTTTCCTGTTTCATTCCATATCTTCAGTATCACTCCAGAATCAAAAATAATTATAAAACATCATATGGGCCTTTTATGCATAATAAAATTTTGATTCATTCCTAAATATAATTTGAATTAAAATTTGCAGAAACTAAAGCAGGCCTGGGCAGCATAAATATGAAATATTTGTTATATAAAGTGAGTTCTTTGCTCATTCTGAATTTTGTACCAGTTTCATTTGATGATCTTGAATTAATAATGTGTGGGGGAAGGTAAGCAATTCTGTTTCTCCTTGCAATTTTAAAGGTTTGCAATTTTCAAAACCTCTTTCATGTTTGTTCTTGTGGCAAATTCACAGCACTATGTAGATACCTAAGGTATTTAAGTTATGACACTGTATGTAATATGTCTTTACATGTAATATTAGAAACCAGACCCTACAAACTGATTTGATGGGAAAAGCAAGTTGTTTACATATATTACATGCATTCATTTATATACCCATTTGAACTGCAGATGATAGATAGATAGATAGATAGATAGATAGATAGATAGATAGATAGATAGATAGATATAGATATAGACAGTGCTTTTTTTTAAAAAAAAAAAAAGGTGCCGGAACTCTCATCTTGGCGAGCGCAGGAAGTGGGGGGTGGGGGGGCGGTGCTACTGCAGTCACAGGTGCGAAGGGTGTCGGTGGCGGGCTCCCCTCCCTGGGGCCGGAGCCGGTGCAGCTGGTGCTGTGGGAGCAGCAGAGCCCACTCTATATGGCGGGGCTGCGCAATGCGGGCAGACGAGGTGGTGCGGGCCAGGCGATGTTTTAATCTTATGATTTTAAAAATATTTTTTTCTATTGTAAGTTTCCCCAAACCTCGCCATGTGGATTGCATACAAATATTATATAATTGGTAAATAAAGGTAGAACATATGTTAAATATACATCAAATGATAATATGCTTCCCTACAAAGTCAATTTTTGCTCAATGACAGACCAAGGAGTTAACTCGGAAAGGCAAGAGGAAAATCTAGAAGAGGTCTGTGCAGCTCTTCAACATCTTCATCAACGATTTGGATGAGGGGATAGATGGGGAACTCATCAAATTTGCAGACAACACCAAGCTGGCAAGAATAGCCAATACTCCAGAAGATAGGCTTAAGATACAGAAGGATCTGGACAGACTCGAACACTGGGCACTATCTAACAAAATGAAATTCAATGGTGAAAAAAGTAAGGTTCTACATTTAGGCAGGAAAAATCAAATGCACAGGTATAGTATAGGTGGTACCTTGCTCAATAGTAGTAACTGTGATAGAGATCTCTGAGTCCTAGTGGACAATCACTTCAATATGAGCCAGCAGTGTGCTGCAGCTGCCAAAAAAGCCAACACAGTGCTAGGCTGCATTAACAGAGGGATAGAATCAAGATCGCGTGAAGTACTAATACCACTTTACAATGCCTTGGTAAGGCCACACCTGGAATACTGCATCCAGTTTTGGTCACCACGATGTAAAAAAGATGTCGAGACTCTAGAAAGAGTACAGAGAAGAGCAACAAAGATGATTGGGGGACTGGAGGCTAAAACATATAGGGAACGGTTGCTGGAATTGGGTATGTGTAGTTTAACGAAGAGAAGGGTGAGGGGTGACATGATAGCAGTGTTCCAATATCTCAGGGGCTGCCACAAAGAAGAGGGAGTCAAGCTATTCTCCAAAGCACCTGAAGGCAGGACAAGAAGCAACGGGTGGAAACTAGTCACGGAGAGAAGCAACCTAGAACTAAGGAGAAACTTCCTGACAGTTAGAACAATTAACCAGTGGAACAACCTGCCTCCAGAAGTGGTGAATGCTCCAACACTGGAAGTTTTTAAGAAGAGACTGGCCAGCCATTTGTCTGAAATGGTATAGGGTTTCCTGCCTGAGCAGGGGGTTGGACTAGATGACCTCCAAGGTCCCTTCCAACATTATTATTATTATTATTATTATTATTATTATTATTATTATTATTATTATTATTATTATTATTATTATTATTATTATTATTATTATTATTATTATTATTATTATTAATCATCTTGTAGAAAGGAAAGGCCCACACTGATAAATTAAAAATCTTTTTGGTCTGCAAAGGAATGCTGGTGGGCTAATCAATGATTTGGTGACTAGAGGAGCATCTACAGTGTTGGAGCTCGTGGTCATGGTAAGCCATGGAGGCACTAGGCAACTTGACTTTCAGGGCAGTGGTGGTGATTTTATTACTTAAAAAAAGTCTGTGCTCTGTCCAAGGGTGCTTGGTAGGCTGCATGTACAGGCCTGGTCTAGAATTTATTTTGGAGCATTCAACCATCTAGAGCAGGCATGTCAAACTCATTTTGTTTGAGGCAACATTTTATAAAAGAATTGCCATTAATTTGTTTTAATAAAATAATTTAAATCAATTTTTCACTTGATTTCGAATGAGATTTTTTTTAGTACAATTGCCAAATGCAATAAACTGGTTTTAGGTATATGTTACTGAAAGGAAAAAGCAATCCCTGATGCATTACTGATCCCAGAGAAACATTTGCATGTATGCAGGTATCCTTAGGGTGCCATAGTTATGGATGAGAAATATTGGTTGCAAAGTTGGCATTTCTGGATGTAATACAGATATTTTGGACTTATTTTTGTTTCATTGCATGTTTGATATTTTTAAAAAGGCATATGCTACTGACTACGCTTATGCACATATGTAACATGATCACTGCTTGTCCAAAATTTTACTATACAGATAATACCCCCAGAAATTATTTTAGCCTTTTTAATAAATGTTGTTATTGATGTTAAGCTCACCAGGGAAAACATCATATATTGTTATGTATATACTAGGTTAATTATTTAAGACTGAAGTGCAACATAACTAGATTCTAAATAATCTATTTTTCAAAAGACACAACAGTCCAAACAGTAAAAGTAAAGTCCAAATTAAGAATATTTCATTCTTAAGAATTGTTTAGATTCAAAATAGTTTTCAAGAGTGTACAAAAGATACTATTTTTTTCTACAATCAGCTAAATTAGACATATTACATTGAGAAAAATGTTTCTCATTTCTTTCCTGTTACCTTTGATTTCATTGCAGAGATGTTAACATAAGAAATAGATTATTTTGTTATCTAATTTTACCTTCCAAAAGACAGAAGCAGATGAAAAATGTGAGGTTCTTTCCTGTTGGCTTTTCTGAATTAGCTGTTTTAGATTCTAAAAGTTTATTTCCTAAAGAAGTACCGTAATCCTGTAAATAATTTTAATGTCCTCCTGTAATGCAGGCTCTTTTATGACTCAAGGATTCAACTCCCAGAATTCCTGAGCCAGCATGGCTCAGCTTGGAAACCTCTCCCTTTCCCCTCAGCATGGCTGGCTCAGGATTTCTGGGAGTTGAAGTCCACGAGTCATAAAACAGAGCCAAGATTGCTAGCCCTGCAATAGGCTTAGGAAAACCAATAAGAGAGCTGGGTTGATGTTTTTTGTTTTGTTTTGTTTTGTGTTTTTTTTTTTTTGCAAAAAAAAGGTTCCGGAACACTGTTCTGAGCATTCTATGAGAAAAAAAGCCCTGGATATAGATATAGATAGCTTCTGCCCACCTAGCAGTTCGAAAGCACGTAAAAATGCAAGTAGAAAAATAGGGACCACTACGGTGGGAAGGTAACAGCGTTCCGTGCGCCTTTGGCATCCAGTCATGCCAGCCACATGACCACGGAGACGTCCTCGGACAAGCGCTGCCTCTTCGGCTTTGAAACGGAGATGAGCACCGGTCCCTAGAGTCGGAAACGACTAGCACGCATGTGCGGGGGAACCTTTACCTTTACCTTTATATATCATCAATATCAAGCGCCAGGGAAATCAGAAGATCCAGGCAGTTCAAATGGGTATAATGACTCTTAGCAACCGTATAGATAGATTTTCTCTGTGACAATCTATCCCTTTCTGGTCTTCTAATGGTGCACCCATCACCACTGAATTTGAGTCCATCCAACTTGCTACTGGTTGTCCTGTTCTTCTCTTTCTTTCCACCTTTCTCAATGTTTCACCCTTCTCCAGAGATCTAGGTCCTCATATAATGTATCCAAAGTAGGATAATTTGGGCCTGGTATATACTTGAAACAGCCTCTGTTTAATCTCCTCCTCTCTCTGGTATAGCTGGAGTAGGGCAAGATGGAAACGTTTACTTTAGGAACATGCTGAGGCTAGAAGGGCACTTGGTTCTGTGGCCTAGAATTTTGCATGATCTTGAGGATAGTTGAGGGGTGGGGGGAAATATTCAAGATTCTGGAAAGTTAGTTAAGGTTTTGGTTCTGCTAGTGACAGCTTGGCCATTAGGAATGTTTTTTTGAATCACCTCATCCCTGTTTTTCCATGAAGTCCCATTTGAGTAAGCAATTATGCCTTCTTCAAATCATGACTGTTTGTTTTTATTTGGAGTCAAGGTAAAGCATTAAACTAAGCAAGTCAGAAAGTGAAGAAGGGCCTTTACATTTAGATAACAAGGCACTCTTTTATTACTTCCCAGCTGTATCTACTCTGGCCACAAAACAAGTTTTTACTCAACTGCCACCTTCTTCCGTAGCAATAGATACCGTAGAACGGTGCAAATATTCTCATGCTGGCTCTTACACTTTTGATTTGTGGTAAAACCAGGCATTGCATCCACAATCCAAAATAGTTTGCTAGAAACATGTCTTCATTTTAATGGTAATTCAGTTACCCTTGTCAACCGTGATAGGCATTTTCCTTTCCTTTCGCAATTCATATGCCTGTAAGTTCAATTTAGGTGAGTTTAATTTGGGCAACTTTAAATTAAACTTTGCCTAAGTTTAATAGCACCCAGTTACAGGCAGATTATTGTGAAGATGGATTGGAGGGATAGGTCCTCACATGAAGATCTGGATATTGTCTCAAACTATTATTATAATTCTAACATCAGCTTTCCTCAACCTCAATTTGCGGTCCTACTCTTAAACAGTGCTTGAGCTGTATATTTCTTTGTGTTTCTCCGTTCCAAATTGGACTCTTGTACTTGCTCAGGTATCACTGGTTTGCCTTTGCAGCATTTATGTATCCCCAAGGGTACTCTGCATAGACATGTCTTCTTCCAGAATAGCCATTCTTTCCCGATTTCGCCCATCAGAGTAATTGCATTCTGTTGCCATTTTACTATTCCACCACAGCTTCTGTGACCTACTATTCTTGCAAGCTGTATTCATATTCTCCCATTTTCTGGGTAGCAGCAATGAAACTCTGAAATGAGAGAGCTGGAGGCAGCATGCATGCTTAAGTAATTGCTTCTTAGAAGGCATTGAATAAGCAGGAGCAACAGCTTGTCAGATGAATTTGTGTCGGCAGGGCTGGAAGCTGGCAATATCAGTGGGTAGACGTTGTTGAGCTGCAGGCGAAAGCGATGTACTGAACAATTCCTGTGATCTTAAGAGTTCTTTGACTCAGACCCAGGAAAGCCATGGTTTGTAACCAAGTAATAAAAACATGGATAGGCAACGTGGGCTGCCTACCTGTCCCTTCCTGTGCTGTCACCCATTGTCCTTCCTGGAACCTCTCCTCGTTACATTGACTGGTTTTTTTTTAAAGTACTTATACCTAAAAGACTTATTAAAAGAGTTGTCAGTATGTAAGAAATGTTTTTAATTTCAGGTGCTTTAAAAATAACACCTACTTGGCATCATTTTTCTGTTCTCTTGAGGGCAGGGGTATTAATGACAGCAGCATTCCAATATTTGAGGGGCTGCCAAAAAGAGGGCAGGGCGTCAAACTATTCTCCAAAGCACCAGAAGGCAGGACAAGAAACAATGGTTGGAAACTGACCAAAGAGAGAAGCAACCTGGAGTTAAGGAGAAGCTTCCTGACAGTGGGGACAATCAATGAGTGGAACAGCTTGCCCTCTGAAATCATGGGCGCTCCATCACTGGACATTTTTAAGAAGAGACTAGAGCAGGGGTGTCAAACTCAATTTCATTGAGGGCCACATCAGCATTGCGGTTGCCCTCAGGGGGCCGGGTGGGTGTGGCCTGGGTGGGTGTAGCCTACTGGGTGGGCGTGGCTAGAGTGCGTATGGCCTACTGGGTGGGCATGGCCAGCTCTACATCGTTCGCATCAAGGGTGCCTATGGGGGCCCGGACAGGGCTGGGACAGATCTGAGGGTCTCTGGCAGAAGGAGGGTCTCTGGGCCAGGGCCAAGGCAGCGGGGGCCATTCCCTCACTGTTTCCAGGATGGCTTCGCGGGCCGCATGAAACCACTTCACGGGCCGGATCTGGCCCCCGGGCCTTGTGTTTGACATGTCTGGACTAGAGAGTCACTTGTCTGAAATGTTATAGGTTTTTCTGCTCGAGCAGGGGGCTGGACTAGAAGACCTCCATGGTCCCTTCCAGCTCTATTCTGTTCTATTCTTGCAAAGCCACCCTGATAGAGGATTCCACTGCAGTGGAGGATTTATTTATTATATTCTTAATCTATTCAATAATAAAAGCTTGTTGGCTGGATTATAAACTTAAGACCACTGTATAACAATAATTAGCACATTGTAGTACCCTTCACAAATATATAAACATCCACATATAAAAAAATGTGGCACTTCATATATTTAAAATGCCAAGCAAAGCTGTTAAAATTTTATGTGCATGTAGTGCAGGATTTGTTTATTTTTGCACAAAAGAATTTTCTAAACTTGGTGCATTATTATTTTTATTATTATTACAGTTCATTGCATAATAGTCAGCCAGATGTTCAGAGTGGATTTGGCATTTTTATCTGCCTATCGAGTCCATCCCGAGGGCCTGGGATAGGCAGTTGTGGATGTTTGATGGTGTTAGGGATACCCAGGGCTTTTTTTCTTATAGAACGCTCAGAACGGAGTTCCGGCACCTTTTTTGGATAGAACCTTGTAAGGTAGGCAAGGCAGATTGTATGACATGTATGAGTTCCGGCACCTTTTTCTTTTACAAAAAAAAAGCACTGGGGATACTGTTGCAGGATGGAAGGTGTTCCAAGTAAATAAGTCTTTTGCAATTGACTGATGGTGAATTTGTCAATGCTGATGGTGTTCAAGGGGTGCTCCAATTGTTTTGGGATTGCACCCAAGGCACCTATTACTATTATTATAGTTTACCCAGTAACTTTTGTTTCCCTCAGATGGAAGAAGACTGTATCTTTCTTGTTGGATTAACTTAATTAAGTGCTGACAACTAAAAAAAGTAAATGAAAGCTACCTCTTTGTGGCCATTTGTAAGTGCTTGGAGATTCACATTATTGCTCCCTTCTTTACTCATACCTTGAATAGAAAGGTGAACTCAGAAATCTCTTAGAAAAACAAAAATACTTTCTCACAGGGACTGGGGAATTTTCAAATAAACATAAGTTTATTTCACTACCATATTCATTAGTTAACCTTTTACCAAAGAGGAGTATGCAGAGTAAGATCTTCAGGAATAGGTTTATCTCATCTTGTATCTCAGAAATCTTATGTTTTAGATGTTATCGTAGCACATCCAAACATTATTTAGAAATTGTGAACAAAGGAAGATTTTTCTAAGGAACTCTTCTGCTACATGCTTGCTCAATTTTAATTCAGTCCCTCTATCTCAGATTAAGTCTTTCTTTGCTTTTTTATTTTTCTGGATTAGTACACTTTTGAGTTATTGTGCTGCTTCTCTTTTTACTTTCCTAACTGTTGTAAAAATGAATCCATCTGACTAGTTCCTACACAACACCTACAGCATTCAATAAATTTGACCCAGTTTGTCAGAAAAGAGTGGGTGGGGCTTGAAATAGCACTGCGAAGCAACTGGACTCTTGTTTTTACAGATAGCCAATTTTAGTTTCCCGGAGAAAACACGTGCAGGCTAAATTAATATTTTTTTTTCAACGAGAAACAAAAACCCTCAGAGAGGGGAGACAAGACCGGACACATGATTAAACAGGGAGAGCACAAGATATTTGTTGGGACTTAATCATTTGAAAGCTTGTGTATCTTTTTAATAACAGAAAAGTAAATGGAAGCTCATTTGCAAATTAATTTGGCAGCCCTTCTCTCTCTCTCTCTCTTTTTGCATATGAAACTCTCTGCTGTAACAGAGACAAAATGAGATACAAGAAGCACGCTCTCTTGGGTGAATCAGTAGCCATTTTTATAAAGTGCCTTTGAGCCTCACTCAGGCTTTTGATGCTAACTAACCCCATGGTAATTATTCAAGTGGAAAAATATATGGAAAAGTAGCACTTGAAGTGCAGAGGAGCATTTTGGCTAATTTAAAGTTTTCTATTTGTACTACAAATCCAACTGGGGCAGAGATGGTTTAAAAATCACCCAAAGGAGAAAGGACGCTGTTTCCTTAATAGGATGCTTGGAACTCTCCTTAGGTACTCTGAGGGTCTCAGCATGGTGTTCTGTCCCCAGTTTTTGTCTTTCTTCATAAATTATACCTCTCTGTCATCAGGCAAGTGGTGGCAGACTTGGCTTCTGCCTTTCAGCAGCTGCCTGTTGTCAGTTTATATTATAATCACAGACGTAAAGGCCAGAGAGCTAACCCAGCCTGGGTCCTGTTCCAGGTTTGTGCCAAGAATATATTTATTAACTGTACTCTGGGCTGCCAGAATTTTCAAGGGGACACGTCTAGCCATGAAGTTGCTTCTTCCCATCCAGATGCATTTCAGCACTGGGTTGTAACAAGTCAATGGAAATGTTGTGTTTGTGACAACCGTTGGGAATTTCATCAGATTGACGTGGGAAAATATGGTCTTACAGATAGCTAAGTTCCAGCATCTTTCATTGTTGGCCAACTGCATTGGGACTACTGGGAGCTGTAATTCAGTCACATTTGAGGGCCAAGTTCGCCACTCTGTTGGAAAGTAGGCGAGACTCAAGGCTCTCCAAGTTCCTGACAAGAGTGCACATTCCACATGGAAGACCTTGTCTCAGTGTGGAGACACCCAACCCAAATGTGAATCACTGAGGTCGAAAGAGTCCAAGGAGAGACATGTGGGAATAACAGGGAGACTGTTGGTTTTCCCAAGAAATGAGCATATAGAATGGCCAGAGCAGTAGCCCAGGAAACGCCCAGTGACTTTGGCTGCCTGGCTAATTATTCAATCTGACGTCCAGTTTAGTTTATGCTCCTGCCAGAAACAACAGAGGAATATATGAATAGAACAGAGTGCTGTGTGCTTGCCCTTGGTTACAGAATAGGGACAAATAGGTCCCCCTAGAACAGGAGTGTCGCGACATATCGCAATTTTTTTCCATTGCCGGCAATGGGGTGGGCGCGGTTTCGCCATGATGCATCCGGCCTGCGTGCCGGCAGTTTGACATCCCTGCAAAAGGATGCCAAAGTAGACTCTTTGCTACACTCTCTTCTTTTTCCTTTTTGACCCACCCAAGTCAACTCAAGTGAGCATTTTATATTGAAAGAACAAAAATATCATACACTTCGCAACCTCCCCTCCAAACATGATGGCGGGCCCAAATATCAGTACTTTACTTAACATGTGTCAGGAACTTCACAACTCATAGTATGCATTAGCTCAGTAAGCTATACAAGAAGCGAGCTGGCTGTTGATGGAAGTCAACGGGATGTAATAAATGGTGTGGGGTCTTACAGTAGAGAGTAGAGGAGACCATATCACTTGACCTAATCTCTTCTGCAAGCTTGTCCCGTCAGAGTTACTCAAAGCATCTTACAGTTAAAACAGGATGAATGCCTGTTGTTTATTTTGTTTTGTTTATCCTTCCTCCTACTCCCATAAATAGAGAGAAGAGCCAAGGCAAAGTGCCTTGCCTAAGGCTGCCAGCGAGTTTATGGTTGAGGTGAGAGCTAAATTAGGAGCTTCTCACTTCCTGCTTGTAGCTATTGTACAGCCGTCCAAAGTGTGCCTCATTCCTCTCTTACCATTATGCCAAGGTATCTGAAGATTATTCTCCCATGATACATTTGTCCTTCGACTGTCCCACTTATAGTCTTCTGTTCTCTTGCCTACAAGCGTGCTCAGGCTTATGAATTATGTCATCCTCATCTGGTATACCCTATAATTTCCAGCACCTCTGCTGAGCTGATTAGTATGTATATAGAATCTAGCTGGATAGCTGGATAAAAGGTGTAGAGGAAACAATTTACATAATTCGCACAATCACCTCTTCAACAACTGAAGCTAGTCTGAGAGCTTTTCATGTCTCAGACATTCCTCATCACTGGGGATGACAACAAATAAAAGAGTATTAATTTGTAAAATAGCTATCTTTCGGGAATATTTTGAAAATCTTAACACCTGAGAAGGCCATCTCACCCAGCCGAACATAGGCTCCTCAATCTTTCTCCTTGGAATCTAGCTAGAGTCCCGTTGGCCTACAACAAATTAACTAGGTTTCATCAGAGCCACCAGAGTAAACTCAGTCTTAAGTTCTCTTTCAGGATAAGCTTCATAACATTTATTTTAGCACTATAGGATGAAATAAGAACAGGGTTGGGGCACTGTTGGTGTTGGAGGCATGCAAACGCTTGCTGTGCCATGAGCTGACAGGATTGTGTGGTTAGGCTACCAGTTCATCATTACTGTGAAACTGGGCCTTTTAAGTACAGGTACAATGTAGTCACTCACCACAATTCTTAACTTATTTCCCCCCTGGCAGATGGACCCAGTGCAGAAAGCAGTGATCAACCATACGTTTGGGGTCCCTGTAACCAAGGCCAAACGCCCCATCATCTCCTGCAATGTCTGCCAGATCCGTTTCAATTCTGAGGTAAGTCTTTAGAAAGTCCCGGCACTTTGCTCTGCCTTTCGGTGACAAACGATATATACCGGTAAATACCGGTAGTCCTCAACTTACAACCTTTTGTTTAGCGACTATTCAGAGTTACAACGGCACTTGAAAAAAGGGACTTATAACCAGTTTTCATACTTAACACTGTTGTATTGTGCCCATGCTTATGTGATCAAAATTCAGATGCTCAGCAATGCATTTAGGATGGTTGCTGTGTCCCGGGGTCATGTGATCACCTTTTGCACATTCTGACAAGCAAAGTCAACGGAGAAGCCAGATTCACAGAACACCTTTTGTTACTAACTTAACCATTGCAGTGATTCACTGAACAACTGTGGCAAGAAAAGTTGTGAAATGGGGCAAAATTCGCTTAACAACTGTCTTGTTTAGCAATGGAAATTTAGGCTCAGTTGTGGTTGTGAGTTGAGGACTACCTTTACATTGCTGAGGTCACATGTGTTTTGCTTGCCCAAATTCAGTTCTTTAGGAGAACTGAAAATATATAACAATTTGGAGAATGAGTGAAGTTTCTCGTGTTGGTTAGATGATGATTATATTGTAAATTGCAAAGATCGTTGTCCGGCCTGTGTCTCAAGACATAATTTTTGATACATTTGAATAAACAACATAGTCCTGATTGTAATATAACACAAGTATAAAGAAAACAAAAAAATGTGCCAGATAGCAAATCTGCAGATTAGCATATGATCCAATATCCAATCTAGTGCTGAGTCAGAATATAAGTCTCTATATTCTTTGAATGATGGGAAATCCCTTTTGTCTGAGACCAAAATAAGGTCTTGATGGCAATGTCTAGATACCCAAGAGACATTGTATGAGCAGCTTGTCTGCTCAGTCTTCCTTTTCCATAGGCACAGCATTAAATCTTAGTTGTCCCTCACGTTGACTGCCATACCAGATATGAGAAAAGTTAGTGAAGATGCTGAACGGAAAAGCAAAGCAATGAAATCAATTAGTTTTGATCTCAGATACAATTTCAGAATCACAGCAGAGTGTATTCTTTCAAGACCCATGTAAGATAGCAGTTCTAGAGATATATATTAAGATCCCCAGAGACGGAGCGAAAAACAAGGATCTTCTTATATTTTGTATTTTTTTTTAATCTTATTCCAGTAAAGTTTACATTACCACTTGGGGCTGGGTAGCCCTCCAAATCTCAGTGGACTGATGGAATTGAGGTCAAGCACCATATTGAAGGAGACCAGTTTTCTTTCTCGGATGTAGCACAACACAAATGCAATGTGCTTATCACACTGTGCACTTTCCTTCCTCCAATAGCCTGTGATGTGATATTGATTGATTTGCTATGTTTCATCAAGTTGTTGTAAATCCTTAGAGATTACATAGATAGATTTCCTCTGTTATGATCTGTCCTTAACCTGATTTTTCATATCATGATGTGATGCAGGTATGGGAAAAATGCTGAAGATGATGACATTGTCATCATTATTTTATTTTATTTTTACTGTTGTGCATATCAGAAAGAAAGGAAAGAAAAACATTGAATGCTTCAGCTCTGTATGTTTTGGTAATGCTTATTTCCAGCCTATCTATATCACCATACGTTAGAATTGGTAGGCATTGTTAAGGTTAGAATTGGTAGGCACTGTTAAGGTTAGAAGA
Organism: Vipera berus; assembly: GCF_964194415.1. NCBI lineage: Eukaryota > Metazoa > Chordata > Lepidosauria > Squamata > Viperidae > Vipera > Vipera berus. Next base: position 140,276,389 of record NC_138203.1, on the reverse strand, counting down.
CAAGAGAAGGTGAAAAGCCTCTGAGTTGCTGGCTTCTTCTGTTCCAGAGAAAGAACAAGTTGACATTCTCTCACTTCTCATAAGAACTGAATGTATTGAAGCAGTTGCTAAAATGGCAAAGTCCATCTTAGGAAGCTTTAACAGACATAATTGTCCTACACCACTCTGGTCAGAACCCATGTGGACTACAGTATTATGTCCAATTCTGGGCAAAATAGTTCAGATAGGATGATGATAAATAGAAGCAAGTTCAGAAGAGGACCACTGAAATGGATTGTGGTGTGGAAACCAAGTCTTTTGAGGAGTGGTTAAAGGATCTGGATACATTTAGGCTGCAGAAAAGATGAATGTGGGGCGATATGATTGCAGCCTTCAAATATCTGAAGGTTTTTTGCACAGAAGAGGGACTAGAGTGATGGCAAACCTTTTAGAGACCGAGTGCCCAAACTGCAACCCAAAACCCACTTATGTATCATCAGGTGCCGGGTGGGTGTGGCCGTTTGAGTGGGTGTAGTCAATTGGGTGGGGGTGGCCCATCGGGTGCACATGGCTGCAGTGGTAAAGGCAGACTAAAGGTAAAGGTAAAGGTTCCCCCGCACATGCGTGCTAGTCGTTTCCGACTCTAAGGGCCGGTGCTCATCTCCATTTCAAAGCCAAAGAGCCAGCACTTGTCCGAGGACTTCTCCGTGGTCATGTGGCCGGCATGACTAGATGCCAAAGGCGCACAGAATGCTGTTACCTTCCCACCATAGTGGTCCCTATTTTTCTACTTGCATTTTTACGTGCTTTCGAACTGCTAGGTTGGCAGAAGCTGGGACGAGTAACAGGCGCTCACTCTGTTACACGGCACTCGGGATTCGACCCACCAAACTGCCGACCTTCTGATCGACAAGCTCAGCGTCCTGACCCATTGAGCCACCGCGTCCCTAAAGGCAGACTGGGTGGGACTAAAAAATTCAATCAATCAATTCCAACTTTGCGAGAATTTTTTCCCCCGAGAAGTTGAAATTGATTGAACCTTTTTTTGTGTGTGCTATAGGTTCGCTACCACAGGACTAGACGTATTCTCTATTGACTCAAAAGATAGGAATAGTATTAATAGATTAAAATCACTAGGAAGCAGGTTCAGGCTATACATCAAGGTAAAGTTCCTGACTATAAGAGTTGTCAGACAATGGAAGCCAGGTTGCCACATAACATGCCAGAGATCTTCAAACAAGATTGTTAGTTATCTGTAAGTGGCTCTTGTACTGATCAAAAGGTTAGACTAGATGCCCTCTAACACAGTTATATCATAAGAGATGGCATTAACCTTAGAGGATATTTAGTGAAATCATGTGAAATCATATTGTTCTAATGTTTTGTACTATTAAAAATGTACTATTAAAAACTATAAAAAACTGAGGTCTAAGAAAAGAGAACTGCTAAATATTATTAAAATATGCAAAAAGAAAAAAAGAAAGAAGAAATTGTAGTTAAAACCTTTCTTCTCCTGAAGACAAAAGGCTATTAAAAGATATTTATCTCTTGCTACCAAGACTATAAATGGGAGTATTTTCATTCAAGGTAAATCTGGGAAGGCTTCATTTTTTGCTTATCCGTATTAGACAAGCTACCACTATAATCATGTTGTTTTAAATCTACTTTCCAAAAATAGCCACAAATCGGGTCTGGAAGAAACAGGGGAAATTAACAACATATTGGGATGGAGATTTTGTATCTTTATTAAAGAAAGCATCAATATACAATCTAAGGACAAGTACAAAAGCCAACTAAAATAGAAAAATGAATAATAATAATATACAGCATGAATTTATGTATAAAAGGTAAAGGTAAAGATTCTCTCACACATGCGTGCTAGTCGTTTCCAACCCTAGGGGCCGGTGCTCATCTCCATTTCAAAGCCAAAGAGCCAGCACTTGTCCGAGGACTTCTCCGTGGTCATGTGGCCGGCATGACTAGATGCCAAAGGCGCATGGAACGCTGTTACCTTCCCACCGTAGTGGTCCCTATTTTTCTACTTGCATTTTTACGTGCTTTCGAACTGCTAGGTTGGCAGAAGCTGGGACGAGTAACAGGCGCTCACTCTGTTACTCGGCACTTGGGATTCGACCCGCCAAACTGCCGACCTTCTGATCGGCAAGCTCAGCATCCTAACCCACTGAGCCACTGCGTCCCTTCTTGAACTTATGTATAAAAAGGTAAAGGTTCCCCCGCACATGCGTGCTAGTCGTTTCCGACTCTAGGGGCCGGTTGGATTTGTCTGTTTTTTTGTTTACTTCTTACTCTTAATTTACCATTTTGGGATTTCCTAGTGATCTCCCATCAAAGCATGAGCGAGGTCTAACCCTGCTTAGCTTTTTGTTGATCAGCCAAGGATGCCTAAGCGCTCCCATCTTCTGCTGTATTCATGAACTTAAGGAGAAATAGGAATATTGTAAGCATCTATATCTAAAGTTTCTATCCAAGATGACGTTTTTATTGATGAAAGTAATCTATTAGAAGAACATTATTAGTGTAGATAATTTATAGGTTCAGGTTTAAATGAATGTGTTCTTCCTTGTCATAATATTCCTTAAACGGAAAGGGGATGAAGGATGTTAGTGTCAAAGGAAAAAACAAACAAACTCGTTTGAAAGCATTCCTAGAAATTTATTTGGGTGTTCGACTTAGATATCTTAGCTAGACCAGTTTGGTCTAATGGTTAAGGCACCAGACTAGAAAGCAGGAGACTGCGAGCACTAGTCCTACCTAAGCCATGAAAGCCAGCTGAGTGACCTTGGGCCAGTATATATCTTGGCCTAGCCTGGTACAAGATTGTAACATGCTTCAGAAAGGTTATAAATGTGTTGCCATTCTCGTCGACCAGCCCTCGTAACGTCAATGGCTTTGGGATCTCCTATTGCTTTGTCCTTTTTTCCTTGTATAGAGCCAGGCTGAAGCACACTACAAGGGGAACCGCCACGCCCGGCGAGTAAAGGGAATCGAAGCAGCCAGAACGCGGCAGAAGGAATCGGGACCTCGGGAGGGAGACAAGCCAGGATCTGCAGGCAGTCCATCCTCCAGCACTGGGGAGAGTGATTCTGACCGCACAGGTTCTAAACTTCTTCTTTCATTTCAAGTGCTCCCTAAAATCTAAGGGTTTCTTGAAGCACATTTGGGGGCAGGGGGGCGCTATGGGTGTGTGGGGAGGTGTTTGAGAGAGAGTTCCTGTATTCTCCAAAAATGTTGAACCGATTTTCAAGACTTCTCTGTGAAGCTGTTGCACCAGAATGTACTCCAGAACTTCCAAGTTCCAGACTGGTTTGTTTTGGATTTTAAGAAAACGAATAGGTATTCCCAGGCCAGAGCATAAGAGGAGAGTTTTCAGAGCAGCCCTAGGTGCCTGTTCTCTTCCCTTGCCAGAAGGTCTATGACAATTTGCCATGGCCAACTTGCCATGGTCAACTCATCGCAGCCAACTCACTATTGCCAACTTGCCAAGGTCAACTCGCCATAGGACAACTCATTGCTGGATATAAGTTATACTAATAGCAACAAAAAAAGATGGAATAGAATCATTAAAGAAAGGACGGGAAAGGAGGGACAGAATGAAATGTATTGGGGGGAAAAATTAAAATAACTTTTTTATTTATTTTAAATAATTAAAAAGAACTGTTAAATTGCTCCGCAGCGAATTGTCTCGTGGTGAGTTGGCCGCGGCGAGTTGGCTGTGGCAAATTGTCCCATTACCCTTGCAGAAGGGCGGATAAGTCTTTTCCCCTTCGGCCGTGGAGCCAGTTCTGGGGAAACTAAAAGAAACATTGATAATGTTGACTAAGAAAGAAATGCAGGGCTCTGAGCACTCCCCGCATTCTGCTTCAATTACAGAGTTCAGTAAGACCTTAGCTGTATTTTGCACCAATTACAGGATTGAGGGTGAAACCTTTGTGCTAAAGGGAGGGAGGGGGAGGTTAGATCTTACATCCTGTCTTTGACGTTGTGCCTGTCCTCCTGATGCTGGGAACTTGAGCTGTCTTCTCAGTCCGAGTGACCGCTGAGCAAGCGGGTAATTAAATCGCATCTAATTAAACATTGATTACGGGCTCCAATGGCTAGTGGAAATGGAGCTGGGGCTGCAGCCAGCATACTTGCCCCGGGAACTCTGCCACCCAGCTTCAGAAGATGGATTTTGGAGAGAGTGACTAGCCTCATCTATGCATTTCTGATGCTACAGCCTCCCCAGGATTGCAGCTAAGCAGCATAGCCAATCTGCTAGCTTTGGGGGCAGGGGGTGAAGGAAAAGGGAAGAAGGCAAGGGAAACGGGGGTGGGGAAACCAACTTGTTAGGACTAACAGCTGTTTTTATAAATACGAGGCAAGCTGTTTTGTGGACAGCAGAGGATTAGAGGAAGTGTGTCATCCCACACAGAGGCTTTTTAAAATATCAGAGCCTTTTCCGAGGATGGAGTGAGATCATGTGCTCTTTCTCTATTGTGTACAGGTAATCCTCATTTAGCAACTACAATTGGGACCAGCAACTCAAGTTATTAAGCGAAGGGTTTGCTAAGTGAAACTGTGACTTTGCTTTTGGCCTTACTTCAGCTTTCCTTTCTTTAGAGACCTGCAAAGGTCATAAAGGCAAGGATTGGTCATCAAGTTATTTTTTTTCATCGCTGTCGTAACTGTGAACAGTCACTAAATGAGACCTATTTCTATTATCCTGTATGAAAGCTATGTATGATTGCCGTACTTTTAAAAAAAAATCACTGAATTAATTGGCAAAATCTGAGGCGTCACTCGAAGGAGTCAGAATCACAACTGCAAAAAATGGCAAAATCCATATTGGAAACTGTTGGAGAAAGATTTGAAAACTGAACTGTGCGTGGCAACACTTTATTCAAATTTCAATAGTTTCCATCATTGCATCACAAAAAGAATTTGTGTGTGTGTGTGTGTGTGTTGAGGCAAGAAATGTGGTCGCTAAGAGTCAATACAAACTTGATGGCTCATAATTAAGATGAAGAAAAGTAGAAGCAAAATAATTAAGCCATCAGAGCACATCTGCAAGGGAAGTTCTAAATTTGGAGCGTTTTCATTCAGGAAAATACAGTTGAAGGGAAGCTTTGAGGGAGTATTGTAAAATTATGCATGATGGGACTACAGTGGGAAAAGGAGTGTTTTTCTCTCATCGTACAAGAAAGTGAGATCATTCAGTGAAACTGACCGGAAGGTGATTCAGGAGAAGTTGCTTTAAAAAGGAAGATAGGATTGCCCCCGTGTGTGGCTTTTGGGGTATTTGTTCCAGTTTTATGTAAATAAAATATATACTTGCCTAGAGGCTCTCACTTTGAAAGACAAACTTGAAAGTAAAAACGACAGTTGCAGGAGCTAAAAATAAACACATCCAGAAGTCAATAGTCCTGTAAAGGCAGAATTATTTTAAATGGAAGTTTAATCTGCATCCCAAGTTATCCACCATAACTTGGTGAGGAAATTATGGTTGGGTAAATTTGCCCATTCTTCCTTTGCTTGGGAAGCAGTTTTAAAAGCAAATTTTAAAAGCACGTTTCTGTTATGCCCTTTAGCCCAGAAACAGGACAAAGATTAGAGGATTAGTCCCAAAACACATCTGATGGGGAAAAGCAGGCTTAGAGTAAGTGACCAGCAAATTGTAAGAAACTACGCCCCTGAAAATGTATAGAAAACAAAAGATACCAGGAGAAAAAATATCCTACTGGAAAGAGATTTCTGACAGTTAAATAGATTGTCCACTGCTAAAGGTATATATTTGGAGCTAATCAGCTATGGGGAATACTGCAGTTGTGGATCCTGTCCTAAACTGGATTAGACTAAAACAGCCATCTGCAGCTTTGGCCCCTTCAAAATGAATGGATTTCAGTTCCCCGTATTCCCTGCTTCTTATGGGCACCGCTGAGAATTCTCAGAGATGAAGTTTGCACATGGGAAAGTCACCTAGGCTGGGGAAGGATGCTCTAGATCAGACATGTCAAACACAAGGCCCAGGGGCCGGATCCGGCCCACGAAGTGGTTTCATGTGGCCCGCAAAGCCATCCTGGAAACAGTGAGAGAACGGCCCCCACCGCCTTGGCCCTGGCCCAGAGACCCTCCTTCTGCCAGAGACCCCCAGATCTGTCCCACTCCTGCCCAGGCCCCCATAGGCACCCTTGATGCTAACGATGTAGAGCTGGCCACGCCCACCCAGCAGGCCATACGCACTCTAGCCACGCCCACCCAGTAGGCCATGCCCACCCTGGCCACACCCACCCGGCCCTCTGAGGGCAACTGCAAAGCTGAGGCGGCCCTCAGTGAAATTGAGTTTGACACCCCTGCTCTAGATGTTCTCTAAAATCTCTTCCGATCCTAAAGGTCTGTCAGAGAGCATGTCCCAGGTTACCATGTAGTCAGTGGCGACCTCCAGAGATATCTGGAGCAAAACTATCAAGAAGATAAAGGAGCTTTTTAAATTTTCAGTAACTACCATGGTACATGATGCCCTCATGTTAGTCCACGTTCTTCTCTCTTTATGTGTATATGTTGTTTTCTTCGGTGGTTTACCAAACTAGTTAAAATATGCAAAATAGAACCAGAGTATTGGAGCCACATGAAACAACTAATTAAGACTGATCCATCCACAGCAGTAATTTATGCCTGCCTTAAAAAAAAGGGTTTTTTCCCCCAAGTGCCTGAACACCACCAGTGAATAAGCTCAACAAGGCTCTCTAAGGATTTTTTTTTCTATGAAGAATTGGTTTTCCAACATTTCTTTTATTCGAAGCGTCAAGACTTTCGTTTATAAAAAAATTAAAAGCAGAGTTTCATCATCCAGATTTTAAAATGATGGTTGGATTTTGCCTTTGACTGCAATTCTGTTTCACTGATACAGCAAGATAGTGTTTATAGTGGGTAACCTAAAGTTCATGAGATGTCCCTCAGATATTTGAGGGAGGAATCCTAATTTTGAAAAGGTTCTGTCCCGGCTATCTTTGGTTAAAAAAGGATCAGACAAAAACTGATGAGAAAAACTTCTTGCAGAGATGCTGAAGGCTCCTATCAGTCAGAATAGATGATCTGGGGCTAAATCAATCAGTAATCTGATCTGTCATAAGTTAGCTTCTTATAAAATGCATGCCTTTCCTTCTGAGAGAACTGGAAGTGTGATACGTCATCTGCTAACTCTCCAGCTATGCAGAAGAGCTAGAAATGAACGCACGCTGAAACATAATAGTCAGAGTTTAGATGATGGATTGGATGCCCCGCATGATTGTCTCCATCTCTTGAAATAATCCCAATGGAGAACTCAGACTGATATTTCAAACACTTCAGGGTGAATCTGTCTGATAGATAAAGAATGGTATGAATGGGGCTCATTTCTTTCCAAGTGTAAGAACTTGCTGTCAACATGGAGCTCTTCTTGTATCAAAACCATTACTCTTCAGGGTGAAGACATACAACCTGTGCGTCATTGTTTGAGTTTGTGTCAGTCAGAACATCTGAATCCTGTACTGTACGCAGCCTGTGCTTCTATCTGTACCTCTAGAACCGTAACAGGCAACAGTTGGGGCTTCTGAACAGAAGAAAAAGGTGGCAATGTCCTAATATCACAGAAATAAGAAGATCCTGGAGCAGGGAATTGCACTTCATCTGGCCAACATTATCCCTACAACTTATTGCTTTAGTTGTCACGAGAAAACCAGGTCACTGCTAAGTTTCAATAAGTTGTCTAGCTCCGTTGAGGAGCATGGCGGGGGGGGGGGCATTTGATGACATCAGACTGACCTAATCAGCCTCTTGTGACCCCGTTTCCTATTTTGAGCCCAAGGAAGGAATCTGATACTTGTTTAGTCCAGGGATCCAGTCTTGTAAGTCCAGCATCCCTCTTGTATAAGAGTGCCAGCTGTCTCTTAGACATGGCTGTTTTCCCGGTGAACTTTTGCTCAGAACTAATGTAAGCTTCCCTCCTGCTGTTTGGTTCAGCAAAGGTCTCCTCATTTTCGGATTTACATGTTTTAAAAGTGATACACTGTTAAAAAAAACAACCATGATGTTTGGGAACAATGGGAGCTGTAGTCCCTCCTAGCTGGATGGCAACAGTTCAGGGAAAGCTGGATTTGAGAAATCGGATCTGGACTGGGTCCCCGATGCAAACCTTTACCTGACCATCAAACTCAGCAGGGCTAGTCTAAATCTACCTTACAAAGCTATGGGGAATCATTTATACTGCTTTGAAGGGAAACAGGCTAGAAAATGAATTTGTTTGTTTTCCTGAGTGTCCATTCATCAGTGACTGGGCATGTGTTACCAGAAAACGGTATTTTAAAACCATGCACACAAAGACAATCATATGAGGGCAAGACAGACAGACAGACAGAAAGACAGACAGATAGAGATAGAGATAGAGATAGAGATAGACAGATATATGAATCTGCTAACATACCTTGGTACAATCTCCATATCAAATTCACATCCCATCCTAGCTCAGAGGCTGGGGAAACAACTGGGTCTTTTGGAGAGACAGCTGGGTTGGCTCTGTCTGAGCCTTGGGGACATGCTGCTCCAAAGAACGGGCACCGCCACAGAGAAAGTGAGCCTACTGTGTCCCTTAAGGTTGTTTGAGACCTGAAACGTGCCAACCCCATTGGATTGTATAGGAGAGGCAGAAGCCATTAAAAGTTCCTCATATATCCACTCTATGCCAGGCAGGGGTTGTAGGTGGTGAGCAGCGTTTTGAATTGAGCCAGGAAGTTCACTGCTAACCTCTGCAACTCACATAGCCCAGTTGTTACATGGCCTCCTGAGGATGCCCTTTGTGACTCGTGCCGCTGAATCCTGGACCAGCCATAACGTCTAATGGTCTTCCATGACAGCCCCATGCAAATTGCATCGCAATTGGTCAGGGGTAGGCAACCTTGGCTCTTTTGTGACTCATGGACCTCAACTCCCAGAATTCCTGAGCCAGCATAGCTTCTGGAAGTTGAAGTCCACAAGTCATAAAAGACCCAAGGTTGGCTACCCCTGCAATAGGTCATAGATGAGATGACAAGGGCACAAATGACTGAAATACTGTACATTGTCACTGTTTTAGTTTGGAACTGTCTTAGATTTTTTTGTGGGGGGGAGGGAGAAGGTGGCAGCCTTATTTCTAGTAAATAATCACATAATGAGCTCATTGAACTTTGTTCGTTTGTGCAGAACGGACCTTATTTGCCTTGCAGACTGCATTTTTTTTCCCCTCTTCTCTCAATATGTATTTTGAACTAGCTGAAGGTAGGTTTGGATCTTAAAAATAGCCGTAGGGCAACCACTTCGTGGGTGAATCGCTCTTGGTTTTCCTCTTTGCAAGGTGCCTCTCAGATCTGTGTGGAGTTCAAGGCGGCAGTCTGCTCCTCGCTGGAATGATAAGTTCTAGGAAACCCTTGGCAGAGATGTGGCTGTCTGGAGATGAAGAATTTATAGGGAGAGTTACTCTGGTTTGCTGGTTCCGAGCCACCAATGACCTCAGAGCTTGATGGGCTTTTCCTCTCTCCCTCCCTTCGTTATGCAAGAGACCCTGTGTTTTTCATTGAGGATTCAGACTCAGTGGGTGGGGGAGGCACCAAGACTAGTGAGAAAAGTGTTGCAGAATAAAAGGGTACGCCTTACCCAGAATGCCATGAAATATTCTCATGTCTTCTCTGGTGAGGCTGGGCTGGGGTGTATGTGTCATGTTGTAGCAATTCCAGGCAGGAAATCTGTGTTCTTTCTTTTGATTGAGACGTCACACACTGTGCTCTTGGACACACACACACACACACACACACACACACACACCAGACAGCTCTCAGTGAACACAAATGCAACATTCTACGCATGTAGCCCCCTAGTACATACGTGCACAACTCCTGTCTTTATACATCATCTTGGCCATTCTGCTTTAAAGCTTTCTAAACAGCCATTAGCCCATTTCTCTCGCTGCTGGCTTCCACATTGTAGAGGTAGTCCTCGACTTACAACACTTCATTTAGTGACCCTTCAAAGTTACAACGGCACTGGAAAAAGTGACCTATGACTGTTTTTCACACTTATGACCATTGCGGCATCCCCGTGGTCACGTGAACAAAATTCAGATGCTTGGCAACTGACTCGTATTTATGACCGCTGCAGCGTCCCGTGTGTGTGTGTGTGTGTGTGTGTGTGTGTGTGTGTGTGTGTCACGTGATCCCCTTTTGCGACCTTCTGACAAGCAAAGTCAATGGAGAAGCCAGTTTCACTTAACAGCAGTATTACTACATTAACAACTGCAGTGATCCACTTAACAAGTGTGGCAGGAAAGGTTGTAAAGTGGGGCAAAACTCACTTAACAAATATTTTACTTAAAAAACAGAAATTTGGGGCTGAATTGTGGCCATACGTCAAGGACTACCCTTAATTAAAGCTACGTCCATGCAGCTTCACTCTCCAGCCCTTTCATTGCCATTAACTGTCCCCTGCCACTCCCCTGTGGCCGCATTTGTGTGGTCTTTAGAGGGAAGTGTAGGATTTGCCCTTTCATTTATGGCAAAGTGTCACATGCACGTTCACAGAGCAAGTCATTCTCTGCTAAACATTAGTAATTCCTATCCCCAATTTAAATGTCTTCCAGTCTTCCCTGAAAATAAAGAGAATCTCTTGTGTTAGGATGGCCATGAAACTCTGACAGTGAGAAAAGTGAGAAAGGTTTAGCGAGACCTGAAGCCAGTGTGCTTACAGAGATAAAAGGGAACTGCACGATGAAGCTGGCTGCTGTCTTACGCCTGTTTTCCTAAAAAAAAAAAAGGCGCTGACCATCGCTGAAGCTTAGATCTGGGATCGTCATCAATATTGTTATTAATGGCTTGGATGAAGAGGTGGAGGGAATGTTTATCAAATTTGCAGATGACGCAGAATTGTGTTGGATAGCTAATGCCATGGAACATACGTACAAAAAAATGAAAAGCTTTCTTGATTGGTTAGAGAAGTGGACTAAAATGGAATGCAGTTTATCAGGGACTGTTGCGAAGCATTCGCTTAGGGAACAAAAATCAAATGCACTGATTATAGCAGGGGGTCTTCAAACCTGGCCCTTTTATGACTTGTGAATTTCAACTCCCAGAATTCCTCAGCCAGACATGGGAGTTGAAGTCCACAAGTCATAAAAGGGCCATGTTTGAAGAACCCTGGATTATAGGAAGGAATTTAGATTTTTTTTCCCCAGTCCAACCAATTTTTTGAAAAGACATTATATAAAGGAGCTTGGGTGACTCTGTCCATCTGTCTATCGATCAGCAGCATAAGTCTGCAAAAACTAAAGACGTTGGGACTAAATTTGGTGTGTATGGGAAGAGAAGTTCCCAGGAGAAAGACTGACTCCAAAAGTGTGTGTGATCAGATTGGGGATTATGGGGGGAAAATATCCCACGATGAGAAAAACAGGAAATCCGTAGCCCAGAATGTTGCTGACTCTTTCCTTCTAAGCATGACATTCTGCTTCATTTTCATCCAAACTAGAGCTGCTCTTAAGGCTTGTTAAAAAACTGCAGACTCTTCGGCCTTTTCCTTATTTGTATTCTACAAAATAAGATCTGGGAAAAGTAGATATTTACAAATGGAATATGAGTCAGTGGTATAATGTAGCTGCCCCAAACGGGCAACTACCTCTCTAACCTACCTCAGCAGAAACGTGGTTTGCAATTGAAGCATATCACTTTATTTTCATTTCTAAAAGGGTTCACACAAACTTGAAGAGGTTTCGAAAAAATGACAAGGCTGATCAGGAGTCTCCCAAACAAAGCCCGTGAAGAAAGATTGAAGGAATCTTTCACCTTGAGAACACTGGATGGAAATATAATTCATTTATTGATTATACGTGGCATGGAGCCTTTTTTGACTCCTAGCGACCAATAGATAGATTTCCTCCATGAAGGAATATAATAGCACTCATCAAATACCTGAAAGTATTTGACACCTGTTGTCAATTGTGTGGAAGTAGGCATGTTCCAGAGCGCAGAACATTAAACAGTGACTTTATATTACAGGAAGGCAGATTCCAACTGTACATTGGGGGGGGGGAATCCCAACAATGCAGTTTGACAGTGAAACCAATTACCCAGAGTTATGGCAGACTGTCCTCCATTAAATGTGTTCTAACAGAGGTTATATGACAATATGTTGGCCATGTTTCATTTTGGATTCTTGTGTTGAAAAGGAGGTTGGACTCAATGTAAAAGGCCTTTCCAACTCAGGGATTCTGTGAGTGAATAAATATGCCTAGGAGTATACTTTCCATGAATTGAAAGCAGTGAGACGAGTTTGCAACTGGCTTAAACGGTGTTGGTTTCTGTAGGAGGAAGCTAAGGTGTAAGTTTAGCTAGTGCTTTCAGCCTCCAGTTCTTAGGTTTATTTGTTTATTGCATAATAATCAAGAAGATAAATATTTTCTCTTGATTTTATTGCTGTGTTGGACCAACTTCACCTGACTTATTTCAGCTGGCACGAATGCCATTGAAAAACCAAGGCCAAGTACTCAGCTTGATAGGTTTAAGGGCAGGATCCTTGGTGAGCTAGTTTTGTGGTGTGGACAACTGATAGTATTTCTGAAGTTTTTCTGGTATAGAGTGATGACAAAACTTCCTCTGTTAAAGTTTGGCCTGCCCTGAAGCAGGTTCAAGGGCACAGGATTAAGTCTAGTAAAAAAGTTAAAAGTAAAATGAAGTTGAAGAAGTTAAAAAGTATCACAGAGGAAAAACGTTCGTACTATTATTGGGTTCCTCCAGTCTGTCAGAAAAAAATTGTTGTGATTTACTTACGGTAGCCATTACTATGGTTGTGACCACACACACAGACACACACTCACACACACAATAGGGTTGTGCAAGCACATTTGAATATTAATATTGTTATGGAAGTATTTAACTGAAAACACTCAGGCCAGCTTATGTTTTCTCAGCCTATGTCCAGCAATTTGCTAAATAAATTGCATAAATGTGTTTATAGTAAGAGGCTGGAATCCCTCCCTTCAGTGCTAGATCCACGGGGAAGGGTTTGAGTGGAATACTGTAACTCCATGATCCATTTAGATTGTCAAGGGCGTTTCCACAACCAAAGTAGGATCTTTTTTTTTTAATTGAAAGTTGGGGTTCTCCGGAACTGAATTAGGCTCAGAAATTTTGCCAATGCTGTTTCTCATCTTCCACTCTGAACCCTGAACTGGTGTCTGTGTAATGACTTTAGGAGAGAGATGGTGGAAGAAAAGGCTGTGGTTGGGACAGGAAGCCTTGCATTTCAGTTTTCGTTCATATCTCCCACGTTTTTTCCTTTTTGGAGAAAATGAGCAGCCAGGGATTAGTAAGGTGGGAGTCCTTTTTTTTCTGCTTGTGTATAAATTAAAACCATATGTAAATTGGCAGGCTTGCTAATTCTGCCTTTGGATGTGCACGGAATCTGTGCTTTACACACACACGCACAAACGTACACATATATACACAATCATATCCCTCTCTTTAAAGTACACACAGATCCCTTCTAATGTATATATGATGAGAGACTAATTAAAATAAATGAATGCAATGGAATGTTAGGAATCTAGAGGCTGTACCAAGTCAAACTCTGCTTTCCGTTACAGTCACAGCTATGAAGTTAAGTTTCAAGGAATGGAGAAGAAACTAGGCTAGGGATTGGGGAATCTGATTTATTGCTGAAGTTCACCTTCCACTTTCTAACTTCCACTTTCACCTTCACTTTCTAACTTTTGCACAGATGCAGCAAAAGGGGCTGCCAGACTTTATTTTACTTTTTTAAAAAATCTGGGTCTGTCCTTGCATCTCTGCTTTTATAGCTTGACCCACAAAGTATTTTTCCATTATCAGGGACCTAAACAATCCCATTCAATACCATGATTCTGCAAAAGCAGAATAACAGAATAATTGTGTTGGAAGGGACCTTGGATGTCTTCTAGTCCAACCCCCTGCCCAAGCAGGCGACCCTATGCCCGTGGTGGCAAACCTATGGCACACGTGTCACAGGTGGCACGCAGAGCCCTCTCTGTGGGCACACGTGCCATCGCCCCAGTCCTAGGCCTTCAGCTGGGTTTTATAAAACCTTTTCGCTTTAGGCCTCCGCCGCCGTGTGCAAAAAACAAAAAAAGGTTCAATCAATCAATCAATTTCAACTTCTCATGGGGAAAAAAAAGATCTCACAAAGTTGGAATTGATTGATTGAACTTTTTAGTCACACCCAGTCTGCCGTTTCCCAGCGCAGCCACGCCCACCCAATGGGCCACACCACCTGGGCCATGCCCACCCAATGGGCCATGCCCACCCAGCACCCAATGATTCATAAGTTGGTTTTGGGTTGCCGTTTGGGCACTTGGTCTCTAAAAGGTTCGCCATCACTGCCCTATGCCATTCTGGACAAATGGCTGTCCAATCTCTTCTTAAAAACCTCCAGTGATGGAGCAGCCGCAACTTCTGGAGGCAAGTTGGGTCCACACAGTTTCAGATTGCTGTTAAGATAAAGGAACAGAGCTAGTTTTTTTGGGGGGGGGGAACAGCAACCCTTGCACAATGCTATAACTAGCTTCAACATCCACTTAAATTCTAAGCCGGAATGCATACCTGCAAAAGAAAATGCATAGGTAGAAAGAAGGATTTTAACAAGTGATCTTGTGCTGCTGAGAGACGGAAGATGAATCTGGAAACTGTGCTGGCATTCCCTCTTCTCAATAGATAAGAGCAGATACTTTTTAATAGCAGACACCTCTTTACTTGTTTTAATCCCTGGTCTCTTTCTCCATTTAAATGTTTAATTTATGTATTCCCTGGATTGCAGCATTCTCCCTCATCTCCCTTATTGGCTGTAGCTTTAGCAGGGGGAAACCAGAGTTATGATTCTAATGGAAGAAGCCGTCCTTAAACTCAGCAGCCGAGGTGGTTGGGTTACCAGTGACTCACCTGCCCTGTTAAGACAGGCCACAAAAGGCACCACACTCACTAGCGCACTTATTGTCTAGCACTGCTCGCCCGGTGTGCCAAGCTCCAAGGAGCTTTTTTCTTTTATTTTGTGGCTGCAGTAATGAGATAATTGGAGCGGTGGGGGAGTCATTTGGAGCAGATACCTGGCCCCTACGCCAGGCCACTTTTTATCTTGATGATCTGAATTGAGCTGATCTGGGTCAAGCCAAGCAGGCATCTAACCAAAGCCCAGAATCCCTCAATAGCAAAACCTGATTCTAATTGTGTTCCAAACTGGGTCTAACAATAACTCCCTGCTTTCAGGCAAATGAGAGCAGGAACCACAAACTGGTGGCATTGCAGAGAATGGGAGGCATACAGCTCAAGGAAAGAAGTAGCAGGCAAGATTTTCACCATGCCGGAGGTGCTCTGGAGGGGTGTTGCCGATAGTGGGGTAGTTCCCAGGTGTAGAAGGATTGCTGCTGAATTTTAAATATCGTTATTAGTTTGTCAAAATGTAAAAGACAAAGAAAAATGGGAAAGAACGGGAAAGAAAGGGAGGACAAAAGGGAAGAGGAAAAAGTGTACGGGAAAACAGGAAAAAGAAAGTAAAGCATTGACCTCTGTCTCTTTTTAGTGCGCTAGTAAAGGTTCCCCCGCCACACACGTGCTAGTCATTTCCGACTCTAGGGGCCGGTGCTCATCTCCGTTTCAAAGCCGAAGAGCCAGCGCTTGTCCAAGGACGTCTCCGTGGTCATGTGGCCGGCATGACTTGATGCCAAAGGCGCACGGAACGCTGTTACCTTCCCACCGTAGTGGTCCCTATTTTTCTACTTGCATTTTTACGTGCTTTCGAACTGCTAGGTTGGCAGAAGCTGGGACGAGTAACAGGCACTCACTCTGTTACGTGGCACTTGTGATTCGACCCGCCAAACTGCCGACCTTCTGATCGACAAGCTCAGCGTCTTAACCCACTGAGCCACCGCGTCCCTTTTAGT
Source organism: Vipera berus (assembly GCF_964194415.1). NCBI lineage: Eukaryota > Metazoa > Chordata > Lepidosauria > Squamata > Viperidae > Vipera > Vipera berus. Next base: position 140,260,446 of record NC_138203.1, on the reverse strand, counting down.
GCACTAGAATACAATAATAACATACAGCCTCAACTTTTTCCTTCTACATATACTAGACATTTCTCTAACAACAAAGCTATCTAATCAGTAAAACCCAAAGGCACTTTCAATTTTTTTGCACCTCGAGCACAAAGTCCAGAGGTGGTTTCCAAGTTAGAACATCTTTGTTCGGAGAGGGACTTGAAGGTCCAATTTTCACAGAGAAGATTTTCACTGCAGGTTTGGAACAAGCAGTCCCTCTCCTTTCTCAAGAGCTACCTTGGGGGAGGGGGGGCTGATATAAGAGAGGTACCAAGGGAGGGATTGCATGGAAAGTTGTACCCATCTTGGTTTCCTCTTGGCCATTCAAGCAAGGATATCACCTATTTGAAAAAAGGTGACACAAAATCTCCTCCCTCCAGATTTGACCCTGGAAATTCCTCTGAGCTTTTGAGCCTAAAGAGCCATCTGCTCTTTATATTTTATTTAATCCTTTTTTTAAAAAAAAACTATGTACATCATTGGCCATCCACATGTGTCATGGCACAAATTTCATTTAGGTGATATGTAAAGAAGTGCTTAATCACCCGAAATCTTAATTATGGCTCGGTCCTTGAGTTGAGCCCTGGGATGTTTTTGCTGACGAAGCTCGGTTACAGAGCGTGCACAGAGTAATATGTAAACGTGTGGTATAGGGCTCACTGCCAGTCCACACACAAGAGTTTCAGGGCAGTTTTCAAGCCACTCCCTTGGTCTTGCTTTCCCAGAATTGGGGAAAACTCCAAGGTGAAGTGTGGGTCACATAGACAATGTGAATGGTGTCACATGAGAATTTTAAACTCCTTTTTTTTTGCTCAGCTCTTGAACGCCAGTAAAAGGGTAAAATAATAGATGAAACCAAGACAGAGAGAAATTGGAAGGGAAATGGGATATTGAGATTGTGTTTAATATTTGAAACTGGGATCCAGGTGTTGTGCTGCTGCCACAGAATCTTGCAGAAATATCCTTGTTTATAGATCTGACTTCTCATCTCCTTTGGCTTCAGATCAGTGGTTTGCTATGTTATGGAGATCAAATGTTGCCTCACGCACTCATCTGAAATGGAGAAGATTTGCCCTCAAAAGTTATCCTCTCAGAAGCAGAGTTCTTCACTCTGTTTGTTCATGGTTCATAAGCTCCATGGCTATTCAACTTGTAGACACAACAAATGAAGCTTGGATCCCAGTGGAAGCTGGAATTAGAAGGCATCAAGAGATTCTGGGTTCATTCTCTGCCAGCTGATAGAATCCAGCTGACTTCAGAGAAGATAAGGTGAAATGCAGCATAAACAACAATAAAAGACGGGCCACTTGTATCCTGACGATTGGATCGAGAAATAAAAACAAAGGGGCTGGTTTCCTTTTCCCTTTCTGATTTTTTTAGAGATTGGGGAGATGTTTGGGACAAAATAGGTTTAGGTTTTGTAGAGGGTTAAGTTTTACAGAAGGTTAAAGCATCCATTTCACCCTTTTACTGTGACCCACAGTGACCATATTGATCCCCTGGGGGGGGGCGAGACTTGAAAGGTAAAATGGGTGCTGTGAGTCTCTGCAGCCTCTGCTACATCAAAACACTGCCATAATCAAGGGGGACCAAAAGGAAATACTTTGAAAGAACTTTTTGGCTAAGTCTATTTGCAAATTCTGTTTATTCTTTGGAGTCAGGCAGATTTCATATCCCACTGGGATCTGTGTCTCTCCCTCTGCTGTTGCAGCTTAGGAAAAAGAAAGCTTCTAGCATGGATCCAGAGGACAAAAGCGCCCAGGTCTCTGCAGTTGAGCTACCAACTTGAAACTATTGTGCAATAATTGTTTTAACTCAAAATATTGCTTCCTCCAGATGTAAACAAAGGTTACCCATAGCACCCAATCTGAAGTAAGTCCTACATGGGGCCATACCCAATCAAATGCTAAAGGTTGTACAGTCTAAGGCTAAGCAAAAGGAAGGTGTGATTGGTACGTTGGGATAAAAATCCTCACTTTGTATATACATTGACAGCATTTGAATTTATAGGTTATTTGGAAAGTGGCATTGAGCCCCGGTGGGTAGCTCAGTGACTACCACTGCATGAGGAATTGTGAGGAAGGAGATTAAAGAAACATCTGACTGCCTTTAGCCAAATCTACAGCACCGTCACCATATCTTGAGAGGATGTCTCCCTCCAAAATAAACCCCACCCCAGTAGTAGTAGGAGACTAAAATGGCTACGGCCTTGAAAATAAAATCTGAAATTTTTAAAGTTCTTTAAGCGAATTTACTTTAAACTTTCCAAATTTGCCTGGACTGGGAAAGCCTCATGCTTCAGATCCTAAGAGCCATATCATGTCCACGCAAAGGGTCAAACGGAGTTCTGGTCCTAAGCTGTATAAAGGGAACTTTTCCCTAGGTTTTTTTTTTTAAAGACAACAATCATCCTAGGAAAAACTATCAGGGTTTATAAAGTGAGGGTGCTCAATGTGGAGAAAACATAGCAATGGAAAGGTTTTCTTCCTGCGGCCTCATACAAGGAATACCTGAAGTCATCAGTAAAACTGATTGGTTACCTAGAGCAGAGGTCCCCATACTTTTGGACACCAGGTGTTGTGATTCCGTGCCAGCCTGTGATCCCGGCAGCTGAGTCTGGGGAATCAGAGGAGGAGGAGGAGGGGCCTGGGGAGCCATCAGAGTTGGAGGAAGGCTCTGATGAGATCCAGGACTTACAATCTGATGAAGAACCTGGCCCCTCCTCTCGTGCTCAGGATGAGACTCAGATGTGCTGGAAAGCTGAGTCAGACTTTGAGAACACACAGCTGGAAGACATTATAGACGCTCGCAAATGCTGACAGGTTACAAGAGCAGGACAGAGGGAGGCAATGGAGTGGCTCCAGGGGAGGAGGAGAAGGCATTGAGAAGCCACGCCTTGGGGTTGCATAATAAAAAGGGAAGGTGTGGGCGGTGCTGGTTGCTGAAGGCAACCATTTGCAAAGGACTCCAGTTTCAAGGGATCATGTTTGCTTTGCCTGTGAACTATTTCCTGTTTGACTTGTGCTCCGTTTTGCTTTTGAATCTGTTCTCTTGCTTTTGGGACAATTATCAGGTCTGTAACTTAAATAAAAGGGGTTGGTTTTCCAGCCTACTTGTTAAAAGAGGGGTTTGTCTTTGTGCAGTAACAAAGACATACACAGGCTGAGACAGAATACCAGGGACCAATTCTGCAGAGAGAGGTTTTTCCGTGGACCGGAGGAGGCGTTATTTTGTGTGTTTGCTGGCATGCTGCAGCCCAGTACCAGTCCCGGTCCATGGACCGGGGGTTGGAGACCCCTGGCCTAGAGATTGAAGGCAGACAAGAGGAGATAGTGCTCCACACAAGGAAAGTTACATGTCACAGGATCCAGTCTGGGTCGGCCACCGGGACCAGAGGTTTTGTCTTACGAGCGAGAGAGAAGTTCCCTGAAGATGGGCTGCAGCACTGAAAGACAAATCCTCTGGTCCCCGTGACTGACCCAGATTGGGTCCTGCAACGTTGTCCTGGGACCCCTCTATTTACCTTCATTCGTGTTGCATGCATTGCTGCTACCGTGATGGCTGCTTGGCGTACATGGGTTTAAAAGGTGCTGGGTCAGTATTCTTAGTTTTTCATATGTAGCTTGCATTGTCCATAACTCTGTCAGGAGCTATTAGCTATAAAGGTTTCCAGATCTTGGATTCTCCTCCTCACCCACTCTCATATCCTTTTTTTGTTTTGTTTTTTTCCCTTCATGAGGCCTCTTGACTCATGGGTTTCTCTGACTATTAGGGAAAAACAGGATGCTGAGTTTTGTTTTGTGATCTAGTTAGTCCTCCTCAAGTTCCATTCTCCTGATGCAAAAAAAAACAACACACAAAAAAACCCCAGCAATGTTGGGTTCGCCTGTTGAAGGAGGCGATTTAGTCTCCTGGATGTCCAGGAAGTCTTCTCTCTGTGTGTGTGTGGGGGGGAGTGAGTGTGAGACTGCAAATAAATTGTGCTCCACAGGGTCACATTGCCGGATGGATGTTGACATCTTCTGTTATACTAATGAGCTAAATTCCTCCTTGGCAGAAAAAAGGGATGGAGACCAAGACTACTGCTGGAAGGGTGTAGGATTAAGGAGCAATTCCCTTTTAGAGAGAGACGTTCAACCATTTCCTCTCAATGCGGAAAAGAACGCTAAGAGTACAAACTTGATGAAGAAACCATTCGGACACAGGCTCATTTTTTGTCTCGTCTCTGTAATAGATAAGCTCAGTCATTATTTGGGGTGCTTATTCTCAACCTCAAAAGTAAAAGACTTTTTTCTGTGCTGCCAAAGAGAAAATCTTTCTCTCCCTCAATTAAAACAGGTACAATAGAAGTAGTAGCTTAGCTACAAAGGGTAAATCGGCTGCATCAAGAAAGTGTTTCTGATTTCCTGGTTGGCATCCAGCCAAGAAAAGGGACTAAAACTGCATGAAAGCCAAGGGTGGGGAAATAGGAGTAGGAATTACCAAAAACAGGGTCCAGCCCCATAGGGATTGCATGAAATGAATATATTTTCCATCTACCCTGAAGCTTTGGAGATTATATTATGTATATAGGTAGTCCTCAACACACGACCATACAATTGAGCCCAAAACTGATGTTGTTAAGTGAGAAATTTGTTAAGTGAGGTTTTGTTTTGGTTTTACAACTTTTTACAACTATTTTATGACTTTTCTTGTCATGTTTCTTAAGTGAATCACTGAAATTGTTAACTTAGTAACACAGTTGTTAAGTGAATCTGGCTTCCCCATTGACTTGGCTTGTCAGAAGGTCCCCAAAGGGGATCACATGATTCCCCCCCCACCGACACTGCAACTGTCATAAAACATGAACCAGCTGTCAAGCATCCAAATGTAAATCACGTGTCCATGGGGATGCTGCAGCGGTCATAAGTGTGAAAAATGGTCATAAGTCACTTTTAAAATATGCTTTGCTGTCTAGAGGAAAACAGAATTAGATCTAATTTAATTTTAAGTTATAGGAGGCTACATATTGTTAGAGCATAAGAATTACCTACTTATAGGAATGGTAAGTATTGCATATAGGTTAAGCTAAATAACTACAACCTTTGTGATATTTTACTACTGGGTTTAGGGCAATAGACTCTCACTACTGTAACTTCACAAATGCTCTTTGTTTCATGCTTAGCTAATCAGAGGAGATTTACAGCACAATATCTGTCTAAAGAATTCACTTTGTGTTCAGTAGAATTTAATCCCAGGAAATGTTCGAGGCAATACAGTGGATGTTTGTTCAAAAATAACTTCTATTGCATTCAGGGTACATGAAAGAATGCCTTAATTAAATATTTGTCAGGCTATGTTTTCTTTCTCCCCCCCCCCCAACCTCATTTATATCTCTTCAAGAGGATAAAAGCATTTCAGCCAGTGCAGTTAGGATGAGAAACAGCAACGACTAGGAATATCATAAATTTCAGAGCTGAATGCTCAACCTCAACATTTTGATCACTGTATTAAAGCTAGCATATCTAGGTTACAAAATTCTGAGCAATCACTGCAGAATCCTTTGCTTTCAGCCAGTGGTCATTCAGATTTATGAAGCCTACATCTTGTCACCTTACAATTGGGCTTCTGTTTGATGTGCTAATAATAACCAAAGGGGACTGAAGGGGACTCAAGACAGCGTACAAATGGGCAAGTTTATTGTTTGTATAGCCATGCCCAATTTATGGCTGTTTTGAAATCTTTATTATATAACATGTTACAGTATGTCATAGGAATTATTCATATAAGGATCATTAATTAAAATAAACTGTGTCACAGCTCTCATAATTTTGGAAGAAACTTCCACATCAGCCAGCAGTTTTCATTGGAAACTCTGCTGCTCTAATTAGAAACAAACATAGACTTCACAATAATAATAAATTGGTTTTGAATTAGATGGGATTAAGTGTCCTAGAAAATTTTAGTCTACAAATGTACTTATTACAAGGGCCATCCTAGCTGACGATTAAATAAGGGATCCATTCATTCTGCACCAAACATGCAGAACCTTTGCTGCAACTTTTTTAACCAATTCATGACTTCAGATAAAGCAAGAAAAGGTGGTGGTGGGGAATCTAATCTGCTGCAGAAATTAAAAAGACAAAGTAAAAGAGCAATACCGTTTGGCAAAGTGAGCCAGAAATGAGTCCTATTGAGTCTGGTGGAATTTATTTCTAGGAAAGTATGTTTTTGTGAAAGCAGCAGTGTTAAGAAAAATTAACCAAGCAGAAGGACTGTGTTTTAACTCATCTAGATGACACATGAGCAGACAACATCATGGATCTGTTTGTAACTGAGAAGACTCTCTAATTCCCTGAATTTTAACAGTTAGGTGCCACAGCAAAAATGCTTTCTTCTTGAAAAGAGGCTTTTAGAATCTCTGATTATCCTCTGTGTGTAGTCAGTATTTTCTAGCTATCATTGTTCTCATGCATCACAATTTTTCATCTCTCAAATTTCATCCCCTTCCAGGACTTTGCATTCTGTATGTCAAGATACAAACTTTATTTGTTTACATGTAAAACAGAAAGTTGCACGTTAGCTTCTCATTTATAATATGCTTCATAGGTAAGGAATCCAACAATGAGTCAAATACAGGAAACCTTTTGGAGGTAATAATCACGTTTGGGGTGATGGGTGTTTGTCATGGACATGCTGATAAAATGGTTGCCATGGGAGGGAATCCCCTTGGATGAATTCCAAAGGCAAAAGAGCCATTTAGTAGGAGGCAAACAAGGAAATTGTACCCCATCAGTTCTTCATATACACACACACACAAATACACTTTCTCAAGATGATTCATACAGAGCAATGGGTTACAGCTGCCATCATTTCTATTTCTTTTTTTAAAGCTGCCTTTAGGGCCCAATAAAGATTGTGCTGGGCACTTTGCAGTTTATCAGCGTATCATTGATTTATTGCTTATTAAATGATTCTAGGAAACTTAGTATCAGGTAGGGCAAGGAGCTAGATAAGTTCAGGAAGTTGTTTGTCTTTTGAGCATTTGTTTATGACTTAATGTTCCAGATCTCTTTTCTTGTTTTTTTATTATATTTTGAAACTGGTGTAGTTTTTTTGATACTATTGTATGTATTAAGATTTTGTTGTTGTTGTTAATTAGGTTTAATAGTAATAATACACGAGATAGCACTGTTACTAAAATGAAGAAGGCGTTGTTCTTAGATGTAGCAATAGCGGGAGATAGTCAAAGTGGTGAAAATCAAATCGAACAATTCATTAAATATTCATAAGATTTGCAAACTAAAATTAACACTCCTGCTTTAAATGATTGGATTTTACAGCCCTAACACATTACAACTATAATGCCAGAATACCTAGGCTTTTGGTTAGAACCTAAATCATCAGAAGGTACCTGGTGTGAAAACTGTGATATACATTGGATGAATAGATTGGGATGAGGATGAGGATGACAACATCAGCAACAGCGATCTTACTCATCCTTCACCTTAGATTGTTCAGCATGGATTTCAACTCTTACGTGAAACACGTGAAAATGTACAACAATTAGGTGGTGGTCCTGGAGAAGACTTCCACTGGGTAGACACTGGAAAAAAACCCCACCCCTGGAAAGATAGGTCCACTCCAGACATCCTTCCTTGTCTGCAGTGGGAACACTGCCCTTCTTTGAGTGTTTTGCTGGCAGTAAGGCAGAAACTCCTCTTCCTCCTTCTCCGATAGCACGTCCAACAGAAGCAAATTCAGCTGTCACACTATAAGAGGACAAGTGTTGGCAGCTGATTAGAGAAGAAGCAGAGAGGAGGAACCCGTGAACAATTCTCACAGTGGTGAGACGTTGTCAGGGATCAGTTCTGGACTGTTACTGGAGTTAGGAGTAAAGTATGTGATAAAAAGAGAGTTGTGAAGAACTCCAAAAGAATCTATCCAGATGCAGTGAATTGGCTTCAAATGTGCAAAAACAGTTTAATGTAAACAGTGATGATGATGTCCATCTGCACCTATATATTAATGCCAGCAGGGACTAGCCTTGAGGTCAGATTGGACAGCTTGTGCAATAGAGTCAAATTCTATGCTTAGAAATGTTTCAATGACAACTGAAATGGAAGTTCTGATATAATAATGTCTTATACAAATCTATGGAGAGACCACATTCAGAATAGAGCTGAATGGCATGATGGTTCTCGTCACTATACCCTGGAGGTAGAAAAAGCAGCCAAAAGGGTTAGGTTTTGGAGGCAAGTCCTCTGTGATTAAAACTACATCAATTGGAATGAAGAGACAGAACAGAGATATATAAAACAATGTCTGGCACAATGGATCAAGAGAAGATTTTCTCCATCTTTTACAATATTCTAAATTCTGTTCAGCAATTGGAATGAAATACAGAGAGATCCAGGACTGTCAGAAGACATTTTCACCCGAGACATAGTTCCATAGTTGATCTTTGGATTTTGCTGTCAGGAATTGTGGTACAGAATAGTAGCCAGTTTAGATGGATCTTGGAAAATCAGACTCTCTGTGACTCCTAATACTGAGGGCATTCAACCCCTCCTACTGCTAGGATGCACCACAGGCCCTCCAACCAAGGTCTGAGAACTTCCTAAAGGCATCCAGTTGGCCTCCTTTTGGTCATATATTCTTAACTAAAGATCTTCATGTTCTGAACATGCACCTTGAAAAGTGTGGCTAAACTAAATTATTTATTTTGCTTTCCACTGGAACCCATTAGAGGAGAAAAGTTGCAATAGTAAAGGAAAAAAGGTGGAAACCCACAAACATGTACATGCACACACATACGCATACATGGAAACAAACATACTATCTGCCCACCTCTTTCTGGCTGGCAAGAGAACTGCTTAGAGAGTGGCATCTGCCACTGAGTTCCTCTCTCACACAGCCGCAAGATTGCTCTGATGTGTATTATCAAAAGCCTCCAGGCTGCAATCATATGCATGTTTTTTATAGGAAGAAATCCCTTTGAACTCAAAGAGATTTCCTTCTGAATAATGATATATACAGTAGATTTATGGATGTGAAAGTTGGACCATAAGAAAGGCTGAGCACCAAAGAATTGAGGCCTTTGAACTATGGTGCTGGAGAAGACTCCTGCGAGTCCCTTGGACTGCAAGATGATCAAACCGGTCAGTCCTAGAGGAGATCAACCCTGACTGCTCTTTAGAAGGCCAGATCCTGAAGTTGAAACTCAAATACTTTGGCCACCTAATGAGAAGGAAAGACTCACTGGAGAAGAGCCTAATGCTGGGAAAGACTGAGGGCAAGAGAAGAAGGGGACGACAGAGAATGAGGTGGCTGGATGGAGTCACTGAAGCAGTAGGCGTGAGCCTAAATGGACTCCAGAAGATGGTAGAGGACAGGAAGGCCTGGAAGAACGTTGTCCATGGGGTCGTGATGGGTCGGACACGACTTCGCAGCTAACAACAACAACAACAGTAGATTTGCTTTGTTTGTCTAATGCAGCTTGCATGCAAATTTGTACTATTTCTCTTGATCTCTCTACTTTTTCTACTGATGGAGGTTCCTTTTTCATTTCTCTCAGGATGTATTTTGGCGCTTTTTTCACTACTTCCTGGTAATAGTTTATCGTTGACAGCACTAGAATAATAATGTCTAAATTACAGGCAAACCTTTCTTTTGCCTGTTTAAAGGAACCCAATATATTATTCTGTCATACCCACATAATCCAGGATAGAGAGATAAAAGATGAGGTGAAGAATCTGAGATTAAAGGGGGGGAGAGGGTAAATAGGGCTAGGGATTAGGGTGAAGAGCCAGATGGAGTCCAAGACTGGAAAGTATTGAATTGATAATCAGATCCTTATTTCAGACATCTGAAAGGGCAGAGTAGTGTGCAGTCTCATAAGAGATCATAACCATGTATTTCAGGTAGACCAGGAATAAGGTACAGTAATTTGGTGTTAGCCGAGTCTTGTATTACATCCCTCTCATAATTCCTTATGATTGGCTAGATATGGTTGAATTTGAAGTTGAAAATCTCAGGAAGAAATTAGGTTGTCTACAAGTGTTGCATTCATAGGAGCTGTTTTAGGATTTAGGCAAAGAAGAAGCCCATGTTTGATATGCATTTTTGCTCCTACAAATATTTGCTTGAAATTTTGCCTGTTCCATTCCTACATTATTTGATTAATGTAAATCGAATCAGTGCCCCAGAGATGGAGGAAAAACAACAGCAACAACAACAAAATACATTGCAAAGTTTAAAGGTGGACTCTTAAATGGTATCCCCATGGACAATAGAGCAGTGCTTAAATTAAAGGCTATATTTTGGTTTTAACAGCACACAAAATTCATCAAAGTAGTTGAATGAGAAGTTACGTCTAATAGGGAAACGGTGGCAAATGGGTGGCTGAGAGCATTTTTGCCTAAAAAAAACAAACCTGGGTTTAGCAAAAGTAAAAGTCCCAGATGGGATAAGACAGTAGTGTTAGTATCTACTGCTCTAGTAACTTTCCCCAACCGAAAGTCCAGCAGATACATAGGACTGAACTCATTATCCCCAACAACCTACAGCAGGCGTCTTCAAACTTGGCCCTTTTATGACTTGTGGACTTCAACTCCCAGAATTCCTCAGCCAGCATGCCTGGCTGAGGAATTCTGGGAGTTAAAGTCCACAAGTCATAAAAGGGCCAAGTTTGAAGACCCCTGACTTACAGTATATCAAACTATATAAGTAGGAGTGGTTTAGATTTATTTTTTTTAAGGAAAAATGGTGGGGAAGGACAGCAAGCTGCCTGCCAAGTGGCAAATGTTTGGAAAGTGGTAATAATCCTTTGCTTTCTAACTATTTTCGTACCAGTAGTCTTCATTGAGCAACCACAATTGTAACCACAACGCAGGTGTTAAGCAAAGGGGCTGCTAAGTGAAACTGCCACTGTCAAGTGCAAATAACCAGATCCAAAGGTAAAAAGTTCAATTAGCTACTTTATTTCTCATTCCTCTTTCACAGGAATATTCCCAGACTGGTGGGTTGCACCTGGGTCAGATCAGATAAGTTTCAACAGCATTCAAAGGGGTGAGACTGTTCCTTCTTGTGCCTATGTAAAGATTCCAGACTAATCACCCACTTGACTCAGCCAACAGCAACTGTGCTTATGATCTTACTTCAGCTTTCCCTTGCTTTGCAGATCCACAAAAGTTGTAAATGTAAGGATTGGTTGCAAAGTTATTTTTTCATCACTGTTGTAACTGCAAATAGCCACTAAATGAGGACTACCTGTAATCAAAATTATTCATACCCATTCCCTCTTTTTTCCTTCTGGGCAAGAAAGTGATTCTTACAATTTTGCTCTCTTTCACCTTTCTTAAGCACTTCTCCATTGCTGACTTAATGTTTTTTGTCTGGCTGGATTTTGCTATACCAGGGGTCGGCAACCTTAAGCACTCAAAGAGCCATTTGGACCCGTTTCCCACAGAAAAGAAAACACTGGGAGCCACAAAACCCTTTTGACATCTAAAATGAAGATAACACTGCATATATCGCTTTTTACCTTTATGCTGTGTATAAAAAAATTATAGTGAAATCAATGAACTGCTACAAAGAAAAGAAATTTTTATTTCTGCGTGCAACAAAAACATTTTGAACTCCAAAAAAAAAAGATGCTGGGTCGAAGGTTACTTTCAAATAAAATACTCAATGCCTATTTGAGTCCTCCTCATATTATGAAATAAAAAGGCGGTACAAACTATAAAAACTACAAATAGAAAAAAAGAAAAGAAAAAAATTACGGGGGGGGGGAGGAGGGAAGAAAAAGGACAGGAGAAAAAAAGGGGGGAACCCTTTCTCCTTCATCCCAACATGTAAAAACAATTTTAGTAGTTATCTACCATCTTTAAATACAGCATAATTATCCCCATACTTCATCTCTTAATTTAAAAAAAAATCAAAATACTTCATTAAACATTATTTACTAAAAGTCCAGTAAGGACAACCACATATATTCATATTCTCTCTCCCTCCCTCTCTCTGCCTCTCTCCCTCCCTCCCTCCCTCTCTCTCTCTGTCTCCATCCCTCCCTCCCTTTCCCTCTCTCTCTTTCTGCCCAATCATTCATTAATCTCTCCCACACACACAGGTCTTTCTGTCTTGCTCTCGCAGGGAGGAGGAGGAACCGGCCCAAACGGAATGGGACAAATGAACACGGCTGCCTTAAGATGCCCACTGCATCTCAGGCCCCCCCACCATGGCTGACACACCATGGACATTCTTATTGGGCTGGCTCTCCTGCCCTTGGTCTGCCAGTCCTCTTCCCCCACTCAGTGTGTGTGTGTGTGTGAGTGAGTGAGTGAGTGAGTGAGTGAGAGAGAGAGAGAGAGAGGCATACTTATTTAACAGCGGTACATTTCCTTTGCAACAGCACAGTCATACCTTATATTTTGTTTTGTACTGGAGATGCCACTTTCTAAGCACAACTAGATTAAAATTATAGATTTATCTACTGTTATTTAACAGCAGTACGTATACATTCCATGAAGGAAAACAACATATATTGATTTAAAATGAGTCAGAGTGTTGGTGCATGGATGTGTGGCTCAAACCTCTACAGCACGTTAAATGTCACTTATAAATGCAGTTTCAATCATTTTTTTTTAAAAAAAAATCTTTAAAAAAAATAGGGCCAGCTTCCTTCTAATGTGAGCTATAAAAGTTCAATCAAAAATGAAAGTCATAGCAGAGACTTATTTATTCTAAAGAAAAAAAACTAGAAATCTGAGTATATCAGATCAATGTTGGCCTGTGACATGCCCTAGAACTAGGCTAAATATGGAGAGATCAAGGATTTTGACAAATATGCAAAATTCTGTTATTTTAGCCAATCTCAAAAAAAATAGTTTTAGCCTTCCTGTGAAGATGATGTCTTGACCTGGTCTACCAAGTGGGGCTGATGTCAATCTTGCTAGTCTAATTATGTTCCTCCTCCTCCTCCTCCTCCTCCTCCTCCTCCTCCTCCTCCTCCTCCTCCTCCTCCTCCTCCTTATAGTTCAGTGAGTTAGGGAGATATCTACCTGAGATGTTTCCAAATGTTATTTAGCTGTTGTGGACTTGCATATGTCCATCAAAGTCATCTTCCTTACTTTTGACAACATTCTGCACAGACTAACACTTTGGCAGTCATAGCTTCTCTGCCTTGTTACCATTTTGAGGTTGACTTGCTTCCATGGATCTTGGGACTCTGGAAGGAATATCAAAAGTAGAATTCCACAAGCCTGAAGATTCCAACATAACTTCAGGGATGTTGTCTGGCTCATTCACTCTAGTTTGTGGCAGACAATTGTTAAGCTCTTTCAGCTCTTCTTGGGCATCATGCTGAGTCCTGATGCTGAGCCTGCATGTCCACTTCAGGCAACCAGAGCATTGGGCCTCTTGCTTCTTGCAGGAGGACACCTCACAACAAGGGCAATGTCAAGAAGGAGCCCAGGTAAAGCCATCCCTGGAAGAGGGGAAACATGAGACTTGGCAAGGAGGCTTTCATGCTGGCCAGCTTATTATGGGCATATTTTATCTGTCTTGAAATAGCACAGTTCATATTTTATTCTACAGTAGGTATATCCTGATTATTGGTACTTTAATATTTGTCATTTAAATAGGCTAGCGTAAAAATGATCAGAACCATTGTCACTTGATTTAGATAATAACCCTGCTTTGCCTTGATTGCCTGGGCCTATAGAATGAGAAGAACGTAGGAAAAGCCTTGGTTAGGTTGAGCCTCCATTTACTCTGCTTGAGTAGTGGCCAGCCAGATATCTTTGTGGAGCCCACAAATAGGCACAAGAGAAATAAGCAATTCCTGCCTGTGGTGCTGTTTCCCCCATCCTTCAACCACCATAACAGCTCGTCATATTTACCCCAATCTCAGAAAGTAGCTTTTCCTACCAAAAAAAGACATTGTCACTTCCAAATCAGCCTGCTAGTGGGTGGCCCAGCACCATTTACATGAGCTAGAGTAAGTAGTAAAGGTAAAGGTTCCCCCGCACATGTGTGCTAGTCGTTTCCAACTCTAGGGGCCGATGCTCATCTCCGTTTCAAAACCAAAGAGCCAGTGCTTGTCCGAGGACATCTCCATGGTCATGTGGCCGGCATGACTAGACGCCAAAGGCACAGGGAACGCTGTTACCTTCCCACCGTAGTGGTCCCTATTTTTCTACTTGCTTTTTTACGTGCTTTCGAACTGCTAGGTTGGCAGAAGCTGGGACGAGTAACAGGTGCTCACTCTGTTACGCGGCACTCAGGATTCGACCCACCAAACTGCCGATCTTCTGATTGACAAGCTCAGCGTCCTAACCCACTGAGCCACCGCATCCCTTTGCTAGAGTAAGAGGGAGGCTCAATTCCCAGCTTTGTCCTTAGGAAAAGCCCAGGTATACCATTTTAAAAAAAAAAGATAATCTTCCGAGAAGTTGAAGCAGAGTTCACTGTTTGCCCATGAGCTCTAGTCAGTGGTGGGATTCAAATATGTGAACAACCGGTTCTGTCTCTGGATGCCACTTCCGGAAGTCCATTGTGGGCCTGGGCAACAAAAAATTAGCTACCGGTTCTGCCGAAGTGGTGCGAACTGGCTGAAATCCCACCACTGGCTCTAGTGCTGCAGAAGGGGGCTAAAAAAAAGGCAAATTGCAGTGAGAAAATGCTTCTTCCATCATGCACAGCTTTTGAGCATCCCAGAAGCATAGGATAGCGGACCCCTTGGTGAAAGCACATGGACTTGGGTTTGGCTAATCTAAAGAAAAGAAGAAATAGGGGAGACATGATAGCAGTGTTCCAGTATCTGAGGGGCTGCCACAAACACGAGGGGGCCAGGTTGTTCACCAAAGCACCAGAGGGAAGGACAAGTAACAATGGTTGGAAACTGATCAAAGAGACAAGCAACCTGGAACTAAGGAGAAACTTCCTGAAAGTGAGGACAATCAACCAGTGGAACAGCTTACCAAAAATCATGGGCGCTCCATCACTGGAGATTTTCAAGAAGAGACTAGACATTCACCTGTATGAGACGGTATAGGTTCTCCTGCTTGAGCAGGGGGCTGGACTAGAAGACCTCCAAGGTCCCTTCCAGCTCTATTCTATTCAAACTTTTGCTATGATCCAAGAAGGCAAGTTATATTTTTATGAGTAGAAAACAGGGTTCAGCTTTGTAACTATGTTACTTTTAATTACTTGGCATCACTAAGATAATTGGGATCTATTAATAGATGTTAGATTGCTCTTCATTTCCGTAAGGCTGAATCCCCTGTCTGCGTAGTCTTTAATATTTATTTTATTTATTTACTTATTCATATGGCTGCCCTTCTCATGAAAAAGTAAATCTGGGCTGCATACGATAAGACCATTAGAGGTGCCAGGTGACTCATCAAAAGCTCCATGCAGCTGCCTTATTTGCTCTGCGTGGCTTGGACAAAAGTTTTGAGTTTGGGCGACTTGCCAATCCATTTTTTTTCCCTTTTAATGCCAAAATGATCAAAAGATCTCTGTTTCCCTTCAAAGTCATGTCCTGTTGTGCAGCCCGCTCTTCAGATTAATTTCTCTGTATTCACTCTGTAGGGAGTGAATGAAAGCAAGAAACGGGACATCTTCGGAGCAAGGTAGGTGGGCACTGGCTGTAGCCCCGGATCTTGTCAGTCCTGCCCACTCAGCAGTTTCTATGTTGTAGAATTGAACTTAGGGGAATAATTCACTAAGTTAAGACGAAACCTCACTTCCCGGCTTTGAAATTAGGACAAATTTTCATGCAAAGTATCCACAGCTGGCTGTCACAACTGGCTAAGCTGTGAGGTGCCAGACGTGTGGCAGATTTATTGGTCTCAGGCATTCTTAGCCGGTATTTCAGCCAAAACAAAGGCTCCCCAAAGAACTCACATATATTCAGTGTTAAAAGCTCATCCATCTTTGCTGAATTATATTCTCGGATGCAACACAGATGTTAAAAAAGTGATGGGGAGAAAACGGGGGGGGGGAGTAAATTAAGTGTTGCTAATGGGATGGGGCATCTTAAAAACCAGCCTGACCCGATTCCTATCTGCTAGTGTTCCCAGCAAAAGATAGAGTCAGGATAAGCCCCCTAGCCCTCTTCCACCCTCCCTCTGTCTAGCTGGGGATTTCTCGGTCTTTCTAATAGGATGACTTGCTTCGGTCTAAGCTCTAGGAAAAGAGAAAAGAAGGTACTTTAGGCGTTCCTGCCCAAAGCTCAGAATAAGGGAACTTAACAGACCATGTGCCAATCCTGAAGGACAAGCAGTGGCTGAGCAGTTATGCAGTTTTGTGCATGGAGAAAACTTAATAAGAAATGCCTTTTTAAAAAGTTATTAAGCTAATTATGTAGATTAGATATAAAAAAAGAATATAGTGAGCAAAAAGAAATGTACAAAAAACAGAAGACATTCTCTCTCTCTCTCTCTCTCTCTCTCTCTCTCTCTCACACACACACACACACACACACACACACACACACACACACACAGAAACCTCTACCTATCTGTCTATCTCTCTGGGGTGTTTACCTGGAGCAATCCCGAACACCTTTTCCTGGGCAGAAACAGCACTATGTGTCTTGGCCTTGGATGTTTATAAGCAAGCCTTAGTTTTCTCCTGAGTGCTTATCTCCAGAATACAGAAAATGGGGACTAATTGAAGTCCAGCCTCTTTGAGAAAATCTATTGCTGCCTGGCTCAGTCAAGGACAATACTCCTGCAATTATGTCCTCAATGCAGCCAGCAAATCAGAAATGATCTAGGGATTTAATCCATCTTCCTCATGACCTTTGATGAGATTGTCAAGGCATGATCTGGTTTTTACATAAATAGGATTCTACGGAAGAAACTCTTGGGGGAAAAAATGTGAATGCTGCCTGTTCAGGCCTCTTGGCACGGGCTTAGTTTTTCAGATGCTTAAAGAGCACCGTCATGCATATCAAAACTAGGTTTTTTTTCACACTTCAGCAGCTGTTATAAGTTATAGTTCTTATCAAAATCAATTCTCCGAATCAATGTTAATGATACTTTTGAATCTTTTATAGAAGGAAGAATTAGATCGTTTTGATAAGTCAATAGTGTAGAGCCAGGAGCAACATTTGGGTGGAATGTAGTGCTGGGTGGTTTGGACAGATCAGAGGCAATAGACTTATCTGAGTCAGGATCATAGGAAAGATTGATTGTTTCTGTACTTCACCTTGAAGACTGATTCCTTACAACTCTGGGCAGCTTACAAATCAAGAAGAAATCACTACGTACTGTATTATACATACATACATACATACATAGTGTTGAATGTCTTCCCTCCTCCATTTCAAAACAGCTGGTATATTAAACAAAATGCCAATTACGGAGCATGAGGTCAAAACACAACATTGGTTTGCAAATATACCAGACAGGTGCCAGTTTTATTTTAGAGGCAGGGATGGAATAGAAGTGGAATGTAGTAGTGTGTCATCTCTAGTATTGGGAGATTTTTTTAAAAAGGGGGGGAGGGAGGGAGTGCTAACTCAATTCCAGCAGGCTGCTGATGGCTCAACCCATTTTGGTGCCATCCTTTGCTCTAGATCAGGGGTGTCAAACTCAATTTCATTGAGGGCCGCATCAGCATTGCGGTTGCCCTCGGGGCCGGGTGGGTATGGCCAGGGTGGGTGTGGCCTACTGGGTGGGCGTGGCTAGAGTGCGTATGGCGTACTGGGTGGGTGTGGCCAGCTCTACATCGTGCCTATGGGGGCCTGGGCAGGAGTGGGACAGATCTGAGGGTCTCTGGCAGAAGGAGGGTCTCTGGGCCAGGGCCAAGGCAGAGGTGGCCGTTCCCTCACTGTTTCCAGGATGGCTTCGCGGGCCACATGAAACCACTTCACGGGCCGGATCTGGCCCCCGGGCCTTGTGTTTGACATGTCTGCTCTAGATGTAGGGGTAGGCAACCTCGGCTCTTTTATGACTCATGGACTTCAGCTGCATAGCTGACTCAGGAGTTGAAGTCCATGAGTCATAAAAGAGCCGAGGTTGCCTACCCCTGCAGGATTTTGCCAAGCCACACCAAGGTGACGGAAGGTGCCTCCTCAGCCTGCTGTTGCTGAAACAACACTAGCATCACTTCTTTGTTGTGCTATATCATGCCAGCGATCAGACAGCTAGAGAGGAGGATACATGGAAAGAGGAAGATGATTCTCTGCTATTTGGGGGGGTAGGGGTGGAATGAAACTGGCAAAGACACTTCCCTTTGAGCAATTTTGTAAATTTAAATATCCAGATATATAAGGAAGGGGGGGGGAACTGGATTAAGGAGGTTTCTCTTAGCATAGAGAATGCTGGGAGCTGTAGTTGTTTGGAGGAGTGGTAAATGATACACTTCTCCAGGTAGGAACTGAGAAGAGATTGTGCCTGTACCAAAGGTCCACCCTCAGATCAAAGCAAATGACCTCATGCTGATTATTTGCTGCATAATCCCAGACAAAAGGTCAATTGCAGTTTGTAACCTTGCAGGGATCTGTCCGTCGAATTAACCATGCAGCTGCTCAAGATAAAAAAATGTGTGCTTTAATTGGGTCTAAGCCAAGAAGCGCAGAGATTTGCTTTATATAAATGCTTTCAGCATCAAGAAATGGGCTTTGGTAAAAGACGGTGAAAACGTTTGATGGTTCAGCATGAAATTAGTGAGCCCGCTGGCTGAGATCACAAGTAACCCGTGCAGGAAATATTGTCCTCTGGCACAGTTGTTTTGATTATGCTCAGCAAGCAGCAGCATCGCATAACTAAATTCGGCTACGACATCGTCATATTGCCTTGATCAGCTGATTCTGAAGAAGAAGTAAAAGAAAGCCTAACAATTTTCAGCAGGGGAAAAAAAATGGGGTAATTGTGGTTATGAATGGGTGGGATAAAAGACGAGCATTCTCAGGGATGAAAAGATGGACAATATGGATTTTGAACTTTCCCATGTTCTCATTCCCAACACAACTTAATAACAACATACCAATGTCATTCCCAACATAACAAAAAGAGCCAGTTTGGTGTAGTGATTAAGGCACCAGGCTAGGAAGCAGCAGACTATTGATTCTTTGCCTACCTTAGCTGGGTGACTTTGGGTGACTCTCTCTCAGCCCCCCCCCAACTCACCTCAGAGGGTTGTTGTGTGGAAAATAAGAAGTGGCTTGGATATGTTTGCACCTTGAGATTTGTGAATAACCAGGCAAGATATCAATCAGTCAATAAATTCACCATGGGGAAAAAAAGGGGATATTGGCAAGAAAACAGCATAGCCACATCCATGAACTCACTGGGATTTGATTTCAACTTTACCTTGCTGTGTGTGCAAAAAATGGCACATGAGATGAGTAGGCTCAAGGTTGACTCAGCCTTCCATCCTTCCGAGGTAGGTAAAATGAGGACCCAGATTGTTGGGGGCAACTAAGCTGACTTTGTAATAATGCCGCTTGGGGTGTGTGTGAAAGCCCTAATAAGCAGGCATATACATAGAATGAAGGCTACTGCTAAGCTTGTAAGCCGCCCTGAGTCTTCGGAGAAGGGCGGGATATAAATGGAATTAAAATAAATAAAATAAAATAAGAGATGAGTAGTCAAGGAACAGTACACATAACTCCCTACAAGTCTAATATTTTATTTTATTTATTTTATTTTAATTCCATTTATATCCCGCCCTTCTCCGAAGACTCAGGGCGGCTTACAAACTTAGCAGTAGCCTTCATTCTATGTATATGCCTGCTTATTAGGGCTTTCACACACACCCCAAGCGGCATTATAATATAATATAATATAACTGTATGGGTTAGGTTGAGGCTTTTTTTTTTGGTAGCAAAAATATTTTTCAACCAATAGGATGATCAGAATGATAGGTAGAGTTAGAGACTAGTGCTACCCTCCTGGGCAAAGTCTCTTAATGGCTGTGAAGAGTTGGGTGAGCCGCTGGTGCTGTCGTTGTTGCTGTTGTTACATTTATCTTACAGTTCAAAGCAACCCTGGGGGGGGCTTACAATAAAATAAAATATACAAATATACAAACAATATACACGTATTCAAACAATTATGAAGATGACAACCAATTAAACATTACATTAAAATTTATGGGTCGTCTGTCACCTAGTGTTGCCCCTCACTGTTCATCAGGTACTGTTCTATAATAGTAAGATAGGAATCATGTGCTCCTTGAGCCTTGATGAAGAAGGTAATGGTTGCCAGATCAAACGGCCATAGTCCATTAAGGCAATCCCTCTTTCTGAAGGATTTCGCATAGTACAGTATAGTCTACATTCATATAAGTATAGCAGGGAATCAAGCTGATCAGTTTCCAATTTTTGAAAATATCAGAAAGGCATGGAAAAGAGAACTGTTCTGTCCTCTAGAAGCTGATATGGATCAATGAGAATCTCTGGTTTGAAATGGAGGTAGGGCATCTTCAGTGGTGTGGTCCATGCCTGGGACTTGACATGCTAAGGAAGAAATGATAGAAAACAGGCACACCATACAAACATCCTGACATCTCTTTTGGACCTGCTTAGAGCAGAAGAGATGATTATTAATTATTATCACCATTGCCTGCTTCTCCGTCCAAATAGCTTGTTTGGCTACAAAGGGATAGGAAAGAAGTCCAGCCAAGACTTCGGATCTCCAGTTCACTTGGCCTTGCCTTGTCCTCACCCACACAGCCGCCTTCTTCCTATCACGGCAAATAGCTATTTCCAGAGCGCTATGTTGCAAGAAGATTCTCCTTGCCTAAACATCACGTACACAGGTGAAGCAACGACCCATCCCCACACACATATCTACACTATCAAGTTGGGAGTGAGTTCTTGCCTACCTCTCTTGGGCTGCCCAGTTCAGACCATTCAGAGTCTCCCAATTGACAATAATTACATATACTGCCGATGTTGTCTTGAATCCTTTATTAATTCTTTCCAGTTCAAGAAAGGGGGGGGGGGTCAATGTGTGACCTCTCCCAGCCTGGTAACAGAATAATAATGGCTTTTTAAACATTGTGTCCTACCACCCTGATTCCCCACAAACAAAAGGAAGAAATGGTCCAAACTCTATTTGCATCATTGCCTTATCCATTGCAGCCCTTCAGTTCCCCTGGTCACCAAAGGAGTTAGAAGGACACAGGGTTATATTCTGTGGGCTTGCCTGCCCCCAATTTTTGTCCCTCCATAGGTCACATACAGCTGACATCTGCACCTGCATCATATGAATAGCTGTTTTGTATTTCTAACAATGGACTAGTTGACTTCTCCTTTTCCGGCTTGCCAGGGCATTTGTAGGGTGAAACAAGCTTGGCTTAACAATTAGATCTTACATTATGAACATGGTCCTCTTATCATGCCTGTCAAGTAGTTGCCTTGAGTATAGGTTCCTTAAGAAAGAAAGATAAATCGCTGCTGCATTTACCTGAAAAAGTAACTTCTTCTTCAGAAGAAGAATATAATTCTTCAATGGGAAAGATGTCTTAGATAAAACATGGTAGTGTAGACAAGCATGCTTTTTTTTAAAAAAAAAATTCATTTGCACTATTTGATGCACCCTGACTCCTAAGGACTCTAGGTAGCAAGTGTCTATTGTCCCATCTGCCTTGGAGGGCATGCCGTCTTAATCTCAGAAACATCTTTGTCTTTGGTAAACACGTATTTGCTTTTTTCTTTCTAGCTAGCTTTGGAAAAATCCTTGGTGATCCTTGATGCAGTTTTGCTCTTACAATAATCCAGCATATATGTCTGAAAGCTGTTCCCCATACCTCACCTTAACTTGTGCAGATACGACTTAAAACCCATCAAATGTACTTATAAATTCAGTTGGCCGTTAAACCTCGACATTCAGAATATCTGCACAACTTGTCCACTTGAGAACCTTTACCTCCAAAAGTACTTTTCTATACTTTGATGCAGCAAAATCCTTTTAAGCATACAGAAAGCTCTAGGAAGAACTTCCCAGCGATCACATGTTCTGCTGCCCCGCTCCAGAAGGCACTATAAAATTTAATCCAGTTAATCAATAGGCTAACGAACCAAAACGTTAGCTGATTAAAACTATGGTGAGCACATATTGATTGGCAGGATTGTGGCTTTCAAAGCATTCCTGATTCAGTCCATTATATTTATTTGCTTAGCTATTTTGACAGGGATTGAGTTGGTGGGGAAGAAAGAGTGGATTTACATATATATATTTTTCTTTTGGGAAAAAAAAATGGGGACCTTTTGTTGTTTCTGCAATTCATGACTTAGGTCTTTGCATTATTGGTGTCTGTTTAAGAAACAAATATTTTAATGTTCAGTCTTGACAGTGGAATTAATTACGCCAAGCTGATGCATATGCAAATGTACATGTATTTCTTCTGACAGCAGAACAGACATCTCCTGGGCATGATTCTTGTAATAACAACAGCATATTACTAGACTGTATCACAGCCTTGCTTGTTTTCTTTTCATAAAGAGAAGGTCTCCATAATCTTGCCCCAAAGGCAAGATTTAATTTAAAAAACAGGATTTAATTTTAAACCACAGAACCTATTTTAAATGTCAGGGCTCAGATTTAAAAC
Source organism: Vipera berus (assembly GCF_964194415.1). Classification (NCBI taxonomy): domain Eukaryota; kingdom Metazoa; phylum Chordata; class Lepidosauria; order Squamata; family Viperidae; genus Vipera; species Vipera berus. Next base: position 140,237,877 of record NC_138203.1, on the reverse strand, counting down.
TTGCCAAATGATGTATTGATGCTTTATTCTTGACATCTTAAACATAGGACCCAGAGTTTAGAAGGCCTGCCTACCTCATTTCTTCAAGACTGAAGAAATTATCCCCAATTCTATGGGGATAAAATAGAATGCAAAAATGAATGCCTATAGCCTTTATGCCAAAGAACTGACATGAGCAGCCACTAGATTTCAGTGAATTATAATTTCCAACAAATAAATATGCTTTGATAATCCAAGCCCTAGAGAGTGTTATGGAGGACAATACAAGTACTGAATTTTTGTGTTAGTCTGTTTATGTGCATGCTGAAGGTATAGTTTCCGAGAATGTGACTGTAAACTGATAGCCGATACCCGTGGTGGCGAACCTATGGCACGTGTGCCATGTGTGGCACGCAGAGCCCTCTCTGTGGGCATGCACGCCGTCGCCCCAGTCCTAGGCCTTCAGCTGGGTTTTATAAAACCTTTGCGCTTTAGGCTTCCACCGCCGTGTGCAAAACAATAAATAAATAAATAAATTTCAACTTCTCGTGGGGAAAAAAAGATCTCGCAAAGTTGGAATTGATTGATTGAACTTTTTAGTCCAACTCAGTCTGCCGTTACCACCGCAGCCACGCCCACCCAATGGGCCACGCCCACCCGGCACCCAATGATACATAAGTGAGTTTTGGGTTGCAGTTTGGGCACTCAGTCTCTAAAAGGTTCACCATCACTGGCCTATACTGTACCAGGGGTCTTCAAACCTGGCCCTTTTATGACTTGTGGACTTCAATTCCCAGAATTCCTCAGCCAGGCATGCTGGCTGAAGAATTCTGGGAGCTGAAGTCCACAAGTCATAAAAGGGCCCGGTTTGAAGAGCCCTGGCCTATACTGTCAAATGTTGTTGTGTTTCTAATATAAGTTATTTTTAAAAGGTTGGATAATACTTTTAGAAAACAGATTTATCTGTCTTGAAATTCTGGATGCCCAGCACATCTGGTAGGCAATTAATTGGAGATTGCTGGCCCAACTGCTAGTTACAGGGCACCTTGTGCCTGGTGCAGTGATGGCAAACCTATTGGGTTCAGCACGTCAAAAATTCAGAAAATGTCTAACTTGATTCTGCTGGCGTCTCTCTCTCTCTCTCTCTCTCTCTCTCTCTCTCTCTCTCTCTCTCTCTCTCACACACACACACACACACACACACACACACAGACAAAAGAGAAACAAAGAGTGGCTTTGGATAGTGAGATGGGCAACATCTAAATTCAATGAATTAATAAATAAATACAAAGTTACATAATTGTAAATATTTTTCAGTTGGTCTCTCAGAAAGACATGCCTATCTGAGGCAGCTCTGTGTCACACAAAGCTTGGAAACTTTGGAAAATACTCTTGGGTGGCCTTGCGGTCTCCAGAACAAAGCACATCCTGTTCTCGTGTGCATTTTGGAGGTTCCAGAGGCTGTGCAAGAGCAGAGGGTCCAAAGACTTGGCATGTTACCTGGACACCACATGTCATAGGTTTATCATCACTGGCCTAGTGATTAATTTTTAAAATGAGAGGCACTCTGAATCCAGACCTGTATTTGCCAGATGCCTAATGCGGTATTTGGGCTGTGGAAGATAGATGAGCGCATTGTGCAGTGGTTATCTATTATTGCCACGCTAGCAGTCTGCTTAAGCCTGGAACGGAAAAGAAATACTGGAGTTTGCAGTGAGCTTTGGTTATAATTAACCCCTCTGCAACCTTTGGTTTTCCTAATTATACATTTCCTACATTATAGATTTGTGTGTGGCTTCTCTGCTTCTGCCCCATTCCTGATGCCTTCTCTTTCTTTCCCTTCTTGGTTTTCTTACACAGCGGAGCAGCTGAGTAGCATAGGAGCGTCGGTGACGGTGCCCCCCGTGCCAGCTCCCTCCTCGCCAGAGAAACAGCCCTGCCTGGGATCTCCAGCAGCAGCAATAGCACCCCACCTGGCCGCTTGCCCGGAGCCAAGCCAGAGTTCCAGGAGTGGGCCGGCCTGGGGGACCAAGTTGGGAGAAATCTCCACCACATCTGCGACCCCGGCCGCTTCAGGGGCCACGCCCCATAATAACAGCAGTCCCAAACCTGAGGAAGAAAAAGCCAAGAAGCTGCTCTATTGTGCCCTCTGCAAAGTGGCCGTGAACTCGCTGTCTCAGCTTGAGGCGCATAACAAAGGTATTTGTGGAGAGTTTTGAGAGGTAGGTTTTGGTGAGAGGGATTGTTGAGCAGGTAGGTCAAGCCAAATAGACCCCTCATCCTGTAGCTGTTAGTTTCAGCAAGGTTTCTGGGCAAAGGGGAAATAGCGGAGAACCATGCATTCACCCCTCCAGCCTTCTGGGCACATGTTTGCAAGAGAAGCTCGCGTGATGGCATGCAACAGTTAAAATTAAACTAATTCAGGAATTAGTTGTTCCAGATACGTACAGCCGGAGCCATGCTTTGGCATTCCCCCTAACTAACCTCTTAAGGCAATTTAAAACCACCCAGTAATTGTTTTCCCCACTGCTGAGCAATGAAACTCTGTTGGTGCCCCGCTTCCCACCTGCCCAATACAGGAATGCCTTGACCCATTTTCTGATGCTGTGTTGTCAAATGACTTCCCGCTGCTACTCCTGCTTATTTAGACATATGTAATTTTATTGAAATTATCATAATATAAAATACAAACGAAAACAAAGATAATAAGGAAATTGGGGAGGGAAAAGGAGGGAAAGAGAACTGTGGAATAAGGGGGGGAAAGGGGGGGAACCAACTTTTTTCAGCATGGTAGAATAAAAATAATAAAATACAGCCTCAACTTTTTTACTTTTACATACTTAATATATGCTATTCATTTCTATGACAACAAACTTCTCTAATCGGAATTTCATTTCATTTCTTTTTTCTTTTTTTTTGCCTCAAGCACAAAGTCTAGAAGCCATTTCCAAGTAGAAACAAAACTGGATATATTCTTTTCTTTAATTAAAACAGTTAATTTGGCCATCTCTGCTAACTCTGAACAGTTTTGCCATCCATTCTTCCATTGTGGAGATTGTTATATCCTCTGCCTCTATTTTAAGGACGTGCTGGATAGTGGAGCTGGATCATAAATTGGGAGGGAAGCGACACCAATTTGAACCAAGGGAGTTGGAAAACATGGCTTCCTCACAAGATCTTCAAGGTTTCGACAGTTTTAATTTTATTTATTTTTAACAAATAAAACAGACAAAAAAATTATCCATTTTAATGGGGCATTGCTTCAATCTGATTGCGGATGTAATGAGACTGAATCAGAAATAAAGCAGCTTAGCTGTGAAGCAGACTCATAAGGTGGGATTTTATAAATGTGCAATTGACTTTGGACTGGTGCAAAGACTTAAGTGTGGAAATGGCATACCCTACTCCACACAAACCTTAATTTTTCTACCTCAGTCTTTCAAGACAGGGGAATTCTGTTATCTGTCCATGTGAAAAAGTCTGGGCAAATCTGCACACTTCCCCCCCCCCCAAATTATACTTCTTACAGATATTGAAGGAAGGCAAGAAACCCTATTTTGCAGACTCCCTTTTGAGTTCTCAAATTTTATAGACTCTCAAGTTCACCTAACTCTTGAGCAGAATTTCACAGCCATAGTACTAACTGATTAGAATCCAAAGATCTTGTAAATGTTTTAGGGCTCTGAGAATGGAGCTGTATTTTATTTCTTCCACAAGTCCAAACCAGAATAAAAGAAAAATGGGTCTTGAAGTGAAATGAGGACAAAGCATATTTCCTAATGGCTGTTGCAGAAAAACTCAGGTCTGGTTCCACTGCATTGCCACTGTGGCTGGGATCAGCTCCCCAGCTTGCCTTGACACATTTGACTAAGATATGGTGGTGCAATGGTTAGAATTCAGTACTGCAGGCTAATTCTGCCAATTGCCAGCAGTTCGATCCTGACCAGCTCAAGGTTGACTCAGCCTTCCATCCTTCCCAGGTCAACAAAATCAGGACCCAGATTGTTTGGGGGCAATATGCTGACTCTGTAAAACGCTTAGAGAGGGCTAGAAAGCACTGTGGAACAGTATATAGGTCTAAGTGCTATTGCTAAGGACTAATTGATCTTCCTTCCATTGCTGCTTTTCTGCCTCTGCTCAACACATGGGTTTGAGGGGGACACTCCACTCCCGTTGGTGGTCCTTCTGGTGTCACTCGTGGTTTCGTACCCCTCAAAAACATTGGCACCAGTCCTCAAGCAGAGAATGAGGAAAGGAAGAGCCCGTTCTGTGTCATTACTACAAACATCCTGGTGCTTCTGTTCTTCTTTGTAGGAGAGCCATATTAGTCTATGGTGGCAAAACATCAGAAGGACCTTCTGGCTCCTTTTCTGACTAAGAACTTGTATTAAAAGGCATAAGCTTTAGTTAGCGGCTGTTCATTTCTTCAGTTGAATCTTTTTAAAAACTTGTGGGCCGGAAAAGGTGCTACCGGACTCCTCCTGGTTCTCTGCTTCACGTTATTGCTATTCTTTTCTTGCCTAAATTCTGCCGGCGAAGATTCTCCCTCCCTCCCCTCCCCTCCCCCCCATATCCTTTTCCCAGCTCAACTGCATCTGTAGAGGATCGTGGGAGCAAGCCGGAAGCATCACAACAAAATCCAACACGTGCGCCTTCCCCTAAAGAGGAGCTGAAGTGGGGTAGAGTAGCAACTCCATGGTTAGGTCCTTCCTTTTTGACACGCCTTACCCCTGGGTGCATCTAATTAAGATTTTCATCTTCTTTCCTCTTAATCCTCTGCCTCTTTGGCCTTGTTGCAAGAGTGCTGGGTGTGGTTTCAGAGCGTGTGTTGGCAACAAGACAGACATTCCCCACCAAGTGAGCTCACAGGCTCAGCAGCTCCTCTGGAAAACCAGCCCTCCTGCCTTCCATCCTGATGGACAGGCCCGATGGAGGTCAGCGTGGATAAAACTCAACGGCTCTCCTCCCAGCTGCATCTCTTCCCCTCCACTGGTTCAACTTGCCCGTCCTCGTGCAGTCTTAGTTGGGGGCTGCAACTGAGGAGAGGAGAAGTTGCTCAGGGGTCAGAACTGCAGAGCAGTTGCATCACAACACACGTCCAGCTGGCCAGTTTAACAGGCTTCCTTCTGGTCCACGAAGCACACAACAGCATGCTGGCGTCACTTGCTCTGTCCTGACAGATGAATTCTGTTTTGGCTTAGGAACGAGTCAAGCAGGTATCCCTGTCCTGACAGATTTGTTGTGGGACGAGCTAAGAAAGGAGATGGATGGATTTCCTGCCGGTGGGAAAGCATCCACCAATCAGACTCCTTAATATAAAATGGGGTGGAAGTGAGTTAGGCCGGTGTTTCTCACTCCCAGCAATGTTAAGAGGTATAGGCTGGGGGATTCTGGGAACTGAAGTCCACACCTCTTAATGTGGCTGAGATTAGAAACATTGGTTTAGGCTCAGGGGTCTAGCCATCCATCAGACTCTGGGGGAAGGGCCTTTCTGCTTCTCTTGCTTGTCCTAGAGACCCCCATTCAACCTGCTGATGATCTCTCTGACTGACTCACCTAGCCTACTGGCTCTGCCTTTCTCACTTGCTCACTCCTCCTTTGCTCATCTTCCTACTTTCTTTTGCTTATTCCACTACCCCTCCTTCTCTGTCACCCCTTCCCTCCATCAACATCTCTCACTCTCTTCATCTCTTTTGCTCACACTTGTCTCTTTTCCTTGCTTGACTGTTCTGCACTTGTTCACTCTTGCTCCCCTGTCTCTCTCAGCTCCACTCTCCTTCATCTTTCTCTCCCTCTCCATCGCTTCCTCCATTGCCATCTGTTCTTTTAGCACCTGCTGCATCACCCAGTCTGCTCCACAGCCTGCCTACTACTCTAGACTTTGTTGTTTGCCCTCCTGTTTGCCATGCTCACTGCTTCGCTAGCACTTCTCTGTCTCACGATTTTTGTTTTCTTCCTCTTGCTCTTCTTTCATGTATATTCACCCTTCTCTCTCTCTCTCTCTCTCTCTCTCTCTCTCTCTCTCTCTCTCTCTCTCTCTCTCTCTCTCGTTTACACACTGTCTTGCTTTGTTTAACAACAGCTGCATGGAGACTGCTGACAGGTACTAGTTCATGGCTACTTCAGGCTACCTGTCAGAGCATTTACTGTATTTACCTGGACAGATAGGTCTATGTAATGCCTGAATGGCCCTTTGCATCAAGGGCAGTGCCGGATCAAAATGGCCACGGAGCAAAGTACTCTGATCCAAAGGAGGGACTATCTGCACCACAGCCCAAAACAGTCAAGGAGAACTGGGCAGATCTCAGCCCCAACAATCACAGTCTCTACTGAAGCACCACAGATTCATAGCTTATAGCAGGGGTTCCCAACCAGGGGTACTCGCACCCCCTTGGGAGTGCAAGGCAATATTCCAGGGGGTACGAAACTTGGGTTTAGAAGTTTCAAAATTATTGTGCATATGCATAATTCATTATTTTGAACTTTTGTAAGGGGTGCGAGAATATATCAGAAGTGTTCCAGGGGATACTGAAAAGGTTGTGAGCCGTTGGCCTAGAGAAAAGAAAAAGGCATCACTTAAACATTGGAACAGATGTATGTGAAGTTGGGTATCTTCAGGTATGGGTTAGGGGAAAGGAAATGTTCTCAAAGAATAATTAGTGAGGCATCTTCCCACTGCAGATTGCAAGCAGGACTGGCTGGAAACAAACAAACAAACAAAAAAGTCCAGAGATCTCTTTCTTGTTTGGTCAGTATACAACTCTTGATGGCGCCTCTTATTAGGACATATCTAGTGTATGAAGAGATATGTGCTGGGAGAAAGCCATGACTTCACTTTATCAAAACTATCATTGTAAAATATTCTGTTGCTTCAAATCGTTTGTCGGAAAACTAATTCACTGAGAATCGGTGACAAGGGAAAAGAATATTAGAATAAGAGTGAACAATGATCCTAGGTACCCAACAGAATGAGGACTAAACATGGTTAAGTTATCATTTTTGTCATAGTATTTGGGGACTACTTCCTACTGCGTCTCTACAGTATTCTTTAACATAGTCCTATCATTCCTTTCAATCTTTGCTGCCAGTGAATAATCATTTGGATTTCTGCAGGTTTAGTACTCCTAAACAATATAAATTGAATAAATAAATCCATTCTTAAATTATTCAGAGCCCTTCACTTATCTCAGTACGATAGTACAGATTAAGATAAACATTTTAAGTAATGTGTTTAGAACATTTTATGTAAAATAGTAAAGGTAAAGGTAAAGGTTCCCCCGCACATGCGTGCTAGTCGTTTCCAACTCTAGGGGCCGGTGCTCATCCCGTTTCAAAGCCGAAGAGCCAGCGCTTGTCCGAGGACGTCTCCGTGGTCATGTGGCCGGCATGACTAGACACCAAAGGCGCATGGAACACTGTTACCTTCCCACCGTAGTGGTCCCTATTTTTCTACTTGCATTTTTACGTGCTTTCGAACTGCTAGGTTGGCAGAAGCTGGGACGAGTAACAGGCGCTCGCTCTGTTACGCGGCACTCGGGATTCGACCCGCCAAACTGCCGACCTTCTGATCGACAAGCTCAGCGTCCTAACCCACTGAGCCACCCTGTCCCTCATATGTAAAATAGAGGCAGGTAAACTTTGGAAAATATTCTCACATCCAAAGTCCTTACATCCTTACATCTAAGGGGCTGCCACAAAGAAGAGGGGGGACTCAACTGGTTTTCCAAAGCATCTGAAGGCAGAACAAGAAGCAACAGATGGAAACTAATCAAGGAGAGAATCAACCTAGATTGAACTAGGAAGAAATTTCCTGAGAGAACAATTAATCAGGGGAACAACTTGTTTCCAGAAGTTGCTCCAATTCTGTAGGTTTTTAAGAAGAGATTGGACAACCATTTGAAATGATACAAGGTTTCCTGCCTGAGCATTTGGTTGGACTAGAAGACCTCCAAGGTGCCTTCCAACTCTGTTATTCTGTTAAAGTCATGATCCTTTTGCAGATGTACAATATTTTAGAAAGCAATAGTTTAAAACGGAATTCATTTGGATTTACAGCATACAGAGGAAAAATGTTTAATGTCCTTCAAGAACCCTTATTTTTTTCTCTATAAGTTAACAAAAGCAGACCTTTATTATGAATTGTAATCTCATTTTATTAAATACATATAAATGACAGAATTGCAAAGCATAATTTGGAATATTTTACCCCTTTATTTATTTAGTAGAATATACAGTACATTCGTCTATTTATTTAGACTATCACAGAGGTTCTGGGCTACTTAATTAGACTCTGAATTAGTATATGGAATCAAAGTGCAAATATCGTGTCTTATGTGATAAATATACATCCTTTAAGATCCTTTTCTAGGGCTCGGAGTTTGTTGTTGCTTCTGATTAGAATAAGGTTGAATTAACTCTTATTGTTTTTCCTTTCGTTTCTTACGGGAACCACTTTCCAGCCTTTCAGTATGGATATTCCAAGTGCTACCTTGAGTAAACAGATTCTAGGCAGCGAGGCACTAGTAAAACATAAGCCTCTTCTTGCCATAGAGCTTGTAATATTAACCTATTTTATTTCATTGACAGAACCTTCTATTCTACTTTAATATATTGAAGTTTTCCTTAAAATTTCTCATTGCAGTCAATGTCTCCATCCTATTATAATCATATTATCCTGTTTAGCATTTGTGTTTTATGCCCTATTATTAATCCATACTCAAAGTCTACAGTGGCACAATTCAGGCATAGATTTGCTCATCTCAATTTGCCCTTGGTCTTGTCTCCTTCCTAAACTATAACTTAACACTGAGACGACTGTAGGAAAAGCAACTGTTGGAGTATGGTTTGAGAGACAGTCCTCACTTTCTTTGAGAGGATTTCCAGTTGTGAAGAAAAGGAGATTGTACAGAATTAGGACAGCAGGATTTAAACAGAGCTGGAATCATAGTGTAAGTAGGGTTCACCTCTCATTTTCTCTCTTTTCTTATAAATTCTTTCATGTTTGTATTTGTGCATCATTAGCAACAAGTTAATGTGCAGATATTAGGAGATGATGTTTATCTTCAAGCTAAGAAAAACTTTGTTTACGAATATGTACCAATGAAGTTCTTGCTAAAAACTCAGCCAAAGGGAGAAATACTTTTTTCACTCCCAGTCAGCATACTCCTTGCACCTCTCAATTAGATAGGAAGAAAACTATTTTTATCCATCTGCAAAAATGTGTATGTGTGTGTGTGTGTGCATGTGTGTGTGCATATGTATATACACAGAGATAGTCTGATAAAGTAAAAGCAATACAAACATACGTGTGTGTGTGTGTAAACTCTCATCTTGGCGGGCACAGGAGGCGCAGGGCGTCGCTGCTGCAGTCACGGGCGCGAGGGGTGTTGGCGGTGGGCTGCCCCCCCAGGGCTGGAGCCAGTGCAGCTGGTGCAGTGGGAGCAGCGGGGCCCGCTCTATACAGTGGGGCTGAGCGGGGCGGGCGGCGGAGGCGTGGTGGGCCAGGCGATGCAGGGCGGCCACTTAGGCGTGCAGGGCGAGGCGACGGTGGCACAGGTCCAGCACTGGGTAGGCCACCAGCCTGGCTGACACAGGTGAGCACAAGGAAGGAGTGCACATGGACTCCGCAGAACCCACCTACCACTCCTTGTCCTCTCTTACTTACCTAGTTGAGATGGTGTAGTTGGGCAGCAGGGAGGGATGCAAACTTCCTACCAACTCACCTTCGCTGCAGACAACTTGCTGGTGCAATGTTTGCCGGCCGGGTCTTTTGGCACTCTCAGCAGCAATTCCTATTGGCTTTCGAGTAGCATAGCTTTTGGGAGGGAGGGAGTGGCATAGCTTGTGCAAAAGCTTTTTTTGTGTGTGTGCAAAAAAAAAAGGTGCCGGAACACCATTCAGAGCGTTCAATGAGAAAAAAAGCCCTGCTTTTATGTTTTAATCTTATGATTTTAAAAATACATTTTTTTCTATTGTAAGTTACCCCAAACCTCGCCATGTGGATTGCATATAAATATTATATAATCGGTAAATAAAGGTAGAACTTATGTTAAATATACATCAAATGGTAATATGCTTCCCTACAAAGTCAATTCTTGCTCAATGACAGACCAAGGAGTTAACTCGGAAAGGCAAGAGGAAAATCTAGAAGAGGTCTGTGCAACTTGTAGAAGGGAAAGGCCCACACTGATAAATTAAAAATCTTTGTGGTCTGCAAAGGAATGCTGGTGGGCTAATCAATGATTTGATGACTAGAGGAGCATCTACAGTGTTGGAGCTCATGGTCATGGTAAGCCATGGAGGCACTAGGCAACATGACCTTTAGGGCAGTGGTGGTGATTTTATTACTTTTTTTAAAAAAAAAGTCTGTGCTCTGTCCAAGGGTGCTTGGCAGGCTGCATGTACAGGCCTGGTCTAGAATTTATTTTGGAGCATTCAACTATCTAGAGTAGGCATGTCAAACTCATTTTGTTTGAGGCAACTTCTTATAAAAGAATTGCCATTAATTTGTTTTAATAAAATAATTTAAATCAATTTTTCACTTGATTTCAAATTAAATGAATTATATTGGTTGACAATGAGATTTTTTTTAGTACAATTGCCAAATGCAATAAACTGGTTTTAGGTATATGTTATTGGAAGGAAAGAGCAATCCCTGCTGTGTTACTGATCCCAGAGAAGCATTTGCACGTAGGCAGGTATCCTTAGGGTGCCATAGTTATGGATGAGAAATATTGGTTGCAAAGTTGGCATTTCTGGATGTAATACAGATATTTTGGACTTATTTTTGTTTCTTTGCATGTTTGATATTTTTAAAAAGGCATATGCTACTGACTACGCTTATGCACATATGTAACATCTTTTGCTAGAATACATGACCACTGCTTTTCCAGAATGTGAAAAGTGAAAGATTGTGACTAAATAAAATTTTAATGTACAGATAATACCACCAGAAATTATTTTAGCCTTTTTAATAAATGTTGTTATTGATATTAAGCTCACCATGGAAAACATCATATATTGTTATGTATATACTAGGTTAATTATTTAAAGACTGAAGTGCAACATAACTAGATTCTAAATAATCTATTTTTCAAAACACACAACAGTCCAAACAGTAAAAGTAAAGTCCAAATTAAGAATATTTCATTCTTAAGAATTGTTTAATTTAAAGTGGTTTAGTTGTAATAGATGGTTAGACTCAAAATAGTTTTCAATAGTACAAAATAGTACAAAAATACTATTTTTTTCTAGCATCAGCTAAATTAGACATATTACATTGAGAAAAATGTTTCTCATTTCTTTCCTGTTACCTTTATGAAATCATCATTGCAGAGATGTTAACATAGGAAATAGATTATTTTGTTACCTAATTTCACCTTCCAAAAGACAGAAGCAGATGAAAAATCTGAGGTTCTTTCCTGTTGGCTTTTTTGAATTAGCTGCTTTAGATTCTAAAAGTTTAGTTCCTAAAGAAGTAACCCTGTAAATAATTTTAATGTCCTCCTCTAGTGCAGGGGTAGGCAACCTTGGCTCTTTTATGACTGGTGGACTTCAACTCCCAGAATTCCTGAGCCACCATGGCTCAGCTTGGAAACCTCTCCCTTTTCCCCTCAGCATGGCTGGCTCAGGATTTCTGGGAGTTGAAGTCCATGAGTCATAAAAAAGAGCCAAGATTGTGTGTGTGTGTGTGTGTGTGTGTGTGTGTGTGTGTGTGTGATAATTGTCAAGTAACAATATAAAATTGGAACCTTGGAGTTTTTATAAAATGGGGTGACTTGATATCCAAAAAAGTTGTAATGTTAAAAAAGCCCTTTATCTGAAAGTTACTACAGGAGGGAAACCTGACAGATGTTGCTAGTTTAAAGAATCAGTTCTATAAAAAAAAAGTCACTGCAGAAAAGTCTATTCTGTGTCCTTTCTAACCTTAGTTTGTCAACAAAACAGACTGAATTACAGACTAAATTTCTGTAACTATAGAACTATAACTCTTAACATTGAAAAGCAAAAGAACTGCAGATAAAGAATATATTCTTGGAGGACTAGACTCTCTCTCCCAATTTTGCAAACAGCTTCGCCTTGGGAGGAAGCATACAAGAGAAAGTGCTGCAAGAAATGATTGGTGGACATTCCTCTTGAGCCTTTGTAGTTTCAGTGTCGTGTTAAACTCTCCTAGGTACAAAGCACAAGACTATCCTGGAAGCGCGCAGTGGACTGGGGCCTATCAAAGCGTATCCACGTCTTAGTCCCACAACTGGAGGGGAACCAGGCAACCAAGACCCCAGTGCTCAGGAGAGAACCTTCCACTGTGAAATCTGCAATGTCAAAGTTAACTCGGAGATCCAGCTCAAACAGGTGTGAAACGCACGTCAGGACGCCCTGTCAGTATTAAGGAAGAACAGTTGGTGGAACGCAACAGGGATGTTTTATAGTAAAACTTCAGCCCGAAACGTATTTTCTTGCTTTTGTTAAGGCTCAGATAAAAAAAAGTACCATGCAAAAGGAGGCAGTACACAAAGTATATTTGTCTCCCTACTAAATGTAGGTAGCCCTCGACTTATAACCACAATTTAGCCCAAAATTTCCATTGCTAAGCAAGACAGTTGTTAAGTGTGTTTTGCCCTGTTTTACGACCTTTCTTGCTACAGTTGTTAAGAGAATCACTGCTGTTCTTAAATTAGGAACACGGTTGTTAAGTGAATCTGGCTTCCCCATTGACTTTGTTTGTCAGAAGGTCGCAAAAGGGGATCACATGACCCTGGGACAGATAAACATGCTAAGCATCTGAATTCTGATCAGGGGACCATGGGGATGCTGCAACGGTCACAAGTTTGAAAAAGGGCCATAAGTCATTTTTCCCCCATACTGTTGTAACTTCAAATGGTCACTAAATAATAAGTCAGGAATTGCCTGTAATGGTAGTCATCCTTCACGTGTATGGGTTTCAGAAGATGGGAGGTTTCATGTCAAAGTTCATAGCTTCCAAGTTTGAGTCTCAAGATCAGGATTCGATTTCAGTAATTGAATAGGATACTATGATGTTCTTGCCCAGGGCCTGCTTATTAAATGCAGATTGCCCTAGATTGCTCGTCTATCAGTGTGGAAGATGGGAGGACCTGGAATTACCTGATTGAGGTCATGCCTGCGCTCATGAGCTAGTCCTGCATAGGGACTATGGGCTGCTATTGGGGGTAGGGGTCCGTAGTAGGATATGCGTGTGTTGCTGTGCATGCCCTCTCTCATAAGTGCATCCTCACAGAAGCCTTGAAACCGCAAATTTTACCACCAAAAGGATTTCTAATGAATATCTTGGAATCTGAGTTCATGTAAAGATAATGTGAGAAAAACCTCGTGAGATGGGCAAACAGATGCTGCATAGGTAACAGCAGTGCTTTTTTTGTAAAAGAAAAAGGTGCCGGAACTCACACATGTCATACAACCCGCCTTGCCTAACCTACAAGGTTCCATCCAAAAAAGGTGCCGGAACTCCGTTCTGAGCATTCTATGAGAAAAAAAAGCCCTGGGTAACAGTCAGATAAGAGGCAGCATAGCCCACAGTTGAATAGTAGGTGGAGCAAAAGGCTCAGAAGGGGCCCTTCTTAAGTTCTCAGGCTGTGAAATGGCGAGAGAGGTGAACTTTCACAAAATTCTATTGATGTAGCTTTATAGTAAAGTCGAATTAGTTTATCTGGTTGTTATGTTTCCTGTTTGGTCTATCTGCTTTGACTGATAGTTCATCAGCCTTTTGTACATGGCCGGATTGGCATGGCAATGGCAGTCAGGGAATGCAGATTCTTTACTTGCTAATTAGCTTGATAGCTCTTTCTTCCTCTTTGATTTTTTTAGCATATTTCCAGCCGGCGGCACCGGGATGGAGTTGCTGGGAAGCCTAATCCCTTGTTGAGTCGGCACAAGAAGCAGCGTGGCATGGCAGAGCTGCCAGTGAGTACATACGGGCCTTTTCCAATGTGGGTTGGGGTATTGTTTTCTAATACGCCAGGATAGCTGGCAACCGCTTAATCAGACAACCGAACTGACCCTCTCTCTTTTTCTTCCTCTCTTTGTCTCCGCAGGGCTCCCTGGCCTTTTCCAAGGAGCTTCCCAAGTCCCTGGCAGCTGGATTGCTACCAAATCCCCTGGCTGTAGCAGCTGCCTTAGCAGCAGCAGCTTCCACACCCCTGACGCTGCGGCCAGCCCCAACACCAGCCCTGCTGCAGGGCCCACCTCTGACACACCCACTCTTGCGCCCGGCTCCGGGGCCCATCCGAACTGCACATGGACCCATCCTCTTCTCACCATACTGATGCTGCCCATCCACTCACCTGCCTGCCACAATCCCGGGACTATCCTGGCTCCGCCAGAGCCACACCGCCCTCCCCCCGGCAACTAGCAACCAGTCCCGGCAATCTCACAAGGCGCCCAGGCCCATTGAAGGGAGCATTTTACTCTTCCTCCCCATCCTTTTTCTTTCTGACAGGAAATGGATTTTATTTTTCTGAGAAGAGAAAGGGGAGAAGCCCACCCTTCTGCATCCCCACACATCGGTGCGCCGTCTCTCCACCCTCTCGGGATCCCAGCCGAATCTGCACAAGCGCTGGGCTCCTGCAGGGGGCTGGATGGGGGCGTGCCTCTTGGGGTGTGCCTGTGCGTGCATGTGCGTGTCGGTCTCATCTTCCGAGGTACGAAAGGTTGGGGAGTGGAAGTGCCTCCCCAGGACTCTGTGGCACGTTGGCAAGGGAGGCAGTTCTGGTACCTCAGGGACTGATCAGCAAGCAATCTCCTTCATCCCAGAGCTAAGGGGGCTGTTGCCCCCCTTACTCATACAAGCCATTGTCCACTTGCACTGAGAAGCAGGGGGGGTGTATATGTGTGTGCGGGACAGAAGACAGGGCCTCCTGAAAGAGTCCCTACTGCAATAATGCTGGCCAGCACCTCCATATACATATCCCGAGGTCCCTCCCTGTCAGCAGCACACCCCCCTCTTTCCCCCTCCCCTGTGCTGACCCCTCTCCTTACTGCGCTTCCATGCAACGGGGCTCCCCTTGGGCTCCTCACCACGGCACCTCAATAAGAGACTGGCAGAGCAAGTACTGTGCCCCGTTTTCCATGTCCTCCAGTTCCTCTTGGCGCTGAGCAGCAGTAGCAGACAGACCCAGCCCTTGTTTGGTCGTGTTTTCCCAATCAGCAGAACTTTCTGTCCTCTGAGCGAAGATAAAAAAAAACGTGACCCCGTCAGCTTGCCTGGAAATGACACGTTGGCTAAGAGAGCGAGAGCCTCGGGGTTGGGGGGGGAGTGGCTGGCATCTCCTGCCTGTAGACCATCGTTTGGGTTATCTGTGCCGTTGCCATGGTAATGTGACCTCTCCCCCTCCCTTGCCTTCCCTTTGCTATCTCTACAGAGTCGGGTCCCCCCCCTCTCCCCGACTGAACGGGACAGGACGTTAGCCAAGAGGTCAGGTTGTTCTTTTCCTGGGGATTAAGCCACCCCCCACCTCCGAGCCAGCTTCACCCCACAGCACATAAAATTCCAGATGCTTGTAAATCCCTTGGCGTGCGCCCCAGCTGGTGCCTCTTGAGGGATGGCCTGTGCTGTAGGGCGTGTGGAAGCCTGGGCAGTTGCGTTTGGAAGAACAATCAAAGGGTCGGGCTCTTTCTTTCTCTGGCACGCTTGTACACGCAGAAGCAAGACATTGCCATTGGCCGACTCCCATTGGGTCAAGCGGAAGAAGAATGCCCAGCACGAAACGAATTCCCGTAGCCTGGGGAAGAAGGGAGGGAGATTTCTTCCATCTTGTGGCCCTGCTATTCTTCCCAGCCTCTCTCCAAACTGTGACTGGAGTTCCGAGCAATAGAGACAACGGCCTGTGGAGGGAACGGGACCCACCTTCCCCCCCAACTGGCATGACCCACAGGGCAGCCCCCCCCACCTCCTCCATCTGCAGATACCCTCCGCTCCTCTGAATCTGACCCTTGTCCACCGTTTGTCTGACCATGCTTAGACTCTCACCCTCCCTTTCTTGCTGACACCAAGGACTGTCTGCTTCGCCCCACGTAGCACCTTTTCCCTCCCTTGCTCCTTGATAACAATAAAGGAAATGATAAGGCTCATTTATGCCTGCACTCGGTCTGTCTTCCTGTCTGTCAGGGACCGGGGAAGCCATGATTTCAGGCTGGGATCAGTCCTGATAAACTACTGTGGACTTCCTTCCTCCACCACTCGGGGCCCAAAGCCCAGCGGGGGTAAAGGAGCAGAGGAGCATTCAATACAGATAGCCCTCGGCTTAGAAGCATTTGTTTAGTGACCGCTCGAAGTTACAGCGTCACCGGAAACAGGGACTTGTGTCCGTTTTTCACACAATCCTCTCAGCATCCCCGGGGTCACGTGATCAAAATTCAGACGCTTGGGCAGCTGGCTCATATTTATGACAGTTGGAGCGTCCCCCGGGGGTCACGTGATCCCCTTTTTTGCAACCTTCTGACAAGCAAAACCAATGAGGAAGCCAGAGTCACTGTTCTGAACCAGCCCTCTTCTGGCCTTGTAATAAGGCAAACCCCTATTCAGATAGAAGAGACTGGAGAGCGTCCAAGGCTAAAAGGCGTCTGCCAAGTTTTATTACTCAATTAACAAAAACACTAGAGCTTGTCTCCTCAAGCGGAAGAGTTGCTTTCAGCAACCAGCCCCTCCCCAAACACTCCTTTTATTGAGAGCTCAGGGCGTGGTCTCCCTGTGCCTCCTCCCGAGGAGTCCCACAGCCTTTCTTTGTTTGTTCCTGCTCGACTGCCTCCTGCGTCGGGCGTCCTTGAACAGGGCCAGCTGTGGGTCATCATCCTCCGCACTATCGGGCTCACGCAGCTGAGAAGAGGTCCCCGGCTGAGGGCTCTGCAAAGCCTCCAAACCATCATCAGCCGGTTCGTCTCCCTCCTCCCCCTCATCTGAGTCATCCGATACATCGGAGCCGGCTGTCGGACCCACAGGCTGGCCCTGAGTCACAACAGTCACTTTACAAACACATTAGATGCTTAACAAGGGCAGTGATTCACGTAACAACTGAAATGGGATAAAACTCATTTAAATACTGCCTCACTCAGCAACACAAATTTGGGGCGCTTGTGGTTGTAAGCTGAGGACTACCTGTAGCATAAAGCCCTGGGCTTGGTCTGTTGCAATGAATTGCTGCCTTTTCTACTTTTGTAGCCCAACAGACAAACCTATTCTGCATTTGTTTGTGTTTTGTTTTGGGGGTTTTTTTTGTTTTTTTGGGGGGGGGCTCTCGAGAGGTATAGCCACCGCAGGCCCAGTGTGACCCTCAGAACTGTCTGGAGAAAGTTGGAGAAAGGAGAGGAACATTTAGGTGGGGGGAGCTTTCATCCTTCAGCCTCAGCTCTTATTTGCCAATTTGAGACTCTCCCAGCAAGGAAAATGGGCAACTTATTTAGCTTGGAAAGCGGCCAAATTGCAAACTTGTTGATCTGTTCAGCTGAGCTCCAGCAAAGCTTTTATGGCTGTTATCGCTGAATCTGAGTCTTTGGGCATAGAAACCAGGAGACCATATTTTCAGTGGGTAAAAAAAAAGAAAAATGAAAGCAAGCATTCTCCCAGTTAGGATCATTTCATTCTGAATTATATTGACGCTTGCCCCTATTCACATCCTGGCATGTGTCAACAGCATCGATACTTGAAACATTGCCGTTTTAAGTGGTGGCTTCACTGATCTGTAACATGCCTCCATTAAAGCTGTAATGTTGAAATGGCCCCCAGGGAAATTTAATAGATCTCTCAGTGGACATTTAATGCCTCCCGAGGCAAGATAAGGCAGGTTTTGAAGCACTTTAGCGGGGATCTGATCGTCATCCACTGAGTTTAAACCACTGTGACTTTCACATGCCTTCCAAATCTGGGCCAGACCATTGTATCTGCTTGTTCATACTCATTACAGTATTTCTTGTATTAGCAGAAGGTAGTGACTCTGTCTCAAAAAAGATAGATTAAAGATTTGCCTGTGATTCTTAATTCTCAGAGGAAGAGAGGGAAGGAAGGAAGGAAGGAAGGAAGGAAGGAAGGAAGGAAGGAAGGAAGGAAGGAAGGAAGGAAGGAAGGAAGGAAGGATTAGAGAAGGCCCTGTTCGTGTGACTTCAGCTTGGCATACAGGCCTGAATCATTTCTCTGATAAGTTCTTGGTCTCCTGGCTGTCCACTATAGAGGTAGTCCTTGACTTACAACCACAATTGAACCTCAAATTTCTTTTGTTAAGTAGTGACTCTGCCTCAAAAAAGATAGATTAAAGATTTGCCTGTGATTCTTAATTCTTTCTCAGAGGGAAGGAGGGAGGAAGGAAGGGAACTTTGCCGCATTTTACGATCTTTCTTGCCACAGCTGTTAAGTGAATCACCGCCGTTGTTAAATTAGTAACACAGTTGTTAAGTGAATCTGGCATTCCCCAATACTTTGCTTTTCAGAAGGTCACAAAAGGGGATCATGTGACCCCAGGATGCCACAACCATCATAAATAGGGGGCAGTTGCCAAATGTCTGAATTTTGATTACGTGACTATGCAGGAGCTGCAGCTGTTGTAAGTGAAAAGCGGTCATAAGTCACTTTTTTCAGTGCTGTTGTAACTTTGAACTGTTGTAAGTCAAGGACTATCTGTACTGCACTGCAATGGCCTTTGGTTGCTCCAGTATCCTTATTCATGCAGTGTGCTGTGCTGACTCCTGCCAGTAGGGGGCAGAAGAGCACACTGATATATGAGGAATCACATTACCTTGTATCATTTCCATTGTGAGGCTGGGCCTAGAGATTTATTTTAAATTATTTTATTATTTTTAACAATTACATCACATACAGCCAATGACAGAAATGGTAATTTAACCTACTGGACAGGCATATACATCAATTAGCCATGAGTCAGAGAATCCTTATGAGTGATCTAGCCATTCATAATTAGAAAGATCTGATGAACTGAAAAATGATTGAGGGCCCAAATCAAATGGACCATTTGGGAGTAGGACTGCTAACTTGGAAACTGTCCGTGTAGTTTTGAACAATGAGATGGGTGGTTTGATAGGAAGCCAAAGGAATTCTTGAGGCAGATGGGCAGGAGTTATTAGAAACTTTCTGTTGTTGCTTTCCAACACTGAACCTTCATACCATGGACCCAAAAGTCTCAAGAAGATCAGGTATAAAAACAAACAAGTAGTCCTTGTTTAACAACTGCCTCAGGTAATCTCTATATGCAAATATGATGGTAATAAAAAAATCTAACCCATGCAGCATAGGACAATAAAAGCCTTTGGTGTGAAACTGATTAAGGTCTGGTCAGTTTCAGGCAGCAATTGCCAGCCGGAGAAGGTTCTAATCAACTAATTAATATCACTGACTTGAGTTTGTTAACCTGCAGTTAGCCTGTGCCCCAGAAAAAAAGCGGGTCAGATAGAGGCAGCTTGTTTAAGCAATCTCAAGGGGTAAAGAAAACGGAAAAACAAGCCTAACGCTAACCTTATTTGAATGAGGTGGCAGCAACCTGTGATCTTTGCAGAGTCTCTCTCACTAAGTATTCACTTAGCGACAATTTCAACGGAGTCATCAGAATCAATTGCAGTCACTAAATGAGGATTACCTATAACTTCAAAACAAAACTTCCAGTTAATCAAAACATAGCCTAAGGAGTTATTGGGGAAATTCCCTGGAAATGGCTGTGCAGTTCCGTCGTTGTTAGGAAATGTCTGCTTCTTAATTCCAAAGGGCTAGAGATGCTAACAACAAGGTGGCAAACGACACGTGAATCAGGAGGCATAGGAGGTGATTTGGGTCAGATGGAATGATTCAGTTTTAAGTTACATTTTTGTGTGATTATGTCACGTGTCATTATTTTGATATGTGTTTTATGGACACCTCTTGACTGATTGGCTGTTAATGTGCATGGATGTTCATAAGGTTACATGAGAGATACTCAGTGCCTCAGTACACAAGTAGAAGTCCCCAAAACATGGGAAATCGCTAGGATCCCAAACGCTTTTCCAACAGGGAGGCCAGATGTGAAATTCCTCTTGGCTCTAAGTAGTTTTATCATCTCATAGGAGGATTTTATAGATGAAAAAAATAAGAAATACAAGTAATTATGAAGGCGTAACTAGGTATAATGTTTTACCCAGTGTGGATTTTTGGATCTGTGTCCAAGAGACAAAACTCCCATTTTATTGTTTTCCCATATCTTTCCATCCACAATAGCCTATCCATTGGAGAGAAGCAACAAAACTCTCCATTCTATATATCAGCTGCCATGTTTGGATTCTGTCCCATTTCCCTGGCAAAAATTAGGGATACCCTACCTGGTATCCCTAATAACCATGAAATGAAAACAGGGTTTTCTGTAGGGTGTTTTTTTTTCTGCCATCTAGTGCCATTGGGATTTTTGAAAGCCAGGTAGGATAGCCATAGTGACAGGACATGTCTAAGGCCTGCTGTCATTAAAAATCATGATATTATAACTCACTGTTTTCCTTTAAAATATATTGATTCAGTATTATGTCCTCAGCATGCTAACATTTCCCAATGGGAAGGGGTGGCTATGAGTTCATTATGTAAGAAACTAAACTGACAAGAGTAGCTTCGGCATAGTACCATGTGATCCTAGCCTTTTTTCCCTCTCTCCTACCGTGTGCCCACCCCTTAAAATTATTTATTTTATATTTATTTATGTTTCCTATTTCTTTAACTGCCCATCCTTTAATGAGATGATCTTCCTACTGAGAATAAACATATATCTCCACCCCCACCCCCCCACCCCGCTTCTCAGAAGCACTGCCTGCAATTTCCTTGACAGAAGTCTGAGCAAGCAGCCAAAAATGCTTTTAAATGTTGCCAAGTTATAACTCTAGGCAGTACTCCTGGACACCTGCCTATGTAGAGTTAAATTACACAAACACGCATACATCCTGTATTTTTCCAAGTCACTAGCCTAGCCTGGCCCTGATGCTGATTATGGCAGATACCCACAGCTTTACAATACTCAGGAGCACAAAAGAACTAATTTAATTCTCTTTTTCCAAATATCTCAGCCAACTCAAGAGAGCAGCCCTCAGGCTTTTCACCCAAGTTACATTTGTTTTATTTTATTTATCTACTCAGGTTTCTATACCACTTCAATCTACATTACAGAACCTTTGCTTTGTTTGCTCGCAGTCCTTCTCGTCAACTGTTTTTCGGAGATTTTTTAAACAAAGCGGTTCCAAAACTATATTTCTGAATTAGGCAGAGGGCCATGTAATTGCTTTATTCTGGAATATTTTAACTTTCTTTTCTCTGACATCACTTTTGAATATGCTATGGTCCTGGCACAAATGTTGATTACATACATTTATTAGGAAGCCTTGGCTGACTATTAAGGTCTCACAGATGTCTTCATATAGTAAAATAAGACACCATAGTGATGTCATGGGTGCACATGGTATAGTCAGCGTATACATACAGCTTATACATATTTTTAAAAATGATTCAAGCTGTTTTGGAGCATGGAAATGCCAGCAGAACAATTTTTTAGCCAGTCAGTTTTAGGCTTCTGCACAAAGCCAAAAGCAGATGCAGTGGTTTTAAGGAGTCTCTTGAAAGATGTGGCTATTTTAATGACTTGTTGCCATAAACCAGCTGTTCCAAAGAGGGGTTCAGATGTTTCTCCCTTGTGTTTTGAAGCTCCTCTTTCTAATCACTGTTGAAGCACATATATAATGTATATGTGTGCAATATTTATGGGAAGTGTTTGCAAAAGAGGCTGCCTTAAGCCTTATTGGCTAAATAACAGATAAATTTGGTTTTCTGAAACTGGTGACAAAGCTTTTGCGAGCAGAAACTATGTAATGATGGTGCAATTGTATGCACAGAATAATAGAACAGGCCATTGGTGAACATTGGTGATTTGTTAAATGGATTCATAAATAGAATAGAAAAGTCACTTGCTATGATGGGCAGGACAAGGTTGTGGTCTGGATGACAAGGTTGACATCAACACTTTGGCTGATGATTTTATTCTATCATCATGAAGTGGATTTCTTAAATGGACTCACTAGTGACTCTAAGATCAGCATGTATAAACATTAGTTTTTTATATCTGTGGCTTCTAAAGTCATTTTCAAAACATTTTGCATCATGAAAGGAATTCTTTGTTTCCTATTGTTGTCACTTGCTTGTCCATTATACAGTAGACCACTGATATAGCGATTATGCATATTACAGTTACAAAGGAATCCAGTGACATCATCCAGAACTACATTTTCACAAAACGGTTTGAGAGGCTGAAGTCAGGAGCAGATAAAAACTTGGGTTGATGGTCAGGATTGCCTGCTATTTTCCCTCAGAATTATCCCTCAAATATACAATAGTTCATTTCTGAATGATGGACATATTTTTTTTCCTTTCAAAGATGTCAGATGTTTAGGAAATTGAGACAAGAGGCCAGCCTTAATGTTTTCTATTTCTGTCCACATTAGCTAAAGCTTGAAAGTCACTTTAACTAGAGGCAAAATGGAATTGCCACCGGGAACTCTTCAAATTATATATCTCTATCCACAGATTAGGAAATGGTGCATAGGCATTTCCATGTGAAAGATCTGACATAGCTTGACATGCACCCTCATTATAAAGGAAAGCTAACTCAGAGGCAATAATTGCCTTTTGGGCAGCTCCATGGAACAAATCAGATGGGTGTGGGACTACACAGTCTTAGCTGCTCAAAGTAAAATTTTCAGCTGGAGAAACAGACTATTCTGATCAGGTATAAAACAACTTCCTACATTTAGGGTGCAAATCAGGATGGAATTGAAGAGCCCAATCTAGCCTAAAGGTTACATTAATATGTACCCCAAACATGGCAGGTTGGACAATATACTAAAGAATTTAGGGGAAGGGAGAATTCTTACTTTCATACCACCTTGTCTTCCTACCAAGGTTACACCTTTCCAAAACAGTGGGAGCCTAGACCTTTCACATGGCAACCCCAACAGCAAAAAGAATAGCGCTGTAGCTCACTTCAGGTCCAGCAAGAGTCTTGGGCTGTCTGGTCATGAACCCAACCAATTCTTTGGTCATTCTTGTACTGAGGACTGGAATCCTGTTAAACAATTTCTCCCGTTGTGCATCTCACATTGAATGGGATTGCGTGGCCTTGTCGGCTCTCTAAATGATAATTTGATCTATTCTTTCTGGCCCCAGGCCATAGCATTGCTTGCAGGGAAAATATCCTCCCCAATTAATCTTTACTTGGTTTAATATTTGGTATCTAAGCCAGAATCCAGCACATTCAAGTATCCATGCAGCTTCACCTTTAAAAAAAAAAAAGCAAGTTTTATCACTTTTGAGAAGCATTCCGTGTCATACTGTAGCAGAAATGTGTTTCTAACCTTCTAAGATTACAGAAGATGCTCTAACACAAATCTAAAGGTGTTCCATCAGCTGTGCAGAAATAAGATCCAAATAGCTTCTCTTTCAACATATCTATCTCTGTTCTTTTAAAAGGCTCGAATTAATCGTTTCATTATTGTCTAAGCTGGGGAGACTTTCCAGTGAGAGTGCCAAAACAATTTACACAGCAACCCCAATCTCTTACAACAAAATATATATCTGCCCTTTAAATATATTATCTTTTGCTAGGTCACTTAAGACCATACCATTTGCAGTACAATTTGTTCCTGAGGCCACTCCCCTCCAGTGCCCTTCTATTGGAGGGCCAATATACCTCCAGGTAGAAATTCAAATTGGCATGTTGCCAGGAGCATTTTCTACCTTTGAAACTATTTACACACGGTGGCTTTGGTTACAGGCTACAGAATCTTAACACTTGCTGGCCTTTGGGGGGAAGTAAATGCCTCAGGTATGTCTACCTGGGCATAGAAGCAATTCCACAATTCCATAGTTCCATCAAGGGAATGTTCAGACTTATTCCTCTCTTAAGAAGCAAAGTCAGAAGCCGTTGTCTATTATTGGTTGCTGATTCTGCTTGCTTCAAGAACACCACTTGTGTGTTATGTGAACCACCAATCCATCAATAAAGCCATTCAACTTGGTTCAACCATGCCTGCTGGTTGGAGAAACAGATTACAGTCAGTAAGGAGAAGGCACCAGGACTTTGTTGATTCCCCGGGAGTCAAGAATGCTTTGCATTTCTAGCTTATGATTGCAGGCTGGATATTTAATTTTGCAAGTGTCAGGTACATCAGCAATGTTCTAAATCTAAATTACGCTGAGCTTCTGATAAAGATGAATTGCCATTCAGAAAGACACACACAATAAAAGCTGAATAACTTAACGCATTTCCTTCTAAAATGCTCTGACATATGTCATGCTTAGACCTCAGCGCCAAATATGTTTAGAAGAATTTTCCTTCATTTATATATCTGAAACTACCTTCTATGGTTTCTTATACCATGAATCTCTTTTTCCCAGTTTAACCAATAGTTCTTCATACTGCAGTAAACTTCACCATTGGCTAACGATTACCAATTTCCCATCATCTGTCCCATGATTCAAAATTATCCTGGGTGAATGTGTATCGTCCACTTGTTTCTATATTTTTCCAGGCTTTAAATATATCAGTGTTATTAACTGTTACCTAAGATTTAGGAACTACATAGTGCTTCACACATATCCCCTGTAAAGAAATAGGTACCAAAGTTTTGGGATTTTTTTCAACTGAGGGCAAGCATCTGCTTCATTCGAAAACATTCATAAACTGAACCAATTTATAGAAAATTGGAAAGGACAGGACCACTTTTTAAAATACTTTGTGGGGTGAAATAGTAACTCAAGCTTTCTAACTGAGTAGTTCATCATCATCTCTCAACTCTTCAATAAAACAATAGAAAAAATGTGAACGGAAATTTTATGGAACAGCTCTTTCCATTCCAGTTATCTTAATGGACCACAAGAGGTATAATCAGTGCTACATTTTCATGGTAACAATAACACAAACAATAGAGCCATCATGGAAGTGATGCCTTACAAAGCACACATCTCTTCCCCAAAAGGACTTTTAATTTAAAATGTGGCCATTTTATTAACTGTAAAAAAACAATCATACAGGAAGAGGGAATCTGTGTCTCACCCGGGAGTGGCTTGCTTTCTTTTCCCACTCATTCTATTTGGTGTGTGTGTGTGTGTGTGTTTGTGTGTGTGTGTGTGTTTTAAATTGGCTATTATAATGATAAGCCATCAAATAACCAGAATTCCTTACTAGATCCCTCTCTGTTGGGCTGCAATAGATAGGAAAATAACTATATGAACATCGGTACTGATCCCACATTTTGTTGACAGCCACACTGAGAAGATCCCCACAGTGTACTCTAGCCCAGGAAATCTATTTTCGTTCGTTACTATTTGAGTAGCAGCACTAGAGTTTTCCACCAGCAGTCAAAGTAGAATCCTTTAGGTAGGCCGCGTTCTCTATCCACAGAGGAGGAAATGTACAGCACTGTATTGCCTTTAAGAGTTTTAATTGGGTTTTAACTGGGGTTTTACATGTTGCAGGGACCTAGTTTAATCTTTTTTAATTTGGTCTTAATTTTTGTATTGTTTTAAAAATTATACCCTGTAAACCGCCCTGAGTCCTTCAGGAAAGGGTGGTATATAAATTCAATAAATTAAATTAAATTAAATTAAGATGTCATCACCAGAAGTACTCACCAGCTGTTGGACTGAATGCAGTAACAAGATACGGTATCCCATGTACAGACGACCATCCTCCCTCTCTCTAGATTTTAACAGGATAGGAAAGTTAAGCACAATAAGGCTGCTCCCCACGGTTGAGTTGAAGGGCTCTCAACCCATCCTTGAGTAAGCAGAAAACAGTTGGCACAAAAACCTCTGCTCCCTCTCCTGCCTCCTAACAGAATTTGCTCACCTTGACCTTTAGAAAAGTGGGAAAGTACTACTTTTAACTCTTTCAATGCTTCATTAATCAAGACTGTCTCACTCATGAGTGGTGTCCGTTTCTTTCTCTCTGTGTGTGTGTGTGTGTGAGAGAGAGAGAGTGCGAGAGAGAGAGAGAGAGAGAGAGAGAGAGAGAGAGGAGGCCTGCGTCCAACCCCAAAGAACAGGGTCAAAGAAAGATGTTCCTATAGCATGCTTGTGCTATGACCAAGTGCAAAGCAGCGGAAGGTTTAATAAGGATTCCAATCTCAAAGCCAAGAATCGGATGGGGAAGATATTTCTGCCTCATCCCATGGACTCTCAATGCCTCTAGAGTCTAGACAGAATCAAGGATTGCAACTGAATCTAGTGTATCTTAAATGGCTGAATGTCTATGGAGGTTCTCAATTATCCAGGTCATGGTTGTCCCAAAGGTGCTTTTCCAAAAGGCAATTGGACTTTCTTGGGGTTTTTTCTTTGAAAACCTTTTGCTTCTCGTCCAAGAAGCTTCTTCAGTTCCCTACACACATTCCCCAAAAAGGAAGATATCTAATCTACTAGGGAATTTTTCTGAGTGAGGAAATCAATTTTAAAATCTTACTAATTTTACAATGTTATGTGGGAAGAATCCAGACAAATATTTTGAGGAATATTAAAAAGGCAGAATACGTTTCCCCAAAGGAATAATGGAGAAGATCTTTAAAAAGACAGAAACCAGCCCCAGCCCCTCTCCCCCAAGCAGAAACTAGTCAGAGGCCAGCTTTTAGAAATGCAGATGTAATAATCCATTCAGGAAGGTTGGAGACAGGAAGTTATTAGGAAGACAAAGACACCTAAAATCTACATACCCCCACCCAAATTCTAAGGTCAGGAGACATAGTAGGATTAACCCGCCAATACCAAAAGGGCACACTCAGACTCAGGTCAAAGTACATGACACAGGAAATACAAAGCCTCAAACAGGAAGAACTCCAAATACAAAGCCCAAAGGAGGTATAAAAGCCCACCACTCCCTGCTATATGTGGTCAGTTTTTCCAGAGCCATCTTTCTGTCTGGCTATCCTCTTCAATAAACTACAACTTTCTTTCTAAAGCAGTCTCCATTTTGTGTATTCCCAGCTTGGACTGGACCCTGATGAAGATTTTTCCTTCAACAGTTACGTAAATCTTAAATGGCTGCTAGGCTCTGACTTGGACAGATACAGCTATCAGCATTGTTAGAACCACTAGTACAAGAGATCTTGAAATCTTACCAGTATTTATGCCTCTGGCTGTTGTTCCCCACGTTCTGCTCTTCAGAAAGTTTGAATTATTATATTTATCATATCTGAAACATTATTACACTGGCTGGCAAAACCCACACAAATATTATATTATCGGCATTCAGTGATGGAATTTGGCAAAAGAATCCAACTCTTTGATCAAGGCAATATGAACTTACCAGGATAGGTGCCAGTATTTATTCGTACGAAAGTGAGCACCACACCCTCTCCCCCAAAGGGAAAACATACCAATACCATACCACTGATGCCAGAAATCATGTTCCTTTTTTAGAGACTTAAAATCTGTTTCTTTTCTTCTGAAGAAAAATGGGTGCAATTAATTATTTATTGTTTTTGACCAAGTCTTTGGGAATTTGCAGTCTCCCAGACCCACCCAAAAAAGGGAGATATCTAAGCTGTCAGAGAATTTATCTGCGTGAAGGAAATATCATTTTAAAAATCTTTTTAATAATTTTGTAAAGTTAACTAAATCATCAGAAAGTTTCTCCACTGGAAAAATAATATTCTTATTTTGTTTCCTACACGTCGAAATTCTCATCCTATTTCTGCTTCAGTGCTTTTTATTAAAATGTTTTTATTTGGGATAATCAATTTTTCACACACATCCTCTGAATATCCCATAATATTGGTAAGATTTTTCCTTAGATTTTCTTTTCTATTAGCAAAACAACCTATATTCTATCTTTGTTCATATTGAAGAGTACAAATGAAAGAACTACTCATTACAGGAAGTCCTCCACTTATAACCATATATTTATTAGCCGTTTGAAATTATGATGGTGTTGAAAAAAGTGACTTACAACTGGTCCTCCCACTTACAACTGTGGGAAGTCAGGCCCCCAAAGTCTGTTCTTTGATGGCATACTCATACTGTGGATTTTGAATATCTTTTCTAAGGCCCACATGGCTCCTCTGCCAAGTTCTAGCCTGCTGACTATTTCTTGATTACGAGGTCCTTTATAGCTGGTAGTTGTTCCTAAAAAAACAAAAACAACTCATCACTTCAATATCTTCATTCAGTTCTAATGCTGGTCATTAGTTTGGTCTTCTTTATATTTAATTTTAGTCTTGGGGGTTAGGGTTAGGGTTAGGATTTGCCACTCGGTTCCTTGATTTTTAGTTCTAGAGCTCGCAGATTCTTTGCATTTTGGGCTATCAGTGTAGTGTCATCAGTATCACTTTCTTCCTCCTGTTTTAAAAATCACACATTTTCTTCCAATCTATATTTCGCATATAGACCAAATAAATAAGGGAAAAATATACAACCTTGTCTCATGCCTTTGCCAACCTACAGCCAGTCTGTTTCACAATGTTCTATCTGTGGTATCATTTCATGAACTCTATTCAGTTTCCCACGAGGAAAATGCTAATGTAAATATCAATGTTGCTACATATAAAAGAATGATGCTTATATTCTCTTATTTATACTTTTGGGAGGTGGGGTGGGGGGAAGCTGCCACTTACCAATTGTCCTGACAAAAATGTACATGGCACCAGGGAAGAACACCTAATACAAATCTTTAACTGGGGATAGATTGATACAGGAACGGACAAATAACTTCAAATAACTCCACACCAAGCCATTTAAGGCTGTGATAGTGGTGAAAGGCTATGACATCTCGGCACACGAAACCTGTTGATAAGCCAACAGCTAAGATAAGAGAAAGCAGCCAGGGGAAGTGGATTAAGCATAACCCTTTCCCAGTGCTTTTTTTGTAAAAGAAAAAGGTGCCTGAACTCACATGTCATACATCCTGCCTTGCCTACACTACAAGGTTCCATCCAAAAAAGGTGCCGGAACTCCGTTCTAAGCGTTCTATGAGGAAAAAAAGCCCTGCCCTTTCCTCTCTCTTACACTTTGTAGGATTTGGGGGAGGTCTACAGTTTGTATATTTTTAGAAATAGGCCTGCCTTTAACCAGGTCCTCTACATATTTCAGGCTCCATCCAAAGGTCATGCTAGCTGAGGCTGATTATAGCCGTAATCCAAGCCATCTAATGAGTACAATGCTGGAGATTGCTGATGTACTTTAAGACAGGGGTCCCCAATCCTGGGCCGTGGACCGGTACCAGGCCGCAGCATGCCAGCAACCGATTCTCACAAACAAGCAAAGCCCCATCTGCGGGATGCAGGCAGCACACAAAACCATGCACTGTCTGGTCCATGGAAAAACCTTTCTCCACGGAAACCGGTCCCTGGTGCCCCAAAGGTTGGGGACCACTGCTATAGGGCAAATAATCCAGGCAGGGTAAGTCAAGACTTAAGATATCTCCCATCTTTTGCACACTCTCTCTCTCTTTTACGACTAGACAGATATTTCTAAAACCAGCAGGAATCTCCAGAAATGGTGGAAGAGGCAAGTAATCCCAGCTCTCCAATCCCAAACTCAATCCTCTGGAATAATACAAGTATCCTCAATTTACGATCACAACTGAGCTCAAAATTTTCTCTTGTTAAGTGAGACATTTGTTAAGTGAGTTTTGCCCCCTTTTATGACTTTTGTTGGCTGTTAAGCGAATCACTGCAGACATTAAGTTAGCAACACGGTGGTTAGGCGAATCTAGCTTTCCCATTGGCTTGATTTGTCAGAAGATCGCAAAAGGTGATCACATGATCCCAGGATGTTCTGACCATCATAAATATGAGTCAGTTTATTTATTTATTTATTTATTTGTTTGTTTGTTTGTTTGTTTGTTCGTTCATTCGTTCATTCATTCATTCATTCATTCAATTTATATACCGCCCTTCTCCCGTAGGACTCAGGGTGGTTCACAAGGTTTTTTTAAAAAACAGATGCAACAATTACAAAACTTAAAATCAATTAAAAAGAATTATATAAACCTTGCAATAAAACCCCAATTAAAACAGTTAAAATCCCAATTAATATGCTCAGACCAGGCCAGAGAGCTCAAAGAGCCAGGTCTTCAGGTCCCGGCAGAATGAACGAAGGTCAGGGGCAGTCCTAAGCTCTACAGGCAGCTGATTCCAAAGGGCAGGTGCACCCACAGAGAAGGCCCTCCCCCTGGGTATTGTCAGCCGGCAATCTTTTACCGGCGGTACCCTGAGAAGACCCTCCCTGTGGGAGCGCACAGGACGAAGGGAGCTTGATGCCAGCAGCAGGTGTTCCCTCAGATATCCCGGACCCAAGCCATTTAGGGCTTTATAGGTCATCACCAGCACCTTGAATATCACCCGGAGGGCAACCGGAAGCCAATGCAGTTCATGGAGCAGAAGTGTTACATGGGAGTATCGGGAAACCCCCATCACAACCCACGCGGCTGCATTCTGCACCAGCTGAAACCTCCGGGTGGTCCCCAAGGGCAGCCCCATGTAGAGAGCGTTGCAGTGGTCCAATCGGGAGGACACGAGCACATTAGTGACTATGCGCAGGGCATCTCGGTCCAGGTAGGGCCGCAACTGGCGCACCAGGTGAACCTGGGCAAAGGCCCCCTTGGTCACGGCTCCTATATGGTCTTCAAAACTGAGCCGTGAATCCAGGAGGACGCCCAAGTTGCGAGCCCTATTGACGGGGGGTAACACCTCACCCCCCCATCATTAAAGGTGGAATAGACTGGTTAGTCCAAGATGCCGGTATGCACAGCCACTCAGTCTTGGCAGGATTGAGACAAAGCCTGTTTCTCCCCATCCAGACCTGGACCGCCTCCAGGCAACGGGACATCACGGCGAGGGCATCACTGGGTTGGTTCGGGGTGGAAAGAAAAAGTTGGGTATCATCAGCGTACTGATGATACCCCACCCCGAAACCATGAATGATCTTGCCCAGCGGCTTCATATAGATGTTGAACAGGAGGGGAGAGAGAACTGACCCCTGAGGGACTCCACAAACGAGAGGCCTTGGGGCAGACCTCTGCCCTCCCGTCAACACCGATTGCGAACGGCCTAGGAGATAGGAGGAGAACCACTGCAAAACAGTGCCTACCACTCCCAACCCCCAAAGACACCGCAATAGGATACCATGGTCGATGGTATCAAAAGCTGCTGAGAGATCTAATAGAACTAGGAAAGAGGAGCAACCCCTGTCCCGAGCCCGCCAGAGATCATTCACCAGTGCGACCAATGCCGTCTCCGTGCTGTGCCCGGGCCTGAAACCCGATTGGTACGGGTCCAGATAATCAGTTTCCTCCAGGAACAGAGGAAGCTGATGCGCCACCATGCTCTCCACAACCTTCGCCAAAAAGCGAAGGTTGGAGACAGGACGATAGTTGTTTAAAATCGCTGGGTCCAGGGCAGGCTTCTTGAGAAGGGGCCTCACCACCGCCTCCTTCAAAGCGGCGGGGAAGACACCCTCACTCAAAGAGGCAGATATTACTGCCTGGAACCAGCTTCGTGTCTCCTCCCGAGCCACATAAATCAGCCAAGAGGGACACGGGTCCAATAAACAGGTGGTGGAACTCAGCCTCCCCATAATCCTGTCCACATCATCAGGGGAAACAGGATCAAACTCAGTCCAGATAACATGCTCAAGACCGTCCGATTCCTCCACATCTGACTCTGCCCAGTTAGAGTCCAAACCGGCCCGGATCTGAGCGATTTTGTCCATCAGATGATGACTAAACTCCTCGGCCCGCCCCTGCAAGGGCTCCTCTCTCACCTCCTGATTAAGGAGGGAGCGAGTCACCCTAAACAGGGCAGCCGGGCGATTATCTGCGGACGCGATGAGGGCAGCGAAGTAATTAGCCCTCGCCGTCCTCATCACAGCAAGATAAGACCTTATAAAGGTTCTTAGCTGCAATCGGTCAGATTCAGAACGACTGGACCTCCAACCGCTCTCTAGACCCTGTCTCCGACGCTTCATCTCCCGGAGCTCCACAGAACACCATGGAGCCCAACGGGATCTGCGCCGGGTCAGAGTTCACAAGGGTACAACACAGTTGAGTGCCTCAGTGGCCGCCTTTTCCCAGGCATCAACCAAGGCATCAACTGGGCTGTGAGTGAGGGCGATGGGTATAGACCCAAGTGCCTTCTGGAACCGTTCAGGGTCCATTTGGCGCCTGGGGCAGAACCATCTGGTCGGTTCCACAGCCCAGCGGCGGGGGGTGGCATAACGAAAGACCAGCCACAGGAGATGATGGTCAGACCATGACAGGGGAACAACAACCGGTGAACCCCCTCCCAAATCATCCAACCACTGTCCAGACAGGAACACCAAGTCAAGAGTGTGACCCCCCACATGAGTCGGGCCTTGAATTACCTGGGTCAGGTCCATGGCCGTCATGGAAGCCATGAACTCCCGGGCTAACTCTGACGACCCTCCCAGGGAAGGTAGGTTGAAGTCACCCAGCACTATAAGCCTGGGGAACTCCACCGCCAACCCTGAGAGGGTGTCGAGCAGCTCGGGCTGAGCTGTTGCCACACAGCTGGGCACCAGGTATGTGAGCAACAAGCCCATCTGAACCCAAGGGCCACATCTCAGGAGGAGGGACTCACTCCCGCCAATCTGGACAATGGTGGTCTACCGCGGACATAGGGTCTCCCGTATAACCACCGCCACCCCACCGCCCCTACCCTGAGCCAGTGGCTGGTGTAGCACACGGAAACCTGGGGGGCATAACTCGATCAGAGGGACCCCTCCCTCCGAGCCCAATGAGGTTTCCGTAATGCATGCCAGATCCGCGCGTTCCTCCTCGATCAAGTCACGAATGAGGGGAGCCTTATTAACAACGGATCTGGCATTAAGGTAAACCAGCCTGAGTTCAGGGACCTGATCACACTCACCCCCGGGCAAAAGGGTGCTAACCGGAGGGTCGGAGCGCATCACCGCTCGAAGACAGCGGGGGCGCGATCTCAGATGTCGATACGGCCCTCCGTGCACACACCTGCTGCCATTTCCTATCATCGTGGGGATTTGAAACCCCACCCCAACACATCCAGAACCAGCAGCCTCTACCCCAAACCCCGTGCCGCCGGGACCCCTAACCGGCCCAGACTGAGTGCCGGTTAATAATTCCCTCCCCACCCTCACCCTCCCTAACCTTTTAAAATAACCGGCTAAAAATATATATCAGAGGCCTCTTAATACGTCTCCGCTCGAGGCCCCTATCTAAGCCCAACCACCTCTCAGGGTCCCAACAGTTGGGCCCGTCATTAAGGGGAGTGCAGGAGAGGGCGGCAGGTCGAACCCAGGAGGGAGAAACCCCCCTGAGGGCATACAAATCGGCTCCAGAGTAATGCAGGCAAACCATACAATAATAAAAATGTCCATATAGGGCTGATGTTAATAATGGGTGGATCAATGATATTAATGATATTAAGTCCGGTAAGTGTACCATAGTCCATTAGTTCAGTTGCCAAGTGTCTGAATTTGCTCACATAACCATGGGGATACTACAATGGTCATAAGTGTGAAAAATGGTGACAAGTCACTCTCCGGTCCATGGGAAAATCTTTCTCCACGGAACCAGTCCCTGGTGGGGACCTCTGCCTTAAGAAATTGCCCTCTCCGTGTTCCTTAATTAATGAATAAGGTGAGGCCTCTGTGTGCTGTTCTCTTGAACTGATGCACAGGAATTAACAAAAGCCTCTGAAGGTAAAAAGAAAAAAAAGGAAACTTAAGCTTCCTTAGCAGCCAGCAGACCTGCAGCTGTGTTCAGAGTTTTGGTGCCCAAGCAACCAAGGGAAGAGTGTTAAGTGAGAGGAAAAAACAGTGTTCCTTCTCAAATGCCCCAGGGCAGAAAATAAAATCTCTCCTCCCTGACCTTAAAAAAGAAAGAAAGAAACAGACAAGGAGGGTTCTCCATCAGGCCATCAACTGAACTGAACTTTTGGGATGTCATCAACCAATTAACTGGGTCAGGCAATGGGGACAAAAAGAAAATAAAGGGTCCAGATTTTTGGTGGGAGAAAGTTGAATTAAGGGAAGCATACAAATATTGCTCCAGCGAAGGGGCATCAGCAGGGCTGGAAACACTGTTCTTTCATTCTTTTTAGTGGAATGGGTCCAATTAAAGATCCACATTCTTAA
Organism: Vipera berus; assembly: GCF_964194415.1. Taxonomy (NCBI): domain Eukaryota; kingdom Metazoa; phylum Chordata; class Lepidosauria; order Squamata; family Viperidae; genus Vipera; species Vipera berus. The sequence continues at coordinate 140,203,739 of NC_138203.1, read as the reverse complement.
ATCTAGTAATGAATGGACTCTTTTTCTTGTGAACTCAGTGGGCCTCCCAGGAAAACAACTTCGGCTGAGTTTGGAGAAATACAAGACTCAAGCAGTCCCAAAAGACCATGATTCCAAAAGGGCGACTCTGGCTGCCAGACGCATAGATTTAGATTTAAATTTAGATTTTATTAGATTTATATACCGCCCTTTCCCGAAGGACTCAGGGCGGTTTACAGGGCATTTTAAAATCATACCAATACAAAATACAAAGTTAAAAGACAAATAAAAGATTAAATTATCCCTGAAAATAAAACCCAGTTAAAATTCTCAGCCTGGGTCAGAGAGCTAGGAACCTAGGACCTAATCGTATCTTCGTAAAGCAGGCTGTTTTAATTTTAGCAATGAAGAAAAGACTTGCATGGTCCTGCATCAAATTTTTGTCCATAAATTATGGGATTTGCCAGGGTCTTTTCCCATCTAACTGACTTCATCCACTGCCTTAAGTCAGTAAATAGTTACATTAGGGGAACTACCAACATATGGACATAGGTCTTCTCTAATGGTACAAATTAACAACTCAGTGGCTGTTGGAGCAATTTCTTCGGTTAAGTAAGACTTCTCCAACCTTCTTGATATGCTGGAATACAGCTCCTCTCTTTCCAATCAGCATATGGGACTGCTTGTGTAAAAAGCGAGGCTGAGCTGCAAGTTCAGAAGAATATTCTACTGGGATCAGGTAAAGTTCATGTTTGCTGACTTGGGCTGCAACCTAGGGCTAGGCTGCAGGTTCAAGCCACCACCAAAAGCAGCTGGAAATTTTCAATATCCTGTTATTTTCATGAGTTAGTCAAGAGGCCCTTTCAGCATGTAACACTTTGGTTGGCAAAACTTTTGGTTGTTAGAGGATCATGTGTTTGAATGCTGGGCCAAAAACCAAAATACTATTTGAAAATATAAAATTAGATGCCAAGGAAAACATTCACGCCTTCATGCTATGGTTAATGATGAGTTGGCATCCTCAGGAAGGAAATTAGCATACTGAGTCTGCATTAGTACGCTGCATATCCTTCCTGATTGGTAAGATGCAGTCAACAGAATGTTGACCTGCAAAGTAATCTAGTTTGTAGAAAATAGCGTGAGCTGCTTGGGGCAAAACTAGGTTTGGGTTGTACTTCTGCCCACAATGCGCTAGGCCTGAATAGTGCTATCATTTTAGTTAACAGTTAAAAGAGCCTTGGTGGAGCAGTGGGCTAATGCCTCCTTAAGTAACACCAGCTGCCTGCAATTAGTGCAGGTTCGAGTCCCACCAGGCTCAAGGTTGACTCAGCCTTCCATCCTTCCGAGGTAGGTAAAATGAGGACCCAGATTGTTGGGGGCAATTAAGATGACTTTGTAATAATGCCGCTTGGGGTGTGTGTGAAAGCCCTAATAAGCAGGCATATACATAGAATGAAGGCTACTGCTAAGTTTGTAAAGCCGCCCTGAGTCTTCGGAGAAGGGCGGGATATAAATGGAATTAAAATAAAATAAAATAAAAACATGTGTCACTGGTATGGTTAAACCTATTGTGGAGAGATATAGTATAGTCCAGGGGTCCCCAACCCCCGGGCTGCAGCCCACCATTGGGCCATGGCTGTTCAGAACTGGGCTATGTGAGTGGCTGGCCGGCACACATGTACGTGCATGCAGTTTGAGTCACCTGAGCAGCAGGCCAATGCGCACATGCAGCTCAAGTCAAATGAGTGGCAGGCAGGCGTACAGATGGGGCAGCTTGCCAGTTTCCCCTCTACCCCCTCCACCAGGCCACAAAGGTTAAGGATCGCTGGTATAATTTAAACACCTTTGGCATATAGCAGGGGTCTTCAAACTTGGCCCTTTTATGACTTGTGGACTTCAACTCCCAGAATTCCTCAGCCAGGCATGCTTCCCTTGACCTCCAGAACATTGAGGTGAACCACAACCTCTGCTCACCTCCAAGAAGAAAGCCATCCCGATGGTCTTCACCTTTATATCACAATGGCCCATGTATGTTTTGGCCTGTTTAAGCATCATCTTCAGCTGTGCTGTAGATAATGTGAACAAGGTTCTAAAAGATCAAGTACGGAGAGATTAGTGCTGATTAGTGAGAAGAATCACCGTTAGAAAAATCATTATCCAAAGACAACTTCTAAGATGGCAGTGCCTGGATCGGCTGCGCCTGCATTGGCTCTCAAAGGTGAAAAGATTTGGGAGGGATATGGGCCACATGATCAGGAAGGTTTTGATGTGTTTGAGCAATGTGGTGGAACTAAGGTAACATATGACCGACAATCTTTGCTGGCATGGCAAGTTTCTAGCTGTGTCGGAACTGTTGGTAAGACCATTAAAAGTCATTGGCACTGTTTGAAATTGTTCTGCCAGCAGTAAGATCTGACTGCTGGCCCAGTGATGTATTCTATTGCAAATCAGGGCTGTTTCCAAGGAGGCAGAGGAAGAGATGTCCCGGAGCTTATGGAGCGAAGGAACTGGATGAGGCTGTCGGCAGGCCCAGAAGAAGAGAGAGAGAGAGGCTTTTGGAGGAGTTGGTGGTGGTGGCAGCATGCTCCAGGGGCAGAAAGAAGCAAGGCCTCTTTAAGGAAAAGGTGGAAGAGACAGGATCAGAAAAAGGAAAGGAGACAAGGTTGTCGTGCAGGAATACAAGCTAATTTGAGGGCTAATCCACATGGAGCTCCATTTCCATCTGTCCTGTTTGCCATCGTTCGCTCCCTAGAGACTAAAATGGACGATCTGAAACTTGAGCTGGCCACGAACAAGGAGCGTGTATCAGAGGTGCTGACCCTCTGAGAGCTGTATGCAACGAAATTTCATTTTGATGTATGCCGATTGGTGTACATTCAAAGTGACAATAAAGTGACTATTATTATTATTATTATTGTTGTTGTTGTTGTTGTTGGCTCCCTCGGCCAAGAAACAGAGATGAGCACCATGCCTTAGAGGACACGACTGACAGGGAATGAAGGGTATAATTATTTTAAACTAGTATTGATCTTTCCCTTTGGTTTATTTGTCTTACTATTTTTTTCCACTCCTTTTTACAAAGTATATACAACTTTTTGGTATGTTTTAATTCCCCGTAACAGTTGGCAGAATTACTTATCCCTCACTTTTGCTGATCAAAAACACTTGACAGCAACCATTGCCCAGGATGCTCTACAGCTTGGGTGAAGAAGACTAACCACAGGGCTGTAGCTTAATTTGGGACCTTATCAAGGAAATGCAGTGCAGGAAGGGATGATTGTGGACAAGGCAATGCTCAAGCAGAACTAAAGTGGAAGGCATCATCGGTTAATTTAGTGCTGCCTAATAGGCAGCTTCTGAACTCACTGATATCCACAATAAGTCCTAGTTCTGTGATTGGCTGCCTGACCATCTCCTGACTTCATGTGGGTCAAGCCAAAGCTTATCTTTGGTTCATGTTTGCTGGAAGAGGTTGCCCATGTTTGTTCTTCAAGTAGCTTCTACTTGCCTGGAACAGTAATGAAAGTAGATAAACAGATATGTTGGAGAAACACACCCACTAGAGCAGTGGCACACAACTTGTAGCCAAAAGATTAGAGGTGACCAACCATGGTTTTCAGTGTAGCCACTAATATACTCCTCCCATTCTGCTTCATCCCTTTCTCTGCACTCTCAGTGTTATTTGTCTCTCCCAAATCAGCTGCCACATCTCCTATCTCCTATCTTGCCAGCAAGGACAGCCCTTAGCTTCTACCTTCATCTATCTCAGTCTGTTGGTTCCTCGAGTTCTCCTTCCACCAAGCAGCAATTCCCACCCAATAACGTTAAGCTTATACTGCTTATACATGGCACTTGATAGAGTAGCCATGAAGGGCTTGGAAAAGATTCAGAAGCCAGAATGTGTCTATATCTGCAAAGATCAGAAGTATGCAGGCAACGACCTTCACTATGACACCCTATGGAAGTGAAGGTTGGACTTGGAACAAGGAGGACAGAATTATGGTTTTGGGACCAGTGGAACAGCTTTTGCCTTCAGAAGTTGTGGGTGCTTCATCACTGGAGGTCTTTAAGAAGAGACTCGACAGCCACTTGTCTGAAAGAGTATAGGGTCTCCTGTTTTGACCAGAGGGTTGGACTAGAGAACTTCCAAGGTCCCTTCCAGCTCTATTCTGATTGATTGAATATCATGGATGACAAACCAATGTTTCAGTGAACAAATCAAGCCAGAGTTCTCACTCAAGGCATAAATGACCAGGATCAAATTTTTCTACTTTGGAAACACTATGTGAAGAGCTAGCTCTCTGGAGAAGACTATTATTTTTATTTATTTTTGAATTTATGCTTATTATTTAATAATTAATTCTGGGAAAGTTAGGAGGAAAGAAATGAAGAAGATGCCAGGAGCAAGGTGGCTGGGTTCAGTTTACAGTGGCAATGGGTGCACTATTGGAAGCCCCGAAGAGGAGGGGTATGGATCGTCCTGGAGACAATCCTGCTGTGTGGTCACTAAGAATGGACACTGACTTGATAGCACATAATCAATCAGAATTAAATTCAATGCTTGTTCTGCCCCCATTTTAAAAAATAGTATAGCCCCCTTAGCAGTAAAGCCTTCAATGTGCCCTATGGGTGTAGCCCTCAGATCAATGACATCATCTCTCTCTCCCTCTCTCTCTCCCTCTCTCTCTCTCTCTCTCTCTCACACACACACACACACACACAGCATCTAAGGCTCAGAGCTAAGCCTGGGAGCCAAAATCATCCAGGCAGGAGGAAATTGCCTTTCTGCTGCTGGAGGACAATGTATGGAACTGCAAGACTATCCCCCACTCACAAATCCCCTGAGTAATATTAAATATGGAATTCAGTCATTGGTGGCCTTAAAATGTGAATAGTAATAGGGATTTTTCCCCCCTTCCTTCCATGCCATCATTCTGTTTCAAGCCTCTCCTGGAATTGCTTCCTGACAGGGTCATTTTTCTTTCCCACCCCAGTAATAGCTGCAGGGGAAGCCTTCATTAGGATCCAGGCTAATGGCCTTCACTTCTTGTCAGGGCGGTCTCATAAGGCTTAAATTGTGGCTATAAGACCCCATTTGTTGTTTGGCTTTGTTTTGTTTTTAAATCACCCAAAACGGCAAATGTCCATATAATATCCCAAACGATATATTTTGACCCTGAGATAAAGACACCAGCTTGGACTTCAGGCAGGAAAGATTACTCAAAGAGATCAATAATTTTCAGGTCTTGATTTAGCAGGTAATGGAGTGTTCATTTGAAATAAGTGGGTTTTGGATTTGTGTCTGTGTCCAGACGTGTTATTTTTCAGGTGTCCATGTTTCTAGAAATTCTAAAAATTATTTAAAAAGAAAAAAAGCATATGAAGGGGACAAAGGGTGTCCTCAAATGGAGATGGCTAAAGGCCTGGAATCCTTGTCCCAAAACATCATCATAATCACCATTATTATTACTATTATTATCACCATCATTACTACTATAGGCTCAGAAGGGAGGGAGGGAGGGAGGGGGAGAGAGAGAGAGAGAGAGCAGCCCAAAGTCCCCCAGCCATCGGTGCTTATTGGAGGACTAGAACTCACCATCTCCTGGTTTCTAGGCCGGTGCCTTCACCACTACACCCAACTATTAAGTTGCCTAAGCCAGTTGACTTATCTTCAGCTCTGACTCGAACAAACTCAATTTTCTCTAACCAAGCTAAGTATCGCTATGGATGGAGTTCACATTTTGCTTGGCAGATTTGTCATCGCTGTTTATTGAAACAGGCTGTTAAAATTGCAATCAAAGAATTCCTTCTGTTCCCTTCCCTGTTATTTAGTTGTTATACCAAATGTAGAACAAATCGCTTCCATCCCATCGTTCTCCACTGCCCAAGAGGAAGACAAGTCCCACATAGTGCTGCTGCACTGCTGCAGGACAGAGATGTAAAGAAAATGGATTCATTCTCTACAGAAAATTAGTATGTCAGTCAGCAGGAGGACCTAGGCTAGGATTCTTTTTCCTGGATTTGTTTTCTTTTTAATAGAAACGTTTTCTCTGTTCAGATAATCAAGTCTCCAACTCAGGTTTATCATAGTCATTATTAAATATAAGAGACCCTTCCCCAAGCTGCTGCTGCTGCCTAGAAATTTTGGCAACTATTAAAGCACAACATATGGGTCTTTACTAACATAATCTTTCCTAATAGATTACCTCTGTGTATATAAGGTTTTTGAGGCAAACTCAGTGTTATGTACTGGGCTCTTAAAGATTACCACGTGGGTTGCTGGAGCAGCTAACGGCTCTCCAGCAACCCAGACTACAAGTCTACTGTGCTACAATTGGCTATCCCCAGGTGGCAATGGTTGATTCAAACCTATTGGCTGCCGCCTAGGGGCTAGACTATATATTGTGGCTAGTTGCAGCCTTTTCCCCCAGTACAGTTTCTGCACGAAATAAACTATGAGTTACCTTGCACTCAGCTTCGCGTCTTCATTCCTGCGTCAAAGAACCCGCTATTTAACAGTGGCGACGAGGATGGGATCCTGCTTCACAGATTAAGAGTTGAAGTCTACGAGGGAAAGGCAGCACACGCCGGAGGGAAAAGGCATTTCCCCCCCCCCTCTCAAGGTCGGCTAGCAAGCTATGCTAGCGACCTCGTGCTCGGTGGACTCATTCCCTGAGCCTGGAAGCAGGATCCGGAAGAAAGCAGGAACCAGCAAAAGAATACTGAAGGTCAGAAAACTGAGAGAATTCGATATGAAACACCCGGAGGAATGGCCATCATATCTATCAAAAGTAGAAAACTACCTCAGGGCCAATCAGATCACGGAAGAAGGACTGAAGGCCGCAACGCTACTCTGCGTGTGTGGCCCAGCAACCTTTGATTTGGCCAAGAACCTTTTCACGCCGACACCGATCGAAGCAGTCTCCTACACAGACCTCAAAAAGAAGCTAACCGGGCACTTCCAGCCCAACATATCTGAAATGGCTTGGCGGTTCAAGTTCGACCAAAGAGTGCAGCAACCGGGTGAATCAGCTTCCGAGTTCATAGTGGGCCTGAGGCAGGCTGCACGCCTTTGAAAATTTTCAGATTTAGAAGAGCGACTACGAGACCAGCTCGTCTGCAGCCTATGGGACAGAACACAGCACAGAACTCAGGATATCACTACACAAGAGCTCAGGATGTCATCACACAGCCCATTATCCAGGTCGTTACAACACAAAAGACTAATGGGCACACAGCCAACACCTCAGCCACACAGGATGTTACAAAACAGCCAACTAATCCACAAACAATAACCCCATCAACCAATCAACATGTAACAACACAGCCAACCAATCCGCTTACAGCAACTAAGCCAGCACCCCACACACCCCCACCAATATTTATAGAGAGACGGCAGCTCCGATCACGCTTTGCTCGCACAAGCATGAAGCCGAAGACACCAGCCTGAAGATGACGAGTGGGACCTTGTCGAAACGTCGCCAAGACACTATCAATCTTACAGGGAAAAGACCCAAATACGCCAAGACCTACATACCTATACCCATGAAAATCTACGAATATATATATATATATATATATATATATATATATATATATATATATATATATATATATATATATATATATATAGTGTGTGTGTGTGTGTGTGTGTGTGTGTGTGTGTGTGTGTGTGTGTGTGTGTGTGTGTGATTTGTTAGCAATCCAAATTTTTTTGGATTGCTAACAAAGAATTAAAGGGAGACTGATTCTTTGTTAGCAATCCAAAAAAATTTACACAAATATGAGCTGTCACTACTGTGACTACTGCCTGTGGATGGCCTTGGGTTAGGCTGAAACAGGAAATAGGATTTGTCCCGTGTTTGGGGCCTAGCAAGGTATTCTAAATACTTAACAAACACTTGACGTCTCCGTGGTCATGTGGCCGGCATGACGGGACGCCAAAGGCACACGGAACGCTGTTACCTTCACACCGTAGTGGTCCCTATTTTTCTACTTGCATTTTTACGTGCTTTCGAACTGCTAGGTTGGCAGAAGCTGGGACGAGTAACAGGCGCTCACTCTGTTATGCGGCACTCGGGATTCGACCCGCCAAACTGCCGACCTTCTGATTGACATCCTAACTCACTGAGCCACCGCGTCTATACACACACACACACACACACACACACACACACACACACACACACACACACACATGTATATACATACAGATATACACAGGGCATTTTTTCTCATAGAACGCCCAGAACGGAGTTCCGGCACCTTTTTTGGATGGAACCTTGTAGGGTAGGCAAGGTGGGTTGTATAATGTGTGTGAGTTCCAGCACCTTTTTTTTTTAACAAAAAAAGCACTGGATGCTCACACACATAGATAGATAGATAGATAGATAGATAGATAGATAGATAGATAGATAGATAGATAGATAGATAGATAGATAGATAGATAGATAGATAGATAGATAGATAGATAGTCCTCTTCTTACAATCATTTTCACAGCTATAATGTAAATGAAAAAAGTGACTTATGACCATTACAGGAGCCCCACAGTCAAAATTTGGGCTCCTGGCAATTGATGTGTAAATTTATGATGACAGTTGCATCTCCTGGGGTCACATGATCCCCATTTGTAACTTTCCTAGCTGGCTTCCAGTGAGCAAAGTCAGTGGGGGGAGGCCAGATTCCCTTAACAACCATGTGATTCACTTAACAACTGCAGCAGTTATTCAGCAATCGTGGCCAAGTTGCAAAATTGGGCACACAACCCATCTAACAACCACTTGCTTAGTAACGGAAATTCTGGTCCAAGGTGTGATCGTAAGTCAAGAAGAACTGTATTACCTTCTTTGTTTTTGTCCCTAATAACCCTGTTTAATTACGAGGTCAATTTATTTAACACAATTAAATAATTAAATAATCAGCAAACTAGTCCTTCTGTGAGGATTTGATAGAAGAACACATTGGGGATGGGGAAAATGTAATCTGTAAGTGTACTTTTAACAGCAGCAACTTAGTATGTAGGAACATTTGCCCCTTATACCATTTCATCATCTGCTCTATGACTCAAATGCTGCAAAGAAAGTAGAAATGAGGCTCGACCAACAAGCTAGGATTAGACAAGGGTTTCGACATTTGACTACTCTTGCCTACGTTTTGCCTTGGAACTTTTTTTAGAGCAACCACAATTCAGAGTGGCAACTTGGCTGTTAAAGTGAAGCAATTATTAAGTGAAACCATGACTCTCTGCTTATATGATGTTTGTTTCACCTTTCATTTGCTTTACTGACCTGCAAAAGTCATAAATGTGAGGATTGGTCACAAGGCTGCCTTTTCATCACCACCATAACTGAATGGTTGCTAAATGAGGCAGTCACTAAAAGAGGACTATAAATAAAAATATACCTTTCAGCAACCACCTCTAATTGGGGGTGGGGGTGGGGATGTAACATTAAGAAGACCCTCTCCTTGGCTTCCTCGGGGGTGTTTTATCCACTTCATGGGATGCCCTGTTGATTCCTCATCTAAATATTCATCAGAGCTGACTCCATTTAGTTTCTGAAATAAGAAACAGCCAGTCAGGTGCCATCAGCTGTTAAAGGCTTAGCCAAAAACATAAATACATTTAGGGATTGTCAATACTGCAGTGTCTGTCCAAGTGGATTTTCTTTACCCCATCCCAGTAGGCCAACCCTGCAGGCTCCTCATTGCAATGTATGAACAGACACGATAGCAGTTGTCCTCCTTTCCTCACATCACTCAGCCCCAAGGTCAGGAATGGTGAGGAAATACAGGGTGAGTGAATGAATGTATTAGTTCCAGTGGTGGGATTCAGTCGGTTTGCACCAGTTGGGCAGAACCGGGAGCTAATTTTTTTTGTTGCCCAGGCCCAGAATGGACTTCCGGAAGCGGCATCCACACAGAGAACCGGTTGTTCACATAGTTGAATCCCACCACTGATTAGTTCCCACATAAATCATGTATTTAATTAGAGGAATGGGCTACTACAACTCACCAACTTGAAAAGTTTTAACAAGGGATTCAGAGATGGCCACTGAAGCTGTGTATGAACTTCCTGCTACTGGTAGGAGATCACGGGTCAGCAACCCGCGGCTCTGGAGCCGCATGCGGCTCTTTCAGCCTTCTCCTGCAGCTCCCAGCCTCCTCCGTCATTTGCAGAGAGAGGGACAGAGACAGAGAGAGGCACTTGTGCTTCCCTTCCCTCCCTGGCGCACATGGCCAGGGAGCCGCATGGGGCAGCCCTGAGATCCCCCCTGCAAGTGGCCCGCCAGAGCCTCCACTGAGCAGGCCAGCCATCCCGTAAGCCGCGGCCCCAGGAAAGGGGTCTGCCCCATTTAGGGTCAGCGTTGCTCTGTCTCCCAACCCCTGAAGGTGCATGGCTCACTTTGAACAGGAATGGGCCCCCTGAAGTCCTGCACTTCCCCTAAAGCTCACCAGGAGATGGGAGGGGAGGCGGCGGCAGCTGCTCTCTCAAGGGACCCCTTGCCAGCCCGGTGGATCAGCTGGGTGACCCCCACCCAGGAAAGGGAGGTAGGCAAACACCGTCGGATCCCCCGCGGGAAAAGCTTGCTCCGTCCTTCCTTTCAGGTGCTGTTTCTGAAAAGAGGGGGGGACCCAATTGGAGCAGGAGGACCCCTCCCTAGTCCATCCCCACACCTGCCAGGGTCCTGCGGCTTCCTGGGGAGCTTGGCTCAGGGCTGGGGGGGGAGAGGAAGCCAGGCGCTGTAGGAGCTCCAGAGCCGGAGGGAAGAAGGGCCACCTGAAAGGATTGACACATGTTGGCGGGGGAGTGTTTCCTCTCCTTGGGGCAGGGGGTCTTGGGAGCCTGGCTCCCCCCACGGCCCGGTGCTTGGCTTCCCCCCCCAAGTATCCTGCAGGCTGCTTTGCAGGGGGGGCTGCAGTGGGGTGAAGGAATTTGCCAGGGTGACCGAGCATTGATGTTCAGCCTTGCACCACGTGGCAGCAGTGGCTCTGAACCTGGAAGGGTTCCAGGGCATGACTGAGCATATTCGGGCTGGACGGACGGCTCTTTCCCCCTTACCGCTCCTTCAATGCCCCAGAGTTGCTTCCCAGGCCTGCTGGCAGTTCCCTTCCTGCTCCGCGCTCGGCGCTACCTCCATGGCCGCCGCATCATCTCAGCCACCAGCAGAATCCTCCTCATGGTCAGCCTCCTCCTCCGCCTTGCGAGCGGAGCTGGCTTCGACTGCTGTGTGGATGGGAGGCTGGAAATAGACACATCCTATTTTGACGGAGGAAGCTGGGATGGTGCAGGTGTGTGTGTGGGGGGGTTCCCCCCCTTGCTCTTTCTTGTTGCTTCCTGGTTCAAGTTAAGCAGAATGGGTGTGGTTGCTTCTCTAATTAAATTCATCTGGATTTGGGGTTTCAATTCAGCAGTTGGTGTTTTCAATAGTGCAAAAATCTGTTTCAGTAAGGCTGGGTTTCTCAACCTCTGCAACTTTCAGAATTCTGGGAGTTGAAGTCCACCCACCCATCCTCTGAAAATTGCAGAATTTGAGAAACACAGCTAGAAGGACTGCCAGTTTTATTTAGCCTGGACAACTCTTTTGAGATTTGGAGGTAGCAACGTGTTGTGGCTGCTCTCACAAAATGGCTAACTGATGGGTGTCTGTCTTTTCTCCAAGTGGGTTTTTCTGCTATGGAGATCAGGAGGGCAGAGATCTATTCAGAAGAGAGTGATTTATTAGAATTCTCCAAGAGAAAGAAAAAAGGAAGGAGAGAGAGAGAGAGAGAGAGAGAGAGAGAGAGAGAGAGAGAGAACTCATGCACAGCAGCCTCTATTTCTTTTTAATTAAACTCTTCAATCAAGCTTTTGCGGCTCCAAGTGTTTTGTTTTCTCTGGGAAACAGGTCCAAGTGGCTGTTTGAGTGTTTAAGGTAGCCAACCCCTGGTCTAGATTAGCCCCCAAAGAAGAAATTATTCAACCGTTTGGGTAACTTGCTGTATAGTACCATTCAAACTTTATCTGAAGAGTCAACAAGTTCCCTGCACTACAGGTCACCTTGGCCTTGGCCTGAAGCAAAATTACAAGGACCAACACATGTTGGCAACAAATCTACAAAGAAAAAAAAGGATTGGTGGAAACCTCTGCATTCACTGTAGTTTGTGGCTCTTATGTTCATTATGATGTATACCAGCAATGGCACAGCATGGGCCCTCAATGTAAGAAGATGATCTTGTTCCAAAGTGAATTGGGCAGATAAAACCTGACTTCCACATTTTCAACAAATTTAGGGGAGTCTTTCCCACTCAGCGGTACATGATTTGGGAAGAAAATCTGTAAGGAAGAAAATAGACTTCCTCACAGATAAATACAGTAATTTTCCAACATATTCCTCACAGTATGAAATTGCTGAATGCTCCAGATACATGTCAGTTGTTTAACAGCTGATTGCCCCAAACAAGCTTCCAGCAACACCTCTCAAGCTCCAACTATGTAAAATGAATCACTTTTAGAAAATGATTCCTAACAGTGAAAGAGTTATAGAAGGATCAATTGTGATTTGTCCTAAACATATTTACAAGGCATAAAATGCCATTTAAACCCTCTTTGGCCTTACTACTGAGTAAATACATTTGGGATTGTGCTCAAATCAGAGGCTTATGTAGTTGCTCAAATGGAAGATTAGGAAGGTGACACCTTCAGCGTCCTTGAATCAGGTGCTAAGCCGAGAATTGTTAGAGGCCATGCAGGATGGCTTATGAAGATTAATTTCAACACATTTTAAACAGGAGATCTTTCCCCTCTTCAAGCCACATGACAAATATGTCACAAAAATCTTGCTTATAGTACTGACATCTGACCAGAACTATAAAGCTTGGTGTGTGCCTACATATCTTTGAAAAGTGTTCATCGGCAAAAATCAGCAGGTTAAGCATATCGTGGCCTGGGACCAAACTCATGGCTACTGAAAGTTTTTATTAATCGGACAGTTACAGAAAATGCTTCAAAATCTGGCATCTTTTTTTAAAAAACAATTTCCAAAATTTTGTTTTTAACCTAAGGTTCATCTCCTATGTATGCTCAGGAATCCCTGCAGAATTGTTGTGATGAATCGTATTCAACATCCTACTAGTATGTGTAATATTTGGTTTATTTGAATTCATAGACACTCAGATACTCACTGATCATTCTTCCCATAATGTCTACATTAAGTATGCATGTGTGGCTTGCATACTCAATTTAAATTCAATTTAAATGGTACACAAGCCCTTTCAAATCTATATGGAGGATGAGGGAGATAATTTCCAAGAGGATGGGCAGACATAAAAGGCTATGAAATTGCAAATTATGAAAGAAAAAAGGGACATCTGAAAACTAGTTGGTAGGAAAGTCTACATTGTCAAAAAGAAAATGACAAAGACTCCAAGAGAATGATCTATTGTCTGTAAACCTCAAAAATTTTTGGAAGGTACAAAAGATGTTACATTAGAAGGTGCTGGAGAAATTTTCCAGGCCTTGGATGCCTTGCCAAAATTCTGAATTTTGATGAAAAGATCGTTCTCTGAAAAATGATTACTGCTGCTCTACAAGTAACGATCAATAGGTGACATTACTCATTTCTTTAATTAAACTGGAGTCTAATAAACATAGGTATTGGTTTCATACTTAATGCTGCAGTGTAGGACTGACCACGCTAACTTGTAATGGATCAGTTTAACAGAATTAAACTTTTAACCTTAGATATAGCAATTATTATGTTGTATTACTGCCGTGGCTCCTGAGTCTTTCACAATATACCAGGTTACAGAACCAGGTTATCAGATTTGGGTTGCAAAATTAAACTGACTACTAGATGGCAGCAAACAGCAAACAATGACTTAACTGGATTTTCGCAGGCTAGAGCTACGTACGGCATTATAGAAGTCAAGTAGGTAGGTTTCATGTCAAAAAAAGTTACCTACTAATTTTCTACAAGGAGATTGGCTGTTGAGCAGCATGGGAGAACCTGAACAGGAGGAGGGGAATATGATTGGTTGATTCACTGTGCCCATATTGTTAATGATTGGCTCAAACCTATGGAATAGAAACGTATAAAACAGTTGACCAACGTGCAGTTGCCATCCGACATCCTGATCTTGGGCAAAATAAAGTGCTTCCTTAACTCTTTGCCAATCATCTGGCCTTTGATTTATTCCCAGCTTGGAAATCAAACTACTTGGGGAGGAAGGAAATTTTTCCCCTAAGACCCATCTATTATATAATATACTTCTGGGCCTGCCTTGAAGGCCTCCATAAGGCCTGGGAGAGGCAAATGTTAATAGCCAGGCTAAGATTTCACTCTTTTCTTTAAACTGCTGTCTCCCAGGTCAATGTTATTCCTTTAAGCTCTTAGCACATCCTTTTTCATTTGTCAGCTGCCACAGTTTTTGGGTGCACCAGAAAGAAAGGAAGGAAGAATCATGTAAACATTCCAAGATGTGCAAGATAAACAAAACACCAGCCAAGAGGCCTTATCTTACCCCAAAACCACAGGCCGTGGGATAGTGCCAGGTCTGTTTTTAATGAGACGAGACAACATTTTCAGTTTGGATCTTAGTTTGGAAGGTTGCTAAGCAGCTCCATTTTTTTTCTACACACTTCTGAGGCTTCATCAGACTGCAGGCAAAGGTAGGAAAGCATGTTGCTCTTCACAGGTTGTTAGGCTCAAACCCCCATACATAGCATAGCCAAGAGCAGAAGACGTGATCCAACAGCTTCGGATCAGGGCACGGTTTTCCAGTCCTTGTTGCAGGAGCTTGCAATCATCGTCTGGAAAGGTGGCCTGTGATCTTTGATGCCATACTTAAAGGGAAGAGAAACAAATACTATCCAAACAGTATCACACATAACTAGGTTTGCCTGGAAAAACCACAGAGTTGCAGGTATCGCCATGTACGAAAAGAAATCTCAATTCTTGTGTTCCATTTGACTGGGATGCTATACGACTCCTGGCTTGAGTAGGGGGTTGGACTAGACAATCTTTGAGGGCCTTTCCAGCCCTAATTCTAATGCTTCTAAGACATACCTGGCAGTCTTCGGATGCACAACCTCCTGGAAACAGAATATCTTGTTTCAATTGTCCACCATTTGCTAGTAAATCAGATCTTTGGAAATGTACTTTAGTCTTCTCTGATTAGTCTAGGTCAGGGGTGCCAAACTCAATTTCATTGAGGGCCGCATCAGCACTGCGGTTGCCCTCAGGGGGCCGGGTGGGTATGGCCAGGGTGGGCGTGGCCTACTGGGTGGGCGTGGCTAGAGTGCGTATGGCCTACTGGGTGGGCGTGGCCAGCTCTACATCCTTCGCATCAAGAGTGCCTATGGGGGCCTGGGCAGGAGTGGGACAGATCTGAGGGTCTCTGGCAGAAGGAGGGTCTCTGGGCCAGGGCCAAGGCAGTGGGGGCCGTTCCCTCACTGTTTCCAGGATGGCTTCGTGGGCCACATGAAACCACTTCGCGGGCTGGATCCGGCCCCCGGGCCTTGTGTTTGACATGTCTGGTCTAGGCTGTTCAGGCATGAAACTAGAAATGGGGAGACTCTGAGTTTTAGTCCCAACTTAGAGATGAAGCCAGCTTGGGGCAGTCACTCTGTCTCAGCCCTAGGAAGGAGGCAAAGGCAAACCAGTTCCCAAAATCTTGCCAGGAAAACTGCAGGGATTTTTTTTTCATCAGGTGTCAACACTGATTTGAAGGGGCACGCACACGCACACATACACACACAAATGCCAAAGCTGTGCCTATTATGTAAAATGCTGATGACATTAAAAAAGCCGTAGGCAACTGCACAAAGGATTTTAATATACGGAAGCTACACCTTGACCCTTGAGGTTGGGAAATGGAAAGTTGCACTCTGAATTACAAAGGAGCACATTTGAGACAGCACGCCTTTAATAACAATGAGTTGCCCTCCCTTCAGTTTTCATATCTTTTCTGCTCAGAAAGTGTAACATTCTACCTCAATCAATAAGTTTCTTTGATGGCCTCGTGAACAAAATTGGTTGGGCTGAAGCAGCACTTTCTTCTTCTTCTCTTTTTTTCCCCTTGCTTCTCCCCTTCTTCATTCATCCCAGGCAAGTTAGGTTTAATGTTTAATCTTTATTGAGGCTTGTTTAAAACTCACACTAATTGCAAAGGGCGAGTCTGCAGGCATTCCTGAAAGCCGGGGCTAGTGCTGGGCAAGTTCTCTAAGAACATGTCAGTCTAGCGAATAGGCGTTCAAGGGTGTCACAAGAGGAAGTTACTTCAGGGAGTGTGGAAACTTGGGACTTTTCTTCCTTAATTCAAGCCTGGGAGGAACCTTTATAAATAATGGGTGTCAAAAAATAAAAAGGTGAAGATTCTGGGAGCGGCGAAGGAACATTCACTTGGACTCATCTGGTTCTTGTGTTCCCAGTAAGTCATTTTTGTTTGCTTCGTATATGGAAAGCTTTAGTCAAAAGAAAAGTAAAATGGTAAAAGAGCCTTGGTGGAGCAGTGGGCTAATGCCTCCTTAAGTAACACCAGCTGCCTGCAATTAGTGCAGGTTCGAGTCCCACCAGGCTCAAGGTTGACTCAGCCTTCCATCCTTCCGAGGTAGGTAAAATGAGGACCCAGATGGTTGGGGGCAATAAGCTGACTTTGTAAAAAATGCCGCTGGGGGGGAAGCCCTAATAAGCAGGCATATACATAGAATGAAGGCTACTGCTAAGCACCTTGATTTGTGCTTCTTAGATTGTAAGCCGCCCTGAGTCTTCGGAGAAGGGCGGGATATAAATAGGATTTTTTTTAAAAAAAATGAGAAAATATTGGCGTGCCTCTAGTGCTGTGAATTTATTTTCTGCTTTCTATGCCTCCTGGATGTGTATGGATAGAATTCTGAGGATCTGCAAGAAGATATTGCATGGATCAGCCTCAGCTCTTGAATATGTCATGACAACTTGAAGTGTGCCAGATCACACCTATTTTCTTGCTGTGAACCTTACTGATTGATGATTTGGGGGGGATTGATATGTTCTTTAGACCCAGGAACAGGGTGAAACCAGTTGGTGATTTAGGGTGTAGTAAGGCGATTTTAAATCCCATCATTCTAAATCTTAATGATGGCTTCCCCGTGATCATTGATTAATGTTGCCAGGGATAAACACCATTTTGCATTAGAAAAGAAATTGTTAAAGTAAAAAAATAACATGAATAACTATAACTGTAATTTTAGGGGTGTGGCGGGGAAGCAGAAAAAGATGCTACAGTGAACAGGTTCCATTCGGCCATGCCTGTATCAGCCTCCAAATTCTTGCTGGTTCTGTTTACTGCTATCTCATTACCATACATGCCACCCTCTCAGCCCGTTGAAGGGAAATGGACACAAGGTTCTTACATTGCCCAATATTATGTAAAAGAGGGAAATCCAGAAGTGCTTTGTTCACTTCAAGTCTGGCACCTGCTCAACAATGTATAGATAGATTTGCCAACAATTTTTCAGACTCTGCTTCAGTAACTGAAACCTGAAGCAGAAGCTGAAACTTGCAGAAGACAATTCATCTACTTACTTCCTGTTCAAATATGCAGGAGGACATTGAATTCAATGGAGAAAGCAAAAAAGAGAAAAAGCCTCAATTGACAAAAAAACCATATATTTTCATAAGGGATGGGGAGATATGAGAAGGAGCCAGGAATCCTTCAGGATTACAGATTGGTCTCTTTATCACACACAAGAACCCAGAAATAGTCCATAGTGATAGATTTTATCACTCCTAGGCTTGGCCATGGGGGAAAGTTCTGGCTGTTGAAAAGAAGGGTCAGGATGTATAGGACATATAGCTCAGCAATCTGGAGAGCATAGAACTGTGGTGGCGAACCTATGGCATGCGTGCCACAGGTGGTACGCAGAGCCCCCTCTATGGGCACGCGCGCCGTCGCGCCAGTCCTAAGCCTTCAGTTGGGTTTTATAAAACCTTTTAACTTTAGGCCTCCACTGCCGTGTGCAAAAAAAAAAAAGGTTCAATCAATCAATCAATTTCAACTTCTTGCGGGGGGGGAAAAAAGATCTCACAAAGTTGGAATTGATTGATTGAACTTTTTAGTCCCACCCAGTCTGCTGTTACCACTGCAGCCATGCCCACCCAATGGGCCACTCCCACCCAATGGGCCAAACCCACCCAATGGGCCATGCCCACCCAGCACCCGATGATACATAAGTGGGTTTTGGGTTGCAGTTTGGGCACTCGGTCTCTAAAAGGTTCGCCATCACTGGCATAGAACGTGATGCCAGACTAGCTGAAAGTCCGGGCTTGACTCGATAACTTCCATCTCTTTGACAAAGAGCTCTTGATAGAAAATAGGTTGAAAGAAAGACTCTTGAACTGCTACACTGAAGGCAGCGCAGTATCTTTCTCTCCCCCCCCCCCAATTTGTGGGGAGAGGGAAAACAATTTTTATGGAGCGCTATCCAGGCTGTTGCACAATAGGAAATGACCAAGTAGATTAATGCTTTTTGATCAAGGAAATAAAACTAATAATTATTTATTCACTGGCCATTCATTCACTGGATAGCTCAGATTTTTCTCAAACACCCCCTTTACTGGGACATTGAATTTGATGGACAAAGAAAAAAGGAGAAAAACCCTCAAGTTAAAAAAAGTGACAAGAAAGTATGACAGAAAAAGAAAGAAGGAAATGGAAATGGAAGGGAAGGGAAGAAAAAAAAGGCAAGGCAAGGCAAGGAAAGGCAAGGCAAGGCAAGGCAAGGCAAGGTAAGGTAAGGTAAGGCAAGGTAAGGTAAGGTAAGATGTGGGAGTCTTAAATGAACATTTTGTCACCAGGGGTCTATAGTATAAAAAGGGTCCTGTTTGTCAAAAAGGTTGAGGTTTTGTTGGCAATCAACTTAATAGAATTGCTAGCCTTAGGAAGACTATTCAAGACGTTAAGACATTCGTCTGAATCTCCAACATATTGTTCTTCAAGTGTCACCAGTTGAATATCTGAAGGCAAACTGATGATGATGAGAGATGTCCAACAGAGTTATAAAGTCACCAGATTGGAGAAGACTGCACTAAAAAGTTTTTACTTCTTAAAGGGATTTTTTTTTTTAGATTTCTAGGATGACACTCTAGTGCTCTTGAACCATTTCTCATATGAAAGTCCTCCGGGAAAGGACGGTATATAAATGTAATAAAATAAAAATAAATAAATAAAATAAAATAAAGTTTGGATGGTGCACTTAGTTACTCTTTACATCTTGTCTTTGGAAGAAGTCAACAATTAATAAAATTATAATAAAAAAAAACAATTTGGAAAAAAAATTCCCTGCCAATATCCCATATAGGCACCCAATAAGAAAGAAGAAATGGGTTAAAACTTTTGTCTCTGTTCCCTGAAAGGAATTAGGTTTTAAGTACACGTGTGCATGTGCACAAAATAAAATAAAAACAAGACCCATCACAAGACCCATCACAGACCCTCACTTGACACACCCACACCTGAAGCCCTTATAAACAGAAGAACATGGACATCCCATAAACTCTGCTGGTAACAAAATGTTCAGAAACCAACCCACAAGCTCAGAGAATGAATTTTCGCCCTTATCCTACACCCAAGCTACAGATATTCACTAGCATTGCAATAAAATAAATGCTGTAGTGGATCTAATCATAGCAATTGTGGAAGGCTAGCAGGAAAAAAACCCACCTCTTTTCACTTACAGAATATTTGTTGTTTGTTGGTCTCCAACATTTTCCAATTTTCTTTCAATCATCGTATTGGAATTTCCAAAGGAGACAAGAACTCTTTCCCTCTAGGCACCACAGAGACACATAGCAAACCCTGCCTCTGAAATGATTTGATGCTAATAATCTGTAGGCTGGAAAGCCCAGAAGACAACGAATTGTTTGGAATTGATATTGTTAGAGTGTTTAGAAGGGATACTGTTATATCATGAAACATCCCCCAATATTTTATGATATAACGGTAACTCCACAACACAGGATATATTTAAACTGAGTGGACTTGGCCACCCTGTCTAATGGAGGATTTTTTTTCTAAAAAATAAGCTGTGCAACCTTTGTGAAAGCTTCCATAGATAAGCAAGCCATTTGGTTGATAGTGGCTCGGATCTGGATCCGGATCTCTCTCTTTCTCTTATCTCTATCATATATCTCTATATCTATAATCTATTCCAACCGTACACCAACTGAAGATTTTATTTATAACATTCTCAAAATGGACTTTTAAAAACAGAGTAAACCACATACGATCATCAGAGATATATTGTTTATGAATGGATGGATGGTTCTCGGTTACTGAGGCTACGACCCACCTTTAGAATTTCTATCTTCCATGCATTTACCCTTTGAAAATGTATTTATGCTATTGGCTTTAATGATTGCCTCTGCCAAATAATCCTACAAATTGATTATATATTTCATTTTGTACATTGTATATATCATATATTGAATTGACACTCCTTATGTCCGCACTGACATCTTTGTTAATCAGAACTTACTTTGGATTAATTCTGTCTCTCCTTTCTTCTAGAATCAACACTGCCGTGGTTGCTTCCAAGCTTTCCCCCAGAGGGAGGCCTAGTTGGGACCACTTCCTGCCAAGATGGAAAATCTTGCTGACAACTTCTCCTGCTATGACCCATCCATTGTTGGTTACCGCTACGTGTCAGTGTCCTGGGGCATTGTGGTCACAATAGTGGGCACAGTGGGCAATGTGTTAACTCTGTTGGCCTATGCTCTTGACATCAAACTGCAGACACGCTTTAACCTACTCATTGTCAATTTGACTTTGGCTGACATCCTGTATTGCACCTTTTTGCAACCCTTTTCCGTGGATTCCTACCTGTATCTCTACTGGAGGGCGGGAGCTGATTTCTGCCGTGTCTTTGGGATGTTGCTGTTTGTCTCCAACTCAGTATCCATCTTGACTCTCTGTCTCATAGCAGTGAGCCGCTACCTCCTCATTGCCAACATGGCTCTCTTTGATCGCATCTTCACCCGTCTGGGAGTGATACTAATTGCTCTGGGGACCTGGGTTGCTGGCTTTGTCAGTTTTGCCCCCCTGTGGAAGGTTTATGTCTTGGTCCCCAAAGTCTGTACTTGCAGCTTCCATCGTATCCGTGGGAGGCCCTACACCACCATCCTCATGGGTTTCTACTTTGTGGTGGGCCTGAGCTGTGTCGGCATCTTTTACTTCCTCATCCATCGCAAAGTCAAGAGTGCTGCCCAGGCCTTGGATCAATACAAGCTGAAGAAGGCCAGCCTGAAGGGGACTCATGTAGCTGGAACCAGCTCAGCTGTACCAGGACAGTACCATGAGCTGGACAGTGGGGTGGACAGCGCAGGTGCTTCACAGCATTCCTGTGAGGGTTTGCCCTCGGAGCCCACATCCAAGACCAGCATTCCCCCAAGTTTGGAGAGCAGCACAGCTCCACCTGTGGCCCAGCCTGCGGTCCCTTCAAAGAAAGCCACCCCGTGCAAACCCAAGGATAGCAACTCAGAATTCCACCGAGTGACCCGCATGTGCTTTGTGGTCTTTATTTTCTTTGTTCTTTGCTATACCCCTTTTTTGCTCATCAACATCTTTGATGCCAAAAACCGGGCTCCAACTGTCCTGCACATGATTGCCGCCAATCTGACATGGCTTAACAGCTGTATTAACCCTATACTTTATGCCGCCATGAACCGGCAATTCCGCGAGGCCTACAAAAGGGTGATGTACACCTTTGCCCAGAAAATCCACTGGTGCCGCTAATCTCTCGGGAGCTGTACACCCCTTCTCTTTGTGGCTAAGATCTTCATTTGTCCTCCAGACTGCCAGGAAATCGCCGATACTTTCACTGAGGACTAAATTCCCGGAGTTTTAACTTCTGCTCTTATTATCACTGTATTTTATTCCATCTTCTGTGGCAGCCAATGGGGCTCTTGTAAGTCAAACAGAATTGACTGACTGAGCCTCACTCTGAGGGGTTGAAGAGTAGGAAGACTCCACTTTGGGTTTGCATATAAGAGGAAATAAACTGGCCATGCTGGGTTCCTGTTAATACAGCAAATCTTGCCCTTCATAAAGGATTGTCTTGTAGGGCAATCCGGTCTAATAGGTATGGATTCTCTGTACCCAAGTTGCATGTGTACACGGTACATATTTTTATATTATACTTATTATTTTCTGTTCTGTGTTTCATTGTCAAAAACACTCCGTTTCTTGAGCTCCTCCTCAAAATTCCAAGATCCTGTCTGCTTCCAGATCAAGTTTTCACAATACTAGGGTAAGTTTTGTATTTGACCCTTCATAATCAGAAAATCTGCTGTCAGGTTTTCATCAGTAGTGGATTCAAATAGGTGAAAAACCGGTTCTCTTGTGTGGATGCCGCTTCGGGAAGTACGTTCTAGGCCTGGGCAACAAAAAATTAGCTACCGGTTCTGCCGAAGTGGTGTGAACCGGGTGAATCCCACCACTGGTTTTCATGCAAAAGTTTTTCTGGGCCTCCACCAAGAGCCTTGGTGGAGCAGTGGGCTAATGCCTCCTTAAGTAACACCAGCTGCCTGCAATTAGTGCAGGTTCGCATCCCGCCAGGCTCGAGGTTGACTCAGCCTTCCATCCTTCCGAGGTAGGTAAAATGAGGACCCAGATTGTTGGGGGCAATTAAGCTGACTTTGTAATAATGCTGCTTGGGGGGGGGTGTGAAAGCCCTAATAAGCAGGCATATACATAGAATGAAGGCTCCTGCTAAGCTTGTAAGCCGCCCTGAGTCTTCGGAGAAGGGCGGGATATAAATGGAATTAAAATTAAAAATTAAAAAAATCTAGAAAGATCTTGGATCTTCTGTTTTGAAAATATATTTTATAGCTTAGAATGGAGAGGAAATATATTCTCTCTATCCAAAGCCATAGTTAAGGCTTAGCCTCTTCCATATCTCTTCAGTATTATGTTGTATCTAGATCTCTCAGTTATGCTTTGCCAAATCTCTCAGCCTCAGTCCTCCAAAGTCTTCAATTCCTCAGATGAAGCTATTCTGCCCCTTTTGCTTTTTATCATCTAGTTGTCCTTCAGTAATCAATAAAGCTATGAAGGATAGATCTCGTTATTACTCAAGATGGGAAAACACCCAAAAAAATCTCAAGGCTGCCAACCAGAACTGGAACTAAAGAAATCCTAAAAGAAGACAAACCACCTCCATATTGCTGCCAAGAAGATGACATAGTCCATGCAGTCATCAAAAATGAAGCTCAACTGGAGAAAGATTTTTTTTCTCCCTTTAGAGCTGTCATCCAAACCCACAAATCTTTCAGACCATTTCTTTTATTTGCCATCCCTCATAAATAAGCTAGTCTTTCTCTTACTATTTTCCCCTATCATCATAGTTCTCTCTTTTATGAAGGATTGTAGATTATAATTCCTTGAATGTAGGTCATATGCTAAAGCATTACAACATATAAAAGGTGCTTTGGAATATCTATATAGAACTAAAACTGTCATTGTTATTTATCTGTGTGTGTGTGTGTGTGTGTGTGTGTGTGTGTGCGTACCCTCAAGTTGGTCCAAACAGCACATTATACTGAAATGATTTTTCCATCAAGGTATCTAAAATCTGCTCTCTTTAAAGAATGCATAAATGTACCTGGGACTCATTATTCCTATGAAATTGAAATTTCCACAATGGTCAGACCAGTTTTATTTGCAAAATTGTTGCTACTGCAGCATCCCAGCAGTCATGTGATTGTGATTTCCAACACTCCCTGTCAGCTTCCCTTAAGCAACGTGGGTGGGGAAATCAGCAAGAAGTTGGAAATTGCTCCTGCTCCCACTGCTTCCCCCCACCCCCACAGACACACACGGTCATTCTGTTTCTCTCTTTAGGTAAAGAAATATTGACTTATTGAAATTCATTTGCCAATTATTTTTCCATTTATGATATATACTCAATCAATCACTTTAGGGCTGAAAGGGACCCTGAAGGTCTTCTAGTCCAGCCCTCTGCTCAAGCAGGAGACCCTGTACCATTTCAGACCAGTGACTATCCAGTCCCTTCTTTAAAAAACCCCAGTGATGAAACACCCACAACTTCCGAAGACAAGCTGTTATTGTCCCCACTGTTAGGAAGTTTCTCTTTAATTCTAGGTTCCTTCTCTCCTTGATTAGCTTCCATCCATTCTTTCTTGTCCTTCCCTCTGATGCTTTGGAAAATAGGTTGACCCCCCTCTTCTTTGTGGCAGCCCCTCAGATACTGGAATACTACTATATGCTACTCTTCTTAGATGATCGTGGGATTGTCAACACTGAGGTTAAAAAAAATAATATGGTCAGCCTACAATTCAATGTTCATTCTGCTCACATCAGACTGCTCTCTCTCAAATGGTAACCCAGTGGGTCAAGGGGTTGTCTAATATCTATCTAAAAGCAGTCTTATAGTTGTGCTGCTCATGTCGGAAAATACCAAAATCGACTAAGCCAATAAATATTTAAGTAAAAGAACGAGTGGATAGCTGGAGCCCAGTTTTTGTGCCCTTGTTGTTAGACGAAGAAATTAGAAGACGTGCAAGAAGTCTACTTAGAATAGCAACATCTACCGAAAGATGAAAGAATTTCTACTTATTTTTTTTTTAATCTAAGGAAAGATATACTAATACAGAAGATACAAAATATGAGACAGAACGTATTGCAATGTACTTCATCTACTGTATGTATGCAATGTCTGTCCATAACGTATAAATAAAGAATTATACTTGTATTGAGAGTTCACGCTCAAAATGTTTCACTAATAAGGCTGCCCAGTCCAGAGGATTTGGAGACCGTTTCTCCAGAGACACGCCATAAGGCGTGTGCCTCTTCTTCTAGTTCATTTTATTCTTTTATCTTCTCAACCAACCCATCCCAAATGGGGAAGCCCACTGAGGGACAGAGGTTGCTTTTGTGGGCTATTTTGGAACTTTCTGCAGCTGTGCTGCAACATCCCTTTTGAAATGAGACAATCAGATCTGTACACAATGTGCACAGAAGCAAAGGAGGGTGCATAAAGGGGGGGCAAAAGCAGAACTTGCTAGAATTCTGCCAACTATCCAGTGATGAAATATTTGCCGCCTCCCAGTTTCCTTTGCATCTGGCCACCTTTTAGCGGCCCCACACTAGGCAATGATGAAGGATGATCTCTCCTTTGGAAACCCTGAATGATCTATTACAGCCATTGAGAGTCCAACTGCAAGACAGGCAGTTGGAAGCTCTGGTCTGCATGCTTAAGTCATTGGTCTCTCTCTCTCTCTCTCTCTCTCTCTCTCTCTCTCTCTCTCTCTCTCTCTCTCTCTCTCTCTCTCTCTCTCTCTCTCTCTCTCTCTCTCTCTCTCTCTCTCTCTCTCTCTCTCTCTCTTCTAAGCATTCAGCAAAATAATGTGTGATTTTTAAACTGCCTGGTGTGGAATGGATTTGGGCCCCATCTAATTTCACCATGGCTTCCTGTGCAGTGTCATTGTCATATTGCTCAAGAACTGAGATTAGTGAGACAGCTGGAATGGTCTTTGAGGAAGAGGACAACTCCATGCATGTGGAAAGGGGGGGCCAAATGACTGTCAGTATGGCCAGGGTGAGGCCCCGGATCTGAGCTGCACAGTAGCTCACTTACAACTTGGTCAACGTTTCCTCCAGCAGAACTCCCCATGCTTTGGAGGGCTATATCTGGCCTCATGTGTGAGCAGGGGTTGGACTAGACGACCTCCAAGGTCCCTTCCAGCTCTGTTACTGTTACTGATGTCTTCACTATCACTATCTAGAGTTGCAACTTTTTCAATCCCTCTTCCTGGTCTGGATTTTATTTAATTATTTATTTAGCATATGACGATGTTACATTAGCCAGGCCCTACAATGCTAATAACAGAATAGCCGTTTGGCTGCTTAAGATTGCTAGTCCTGTTTGGTTCACACTCGTGCACTTTCCAAGGTGTGCCACAGGGGACGAGCTACCTCTGTGGGTCTCCTGCAGTGTCGTCCGGGGCTCTCTCCCTCCATCAAAGCCACCTTGTGAACAGGTGTTGCACCTGGAAAGGTCCCGCCGCCATCAGGATTCTAACCACCTGCACGATGCACCACAAATTGGTACCTGTTTATCTACTTGCATATAACATGCTTTTGAGCTGATAGGCGGGCAGAAGCTGAGGTAAGTGATGGGAGCTCATTCCCGCCATGCAGTGCTAGGGCTTGAAGCTGGGGCAAGGACCATCCCGCTCATTAAGGCACTGGGCCAGGGGTAGGCAACCTTGGCTCTTTTATGACTCGTAGACTTCAACTCCTGCTGGCTCAGGAATTCTGGGAGTTGAAGTTTACGAGTCTTAGAAGAGCCAAGATTGCCTATCCCTGCACTGGGCCATTGCGCCCCTGGTCTAGATGAGAATTTGTCAAATATTCACTTTCTTCATGCCAGGCTGATGCTGCTAAAATAGAGCTCTCAATTATTATTATTTTTTCAAGATATTAATCAAAGCCAGATCTGTTTGGCTTCAACCAAACTCCTTGCAATCTGTGCCATAATGCATTTGGTCCTGTTTTCTGTTCTGTTTGTTCTTTGTAGGATTAGACCATGTGCAAATATGCTTTGTATTTTTCCTTCCTTTATTTTCTTTTATTTTCTTTTTCTAAATTGGCCCACACCCTCCTGCTGACTTTAGCGGCTGAGATCACACAGATAAACCAAGGAAGCCTTTTTACTGCCATTGATTTTTTGATGCCAGGAAAATTCTGCCCGGTTTAATGTCTTCGTTATGAGTCTTCTGCAGAGAAGCCAGGAAACCTAGGAATGGCTGTCCCACTGTTGGAGGCATTTATATGCCGCCCTTTGCAATATTTATCTCAGGTCAGGTTTACTGTGCGATTCAGAGCAATACATAGCAAACTGTTGCTACGTATGCAGAATAAAATAATCTAGGTAGTTACTTGATAAATTTCTTTCTCTCTCCTTGCTAGGTCTGATACTGGTATCTGTAAATGTTTCTGTAGGCAGTGTTGATTGATGTGCAAATACATAATCTCAGAACAATTGTTGACACACTATTGGGTAAACAAGCCATTGGTGCACTACGTTGGTCAAAGAAGCAGAAGGAATAAGGATGTGGTAGATCAACCCGGAAGCCTGTTTTCCATGCAAGTATGTTTTTGAATCTTTTCAGGAGTCCTCTGGCACTTCTTCCTGGAAAGTATATCTGATAAACATAAAAAGGCACTGATAAAATAAAGTGGGATTGACCATTGTACTAAATACATTAGAGCAAATATGACTCTGTTTGTCTCAGTTTTCAGTATACAGATAGTCCTTAACCTACAACCATTAGACACTGTTTGAGTCTAACAACAACACTAAAAAAAAGTAACTTGCGACCGATTTTCATGCTTGTGACCATTGCAGCATCGCTCCCCCATAGTCAGGATCAAAATTTGGATGCTTGGCAACTCACATATATTTATGAGAGTTGCACTGTCCTGGGGTCATGTGATCACCATTTGTAACCTTCCCAGATGGATTTGGGCAAGCAAAGTCAATGGGGGGAGCCAGATTTGCTTAATGACCGCATGATTCACTTAACAACTTCAGTGATTTGCTTAACAACCGTGGGAAAAATGGTCGTAAAATGGGGACAAAACTCACTTAACAACTGTCTTGCTTAGCAATGGAAATTTTGGGTTCAAGTTGAGGACGATCTTTAGTCTACAGACAATTTATTAAAAAAAATAAGTCGATCACCCTCCATGCTTGGTAATGGAAGCAACAAGACCAGTGCTTCTCAACCTTGGCAATTTGAAGATGTGTGGACTTCAACTCCCAGAATTCCACAGCCAGCATGCTTGCCAGCCAATGACTATCGACTCCTGCTGAAACCTACCTTGGAAATTCCCCTTCCTCATCAAAACTGTGTAGGTGTCACTGGAAAAAAAAGAGGGGGGGAGGGGTAGACAGTAAATCAGGCAATAAAAGGACATTATTAAATAAATGAATAGCTACTGATAAAAATTAATTGCCTATGAAATAAGCTCTGCCATTTAAAAAATATATTGATCTGGGTGTGTATAGCAACTGTTCCAACTTAGAAATAAACTATTCTCTCAGATCCTACATGTACATATTTTCCCGTTAAAAAACAAGCAAATGGAGGGAGATAAAAAGATGAAAAGAACATAAGAGAAACTATTAGCAGCATTGGGAAAGGAAGGAAAAGGAAAAATAGGGCTAGAAACCAAAGATGAGGCAGGGAAACAGTTAACATTATTTAAGTGTTAAATTTACTGGGCAAACAAATACTCTCAAGCAGCAAGTGTTATGTCAGTAGCTTTGTTGCAAATATGTCAGTAGCTTGTTGCAAAGAAGGTTCCTTTGAAGCGGGAGATTCTGGTGCAATTATTGGTTAATGTTGTAAAGGCGGGAAAACCCGGGCTTGTGATTGGATACAGTTTAAACAGCTCGAGTATAAAAGCCAGAGTTATTTGACAGTTGTCAGTTGACATATGTGTATTGAATAAACCTTTTTGCTGTTAAACCTCACTGAGTCATTCGTCTGTCTGAACCAAACAACTGGCGACGAAGGTGGGATAGACGGCGGACTAGTGAAGGATCGGTGACAAGCAGCTGCGCGTAAAGTGGCAAATTTTTTAAAAAAAAAATCACAGTCAACCGCAAGCGGCCGCGGCGGAATCCTCAAACCTCCGAATGGCGCAAATTGGTTCTTTAAAAGAATTCGATCCAAACTTCCCAGAGGACTGGGAAGAATATGTGGGACAGGTCGAAGGATTTTTGCTAGTGAACGGCATAACCGACGACCGGAAAAAGGCGGCTGCCTTACTGACTATCTGTGGCACACCTGTGTACCGGGTTGCCGTGGGACTTGTCAACCATTGCCAGTATCAAGCGTTTCGTACGCCGACTTACTGGCCAAATTAAAGGTGCATTTTACACCAAGAAGATCAGAACTCTTTTGGCGGCGCATCTTTGAAAAACGAAATCAGAGGCCGGGCGACTCAATAACAAAATTCGTTGCGGCAGTCAGAGAAGCAGCGGTACGTTGTAAATATGATAACTTAGAAATAAGAATCCGGGACAGAGTGGTGCTCGGGTTACGCGACGAGCAGTTACAAAATAGAATTATCGCTAAGCCCACCGGCGACTTGCAAGAAGTCCTTGATAAACTTTTGACTTATGAATCCACTGGGTATCGCAACCCCCCACCCGCAATAGCATGGCTGCTTCTGCTGAAATAAACCAAGAAAGCCCTGTGGACTGCGGGGAGGTGGACCCACAATGGGAAGCCGACATAGCCGAAGTCACCAGGCGGTTTGGAAAAATGGCGGCAAAACCATTCCGCAGTGAAGGACCAGAACCGAGTCGCCGATTCCAAACAACAACACCACAACGACAACCAACAACACCGCAACGACAACCGAGAGAAGTTCCAGCTAGACAGCGCGACAGCGACAACCGATGTGGAAGCTGCGGGGGAAATCATGCCCGAGCAACATGCAGATTCCGCTCTGCCAGATGCAGATTGTGCGGAAAGACCGGCCACATTCAAGCCATTTGCAGGGGTCGTGCACGCGACAATCGTCTACACGAAATCGATGTTTGGCCCGAAGGTAAGGTAACCCCTCACTATAGTGGCAAGGAGACCCCTAGACCTTGGGCACAATACCCCAACCGCGGGGAGGTGGCGTGAGTTAATCACATAGGGAAGAGAAAAATAAATCACATTTTGGGATCAAAATTAAAAATCGTAGTCCAGTTGCAAGGAATTCCTTGCAAAATGGAAATTGATTCTGGGGCCTCAGTGTCCATAATTTCAAGTGAGACCCTTAAAAAGATTGAACTTAAAAGTGGTCGCAAAATTCCACTTAGTTCAACCAAAATTCAATTGGCAGACTTCCAAAAAACCCCAATAAAAATTAAGGGAAAAGTTACCCTTAGAGTTAAATATAAGGGGTTTAATGGAATACTAGACTTAATAGTTACAGAAGGCCATAGAACTAGTTTAATAGGCCTTAACTGGTTTCCTGCCCTGGGAATTTGGGTCGGGGGAATAAACACCGTTATTAATAATAAGACCCTCAAATCTGTCTGCGATGAATTCGCAGACGTATTTGATGGGTCTTTGGGTAAATATAAAGGACCCCCAATTAATTTTAATTTAGACCCATCGGTTAAACCCATCAGGCTTAAGGCCCGACGGGTGCCTTTCGCCCTTAAGCAAATAATCGAGGCCGAGCTCGATAAGCTTGTAGGCCAAGGCATTCTAGAACCGGTCGAGGGTGGGTTGTGGGAGACGCCGATCGTCACACCCCTTAAACCTAATGGGGATGTGAGGATCTGCGCTGATTACAAAGCCACCCTGAACCTAGGAATGAAAAAGCATGCTTACCCGGTCCCGATGGTGAAGCACGTCCTCGCCACAATACAGGACGGCGCCATATTTGCCAAGTTAGACTTGGCGCAGGCGTATTTGCAACTTACTGTTTCCAGGGAGGCTGCTGAAGCTCAAACTATTGTTACCCACAAGGGGGCGTTCCGAGTCCACAGACTGCAATTTGGTATTGCAGCAGCTCCAGGTATCTTCCAGGAGGTGATGGAGAGGACCTTAAAGGGCATACCTGGTGTATGCCCTTACTTTGATGATGTTCTAATAGCTGGAAGAAATGAAGAAATATTAGCTGAGCATCTGGAACAGGTACTGGGAAGATTTAGGGGGGCTGGACTTAAATTAAAAAAGGAAAAGTGCTGTATTGGAGTTAAATCCACAGAATTTTTAGGATTTAGGATAGATAAAAATGGAATTCACCCTACACCTGATAAAATTAAGGCAATCAAATTGGCACCAGAACCAAAAAACAAGGCGGAATTACAAGCCTTTTTAGGATTAGTCAATTTTTATCATACATTCTTGCCACATAAAGCTGCCATCGCGGAACCACTACATAGACTATTAGATAGAAAAACCCCATGGCAGTGGCAAGATAAACATAGAGTCAGTTTTCAAACATTAAAAGATATTCTTTCAAGCCAATCCACAGTTACTCATTTTATTGAGAATAAACCAATTTATTTAGCTTGTGATGCTTCACCTTATGGTGTAGGGGCTGTTATCAGTCACATGGATAGTCAGGGCATTCAAAAGCCAATTGCATACTATTCCAGGACGCTTACCAAAGCTGAACGGAATTATGCACAGATTGATAGAGAAGCATTAGCAATCGTGGCAGGAGTAAAAAAGTTCCATGATTACCTTTATGGTAGGAACTTTACCATACTCACTGATCACAAACCATTATTGGGACTGTTTACCACTGATAAACAGACACCCCAAATAATGTCTCCCAGAATGCTGAGGTGGTCAATTTTCCTCTCAGCATATTCATTCTCACTGCAACATAGACCTGGTAAGGAAATGGGCCATGCTGATGCCCTTAGTAGACTGCCTTTAACCAACACAGAGGAGGACCCTGCCCCAGTAGGACAAATCATGTCATTACAGGAAATTCCTGAATGCCCCTTAACTGCTAAAGAAATAGCTGAGGCTACTAAAAAAGACCATATTCTCAAAAGGATTATGACCTGGGTTCTTGGCGGTTGGCCTAGTACTAACCCTGATGCCAAGTACATCCCATATTTTAGGAGGAAGAATGAACTATCATCCCATTTGGGATGTATATTGTGGGGCAACCGTGTTGTTATTCCTGAACTTCACAGAACTACAGTTTTAACGGAATTACATGAGGGTCACCCTGGAATTGTGCGAATGAAGGCATTAGCTAGAAGTCATTTGTGGTGGCCAGGGCTTGATAAAGATATTGAAGAATGCGTTTCAGGATGTTATTTGTGTCAGCGATCTAGACCAGAGCTGCCACACACACACACACACATAAGTGGGAATTGGCCAGGAATCCTTGGTCTAGGATTCACATTGATTTGGCAGGGCCATTTCAAGGCTTAACCTTCCTAGTTGTGGTGGACAGCTTCTCTCGGTGGCTGGAGGTAGTGCCTGTTAATTCAATGACATCTAGTAGAACAATACAGGTTCTTAGGGGCCTCTTTGCCACTCACGGGTTACCTGATGTGATTGTATCGGATAATGGGCCCCAATTCACCTCTGTTGAATTTCAGGATTTCCTCAGGGCCAACTCGATTAGACATGCAACATCCGCACCCTTCCACCCGTCCACCAATGGCTTGGCTGAACGTAACGTGAGAACCACCAAAGACGCCTTGAAGCGAATCATCCGTGGCGACTGGCACCAAAGACTTGCAGACTTTTTGCTGACCCAACACACAACCCCTTGCACGGCTACCGGGAAAAGCCCTGCGGAAATGAGGTGGGGCAAAC
Organism: Vipera berus; assembly: GCF_964194415.1. Taxonomy (NCBI): domain Eukaryota; kingdom Metazoa; phylum Chordata; class Lepidosauria; order Squamata; family Viperidae; genus Vipera; species Vipera berus. The sequence goes on along the minus strand of NC_138203.1, from coordinate 140,171,423 downwards.
GGCTAACCACCAAACTGGACAGGTTACATCCTGACAAACTACCCTCAAGTGCTGAACCTGACATCCCAAACAGGTCCTTCAAAATCGGAGACTTAGTCTGGGCCAGAAACTATGGACAGGGGGACAAATGGGTTCCTGGGGTAGTCACTGACATAATGGGGCCGTTGTCTTACACCATTGAGGGGGAAGGGAATAGAATAAGTAAAAGACATATTGATCAATTAAGGAAGAGAGTTGCCGGAAGTATGCCAGTTGATGGGGGTCAAAACGTACACGGGGGTGATACTGCATCTTGGCTTAATCAAAACAACTTGCCAGTTAGCGGTGAAGCGGAAATTCAAACCAGTGTGACTACAGCTAACACACAACATTGTCAAATTGACTGGGAGCTGTCCCCTATGAACAGGCCAGCAGTACCTGAGCAACAACAACAAACACAACTGCAATCACAATCTGTTAGTAGGGAATCTTCAGAGCCTGTGATTCAAAATTCCAGACCCATAAATATAAGCCAGCCAATCAGACAGTCAGTTAACAATGACTTAAGTAACCAAACCAATAGATACCCATCTAGGGTCCATAGGCCACCCAAATACCTGAGAGATTACGTCAACAAATAACATCAACTGGGGGGGAAGGGGTGTTATGTCAGTAGCTTTGTTGCAAATATGTCAGTAGCTTGTTGCAAAGAAGGTTCCTTTGAAGCGGGAGATTCTGGTGCAATTATTGGTTAATGTTGTAAAGGCGGGAAAACCCGGGCTTGTGATTGGATACAGTTTAAACAGCTCGAGTATAAAAGCCAGAGTTATTTGACAGTTGTCAGTTGACATATGTGTATTGAATAAACCTTTTTGCTGTTAAACCTCACTGAGTCATTCGTCTGTCTGAACCAAACAGCAAGCAAGACTTAAATCTTGGAAGATTTTTGCAGCACCCAAATCTACAGCCATTTGCCCCACTTAGGACTTTTGTTTTCAACAGATTCTTATATTTCCTCTCAACTAATGTATGATATACCCCATTTCCCTTTCCCTTTTGTCTTCCGATAGGTAAATGCATTTTTTTTCACAGCTGAGATATAAAAGACTTCCAACCTGCTTCCAATACTACAGGCAGGCAAGCCACATGATCCAGGACTGTGTTTGGACATAAGTGATGGCTAAACTTTTGGATGCTTTCCTATGAATATTTATGTCATAGCATTTATACTGTAATCCTAAATGTATACAAGACTATTCAAAGATGAGTCACGCAAATTTAATAGTTCCCCCAGGATGTAACCTCCGAGCTGCGTTCGGACTCATGATTACAGCAACATACATCCTTTATTATAAAGAGCAGTACTTCATTTTGGAAAAGCAACCCTTTAGATTTATTTATTTTTTCCCTTTTATCCTTCACTTGATCATTTTTACCATACAAATAGTACCACTTAATGAACAGTCTTTCACATTTATGTGAAAAATAGGGAAATTGAATGGTCATTTAAAAATACATTTACATGTCCTGTTTGGTTTTAGATATTTTTATTAGAATATGCACTTTTGTAAAGTTTTTCTTGGTTTTGCTCTTGAATTTTTCTTCATGAAGCAAAATTATAAACATAAGCAATATTTTTTTTTAAAAAAAAAAATCCATGTAAGCCTCTTTGAGATTTGCTTCTTTTGGTTTTTTTTTAATTATTATTTTTTCCAAGATAATACGGTTAGTGTACAGGTAATCCTTGACTTATGGCCACAGTTGAGCCCAAATTTTTTGTCGCTAAGCAAGACCTTAAGTGAGTTTTCTCCCATTTTACAACCTTTCTTGCCACAATTATTCAGAGAATCACTGCAATTGTTAAGTTAGTAACATAATTGTTAAGTGAATTTGCCTTCCCCATTGAATTTGCTTGTCAAAAGGTCACAAAAAGTGATCACATACTGTAACCCTGGGACTCAGCAACCATCCTAAATATGAGCCAGTTGCCAAGCATCTGAGTTTTGATCACGAAACCGTGGGGATGCTTCAACGGTCATAAGTGTGAAAAATGATCATAAGACACCTTGTAACTCTGAATGGTGACTAAATAAATGTTTATAATTCGAGGACTACTTGTACTAATAAGTCACCCATTGCTTCTAATTAACATAGGAAAAACTAGGATGTAGGATTGCGGCCTAAATCTACTCCTTTTCATATAACCATTGCCTAAAGTACTTGTTTTTCAGTCAGGCTAACTGCTTTAAGGGCCTTCTAGCTAGTGAGAGTCAGTTCTTAGTCACTAGCTGCTCTTCTGTATGATTTCCTGAGGAAGGGGCCTCCTCTAAATTTGTTCAGTAAGTCAGAAATATTTCGTGGATGCAGCAGTTCTCTCATTACTTCCTCATATTGCCCAATGTATATCTCTTTTGTAAACTGGAACAGTCCTTACATCAGTAAACACTCAGGGTGTCTGCAGGGGGAGAGTCCAGAAAGTCAAGATGGTGGCCATAACTGCAATGCACATTTAAAAAAAAAAAGAAAAAAGCTAGGGCTTGGATGACAAGGTTGTGGTCACCATCCTGGCTTGCTTGCTAGTTTGGTTTAGTGGTTAGAAATGGGGAGACCCATAAGTTCTAGTCTTGCCTTAGGCACAAATGCTGACTAGTGGACCTTCGGCCAGTCCCTCTCTCACCCATAAGAAGGTGGGGGGGGACCACTTTTCAAAAACCATACCAAAAAAACAGCAGGGACTCGTCCAGGCTATTGTCAGGAATCAAGACTGACTTGAAGGCCCAAAAAAGAAACAACAGCAATAACGCACATACAGGTAACAGTGAAAGAGCTGAGAAAGGGGGATTTGGGGACAAGGAAGCCCAGTGTTTTTTTCGATGAACTGCAACTACGAGGGTCTTAAACCCATCTAGGGTTGGCATCAACGCAATCCTCTAGATATCGTAGGTTGATAAAGAGGGCTGTGATGTCTAGTGTCATCCAAAGAGCTATAGGTTCCTCGCCTCTGAGGTACAGTCTGTCTCAAGGCAAAGAAACTTTTCACTGTCATCTGTCAGTCATGCTAACGTAAAAGGGGATTTGGGGGCGGGATTAACAAAAATTGCTGATACAGTACTATTATCTTTATTGTTCTGATAGTTTTTATGTACACATACCGTAAAGCTAACCATGGTTTGCTTAATTATGGTTTCTGAGTAAATCTTAATTGGCAGAACACATTAAGGCAAACAACATTTTCACCCATGTTCAGCTGAGTACATGCCCTTGTGTAAAATCCAAGAGACCATTTTGACTGTGCCAGAATATAAATGTAAATAAAAAAAAATAAATGGCAAAAACTCCTCCAAATTATCTCCTGGTGAATACATGGAGATGTTCATGCATGTATCTTGGTCACAATATGGAAGTGGTTTGCCCTGCCTTCCTCCCAGATTTTTATTATTTTTATTGTTTTGGTTATGGTTCATCAGATAGTCAGCCACATGTTCAGACTGCATTTGGCTTTTTTTTTTGTCCATCTCTGGAGTCCTTCCCAAGGACCTGGGATAGTCAGATTTTGATGTTTGATGGGGTTAAAAGTATCATTGCAGGATGTAAGCTGTTCCAGGTAAAGGTAAAGGTAAAGGTTCCCCCACACATGTGTGCTAGTCATTTCCGACTCTAGGGGCCGGTGCTCATCTCCGTTTCAAAGCCAAAGAACCAGCGCTTGTCCGAGGATGTCTCTGTGGTCATGTGGCCGGCATGACTAGATGCCAAAGGCGCACGGAACGCTGTTACCTTCCCACTGGAGTGGTCCCTATTTTTCTACTTGCATTTTTACGTGCTTTCGAACTGCTAGGTTGGCAGAAGCTGGGACGAGTAACAGGTGCTCACTCTGTTATGCAGCACTTGGGATTCGACCCGCCAAACTGCCAACCATCTGATCGACAAGCTCAGCGTCCTAACCCACTGAGCCACCCAAGGCACCTATTACTATTGGTACTCCCTTTGCTTTTGTTTGCCTCAGTCGTTCCATTTCTATTTTGAAGACTTTTTATATTTTGTTATCTTCTCCAGTTCTTTTTCTTCTCTTCTGCTGTTATTATTATTTCCCAAGCTAGCTTACAGCTTTAAGATTCCTGAGTAGCTTCTCATCCACATATTAACAAGTTTCTGATCCTACTTTTAAGTCATCAGCCAAGGTTGGCTAACTTGAAGAAACTTGTGTGTCTTTGATCTTTCCCAAACATTTTGCCTCCTTTTTCACTGCCTCTCTTCTCCACTAGCAAGAAATACGCCTGATAGGAATTTGGTCAGAGCCAGGTACTGTAGCACAGTGACTTCTTAATTCTTCCCTCTTAACTTTTCAACAAATCCTTTTTTAAAAGCAAAGATCATTTTTTATCTCTTTTCATATCAATAGCCACTTTTCTGCCCCACTATTTCCCAAAGACAGATTTTGCTAGCTAGGTAGATTTTCTACCACTGATTCCTTGAGAGGGAATCAAATCCTGATTAATTCAAACTTTCCATCTATAATCTTGACATTTTCATGTCTGCCAACTCTTATCAACAGACAGTAGTGATTCATTGTTCATCTGTTGTTCCTGGCTATTAGACTTGTGGACATTGTGAAATATCTGATTCAAACCATCTCATTTCAGTTTGGAAAATCAGGTCCCATTTGATACAGACATTGAAAATGAATTATCAGATGAGGTCAATCCAGTTCCTGCTTCTGAATTTAGTGATTCAGTCAATTCATGGGTTCAGATCAGCTTTCCAATGCTATACAGATAGTCTGCTTAGGTCAGAGATTCAATCAAATTGTCATCAAATCAAATGTGTGAATAGAGCAATCAAGCAATCTTTATTTCTATTCCATGACAGACTGCCATAACAGATCTCTTTTACCCCTTGCATTACCTCTCTCGCACCTGCTTCTGATGCCCTTGAATTATCCAACATATTTTAGACCCGCTCTTTTCCCGGCCAAATGTCTCCAATATATTTAGTTAACAATTCCCACAACCCACAACCATTCTGGCATTGCTTGCTATCTCTGAATGATATTTCACAGGCATCTCACATATCCGAGAGTGCTTCACAGTCTCTGGCGCTGCTATTAAGTTTTATGAGAGCTAGAAAAGCATCAGTGGAAAACATGCATTGCTTAAGACCTCATTGGCAGAAGCAGAAATAGCAAAGAGAAGTCCCTATTCAATCACCAAGTAGATAGGAGACGCTGTTTAAGTTCACATAGCATACTAGGCTACAGAATGGTGGGTTGCAGAAATGCACCCACGATCCTCATCTTGTTTTGGTTTAGGATTCAATGTACTGTACAGACTCCATTTACTTAAGGAAATAAACCCTGACTATGTTCATCATGAGTTAGTAGATTATACAACCTCAAGGAGGGGGAATATTTGTAGCCCAGGCAGGGTTGAAATGAGGGGTCCTTGGTGCTCTCTGAACTTGTTTGTTTTCTTGTAGGTGTTTAATTACCCTGACTAGATAACATCATCAGTGCTAGTAAGGAGTGCTGTTTGCCAGTTTGTGTGGGTGGGCTGTTTACTAATGACTCTTTGGCAATTTCTTGATTGGGGTATTGCGTACTTGATTGCTGGTCTGAAGTTGACCTTTTAGTTAATCTACGCTGATCAGAGTGCTGATTACTGGTGGAGAGGTGCTGGAGTCTTTTTCTCTTTTGGTCTAGCTGATTGTCCCTTTTGCATAGTCTATAGATGTTGTTAATATCTAGGTTCTGTTGATGGCTGATTTTTCAGAGTGCCAGGCTTCTAAAAATTCCCTGGCATTTTTGGATTTGGCCGGGTCAAGGATGGTCACATATGCAAACCCAGCCTGTCTGCCTTGATTGGGAATAGGAGCACCCTACTTGGGGAAACTCCTATGGTCATTATTAGCAGAGGTTGGTGGCTCACCAGTTGCACACTGAGGCTGTTATCACAACCACTTCCCCTCAGGCATGGACAAAATGTACTATGTGAGTGACAGGGGATGGAAGGAAATGGAAGGAAAAAGCCCCATCTTTGAAGGGAAGGGTGACGTGTGACGTAAACTACCCAGTGCTTTTTTTGTAAAAGAAAAAGGTGCCGGAACTCACACATGTCATACAACCCGCCTTGCTTACCCTACAAGGTTCCATCCAAAAAAGGTGCCGGAACTCCGTTCTGAGCGTTCTATGACAAAAAAAGCCCTGAAACTACCAGTCCTGGGCCTTTGGAATGGCTAACATCCCAACTGTTGACTTAAAATGTCTGTGCTATCAGCTCCAAATCTGTTGTAGCGTTTTATTATTTTTAGTTGTTAAACAAATTTTATAAGCTACGGACAGGAGAGGGGAAGTAGTGGGTTGTAGAAAACAAATGCACTTTCTTCCTCTGTCTCTGGTAAGCTCCTTATATAATTACAGGGCGGTATGTGTGGAAACTTGCAGATCTTCTCCAGCTAGGTTCACTGACTCTTAAATGACTTTTTTCTTTTAATTGACAACTTTTAGTACGTCCTCCCATTCATAGGAGCCAGCATTTTACCATCCCATCTCCTGTTTTCTTCCAAAGTCTTTGGCATTCCCGCCAATGCCACTTTTAAAAGGAGAAAGTGGGATGGCAACAAAATGCTGTAATATGTCTTCTCTCCATACACACACACACACACACACACACACACACACAAATTACTGTTTTGGGTTCCAGCCAGTGTTTCCTTCTGCGTGTGGAATCCCATTCTCCCAAAGAAAGTGGGCCATTGGGGTATCTCAGGCCATTCGATATGTTTAATCTGCAAACAACAGATTTCCCAGCCACATGGCAATTCCTTTTTCTTTTCTTTTGCATTCTTTCCAGTCTTATCATAACGTTGGAAAGACATTAGATAAAAGGAGCCTGCAACTCTGTCCATCTATTGTTTAAAGTCAGTGTGGTAAGTTCCCAAAAAAATTGGACGGAACATGACCGAACTGTGAGCAGTGGGGAGAGAAGCTGGCAAAAGAAATGTTGAATTTGAAAACAGATCCAACTGAGATCTGCAGAAAAAATAATCCAGAAAAAAATAAATTTCCCAATGCATCTTCCGGGGAGTGTCTCAGAAAGTTGCTGCCTCCACTATTCTAAACCTCCCTCCCTCTTGGTCGTGTCACTCAAGGGTTACGGAAATAATTCCAGAATCCCTGATCTGCAAATCCCCCCCCCCCCCACTTTCAACGTTTATTTGTTTAAGATTGCTATTCCAAGCAGTAGTGATAATAGAAAAGATGCTGGTGCCGCCTCATCTACTACTGCTGTCTCACTATCAGGATCAATTCCATTGACAAATATATATTCTCTGAATTTATAGATGCTTTTTTCTTTTTAAGCCATCCAGTGAGATGTATGAACCCAGCTCTTGAAATCTATAGACTGCGACTGATCGCAAGAAATCTCTAATGTTCCTGAGCTGGGCGGGCCCATTGGAGAATTTTGAGAGAGTATTTTGGTTATCACAATATGATTGTCATGGTGGAAGTGGGGAAGAGGAGGGAGGCTGCTTGTTTAAAAATGGTTGCAGCATGGGGACAACAATACACAATACACCAGTGCAAATCTCCACCCATTAGTAAGTGCAACAAAGAGATTGACAACAAATAAAGGGGGGCTGCTAACTGCATGCCTGGAATAGTGGGCATGATCTAGAAACTTAAAGATTATATTTCTATAAAATGAGATTAAATTAAATTAAATTGAGACCCCTTCGGTGGTAACACTTCTTCCTCTCCCTAAATTATCCACTTTACATTGTTGTTTTTTCCATACAAGTCCTAAACCTGGTGTGTTAGATTCCATTTCCTGTAACTGATTGGGAAATATAAAATTTGAAGTCCAATATAGTCCAACTTGACTCACGACTAGTTGCTTAGCAACCATTCAAAGTTACAACAGACCTCCCCAAGACTATTCAGGACTCAGATTCAAAGTACTGACAGCTGCCCCCCCTTCCACCCCATGGATGTCGATCAGAAGGTCGGCAGTTTGGCGGGTCGAATCCCGAGTGCCGCATAACAGAGTGAGCGCCTGTTACTCATCCCAGCTTCTGCCAACCTAGCAGTTCGAAAGCACGTAAAAATGCAAGTAGAAAAATAGGGACCACTACGGTGGGAAGGTAACAGCATTCCGTGCGCCTTTGGCGTCTAGTCATGCCGGCCACATGACCACGGAGACGTCCTCGGACAAGCGCTGGCTCTTTGGCTTTGAAACGGAGATGAGCACCGGCCCCTAGAGTTGGAAACGACTAGCAGGCATGTGCGGGGGAACCTTTACCTTAATTTCCAATATATCAGCACTACCACAGGTAGGCAACTGGACTTTTGGAAAAGAGGGGTTTCAGGGTTAGAAGGTGTGGAAGCCCAGAACATAATATATTAGAAATAAAATAGCACTCATTATTTGTTTTCAGATGAACAAATACCATTCATTCTTCAGTTTTCACATGTACACACAAAGGAACTCACACAGGCATGGTGATTCCATATTGCCACTGTTATTTGAACAATTTGATGATGTAGCATGCCTCCTCCAACCTAAAGTCCCCTATAAAATTCCCCTCCAAATAACAAGGCAATGACTGATGTTATCAGACCAGGTTGTATGAGAATAATAATCAGTGGTGGGATTCAAATAGGTGAACAACCGGTTCTCTGTGTGAATGCTGCTTCCAGAAGTCCATTCTGGGACTGGGCAACAAAAAATTAGCTACCGGTTCTGCCAAAGTGGTATGAACTGGCTGAATTCCACCACTGATAATAATAGAATAACAGAGTTGAACGTGACCTTGGAGGTCTTCTAATTCAACCCCCCTGCTCAGGCAGGAAACCCTACACCAGGGGTCTTCAAACTTGGCCCTTTTATGACTTGTGGACTTCAACTCCCAGAATTCCTCAGCCAGCATGGCTGGCTGAGGAATTCTAGGAATTGAAGTCCACAAGTCATAAAAGGGCCAAGTTTGAAGACCCCTGCCCTACACCATTTCAGACAAATGGTTGTCCAATCTCTTCTTTAAAAACCTCCAGTGTTGGAGCCTCCACAAGTTCTGGGGGCAAGTCATTCTGCTGGTTAATTGTTCTAATTGTCAGTGGAAGACACTATACAGGGGTAGGCAACTTTGGCTCTTTTATGACGCGTGGACTTCAGCTCCCAGAATTCCTGAGCCATGCTGGCTCGGGAATTCTGGGAGTTAAAGTCCACGCGTCATAAAAGAGCCAAGGTTGCCTATCCCTGCACTATAAGCTTCTCTTTTACAACCGCTTTGCGAGTTGGTTATTGATGTCCTTTGAAATAGACTGGGAAGCAAACGTCAAATATACCTGGAACCAGAATGTTCATTCCAATTGCAGAACCCAATCTCCTAGTTCTTAATCTTCATTACGAATAATTACCCAGCAGGAGATAAGATGTTGGAAGGCAATCGAGGTCTGAAACGCTAAAAGAGTGTTAAAAAGAAGAGAAGAGAAGAGAAAAGGTGCTACGTTTAACAACTGGTGAACGTGAGCAGAGAGCGCCACCTTGCGACTGAATTGAATAAGAAAGCCAAATAACAGGTTTTTTTTCAGGGCTCCATTGTGAAACTTTCAATAACGACAGGAAACGTTTCTTCCAAGGACAAATAAAAATGGGACAGGGCTTTAACATCTCACCTCTAGGCGAGATGGGCAGCATACAAATCACACAAACAAGCAAACAACAGATTAGGAAAGTGCTTCTGTTGCTGAATGACAGTTAAATGACTATATGTCAGAGAAAACCAACCTTAGGCCTGTTATGCATTGCGGATTAGAACTCTCATAAACCCTTGGTATTTGCAATGCTTCCCATGCTGTTGGGAGTTGAAACCTAAAATTTCTGAAAAGTACCCTTTCTATGTTCTCATTTCAGCGTAAAGACAGGAGAACTCTTCAGCACCAGCTTCTGAGTAACTTACATCAGAGATGCTATTGCTTCAGGGGTTCAAAGAGGCATCTGAGTGGCTACTATGAAGATAAGGAAATCAGGAGGCTTTTGGCCTGACCCCTGTGCAATGGCTTTCTTGATTTAAGTTACGGGGGCTTGTCCTAAAGAGGACAGACCTGAATTTTTATTAAAATAGTAAAGTCTAATACAAGCTAAACTTTGCAAAAGAAATGAGAATAGAAAGGAGTAAAAGGTGCAAAAATAAAAACAGAAGAAAAAGAAATGTAGTAGCCAATAAATACAAAGAGAAAAGAACTATATAATGATGTTACTTTCACGCCTAACAAACACGGTGGGAAGAGCTGGAATTGTGGTTAAGACGATCCAGTGGGCCTTTCACTTAATGATCACAGTGGCCTACAGCCATAATTCCAGGCTTAATTGTGGTCATAAATCAAGGACCACATATAGTCTATACATAGAAGCAGAGATCATTACTACCATTGTTGATACTGTGGGTACTATTTTCTGATTTCATTCTTCAAAACTTTCCTTCACTGTTAGAACAGTTTGCAACATTTTGCATGGTTGCAAATCTCTTCTCTACCTAATAACATTTGTCCAGTTTTTGAAATTGTGAAATTGCTTATCTTGGTTTTGTCTTGTATAAACAAAAAGTAGGCTGTTAGCTATGAGAGGCTGTTTGTTCTAATTGATTCCAAAATCCTATTATAAATTTTCAATATTTCAATTTCAGCTGGATCCTTAGAGTCCACGTATAACATCTTAAGATGAAAACCTTATTTTGCTTTTTGCTGTGCATTTTCAGATTCTTTACATTCCTAAGTTTATCGGCAAAATTTTCCTTCATTCAGGATTGGAGGCAGATTCACCTGGTGTTTTCACATTTATCAACCTGAAGGTGTCTAATAGCTTAGAAGTGGTTAATAAGCAATTTTCGAGACTGATTAGAAAGTGAGGTTTGTTTGTGTCCTTTAAAAGCCTCCACCACAGCTGCAAGGAAGATATCCCTGCTTCTCATCTTCCTGCTCTCAAACCCAGTTCTCTGGTGTCCTCATGAGAAGCAGCCATCTAGACCACATGCTGATGATCTCCCATTTTCTCCTCATCCAGAAAGGCTCCACTGTACTCACCAGCTCCTTGAACTTTGCCGCAGTCATCGTCTTCATTTTCTCAAAGCTGTCTTCAATTTGCCACACCTCCTCAAGAAGGCTGTCAACCAGGACATTTTAACCATGGTATCAAGATCAACTAAAGTGTATAAATCTCCACTAAAATGTATTAATCTCCAATTCAAAGGCATTCTTCTCTCCACAGTGCAAAATACTAAGACAAACCTAGGGGAGGGAGGTAGTTTAGTTATATAAGATCATTAATGGCACAGATAAGCAATTTGGGATTGTGCTATAGCTAGCTATGTTAGAGACAGAGAAAAATCTCACAAACTAAGAATCCGGGCTCAGAAAATAACATCCCGAGGGCAAAAACCTAAAAACCTGGCTCTTTGAGCTATCTGGTCTGGACTGAGGGGTTTAATGTTTTTAAATTGTGATTTTAATTTTTGCGGCTAGACTTAATTTAATTTAATTTTAATTTTATATTGTATTGTTTTTAAATTTTGCCTTGTAAACCGCCCTGAGTCCTTTGGGAGTAGGGCGGTATATAAACCGAATTAATAAATAATAAAATAAATAATAAAAGAAGGTTGGAAAAATCCCAGAGAGACTGATCCATCTCTCTTCTTGAAAGACCTCACATAACCAAGGGCAAAGCGAAATTGCTCAGTTTATTTTTTGTGTGTAAGCAAAAACAATGATTTGTTAACATCTGGAGTTCTAAAAAAGAAAAAAAAGAAAAGCGGAAAGGAACAGATGGTGTTTTGCTATCACCTGGCAATGTAAACAGGGAGAGCCATTCTGATCTAGACAGATATCACAAAGAATTCTATAATTAATTCTCAACTAATTAATCATTCACCCTACTTTAAAAGTACCCATGAAATCTCCAACCAAAAGAAGGCGGGATGAGAAAGATAAGGCAAGGAAGCATCTCTTGAAGTTGCAAGGATCTCCTGATCCTGTATAGGGGGCCCAAACAAGACTTTTTTCAAATTCTGTACAGTTGGCTACCTATCTGCAGCCTTCAAGATTATTCTGGGAAGTAAGCTAAAAGAAACAAAGGGGCTGCTGTTTGCTCTCTAGTTTGCTTGGATCCTTTAAGGGTGGAGGCAGCCATGATGCAACTAGTGCAGGGCTTTTCAACCAGTGGTACGGGTACCACCTGTGGTACATTGGCACTTGGCAGGTAGTACGTGACCATCCTAGAGAAGTGGTAGCTGGGGAGAGGAATGAGCTGAACCAGTGGCAGCACCGCAGAAGCTTGAGCGAGAGACGGCTGGAGCTGCAGGGCTGTCAGGGCTCAGCGGAAGCGCCAGGATCAGTGCCGCTTTCCAGCTGATCGGGGCTTCTTCGGGGCTATCAGGGCTCAGTGGAAGTGCTAGGATCAGTGCCAGGCTCCAGCTGGAGCTCTGGGCTGATCCCGGTGCTTCTGCTGAGCCCAGAAGAAGCACTGATCAGCTGGAATGTTGCAGCATCTCCAGGGTCTTATGATTTATATTCAGATGCTTGGCAACTGATTCATATTTATGACGGTCACAGTGTCATGTGAAGTGACCAAAACCTGCTGCAACCACCCAGATGATGGGGGGAATAAAAACCAAACACCCCCCACCCCACCCCCATTGCCAATTCTCAACAGAAATGCTCACTACAATGAAATACTCAGACAGGAAGAAGAGCGCCGCCAGGCAGGCAGGCAGGTGTCTTGCTCGGCTATGGCTTGGGGGGCACTTTTTTCAGTGCCATTGTAACTTCGAACAGTCAGTAAGCGAACTGTTGTAAGTCGAGGACTACCTGTACTTTATTACTTTCCCCCCCTTTTTTTTGGTCATCAAATTTTTGACACCTTCCTAGGCAACTGGTGGTACTTGAATGTTGCCACATCCAAAAAGTGGTACAATAGGTGAAAAGGTTGCAAAGCCCTGAACTAGTGGACAAGTGAACATAACCATTGGGCTGCCAAGAGAGTGAAATATCCATTGTAACATCACCACATGAGCTCCATCACCGTGTTGCATCTATTTGCAGTACAGAAGAGATGAGGTTTGCATCGCAATGCTTATTTTGTCACTTGCTTTTAACTTGTCCATCTGTGGACACACAAACTTTTTGTAGCTGGCAGATGTTTATTGATTGTAATTTCTGAAAATAGAAGGCCTAATTGCCTGGCCTTGTGAGATGAGAAATACACAAAACTAACAGTGTCGGATCTAACAATGACAACCTCAAAAAGCTTCCTCCTCCATCAAAATGCCCCAATTTGTGTCATGGCAAAAGTGTACAATGCAATGCATCTCTTTTTGGATCTTGACCACACTTACTGTAGCAATCGCCCTTCCAAACAAAAATTAGGTTTGGAGTTAGGCCATCAAGAGGTTGTCCACCCTGGCATTAAAGGATTGTTTGTATTTGATGTGGGGGGGCGAGGGGTTAATCTCAAAAGGTGCATATCAAGGAGCTGACTTCACTTTGTGTGGGTGATTTTAACATACCCAAAATTACATGCTGCTAGTGCTAACTATAAATACTGCTTGGTTCAACCTGGCCGTAAGTTTTCCAATTTAGCTACAACACTTCAATCCACACTATTTTGCATTGGGCTTCTTTCGTTGATTCTCAAAGCTTCACAGATACAGGATCTCAATACAGGCAGGTCTTACTTACCAACCGTCTCATTTAGCGACTGTTCAAAGTTACCATAGTGTAAAAAATAGCTTTGTGACCATCAATACAATGATGACTGTGTCAGCGTTCATGTGGGCACTTGGCAACCAGCACGCATTGATGACCATCGCAATGTCCCCCAGATACATGATCGCCATTTGCCCGATTCCCAACCAATGGAGAATGGGGAAGTAAAAACATAAGTCGTAGTCACATGATGGTTTGCTTAGGGAACGCAGTGCTCGTACTGGCTGCTCCTCTCAGCTGTCTACCTTCGCCTTCTTTGCAGCTCGCTAGCCACTGCCCTAGCCTTGGGGGGGGAGGCATTTGGGAAGGGAAGAGTGGTTGGAGGTGTGAAGGAAATTTTTGGGAAATTGGGGAGTATGGACCCTGACAGAGACCAAAGGTGCTAAGCCTGGTCATCTTCCTCTTCTTCAAGGACACCAGCCCTGGGAAAAGAATTTGCTTTGGCACTAGAGGCACCATGTTCCCAAAACACCAGAGTAGGACCTGATTGGATCGCTCTCCCTGGGGGGGGAGGGTTTTGGACCCTGGGTATTGCTTTCAAAATACGGGTTTCGAACGGTTTTTCTTCAGAGCTTGCCTCACTCATGCAGGCATTCATCACCCCTAGCAAAAGTATCTTCTCTAATGCCTATGGGGTCAAGTCTCTTTCTTTCCTAGGGAGCAGGTAGGGGCCAGTCTGACAAACCCAGTTACGGTCTTAAAGCAAGAACTACCTGTAATAATATCCCGTATCCAAGCCTGTAAATTACCAAAGGCTACTTAGTCAATTTATAGCTGATCTGGGGATAAATCAGCTAGTTTCCTACTCCTAAGTTCTTAACCATAGCAGCCCGCTCCAGGGTGTCTAGTCAAAGCTTATTGAAGTGCTTCATTTAAGGACAGACAACCTGCAGCCAGATGAGAATCCCCCAATCTCCCTTTTTGTGGCATTGAGAGCTCCCCTGCCTTGAAATTCCAGGACAAATTCCTGAATAAGGAGAGAACCAAAGTGGGAGCATCGAGTCCTAGATAGGCTTGAAGAATCTTCAAGAAGTGGGGAGATCCCTCCTTAAAAGCTAAGCTGGAGGGAGGGGAATCTGGAACAGCTTGCAGAAGCCAACCGTATCCTCTTTTCACTATTGTTTCACGTTTGGTTTTTCTGTATTTTAAATTTTGTATTTATGTTTTTCTTGTTAGGGACTCTAAGTAGATAATTTGAATTTGAACGTCTGGAAATCCCAGCTCACTCCTATTACTGCCCGGGTGATAGCAGCATTTAGAAGACAGCCTAGGCCCGTGGTGGCAAACTATGGCATGGTATACCAGTTTCTTACTGCCACCCGGCTTGTTCCGCAGCCTCAAGGCAGCGGCATTGGGCAGGAGGTGGCAAACGGCCGATTTCAGCGTGACACGGCTGTTTGCTGCCTCACGTATTGCACCCAATGCTGCTGCAATGCAGCTCGGCTGAAAGTGGCCATTTGCCACCTTCTGCCCAGTGCCATTGCCATTGCCATGAAGTGCTCCTCTTTCTCCTGGGAGTTGTGCTGGAGTCCTTCATGCCGGGCGTCCTTTGTGGTAAGTTTCTGGAAAGTTTTGCAACAGGGGTGGGTGCGACGCACAAGGCAGCAAGTGGCCTAGGCCGGAGGCAAACAGCCATGTCGCGCTGAAACCGGCTGTTTGCTGCCTCCTGCCCAGTGCCGCTGCCATGAGGCCACGGAACAAGCCAGGCGGCAATAAGAAACCAGTATACCAGTTCCTTACCTCCACCCAGCTTGTTCCACAGCCTCATGGCAGCCACATTGGGTGAGATGCGCGAGGCGGCAAACAGCCATGTCATGCCGAAACTGAGGGGCCGGCAGGCTGTGGCTGCTGATGGACACAGTTGGCTCCCATGCACTCAATGTGTGCGGGGGCCGATGGTGTCAGGCAGCAGCCACCATGGCCAAACTGCAAGCCTCACCTTGCCTTGCCCTGCGGCAATGGCACCCCTGCCCTACCCCCTGCCTCACCTCGCCTCACCCCTCCTGCCCACCATCCCACCCACCAGAGATGCCCTGGATCTCCCCCAACCCTGCCTGGCCCACCCAGGAGTCCTTCCCCACAAGCAACATCGAGGTGGCCACACCCACCCCGGCCATGCCCACCCATTATGCCGTGACCACAGCAGCTGTGCCCACCCAATGGGCCACACCCGCCCAATGGGCCATGCCCACCTGGCACCCAATGATACATAAGTTGGTTTTGGGTTGCAGTTTGGGCACTCGGTCTCTAAAAGTTTCGCCATCACTGGCCTAGGCTGCAGGTCTTGAATATTTGCCTATCTTTTGCTTATAAAAGTTGCCTATCAAATTATTCCCCACAGTTTCCTTTCCCCAAACTGTTTTCCCTCTCTGCCACATCTAATCTTCACAAAAAAGGGGGGGCACTCTACAGAAGGCTCCTGACCAGTGCCCGATGAGCTGCAGGAAACTTGATTCACTGGTTACCTGGAAACATTATACCTCTTTATTCTTGGAAACACACTCAAACCCATTCATCTTGTGCTTCGTTTCCCGCAAGTTCAAACTGAGATGGACTCCAAGATAGCTAAACTAACCCCCTCCACAAAACATTCATTATTGCCACCGACCTGTAATTTGCAATCTGCTAGGAAAGGAAATTATTAAATAACTGGGGAATAATAGGATCTGTGGCACAAAACAATTGCAAGCTTCCACAGTCCTCATTTCACAGACAGCAAAATAAGATGTTCCTTGCACTGTAAGAAAAATATTGGATATTCTAATCTAATGGAGCAAACTGCAGCTGCAATTTCAGTTTGAAATTTTGAGGGGAGGCCTAATTCAAACCCTTCTTTCCTCAGTCTAAAGCACTCTGGAGACCAAGTCTCTCTCCTCAGATGCTTTTTACAAGTTATTAAGCTCTCCCCCGAACAGTTTCACACACATACACACCTACAGACACAAACAAACACATAAAACACAGTATATTCGGGCAGTATCTACTATAGGCTTTATAAATATCCAGGGAGAAACAGCAGGGGTCTTCTTTCATTTTTGCAGACATATATTTCAATATGAAATGTGTTTGTTAGTATTCGGTTGGCTTTATCAACATGAGGATAAGACATCCTCTTCCTAAAGCAGCTTCAATGCGTTGGCACATTGGGACACTCCAATTGTCGAATGAGCAAAATTGCTTGCATTTCTCATCCCTCGAATGTTGATCAGGGGAAAAGGGAGGGGTAGTTCCCAGGCTACAAAGGCAAAACATTTGCCATCTCTCTCTCTCTCTCTCTCTCTCTCTCTCTCTCTCTCTCTCTCTCTCTCTCTCTCTCTCTCTCTCTCTCTCTCTCTCTCTCTCTCTCTCTCTCTCTGTGTGTGTGTGTGTGTGTGTGTGTGCATGTGTGGTGTGTGTGATATGTGTGTGAGAGGGGGAGAAATGCTCTGTGTTGTACTCTATATTCCTTTTCAGGTAGAACAAAGCTAATCCAGTTTACCTTCTAATGCAGATAGTTCTTGATTTGCAACTGCAGTTGGTACCAGAACTTCTCCACTGCCAAATGATTATTGATTCGCTCCTGGTTTTACAACTATTTGGTCGCTGAGAAAATTACTGTGGTCCTTACATGAATCTGGCTTCCCTAATTGACTTTGCATGTCAGAAGCCATCTGGGGGGAAAAAAATCACAAATGGTGATCACTTGACACTGGAATGTTGCATCTGCCATTAAATACATGCTGGTTGCCAAGCACCCACATTTTGATCACATAATTGCATGGATGCAGCAATGATTGTAAGTGCAAGGACCGGTCATAAGTTAATTTTTTTCCAATGCCATTGTAACTTCAAATAATGGCTAAATGAGTGGTTGTAAGTCGAGGACTACTTGTAATAAAAGATTGGCATGACTTGTTGTCCTCTAATACTTTTGTTACAATAGGCTTCACTTTGATGGGAGTTTTGTGTTTTAGAGAGCTTCTCCTCAACATATCGGAGAACCTCAATTCTTTACAAACCATTAGGACTGGAATTCAAACCAGGATGCAGGCGGCAGATGTAAAAAAAAAAGAGGCAGCACTGCAATTACACAGCTACAACCTTCAGACTGACTGTGGTTTTTTTAACTCCTCCTCTATGTTGGATGCCTCTGAATCCAAAGACCTCTTCTTGGTTAGGTTGCTTTGCGTACTATTTTTTTTAAAAAAAAGCATTCCTTGCTTTTGAACTCAACCTTGTTCAGTAACTAGCATCTCTTATTTTCAAAAGACAGCTGCTCAAAACACTGGTGCTCCTTTAGTGCCAAACTTTAGTGCCAAAGCCTTTTTTTATATGCTATTATTTGAATTGTGGGCTAATATGGGCAATAATTAACAGGGGCTGTCCTTGGTGCTGAAGGACCTCATCCATCTGGGATAAGGAATCCTAACTACAGACCAATATGCTGTACAGCTGATTGGCAAATTCATTAGCATCCACTGAACCAGTACAAAAGTGTATACCACCTTTTCAATTCTTCATCAAGCCAGATGTAGCAAAACTACACCCAAAAATGTATTAATTGGATGTTAATTACAGCATTGTGTTTTTTTCAGATTAGAGCCAGTTTGGTCTATTGGTTAAGACAGCAGGGTAGAAACCAGAAAACTGTAAATTCTGGTCCCACTTTAAGCATGAAAGCCAGTTGGATGACTTTGGACAATCACTCTCTTGGCTCAACCGACCTCACAAGGTTGTAGTGAGGGAAAATAGGCAAAGGAAGAAATATTAGATATGTTCACCACCATGAGTTCTTTGTTTAGTAGGTAAACTAGTTTATAACCTACCTTTATTATGTTTTTAATAAATAACTCAAGGTGATGAACATACCTAATACTCCTTCCTCCTCCTATTCTCCTCATAACAACAATCCTGTGAGGTGATTTGGGTTGCGAGAGTGAGGGACCCAAAGTCATCCCGATGGTTTTTCATGCGTAAAACAGGACTAACACTCAAAATCTCCTAAAGGCTGGTTTAAAAAAATCTTTAAATATTTATTTTTTTAAAAAAAGAAGAGAAGTAAGCAGAAAATTCAAAACGTTAGTATGGATGTTTAAACTATGAAAGGAATCATTTGAGCTGTGGCAGGAGCAGAAATCTAGGTGCAATGTAATGTGTAGAAACCAAGCAGAATATTCCAGAATATTAGGCACCAATGTAAAGAGGCTATGGTGACACAGAGACTTGCATCCATATCGCAAATGTGATTCATCGTTTTCATGCATCGCTTCTAGGAGCTTGTCTTTTTCCCAATCAGAAAACACCGTCTGAATAATTATTCACAAAGAAATGATGAGCCTGGCGTGCTCCTCCGACAGTAAGTCGTGTATATGCCTTCGTACTCTAAATATAAACCTTTTCAGGGCAAAAGTGACCTGTGTCTACAATTTTAACTCCAAGCTTCAAGTATCATTATACTGTGCTTTTCAGCACACACTTGAGTTTTTCCTAAATTCCTGAAATTATTGTTTCAAGTATGTGACGAGAACGAGTAGACAGCACGAAATAACTTTCTGTTGCAAGGGGGAAACAATGTGATGTAATGCTGATGTAGTTTACTAGCTCCTCTCTCCCAACTAATTGGGAAGGCTGGCCCTGGAAGATACCCCATCAGAATTGGGGTCCTGATATAGAAAAGGTCCTCCCACCATCACTTATCGGTCTAAAGCAGGGGTGTCCTTCATGGCTGGCTGGGGAATTCTGGGTGTTGAAGTCCACATGTCTTAAACTTGCCAAGATTGGACACCCCTGGACTAAAGAATGCGGAGAAACATTCTGAAGAAACACTAACAGAGAGGAAACAGTCAGTCTTACTTGATCCTTAACTGTTCATAAGAGTCTTTTCTGATGTACTACAGAGTGTGATCCAATGTAATACAGAGTTGGGTGTGCACATTTGTACACCAAGTTGGAATTCTTCTCACTGAATAATGAGGGAGTCAATCAGGCTCACATTAGAAGGGGAAAAAATACATCTCCTTTTGCTACCTGGATGGATGGCTAGTTATGATAGCTCCCTCACCTCCACCTCCTTCATGACAGAGGAAGCCTTTCTTCCCTGAGCCAAATTCATTCCTCAGGAGCTGTCAATCAGCAACTGCAGGCTATGGATGAGACTGATCCTCTATTCGCCCTTCTTTCTCTTTTCTTTAAAAAAAACACCAAACATTATTTCAGTTTAATTCAGTTTATTATGATCATAACTAGATTTCTGGCTAATTATATTAAACATTTTCCTCTTCTCTAGCTTTCTCGTTACCATTGTAACTGTGAACAGTCACTAAACAAGGTGGTCATTAAACAAGGATTATCTGTACCTTCTTTGAGATCGCTATATCTGTGTCAATAAGCGTTTGCTCCTGACATTCCAATGGCCACTAGATATTCTCCGATATAAAACCTCCAGATATGGATTAGAAAATATCAACATATTTAGACTGTTGCTGAAATGGATAAATTAACTTCTTTGATAGGGAAAAAACCCTCTTATCTACAGTTATTGCTGACTGGAAGCCTCCTATGGACTTTATGTATAAGGAAAATTTAGAAAATGAGCTTGTAACTTATGATTACACAGGATAGATTAACAGGATAGATAAAAAAAGAGGGTAATGTGATGTAACTTTAGAGACAGAGGTCAAAATATATTTGTGATTAATGTCTATGGAGATTCTCAGTCATGCAGATCATGGTTGCGCCAAAGGTGCTATTTTAAAAGGCAACTGAACTTCATTTTTCTACGATGTCCAGTTGCCTTTTGAAATAGCACCTTTGGAATATTTTTACTTATAACTGCTGTGAAATACATCAAAAGCCACTTACGGACTCTTTGCTACTGTCTATTAGTTTATGTTAGCTTTTATTTTTTGGTTTAAAAGTTTTAATAAAAACTACATTTTTAAAAAAGAAAACATGAAAATGATATCGTGTCAATGTAAGATTCTCAAAGTATGGCACATATTTAAAACTTAGATGAATTAAGAAGTAAAGATAAACAACACTACCATTTTGAGTTCAATTAGTTCTGTTAAAGCCGATTTTACAACTTCTTAAAAAACGGCTTCTTAGAAGTTTGTTTCACTTAAGTACCAGGGTACTGAATAACCTTGCTGATGGTCTGGTGCAATTCCTATCTTTGGAAAACCCTGGACAATAGATGAAGTATCAGGTTATTGGAGAAGAGCAAATGTCCTTATTTGCAAAAAGTGAAAAGGAAGAACCAGAAAATTTCAGACCAGTTAAGTAGAAATCAGCACAATTGGCCAGAATACTTTTTGTCACATAAGTTTTGTTTGGGGTACTTTGATTGAGTAAATACTTAGTAGATAGTGGGAATCATGTGGATGTAATATATCTTAACTTGAGTAAAGTGTTTGACAAAATGCTGTACCACATTCTCATTTGTAAGGTTGATACATATCTATTACAGCTAGCTTGAAAACAGTGTCAAAGATGTCCATCAATAATTGCTGAGAAAACTATCATTGTACAGGGGTTGGCTCTGGGCCTAATACATATCAACATTTTTTTAAAAAAAGTTTTGGATGAGAAAATAGAAGGACAGAGAACTTCTCATACTTGAATACTTTTAATACTAGAAGTTAAAACAGGATTGAGTTAAATTGTTATTTTCATCACCATTCTCTCTGATGAAAAAAAACAAAATGAAATTTAATAAAGACAAATGTAAAATTCTTCACATGAACAAGAAAAGAAATTGGGTGGGGGATATTTGGAAACAATATGTGTGAAAATGATTTGTAAGTTATCACAAGCTACAAATGAGTCAGCAGTATGCTCAGTTCTGGCATCCTAGTAAAAATTCAGAGTAAATAGAACACATGTAGAGAAAGAGGATGATCACAGGGCTGGAAATGAGTAATACTTGAGAAAATATTTAGCCTTCAGGAAAGTTGGTGTGGTGGGTGGATTATGATAACAACATTTCATAAATTAAAATAATTAATAATTAAAAAATTAAAATAAGCAAGAAAATGGTAAGAGAACATCTATCTGACCTTGACGAATATAAATCACCGGGACCCGACAGATTACTTCCCAGAGTTCTGAAGGAGCTGGCAGATGTTATATCAAAACCATTGCACCACATCTTTCACCAATCTGGAGCACCGGGGAAGTACCTGAGGATTGGGAAAGGGCTTGATGTGATTCCCATCTTCAAGAAAGGGGAAAAGGGGACCCAGAAAGCTACAGACCAATCAGTTTAACATCAATACCTGGGAAGATCCTAGAAAAGATAATCAAAAAGCAGATTGCGAACAACTAGAAGCAAACAAAGTTATAACTAGTTGCCAGCACGGGTTTGTTAAAAACAGATCATGCCAAATCAATCTTATTTTATTCTTCGACAAAGTGACTAAACTAGTAGACCAGTGAAATGCTGTGGCCGTAGTACACTTAGATTTCGGTAAGGTATTTGACAAAGTAGACCACAACCTACTCCTTGGTAAGCTAGAAAAAGGTGGAATAGATAACATCACCACCAGATGGATCTGTAGCTGGCTGGCAAACCATACTCAATGAGTAGTCCTCAAAGGCACTACATCCACATGGAGAGAAGTAAGCAGTGGAGTACAACAAGGTTCCGTCTTAGTCCCAGTACTCTTCAATAACTTCATAAACAACTTAGATGAGTGAATTGAAGGGGAACTCATCAAATTTGCAGATGACACCAAACTGGAAGGAGTAGCCAACACCCCAGAAGACAAACTCAGGATCCAAAAAGATCTTGACAAATTTGAACAATGGGTCCTATCCAACAAAATGAGTTTCAATGTGGAGAAAAGCAGTCTTACATTTGGGCAGGAAAAATCAAAGATACAAGTAAAGAATGGGTGAGACCTAGCTCAAAAACAATAACTGTGAGAGGGACCTTGGAGTCCTAGTGGACGATCACTTGACTATGAGCCAGCAGTGTGCAACAGCAACCAAAAAAGCTAATACAATCCTGGATTGTATAAACAGAGGCAGAGAATCAAGATCTTGCAAAGTATTAGTACCACTTTATAAAACCCTAGTAAGAGCACACTTGAAATATTGTAGCCAATTTTGGTCACCATATCACAAAAAAGATGTTGAGAGTCTGGAAAAAATTCAGAGAAGAGCAACTAAGATGATCAAAGGCCTGGAGACTAAAACATACAAAGAATGGCTACTTGGGTTTGGTTAGTCCAGGGGTCAGCAACCTGAAACAGTGAAAGAGCCACTCGGAACCGGTTCCCTCACAAAAGGAAAAACTGAGAGCCGAAAAAATTTGTGCGCATGCGCGTACATGCACACATGCGCAGAACAGGGTTTCACTGAAGAGTGGAGCCAAGGCGAGATATGCACCTACCCTGCATATTTGAATTGATTGGTAGAAATTGTTTAGTCCCACTTTTTTTTTTTGGACTGCACATGGCAGAGGACTGGGAGCCGCAGGAGACGGCTGAAAGAGCTGCATGCGGCTCCAGAGCCGCGGGTTGCAGACCTGTGGGCTAGTCTAAAGAAAAGTAGAAATAGGGGAGACATGATAGCAGTATTCCAGTATTTGAGGGGCTGCCACAAAGAAGAGGGGGTCATGTTATTCACCAAAGCACCAGAGGGAAGGACAAGAAACAATGGTTGGAAACTGATCTAAGAGAGAAGCAACCTGGAATTAAGGAGAAACTTCCTGACAGTGAGGACAATTAACCAGGGGAACAGCTTGCCTCCAGAAATCGTGGGCGCTCCACCACTGGAGATTTTTAAAAAGAGACTAGACATTCACCTGTCTGAGATGGTATAGGTTCTCCTGCTTGAGCAGGGGGCTGGACTAGAAGACCTCCAAGGTACCTTCCAGCTTAATTCTATTCTAAATATTTGAATACATATCACAACAAAAAAAGATCTGGTCTACAAAATATAAAATCTGGAAAATCATCTTTACATGAAAGCAGAGTCTGATTCAATGGTAGGAAAAAATACATTAACAATTGTAATCAACTATATAGAGAAGTAGTGAACTTCTATTCATTGGATGAATTCAAACAAGAATGACACAATAAATAGTAACCAAACTAGAATGCCAGTCAATGAAGGCTTCATGATCTACATCAGCTTTGATGTAGTCACCTTTCTGTTATGGTTTCTGCCACGTTAACCTCTCCATCTACACTAGAGATTTATCATGTACATTAAAAAAAATTCTTTCAGACATCCAACTCTTTGGGCACCATTTTCAGGACCAGATCCAGGTTGTTCCTTTTTACCCTTACTATTCATAGGAAGAAAAGTTTGTTCCAGATATTTTCTCATCTTGTTTCAGGTCTATTATTAGCTTGCTTATTCATGTTTCCATGAATAATTCTTAGAGAAATTTAGTCATAGTTGCATATCTAGCTATGGGCTTTTTGAGATATTAGCAGAAGCAGAACACTAATCTTCTTTCGAGTCTCTTTTGTTTCTCTTCTCCCTCTGAAAAATCTCTATTGTGTGGATGGAAGGAACTCACATCATCTTCTCTTCAGTGACCCTGAATCACCCTGGAACTATATCTCTTCAGCATCTCAATAAGGCCTAGCTCTAATTTTACCTGATAGCCATTTTCCTTCTTCTCCAGTTCCAAGACCACTACAGTATTAAATAATAACAATAGAGCTTGTACATGCAGTAGACCAAGAATTATTATGTACTTTCACAACTGCCATTAGTTGTGTGGAAGGAACTGGGAATTGGGGCTAGGCTGGGCAGGAAAAACATCTGGATACACATCCATAATGAGCTGCTCAACAGAGTGGAGGGAATATAACTGTCCTCTCCATAATAAAAAATGGAATAGACAATGAATTGTATAAATGTTTTATGGTTGTTCCAAACAAAGGCACTGAAAATCATAGTTTATGAGGTGGCATGGTCCAGATATTGTATTGCCTACCTGTTACTGTAAGATGATCCAACTTGCCCCTACATCCCTCAGAAATATATTGCTAAGAAAAAAGACAAGTAGAAAGCTATTTCATTATCATTCTGCAATTTCATCATCATTATCTCTTCTTCTGTTTCCACCCATCCTCTCCCTCACAGAAAAAAGCCCTAAATGGCATGGGCCCGGATTATCTAAGGGAACACCTGCTGCCAGCATCAATTTCCCATTGTCCTGTGCGCTCCCACAGGGAGGGCCTCCTCAGGGTACCGCCGGTCAAGGATTGCCGACGGGCGATCCACAGGGGGAGGGCGTTCTCTGTGGGCGCGCCTGCCCTATGGAATCAACTGCCAATGGAACTCCGGACTGCCCCCGACCTTCGTTCATTTCGCCGGGACCTAAAAACCTGGCTCTTTGAGCTATCTGGTCTGGACTGAGGGGTTTAATGTTTTTAAATTGTGATTTATTTTTTTGCGGCTAGACTTAATTTAATTTTATTTTAATTTTATATTGGATTGTTTTTAAATTTTGCCTTGTAAACCGCCCTGAGTCCTTTGGGAATAGGGTGGTATATAAACCAACCAACCAACCAACCAACCAACCAACCAACCAACCAACCAAATAAATAAATAAATAAATAAATAAATAAATAAATAAATAAATAAATAAATAAATAAATAAATAAATAAAAAGGCTATGGGTAATATGCTCAAAGAATGCAAAGACTTATAGGAGAGTTCACCTTTTCTGGGAAGTGGGATCGTTCTCTCCATCCTTTGGGACTATAGTGGACAAGTGTAATGTTTTTGACTCATTTGTTTATTTGGAATGAATCCTAATTAGTTTTAGGAGAAGTGTGGAGAACAAATCATGTTTTAGGTCATAGTTATGTGGAAATATTGACAATTCAAATGGGTTCATAAACTCTTAAGCACCACTGTGTGCTACTAGTATGAATATTGGTTTGAATTGTAAGACTGGTTTTTCTTTTCTTTTCTGAACAAGTTTCTGAAATATTATGCTAGGTGATAAGAAGTGCTAAGAATACCTTGGCTGGGGTAAGGTTCAGCCACGTATAATTGAGGGTGCTGATTTAGGATAGTCCTAGCCATAGGTATCCACATCCCTAACCATAATGATGCCTCAAAGACTAAATATGCATTGTGATGTCACAATGTCAATTCTCCCTTTTTCTTCTTCCATGGTGACATCACACGCAAGTATATGAGGGTGGAGATTGCCTCATAATGGCATGAGGTATCTTTTGTCACTTGGCTTCCCCCACTGCCATAGCTTTCTGTGGCTCTGAAGCAAGCCAATGCGTTCTTCCTGGCTGTGAGCTGGAAGAACTGAATAAAATGATGGTTTTCTGGGGTGGTGTCTGCATGCTGCCGCTTCTGTCGTCTTTGTGTGAGCACTGTGCTGCCACCACGTGGCTGTGTGGAGAAATCACAATGTGGGCAGTCAGACCCTCCTACCCTATGACGTATTTCCTTTCCCCTCCCCTTTCTGGGATGGACTTCCTCCTCCTTTGTCCCTAGAGAGCCATGCTTCATTAGCAGAAAACATGGGGTCCCAATATGCAGACCCTGGGAGCATTATCATCTTCTAACTATTCTGGATCGAAGCTGTTGTACTTTAATCTCTTGTAAGACTTCTATGGTCTATGCAAGCAGATATAATTAACCTTAACAGGTCTTTCCAGATAGTTTTGAACTCGTAGAAAACACCTTTATCATATAGAAATACCTTTATTGCACGTAAAGTCGAATACAGCAGGTGGATGCATTCAGATGACATTTGTACAGCATTTCCAAGATATTTCCAAGGTGTCCCCAAGGTTAGAAGATGATAATGCTCCCAGGGTCTGCATATTGGGACCCCATGTTTTCTGCTAATGAAGCACGGCTCTCTAGGGACAAAGGAGGAGGAAGTCCATCCCAGAAAGGGGAGGGGAAAGGAAATACATCATAGGGTAAGAGGGTCTGACTGCCCACATTGTGATTTCTCCACACAGCCACGTGGTGGCAGCACAAGCACCAAGGGAGCAACAACATCAAGCAACAGCTATCAGATCTGGGCTACGAATAGGATGCAGCATTTAGGATGGCCTGGGTTTTTTCTAGCTCAGAACTGATAGCCCTAGTTAAACGCAGTTTCTCTGTGTGATAGACCTCACTGAGTCTGAAGGCAGACCCGTTCTTCCTCAGCAATTGTTCTTTTGATGGTGGAGAGGAGAAGGGAAATGCATAAATCATCCTTCCTCAATATTAATACATTTGAACTGCTGGGAGTTTGGGAGATGCAGTACCAATTCATTTGGAGAACATCAGAATAACAGAGTTAGGAGGGACTGTGAAGTTTTCTTAGTCCAATCCCCTGCACAAGCAGGAGACGCTCTGCTGTGCCAAGTCTGCTGTTGTGAAGTATGCGAATGACACGTCAGTGGTGGGTCTTATCCAGGATGATAGGAAGATTCTTATAGGGAGGAGATGAAGGCTTTGGTGTACTGGTGCAATCAAAATAACCTGGTTTTGAATGTTAATAAAACAAAGAGATCATTGTTGATTTTAGAAAGGGCCGGCATAGTCAGTGGTGGGATTCAGCCAGTTCGCACCGGTTTGTCAGAATTGGTAACTAACTTTTGCTGAGTTCGGAGAAGTGGCTTAACGCACAGTGCTTCCGGAAATCCACTCTAGGCCTCGGACGTCTGGAGGAGGCCTCCCAGGCCTAGAACAGCCTACCAGAAGTGCATGGATGCCACTTCCAGAAGTCCATTCTAGGCCCCTAGAACAGCCTGCCAGAAGTGCATAGGTGCCACTTCTGGAAATCTGTTCTAGACCTCGGATGCCCAGGCCTGCATCCAATAAGAGAACCAGTTGTTCAGGTATTTGAATCCCACCACTGGGCATAGTCATACTCCACTTTGTATCAAGATTACAACAGTGGAAGTGGTCAATAATATTAAGTACCTGGGGGTGCAAATAACTAACAATCTGACTTGATCTCTTCATACGTTACCCTTAGTGAAGTGTGCAAACCAGCGTTTCCACCTCTTTCACCTTCTGTCCTGCCTACTTTTTACAGAGGCACAATTGAGAGCATTTTAACAATCTGCATCACTATTCGTTTTGGTGGTAGCAGAGCCTCAGATAGAAGGTCCATACAGAGAGTGGTAAGGACAGCTGAGAAATTCATAGGAAGCTCGCTTCCCATTATTCAGGATACTGCTTATAAGTGCTATGTGCTTAGAGCTCAGCTCGGAGCATTGTTACAGACCCCACACACCCCGCTTCATGTTCTGTTTCTGTTGCTCCCCTCTGGGTGGAGGTTTCGAAGTACTTTTAGCAGAACTACTAGATTCTGTAACAATTTTGTTCCTTATGCCATCCATCCTGTAAATTCGCAAGATTCTTTTTTTTCTGCGGAGGGGGGCATATACATGTACACATTCAAACTAGACTGTGATGTTTCTCTGTGTCATATATGTGTGGGGGGGTGGTTATATGCATAATGGCATTTTTGGAGAGCTGAATGGAACAAAATTTCATTTTAATGTATGCTGATTAGTGTACATTTAAAGTGACAATAAAGATTCTATTCTATTCTATTCTATTCTAGATAGAATAGATGATAGAGATGATGGATGGATGGATGGATGGATGGATGGATGGATGGATGGATAGATAGATAGATAGATAGATAGATAGATAGATAGATAGATAGATAGATAGATAGATAGATAGATAGATAGATAGATAGATAGATAGATAGGTCAGCTAGACAGACAGATGTCCCTTTTTTGAGTAAAGCATTTATATATATATATATATATATATATATATATATATATATATATATATATATATATATATATATATATATATATATATATATATATTTGTTTTCTAGACCTAGATATATATATATATATATATATAGACCTACATATATATATATATATATATATATATATATATATATATATATATATATATATATATATATATATATATATATATAGTTTTCGTAGATTCTCGCGGGTGTCTGTATGTGTAGGTCTAGAGTCTCGGGTTTCTTCCCGCGTTCCTTTCATCTTCAGAAAGTTGTGGCGACGTTTCGACGAAATCCCATCCGTCATCATCAGGCCGGAGTATTCCTCCTGCTGCTTTCAGGAGCAATGCGTGGTCTGTCTGTTCCTTTCCTTCTAACTGCCGGTGGGGCTGTGTTCCGACTGGGTGGAGGCGTGGCTGCTTTCTGATTGGGTGGGGGTGTCTTCCGACTGGGTGGAGGCGTGGTTGTCTTCTGATTGAGTGGAGGCGTGGCTGTCTTCTGATTGGGTGGATGTGTGGTTGTCTTCCGATTGAGTGGAGGCGTGGCTGTCTTCTGATTGGGTGGGGTGTGTTCTGAATGGGTGGGGTTTTTTGTTGTGTCAGGATATTACGACACAACAAAAAACCCCACCCATTCAGAACACACCCCACCCAATCAGAAGACAGCCACGCCTCCAACCAATCGGAAGACAACCACACATCCACCCAATCAGAAGACAGCCACGCCTCCACTCAATCAGAAGACAACCACGCCTCCACCCAGTCGGAAGACACCCCCACCCAATCAGAAAGCAGCCACGCCTCCACCCAGTCGGAACACAGCCCCACCGGCAGTTAGAAGGAAAGGAACAGACAGACCACGCATTGCTCCTGAAAGCAGCAGGAGGAATACTCCGGCCTGATGATGACGGATGGGATTTCGTCGAAACGTCACCACAACTTTCTGAAGATGAAAGGAACGCGGGAAGAAACCCGAGACTCTAGACCTACATATATATATATATATATATATATATATATATATATATATATATATATATATTCACGGGTATAGGTATGTAGGTCTTGGCGTATTCGGGTCTTTTCCCATGTAGGATTGAGGGTGTCTTGGCGACGTTTCGACGAGGTCCCACTCGTGATCTTCAGGCACCAGCCTGTGGCTTAGAGGTTAAAACAACTGCCTAATGTGCAATCGGCCCAGGTTCAAATCTCAGAAGGGTATGGCTGAGTGAGGAGAACAAATTAGTTTGAAATGGCCATATCAGTCTCCCTTTAATTCTTTGTTAGCAATCCAAAAAAAAATTACACAAATAATGAGTTGTCACAGTTTTGACTACAGCTTGTGGATGGCCTTAGGTTAGGCTGATACAGGCAATAAGGTTTGGCCCGTATTTGGGCCTGGCAAGGTATTCTAAAATACTTAACAAATACTTAACACACACACATACACATACACATATACATATACATATACATATACATATACATATACATATACATATATATATATATATATATATATATATACAGGGCTTTTTTTCTCATAGAACGCTGAGAACAGAGTTCCGGCACGCTCTGGTACTCTTTCAACCAACTGCAGCTAACATCTGTCTTATACTTTCCCTGGAAGTTTTCACCACACAAGGCAATAGAAATCTGTGGTTAAACTCCCATTCAAGCCCATTAAACTCTTATGTGCTAATGCACTGCATGGTGTTGTGCTCTTCATCTGTTTTACTGCTGTCTGCTACATAAAGCAGATTAGCGGATTCTGGGGCAGGGCCTGGGTTCCTGCAGAGCTTCCCCAAGCACCCAGAACAAATGTCAACGCAAAGCTTTTCCATCCTTGGGAGATTTCCTTTCTGGAAGTACCACAAATGTACAGTAGAGGGCATCAAACACCTGCCTTTGAGGACTTGGTCGTTTCAGTAAACTTCACAGTGCAGAAAAGTATCTCTTAAAAAAAAAAGTATTTCCCTTTTTAAACTGCCGTAACATTTCACAAGGGAAAGAGCAGAGGTGCAGTTATAGCTTTGAAGTAGGACATGATCTTTGGCTGGGATTACAAAATTAAAATACAGCAGTCTAGACTCTAGCCTGAAGTTGAGCTTAATATATCCATGGTAACAATTTGGAAGTTGTCTGGTAGCCAAGAAATTTTTATAGATATTATAAGAAACAAATACAGTACATGTTGTCCTCGACTTACAGCCATTCATTTAGTGACCATTTGAAGTTACAAGGGCACTAAAAAAGTGACTTATGACCGTTTTTACACAGCCGTTGCAGCATCCCCATGGTCATGTGATCAAAATTTGAACTCTTGGCAACTGACTCATATTTATGACGGCTGCAGTGTCCCAGGGTAATATGACCATTTTCTGAGCCCTTCTGACAAGCGAAGTCAATGAGAAAGCCAGATTCACCTAACAACTGTGTTACTAACTTAACAACTGCAGTGATTCATTAACAAATGTGACAACAAAACTCATAAAACAGGGCCAAATTCACTTAACAAACGTCTCGCTTAGCAACAAAAATTTTGGGCACCATTGTGGTCATAAATTGCGGACTGCCTATGTGCTACTATTTGCTGATCATTGTTTATCATCAAAAGCTATTTATTTCAAATGTCAGCAAATTAATATATGTTGGAGCAAAATTTACCCAAAAAAGAAAAAGCTTTGTTTTTCCCCTACTTTTTTTTAAAGTGCCTCTTTTGAACTGAACTGTGCTATGACACTGCCTGAATTTTATTTCTATAGAATATTCTGCCACATTTGATGGCAGCAGGCCTTCATAAATTTGGTACGTGCATAATATTTTCGTAACTATCCTGCCCTTTTCTCGTACAGTATCTCTTGTCTGGAACAATGTTCTACTTCGCTTAATGACAGGGGTTGCCTTGCCCCTTGAGGCCTAAATCAGAAAAAACTCTGAAACAGTCTGCTTTCTCTGCTTCAAGTTGACAGGAAAGACAACAACAAGGTTACACAACAGGCTAGAGAAACCCTGTGTCACCAATCTTCATTTGTTCAGAACAAAAGTCATACAAGTTGGTTCATATGACATCATTCAGATCAGCCAGTACAACTCTGGAGAACTTTTGAGAGCATGGCAAGGGACACTCTTGGCAAGCTTAAATCAGCCCAGGCAGATGTCCCCCCCCCACTTTATATTTTATTTGTTATTTATTTATTTTATTTTATTTTATATTTTATTTGTTAAGACAAATTTCATAAGATGACAAAGCCTATATTTTAGGAATATAATTCACACATCATACTGAGATCATTTAATAATAGTAGTAGTAATAGTAGTAGAGTTGGAAGGGACCTTTGAGGTCTTCTAGTCCAACCCCTTGCTCAGGCAGGAAACCCTATACCATTTCAGACAAATGGATGGCCAGTCTCTTGTTAAAAATTTCCAGCGTTGAAGCATTCACAACTTCTGGAGGCAAGTTGTTCCACTGGTTAATTGTTCTAACTGTCAGGAAATTTCTCCTTAGTTCTAGGTTGCTTCTCTCTTTGGTTAGTTTCCACCCATTGCTTCTATTTCACAAAATTACATATTATTTTGAAACCAGAAGAAAAACCATAATAGAATCACATAAATTCTTACCTCACAGTAAAAAGTCCGTCACTTTTTACAATACACATTGAGGAAACTAGTAGGCCCAAAGTTATATTTTCTGATGAATTAATTTCATGTTACCATTGATTTCCCAAAATTAGATATTCTAAATCTTTCACTGATCAAATAGAAAGGAAATTCTAACTTAAACTTCACTTTTTAAATACTGTATTTTATAAAGCTGCCTTACTGGTTTCTCTTTGAACATTTCTTTAAAGAAGCTGGAACTGCAAGTACCTCAGAGGTTGCTAAACCATCTGGGCCTTACTTCTTAGTTAATACATGTTTCTGTTGTATACATTGTCAAGTGTATGTAGAAGACAATTGAACTCAAAAGACAGTCTCTCAAAAGTCTCTCAATCTTTAATGATTGAAAGCAATCATTAAGATAAACTGATTTTAGCTCTTAATGCCTTATATAGTCCAATAAAACATCTTTCTCTCTGTTTTCATATTTGAATTACTCCACAATTCTGGGAAAACAGGCAAATACTTGGCTGGTTCTTGCATTTATTGCTAAATATAATTAATAAATAAATGAGTCTACATTCTCTGACTTTGAATTGGACTCCTTTCACTTCTTTCCACCAATAATTGTCCAGCATTCTACCTTTCCCTCTAGCTTTTACCGCGATAGGAGGTTTTTTTCAGCCTCAGTTTTCATTCTTCAATTTTTCAACCAAAATGCTTCCTGCTTGTCCAGAATGATTACTTTAATCTCAGTAAGTTTGTTCAAAGTCTTCCAGGGACCCTCTGCAGAATTTGGATTTTCTGCATGCGCCTGGTGATTCATCTTCAGTGCTTGGTTTTAGTAGCAGATTGAGTATATCCCCATCAGTTCTCACTTAAGGGCCATAAAAATTCACAGTCGTCTTTTGATAGCTGCGATTGCAAAGATTTTTTCCCAAAAGTCTCTAAGGCACAAATGTGAAACATCTGTACAGGACAGGGGATTGTCTCTCAGAGTAAGCACTGCAAGACAGATTAAGGAAGACAGTTTGGGGGCGGGGGGGGGGATATCAAGATAACCTAAGGAGCTGTCAACCTCTTCCCAAATGAATTGGTGTAATGTAGAGTAATCACCACCACTTTCAAAGAATAGCAGTCCTGTGCAGTATGGGTCCATCTTCTTTCTGACAACATAGAAGCAACAACATCATCCTCACAATGGAAATAGGAATACACTTAGGACAGCAAATGATATACTACCAAAGAAAAAAGGCAGAACATTTATTCACTTAGTGGCAACATCTACTGACCTTATCTGAAAGTGAAATAAAGTTGGGACTGGTTTGTGAGTGGATGGAGGATGGTAAAAGGATACCAGCTCTACGGGTTAATATTGCAAATGGGATTCCTCACGTGGGATCTAAGCAAGGGAAAATACACTGGGAACGGTGATGGAAGAAATGCCTGCCTTTTTAATTTGTCTCCCTCTTCTCTCCTTTAAGAGTGGTGTGTAAGTTTCCCTTCCAAAAGGATAGGAACCAAACTCAGATGAGAACACTTGTACGTTTTCACAGTCTTAATTTGATTCTCTCTTTTTTTATTTTAATTCCATTTATATCCCGCCCTTCTTCGAAGACTCAGGGCAGCTTACAAGCTTAGCAGTAGCCTTCATTCTATGTATATGCCTGCTTATTAGGGCTTTCACACACACACACCCAAGTGGCATTATTACAAAGTCAGCTTATTGCCCCCAACAATCTGGGTCCTCATTTTACCTACCTCGGAAGGATGGAAGGCTGAGTCAACCTTGAGCCTGGTGGGACTCGAACCTGCACTAATTGCAGGCAGCTGGTGTTACTTAAGGAGGCATTAGCCCACTGCTCCACCAAGGCTCTCCCATTTAATCCAACATTCCATGTGTAAACCTTAACATTAAAGATGCAAAAGTACAATATTTAGATTCTGGCAGGGTCACCTTAATGTTCATTGTACTGCAAGATCTTGGGTGCAACCCAGCTTTATTGTAACCTCTTGGTTTTGATGGGAAACGCTGAAAGTTAAGTTGGATTCTTTGAGTGATATATCCATAGGATTTAACACAATACAACTATATTATTTTAAAACTGTTGGAAGAATCACTCATTACCAAGATAGAACTTTTTTACCCCTCTTGTAAGCTGCCCAGAGCCACTGTAATGTAACAAATAAATCCGAAATAGCTCAGAATAACTTGGTCGGCAGCAGAATTACAAAACGGTGATTCTGTTTGGTTTTACAGGGACTTTCAGTCTTCACAGCTGGAAAAAAACGTTTCTGAAAAGTGCCACTAGGTGGCAGCCTCTCCCCGACTGAAGAAATAGTACTACCAATCAGCGTGTCTCGAATGAAAAATTCTATAAAGAGCTGTTCATTCCCTACCTTTCCAACTCTGGTTTGCACACTGGCCTTAACTACCAGAAAGTGTGACAACTTCAAGGTAATAGTGGGATCAAGGGCTGGTATCTAGGCTGATTTAATCAGCCCAGCCGTGGGGCGGGGAGGGGGAGGGAATGAGATGCACAGAAAAAAATAAGAGCATTTCAGTGGGGTGAGCTTAGCTCATACTTAACATTGCACTCACTCATAATGATAAAGCGTTACTGGAGAATGCAAAGCTTGCCTCTCCTTCCAGTGACAGTAGGAGGACAATATTGGAGAATGAGCAACCTGTTTATTGTCACTCTCCTCATCTGGCATCACTCATCATCGCCTTGCTGGCTTCGTTTAGGAATTCAATCTCTAGCCAAGAATGCAGTAAGTAAGTACCAGTCTCCAGTCCGTGCAAAGCAGTGAAACATTTTGGGTGGAGGAAGGAAGGGGAGAAATCCACCTGAGAATAATGAATGTAGATGAAGCACCAGATAGAGGCAGCGACATGGTTCCTTCCCCCCCTCCCCCCCCCCCCCGCTCAAGGGGACTGCTCCCTTCTGGCGTTGTCAGAAGCAAAACCAAAGTGGCGACAACAGTTTCGTGCTTTGGGATTCCAGAAGGCACCAAGCAGCTGGTCCTGACAGCTAGGCCCATGACCCGGCTGGTCTGAGAGACATCAAGAAAGCACTACAACCCCAGTCCCTCCATGTGTGCCAGGCAGTTGTGATTTATGCCCACCTAATTATGTCCAGGCAGTGGCTGAGGTAACACCGCTGCTGTGGCAACAACCTGACCTTCACTCCCGCCCAAAGAGACTCTTGGGAATGAGAAAGCAGTCTTCTTGGCTTGATGGGGGCCTGAAATATCATTACATTCTGCCTGTCCTTCAAGAGAGCTAAGAACGAGGTGGTTGTGTTTTTCAAGGTTGGGAGGAGACATCATCCCAACCAATACCCCTCTTCCCTAAATCTTTTATGTTGTTGTTGTTGTTAGCTGCGAAGTCGTGTCCGACCCATCGCGACCCTATGGACAACATAACTCCAGGCCTTTCTGTCCTCTACCATCTTCTGGAGTCCATTTAAGCTTACGCCTACTGCTTCAGTGACTCCATCCAGCCACCTCATTCTCTGTCGTCCCCTTCTTCTATTGCCCTCGATCTTTCCCAGCATTAGGCTTTTCTCCAGTGAGTCCTTCCTTCTCATTAGGTGGCCAAAGTATTTGAGTTTTAGCTTCAGGATCTGGATCTGGCCTTCTAAAGAGCAGTCAGGATTGATCTCCTCTAGGACTGACCGGTTTGATCGCCTTGCAGTCCAAGGGACTCGCAGGAGTCTTCTCCAGCACCATAGTTCAAAGGCCTCAATTCTTTGGCGCTCAGCCTTTCTTATGGTCCAACTTTCACTGCCATACATTGCAACTGGGAAGACCATAGCCTTGACTATACGCACTTTTGTTGACAGGGTGATGTCTCTGCTTTTTAGTGTGCTGTCTAGATTTGTCATGGCTTTCCTCCCCAGGAGCAAGCGTCTTTTAATTTCTTGGCTACAGTCCCCATCTGCAGTGATCTTGGAGCCCAGGAAAATAAAATCTGTCACTACCTCCATTTCTTCCCCATCTATTTGCCAGGAATTGAGAGGGCCAGATGCCATGATCTTGGTTTTCTTAATGTTAAGTTTCAACCCAAGTTTTGCACTCTCCTTCTTCACCCGCAACAAGAGGCTCTTTAGTTCTTCTTCACTTTCTGCCATTAGAGTGGTATCATCTGCGTATCTTAGGTTGTTGATATTTCTTCCGGCAATCTTAATTCCAACTTTTGATTCATCTAGCCCTGCCTTTCTCATGATGTGCTCTGCATATAAGTTAAATAGGCAGGGCGACAGTATACAGCCTTGCCGGACTCCTTTCCCAATTTTGAACCAATCAGTGGTTCCATGTCCAGTTCTCACTGTTGCTTCTTGACCCGCATACTGTATAGGTTTCTCAAGAGACAAATAAGATGGTCTGGTACTCCCATCTCTTTAAGAACTTGCCACAGTTTGTTATGATCCACACAATCAAAGGCTTTAGCATAGTCAATGAAGCAGAAGTAGATGTTTTTCTGGAACTCCCTAGCTTTCTCCATGATCCAGCGTATGTTGGCAATTTGATCTCTAGTTCCTCTGCCTCTTCGAAATCCTGCCTGTACCTCTGGTAGTTCTCGATCCACATACTGCTGAAGTCTAGCTTGTAGGATTTTAAGCATGACTTTACTAGCATGAGAAATGAGTGCAATGGTGCGATAGTTTGAACATTCTTTGGCACTGCCTTTCTTTGGAATTGGAATGTAAACTGATCTTTTCCAATCCTGTGGCCACTGTTGAGTTTTCCAAATTTGCTGGCAAATTGAGTGTAGCACTTTTACTGCACTGTCTTTTAAGATTTTGAATAGCTCAGATGGAATACTGTCACCTCCACTAGCTTTGTTGTTGCTCAGCTTTTCTAAGGCCCACTTCACTTCACATTCTAGGATGTCTGGCTCGAGGTCAGTGACCACCTCACTGTGATTATCAGGGACATTAAGCTCATTCTTGTATAGTTCTTCTGTGTAATTTTGCCACCTCTTCTTAATCTCTTCTGCCTCTGTTAGGTCCCTGCCATTTTGGTCCTTTATCATGCCCATTTTTGCATTAAACGTTCCCTTCATCTCTCCAATTTTCTTGAAAAGATCTCTGGTCCTCCCTATTCTATTGTTTTCTTCTATTTCTTTGCACTGTTCATTTAAGAAGGCATTCTTATCTCTTCTAGCTATTCTCTGGAATTCTGCATTCAATTGGGCATATCTATGTTTTTCTCCCTTGCCTTTCGCTTCCCTCCTTTCCTTAGCTATTTGCAAAGCTTCCTCAGACAGCCATTTTGCTTTCTTGCATTTCTTTTTCTTTGGGATGGTTTTGGTTGCTACCTGTTGTACAATGTCGCGAACCTCTGTCCATAGTTCTTCAGGCACTCTGTCTATCAGATCTAATTCCTTAAATCTATTTGTCACCTCTACTGTATATTCAACAGGGATATGATTTAATTCATACCTGAGTGGCCTAGTGCTTTCCCCTACTTTCTTCAGTTTAAGCTTAAACTTTGCAAGGAGAAGCTCATGGTCTGAGCCACAGTCAGCTCCTGGTCTTGTTTTTACTGACTGTATAGAGCTTCTCCATCTTTGGCTGCAGAGCATATAGTCAATCTGATTTCTGTGATGACCGTCTGGTGATGTCCATGTGTAGAGCCGTCTCTTGGGTTGTTGGAAAAGAGTGTTTGCTATGACCATCGTATTCTCTTGACAAAATTCTATCAGCCTGTGCCCTGCTTCATTTTGTACTCCAAGGCCAAACTTGCCTGTTATTCCGGTTATCTTTTGGCTTCCTACTTTAGCATTCCAATCCCCCATGATGATAAGGACATCATTTTTTGGTGTTAGTTCTATAAGGTGCTGTAGGGCTTCATAGAACCGGTCAATTTCATCCTCTTCAGCACTGGTGGTTGGGGCATAGACTTGGACTACTGTGATATTGAATGGTTTGCCTTGGATTCGAACTGAGATCATTCTGTCATTTTGAGGATTGTATCCCAGTATTGCTTTTCCTATTCTTTTATTGACTATGAAGGCTACTCCATTTCTTCTGAGGGATTCTTGCCCGCAGTAGTATACCTGATGGTCATCTGAATTAAATTCACCCATTCCTGTCCATTTTAGTTCGCTGATACCTAAGATGTCGATGTTCAGTCTTGTCATCTCTTCTTTGACCACGTCCAGCTTTCCTTGATTCATGGATCTTACATTCCAGGTTCCTATGGAGAAAAAATCTTTACAGCATCGGACTTTCCTTTCACCACCAGACACATCCACAGCTGAGCGTCCTTTCGGCTTTGGCCGTCGCTTCATTCTTTCTGGCGCTACTAGTACTAGCCCTCTGCTCTTCCCCAGTAGCATACTGGACGCCTTCCGACCTGAGGGGCTCATCTTCCAGCGTCATATCATTTTGCCTTTTGGTACTGTCCATAGGGTTTTCATGGCAAAGATACTGGAGTGGGTTGCCATTTCCTTCTCCAGTGGATCACGTTTTGTCAGAACTCTCGGCTATGACCTGTCCGTCTTGGGTGGCCCTGCACGGCATAGCTCATAGCTTCATTGAATTACGCAAGCCCCTTCACCACGACAAGGCAGTAATCCATGAAGGGGAAATCTTTTATATGTCCCCACATTCATGAATGGGATCCAGGCTGGAAGTCATGGAGGAGAGACAAAGGCGTGATAAGACAATTATTCGTTGGATTTAATGATGGCCAAAGGCAGGTTAGCCTGAAAACACATTTCAGAAGATGTGTTCTTTCCTGTGTAAGTGAGTTACAACATCCAGCAGCCCCTAACAATCTGGTCAAGGATGATTGACGTTTAGAATTGTAGTTCAGCAAAGTTGAGATGTTTCAAGTTCCTCATCCCTAAGAAACAGAAAAGATTGTTGCAAAGTATGGCTTGCCTTCTCTGCAAAGGCCCACTAAATGTGGGCTTAGGTAGATGCTTATAAAATTGTAAATGTTATGAAAAGGGAGATCAAACCACCTTTCTTTTCTACAATGCTAACAGTTAAGAGTCCTCCAGTAAATTGCATTAAGTCACACTTTCAATGGTTGCCATTTCTGAATTGGTATCCCTCACACGGATATGAAAATCTATAGGAGAATTGTATATTGCTTTTCAGTGGCTGCTTAAGAACAACATATACAGAGATTAGGGTATATAACAGCAAGAGAGATGCCCAGTTTCATCAATCCATCCATTTCATTCCATTTGTCTCCCATCCTAATTCAATCACATTGATTTGTGCTTTGTAAGCACAAATTTTGTGCTTTGTAAGCACAAATTACACATTGATTGTAAGACGCCCTGAGTCTTCGGAGCAGGGCGGGATATAAATTTTATTTTATTTATTTATTTTAATTCCAT
Organism: Vipera berus; assembly: GCF_964194415.1. Lineage (NCBI taxonomy): Eukaryota > Metazoa > Chordata > Lepidosauria > Squamata > Viperidae > Vipera > Vipera berus. Next base: position 140,131,977 of record NC_138203.1, on the reverse strand, counting down.
TTATATCCCGCCCTTCTCCGAACACTCAGAGCGGCTTACAAGCTTAGCAGTAGCTAAGCTTAAAAAAAAAATAAAAAAATAAATCAGGACTCCTGGTGGTGAGTGTAATAATTAAACCACCATGGTAGGTACAGAAACAGCCCACATATAAGTTAAGAAAAAAGTCATAACTAATCTAACTAATGGGACATATCCCACCGTCGTTAGTCACTATCGATCAACGCACAACAGTCTTAATCCATATGCTAATGTTCTGCTTGCCGTGCAGAAGGCTCCAGGTTTGGCGGGTCGAATCCCGAGTGCCGTGTAGCAGAGTGAGCGCCTGTTACTCGTCCCAGCTTCTGCCAACCTAGCAGTTCGAAAGCATGTAAAAATGCAAGTAGAAAAATAGGGACCACTACGGTGGGAAGGTAACAGCGTTCCGTGCGCCTTTGGCGTCTAGTCATGCCGGCCACATGACCACGGAGAGGTCCTCGAACAAGCGCTGGCTCTTCGGCTTTGAAACGGAGATGAGCACCGGCCCCTAGAGTCGGAAACGACTAGCACGCGTGTGCGGGGGAACCTTTACCTATGAAATGGTTCAGCAGGCAGAAATGCTGACAGGATTAGGGGCAGCTGGCCCCCAGTCCAGTGGTGGGATTCAAATATGTGAACAACCGGTTCTCTGTGTGGTTGCCGCTTCCGGAAGTCCATTCTGGGCCTGGGCAACAAACAAATAGGTACCGGTTCTGCTGAACTGGTGCAAACTGGCTGAATCCCACCACTGCCTCAGTCCAAGTAGATCACTTTGAGTTAGATGGACAAACAGCCAAAGCGGGGTGAGGTAGCCATCTTTTATTAATTAGCAGAAATCTGTCTACGTGCTGCCCCACAATTGGTCTATCTTTTCCAATTAGGATCTATTTTGAATACCAGCAAGGAATCCATGAGAAAGAGATGCATCTCATGTGGGAATTTTTCGAAGAAAATTCATATTTTGCAAGCCTCCCATGAAATATTAAACCATGCTGGTATAAGGTTGAAGATTTAAAAATAAAACATGAGTAAATAATTTCAGGGGATTTCAATATGCTTAATGTCGAAGTCCCTGTCTCCACAAATGAACCTACACTGGAAGAGGTCCAATGTGCCTTGGCTTGGGAATAACCTAAATTCAGGTTGGTTTACATAACTGTTGAATAATGTAACAAAAATGCAATGGGAGAATGTTAGTTTAGCTCCAGGTCTTCCAAACTGCCCACAATTTATAACCATTTTCTTCTGGCTTCATAAACTTATTATTAGATGTGTCTATCTGGCCTTTTAAACAACTGTCACAATCTGCGGCCATTTGCTACGCTGGCTGAGGCTCATGGGAGCCGGAATCCAATATCTGAAGCCCAGCAACATCCACTGGCCTATTTCACCAGACCTCCAAGAGGTTTGTCTGTTCCCAACAAAAATCTGCAATTCTAAGCCCCAGTCTGGAATGGGCTAATCTTCGTGCCTATATGCTTTTCATATCTTGCAAGAATTACATGTAGCTAACCCTGCCTTAGGCACAAAGCCACCTGGATGATCTGGGGCCAGATCCTCTCTCTCCACCCCAGGAAGCAGTCAAGGGCAAACCACTTCCGGAAAACCTGGCCAAGAAAACTGCAGGGACCAATCCAGACAGTCAGCAGGAGTCAATATTGACAGGAAGGTACGAAAAACAAACCATCTATCACCTGATGTGTGAAGGATTTCATAGAAGACAATGATGATTATGATGAGGATAATGATAAGACCAAAAATTGTGCTTCAAAGACAGGGAAAGCTGATGATAGGCAATGTTCTGTTCAATCAGTCTTTTGTTCATTTATAATCCCTATACTGTATGTATACGGTTTTATTCTTAAAAAAAATATTTACAGGAAGATTAAAAACTAATGCAAACTAATATAAAGCAAGAGAAACAAAAGAAATATTAAAGAGAAAGGCAAAAATGCGAGGTAGGGGGAAAAATAGAAAAGAAGGATAAAAGATACAATGAAGTAGCTTCCGATCTTTACAGCATTTATAAGTACAATTATAAATTTGCCTCTTACTCCGCGGCTACAACATAATTCTGTTCTATCTATCATCAATTCTGTCTAATCATCAGTTCCATAAATCATACCTCTCAGAAGGATTCGTAATGTACAAAGGCATTATTTACGTTTAAACTGCATAAAATATGACTAGAGCCTGCAGGCTGAGCGAGGGGTTCCTGCTGTATTTCAGCACCTATTTGCAAACGGGGAAAAATCCCAGCTAAAAAACAATGCTCAGGGCAACTTGTGTTGCTGCTCCACCTTGGGTGGCCAATAGGTGTCGCCCTTTCCCCGCTAGGCTCAGCCCAGGTGGCAGAGAGCGGCACCCATTCCCCATGCCAGGCAGAGCATGGTGCCCGTTATTTATACCTTTAATGGCTGCCGTGCCATCTGCTTGGCTCGCATTAGCAATGCACGGCAAAGACATATTTCACTGGTAACATCGGAATGATTGTGCTGAGTGCCTCACAAGCTATGAATCTGCAGATGCACTGCTCTCCATCATTGCAAGTCTGGAGCAAATGATACTGCCCTGGACCCCCCCCCTCCCCCAGCAGTGCCCAGAGCCCCCTCCCACTCACCCCATATATAGGGGACTCACTGATAAGTGCAGGATTCCTACCCCAAGGATGTCAAGGAAGAAGTGAAGGTAGCCAAATCTGCAAAACAGCATCCTGTGCCCAGAGATGGGCTTTTTTGTAAAATCTAAACATGGAGAAGGATTTATATTTGGGGCCAGACAAACTGACCAGCTACTTATCCATTAAAATCTATTGAGGGCTCAGGTTGAGACCTGAGGGATATTGGATCCAGACCACTTCAGGTGCTAATCTTTCAACTCCATCTAAATGAGATTGGATATCTGAGAAGATCAGCAGTTTTTAATGGGATGGCTGGGTGTTGTGTCTACAGGTAGTCCTCGATTGTACGGATACAAATGAGCCCAAAATTTCTGTTGCTAAGTGAGATACAGTCCTTGTTAAATGGGTTTTGCCCCATTTTACAACCTTTCTTGCCACCATCGTTAGGCCAATCGCTGCAGTTGCTAAGTTAGCAACAAGGTTGTTAATTGAATCTGGCTTCCCCTTTGACTTTGCTTATCAGAAGGTGGCAAAAGGAGAACATTCAGAGTTTGCCCTTGGGCACTAATTTGTCTCCAGATGCTGTTGGTAACCTCCTAGTTCTTGTACCACTTGACTTTTTAACAAAAAATAAATAAACAGGAAGTGGCCTGGGTGTTTGCAAGGAGGGGATCATACAAGTCATCATAATAGCCAAAACATGTGATGGAAGGCCTGTCCTTTTTCACGTGCAATCATATGGCTGAGGCTGTCATCTTGACTTTTTTTGCCTCCATGCAGACCCTTGTGACTGGCATGCCATGAAGCAAGACCCCCAGCTTCTGACACCCTAATCTCCTTACAGTAATGCTTTGGGCCCTCAAAGTGCTATGGGAATAGTTCAGGGCAACATGAGGGATTGGTCTGCCTCCAGGGAAATGAGCGTTATGTAACTAGTTTCATGAACAAACAAGGGAGCCATTTTGTAAGTGTGCCCCTAGCTTTCAAAATTCCCTCTGGGTCTCATTCCCAAAATATTACCTATCCTGCATTCATTGAAAACCTGGCTTCGTTGATTTTGGTTTAATGTTTTGTGTGAACATAGCCTTTTGCCGTTTGCAGACCCTTGGTGTAATTTGCGAACATCATCGATTGTAGCATATTCTTCAAGCTATGGTGACCAAACCATAGTAAATAGAGTTATACTCAACTATGATTAAGACTTGGAGGAGGGGGGAACCTTTACCACAAAGGAAAGGATAGACATGTGGACAGAAGGAAGCAACTGCAGAATGCACTTGTCATGTCATTTATATATTCGGTAAATTCATCCAATACATATCTTGCATATAGGATGGTGAATTGCATTCTTGTTCCTTCTCCTTATTTTACATAAAAGAACTCTGTGAGGTAGTTTAAGCCATCCAAGGCCTCCAATGAGATTTTTTTTGTCTCGGTGAAGAATTTAAACAGGGGCTTAATCTACAACTCTATCACATCGGCATTGAGGCAATTTTTTCTCCAGTGACCTTGACTTTCAGTTTAAGTGAGAATAATGAATTTAAAGCATGATAAATAAACTCAGGGCTTTTTTTCTCATAGAACGCTCAGGCGTTCCAGCACTTTTTTTTTTGCAAAAAAAAAAAAGCTCCCTCTATTGGCTTTAGTAGTAGGCAATCTTGGCTCTTTTTTATGACTTGTGGACTTCAACTCCCAGAAATCCTGAGCCAGTCACGCTGAGGGGAAACAGAGATGTTTCCAAGCTGAGCCATGCTGGCTCAGGAATTCTGGGAGTTGAAGTCCTTGATTCATAAAAGAGCCAAGGTTGCCTACTCTTCACTAGAGGAGTACATTAAAATTATTTACAAGGTTATTTCTTTAGGAACTAAACTTTTAGTATCTAAAACAGCTAATTCAAAAAAGCCAACAGGAAAGAACCTCAGATTTTTCATCTGCTTCTGTCTTTTGGAAGGTGAAATTAGATAACAAAATAATCTATTTCCTATGTTAACATCTCTGCAATGAAATCAATAAAGGTAACAGGAAAGAAATGAGAAACATTTTTCTCAATGTAATATGTCTAATTTAGCTGATGCTAGAAAAAAAGTATCTTTTGTACATACTCTTGAAAACTATTTTGAATCTAACCATCTATTACAACTAAACCACTTTAAATGAAACAATTCTTAAGAATGAAATATTCTTAATTTGGACTTTACTTTTACTGTTTGGACTGTTGTGTGTTTTGAAAAATAGATTATTTAGAATCTAGTTATGTTGCACTTCAGCCTTTAAATAATTAACCTAGTATATACATAACAACATATGATGTTTTCCATGGTGAGCTTAACATCAATAACAACATTTATTAAAAAGGCTAAAATAATTTCTGGTGGTATTATCTGTACATTAAAATTTTGTTTAGTCACAATCTTTCACTTTTCACATTCTGGACAAGCAGAATCCTAGCAATAGATGTTACATAAGTGCATAAGCGTAGTCAGTAGCATATGCCTTTTTAAAAATATCAAACATGCAAAGAAACAAAAACAAGTCCAAAATATCTGTATTACATCCAGAAATGCCAACTTTGCAACCAATATTTCTCATCCATAACTATGGCACCCTAAGGATACCTGTCTACGTGCAAATGCTTCTCTGGGATCAGTAACGCAGCAGGGATTGCTTTTTCCTTCCCAGTAACAGATTGCTGGGAAATACCAAACATGGCCTTGAGAATTCCAATGTTTGTTACAAATTTTTCTGGATGTGGTTGGAAAGAGGCTGTTTGGCACCGGAGACCACTGCCACGAGGAACACAGCTCTGGGTCGGGGTTTGGAGCAGCTCCGGGTGGGGGCTGAGCACGGGCCACAGCGTGGCAACTGTGGGGAGGGGAATCCCCACGGTGGCTGTGGGGAGGGGAATCCCCACGGTGGCTGTGGGGAGGGGAATCCCCACGGCATGTGGTTCCGAGCCGCAGGGGTGGGGGTGCAAAGGACCAGCGGTGACGCCGTAGCAAGACACCGGCATCGCTCCCAGTGACAGCACCTCTGAGTTCCAACACCTTTTTTTTTTTAGGAAAAAAGCACTGAATAAACTAGTAAGCACTGAATAAACTAGCACGTGCTGTTCTGAACCAGCCCTCTTCTGGCCTTGTAATAAGGCAAACCCCTATTCAGAAAGAAGAGACTGGAGAGCGTCCAAGGCTAAAAGGCATCTGCCAAGATTTATTACGCAGTTAACAAAAACACTAGAGCTTGTCTTCTCAAGCGGAAAAGTTGCTTTCAGCAACCAGCCCCTCCCCAAACACTCCTTTTATAGAGAGCTCAGGGCGTGGTCTCCCTGTGCCTCCTCCCGAGGAGTCATGCAGCCTTTCTTTGTTTGTTCCTGCTCGACTGCCTCCTGCGTCGGGCGTCCTTGAACAGGGCCAGCTGTGGGTCATCTTCCTCCGCACTCTCGGGCTCACGCAGCTGAGAAGAGGTCCCCGGCTGAGGGCTCTGCAAAGCCTCCAAACCGTCATCAGCCGGTTCGTTTCCCTCCTCTCCCTCATCTGAGTCATCCGATACATCGGAGCCGGCTGTCGGACCCACAGGCTGGCCCTGAGTCACAACACGTGCGTGCGGGGGAACCTTTACCTTTACCTAAACTAGTAAGTAAATAAAAGATAGATAGATAGATAGATAGATAGATAGATAGATAGATAGATAGATAGATAGATAGATAGATAGGTAGGTAGGTAGGTAGGTAGGTAGGTAGGTAGGTAGGTAGGTAGATAGATAGATAGATAGATAGATAGATAGATAGATAGATAGATAGATAGATAGATAGATAGATAGATAGATAGATGGATGGATGCTTTGAATTCTGATTGCCCTGAAGCCACTGGGAAAAGTTCTCAGGAATTTTTATTTTTTGTCTCCCACGTCTTAGCTTAAACAAGCAATGCCTCCAAAGATAGAAATTCTCCTCTTGTTTCAGTAATTTTCTTACTGCCACCCAATTAGCCCAGTAAGAAGCAGCTATCGCTCCCCCTCCCCCCCACCCAAAGGTGGGCTATGCATCAATAAACAATTCTAGCAAGCAAAAAGAATGATTCATAGATGCTCCTGAGAGGGTTACAGAGATGTAATAGAGATGAATATGGGCATGTCATTTCAAAACTTTCCAGATGGCTGTAAACTAGAATTATAAGCAAACTCTCTGACAATAGGTTGATTGCTTATCGCTTACCCGTGGTCTGCTGGTTTATTGGCAACGTATGGGAGCTGTTGCTGCCAGACCTGCCCCTAATACATTGCTTCAAATAAACAATGGCTCTGAAAAGGCCCACTTACATGATTGCAACTGAAAGAATTCCTTGCTGGGGATTTTCTCTCAATAGGTTTCTGTTGCCAGACGCTGTTGGGGCAAAGAGAAAAGGCAATCAGGAGGTAACAAGGTTAGGTTTTGATGAAGAGGGAGTGCATTATCAGGATAGTTAGATCACCTCGGCTTCAACCACACCACAGGAAGCCATGGGAAAAAACCCAAATTGTGCGAGTATTGGAATTTAAGAAGCTGCCTTATACCAGAGTGTGCTGTTGATTTAACCATGTGTTTCCTAATCTGACAGGGCCAAGACTTTAGATAGATAGTTTTTTCATAAGCAGATTCTATTACCCAGGTTCTTTTGAGGCTGAATCTTTTCCTGTCGCCCTACCAATGTAATCAATCCCGAGGCTAAAAAAAACAAAACACCTTTCTCTTCTTGAAGAGTATCTTTGCAGCTCATTGTGAGATCCCATATCCATTGTAATTAGCCTAAGCGCATACACATTCATTTTCTATGCTATCAACTTTTTTAAAAAAAATCCCCTAGGAGGAAAAAAAAATGCAGGCCAATTCCCTAGTTTTGAGATAAGCTTTTCCAGCTTGGTCTTCTGGTTTTTAGAATTACTAGCCAATGTGGAGGCTAAGGATGGCTAGGGGAACAAGGACGCCAGGTCGAGGAAGGCTAGCATCAATGATATTCCTCAGAATGTTTTTGGACCCCACTGGGGAGGAAAGATCATTGAAGAATGATCAAGAACCTCCTAGATTCATTGAACAAGATGGCAAGGCCCATATTCATCTCTTTTCTTCCTGGAAATGGCCATATCCACCCTGGTAGCCATTTTGCAAATGAGCAAATTCTTTCTATGGCTCTAGGTTATGAGATTGCCTTCGGTATACCCTCAAAACTATTGGCTCAAAAAGGTAATGTGAACTTCATTTTCACCTAACTGTGAATATGATATCTAAAAAAGGATGGGGTGCAATTCAATGCTTTGTATCATATTTACATTGGACAATAGAAGTTTTGTGTTTCCCCTCCAGACCTCTTCGACTGGCATGCTTTTTGTAACATGCTGCTCCTTTCTGTTCAGGAAAATAAAAAACTCAGCCTGCTTCTGAGCCATCTTGATGACAGTTTTACTATACAGCATTCCATTCCAGAGTCCTATCAGTCAAAGCAGATTCTCTCTCTCTCTCCCTCCCTCCCTCCCTCTGTGTGTGTGTGTGTGTGTGTGTGTGTGTGTTTGTGTTCTGCCACCAGATCTGACTCTGTCCCAATTCTACAGAAAATGGGGAAATCTGATTTTTACCCAACCAATTTTGCAGGGTCAAGGAATTGGTGCCCTGGTGTGCCGTAATTCCTTAGAGTGCTCAAACATTCCTTTCTCTTAGCTTGGATAATGTTTAACACATTCCCAGGTTGGGGGGAAAAATATCTCCAAGGAGATATATAAGATGGAGGGAACAGAAGAAAGGATGCAAAAATGTGGTCTGTGTGTTGGAAGTTCCAAAAAGTGGCCATCCTTGCTCTTTGAAATTATTTAATTTAAGTATTTAAGGTCTGAAACATGCTGATTACCATGCCTCGTTTGGCTTGCCAGAGAGCAGATTAGGTAGGAATTCTATACCCATGCAGACATGCATTGGCTATCTTCCTCAAATCCTTCCCTTTCCCGTCCTGTATTAATTGAAAGAGAAAGTCAGTTTGGTGTAGTGGCTAGAACTGTGAATTTTAGTCCCATCGTAGGCACAAAGCCAGTTGGGTAACTTTGGGCCAGTCCCTATTTTATCCCAAGGAAAGAGATAAAACCAATCCATTTCTGATAACCTTGCCAGGAAAACTGCACGAACCTGTGCAGACAGTTCTCTGGGATTAACACTGAGTTAAAAGCATCAAAGCAATTAATCTAAGGGCAGATGATGGTGCTTCTGAGGTCAAGAAGCAGCCCAGAGTGAGGCAAAGTCAGGCTGGGATAGTTCAGCCTATCCCAACCCGACACCCTCCAAGGCACTGGGACTGCCACTCTCCAATTCCCAGCCAGCCCAGGAATCCCTCCAACCTGCCTAGTGGACTCTAGTTGGGAAACACCAATCCAGCTCCATGTCTCCCTGTGACACGGCCAGTCTTGGCTTTAAGGAATCTGGGATTAAAAAAAAACCATATGGAATTCACTAGCTTCCCTAATCCTACTGTAGTTGTTCTCAGTCTAAATATATGAAGACGATTCATGGCACTGAAAAGACAAAATGGCTGCTTCCCATTCCCACATCCTCAAATAAAAGGAGCGCCTGGATGCCCTGCAAGGATCTGGGATTTACTTTAATAACCCTGCCTTCCTTTCTGTTCATCTCTTCTCCCCTCACTGGGTCTAGTTATGGGTGAGATTAGGCTCATCTTACTTGGCTAGGCCTAAAAACTTCCACACTTTGAATGTTTGAGGCCGAGAAACACAATTTACGGCGAAAGAAGAATAGACAAGCATAATCAGAGGCTTTGAAAGGGGAGAAATTCCATAATTCCCTTGGCTCCTTGACAGGAAGCAAAAGTTTTGTGTCTGACAGCCAAAAGTCTATAAAATCCAGTTCTTTGGGGTCAAGATGCAATCGGAGAAGGCATTGGTAGAGCTCCTGGGGGGTGGGGGAGTGGAGAGGGGATTAATGAAAGAGAACTTCAAGCCAGTTCTGACAGGGTAGCTCTGAATGATCCAAGCAGGTATTTCGGTGTCATTCCAATAACCCCTTTAAAAAAGAAACATAATGTGCTAATGTGCCTTCCATCTCTTCCTTTGGCAATGGCTAACCTGCCTGCCTTTGACTAAATAGCCTGAATCCTTTAAAGTTTTTTTACATGTATCCTTTTGTTTATTAGATTTTTTTTTAAAAAAATCCCGTCTTTATTTATCGGTAACTCAGGGCAGTGAACGCACCTAATACCTCTTCCTACTCTATTTTCCCCACAACAACACTGCAAGGTGGATTGGTCTGAGAGAGAATGACTGGCCCAAAGTCACCCAGCTGGCTTTCATGCTTTAAGGCAGAGCTAGAACTCATAGTGTCCTGGCTTCTAGGCCAGCATCTTCACCGCTACACCAAACTGGGGGCGAATTATTTCCCCTGATTAATCCAGTTTAATACTTCATAATAATAAATGCAACACCTTCATAGCCTTGGTGTGAACCAGAGGTAACATCCCACTTTTTGGCCATTCTGGCTGGGAATTGTGGGAGTTGTAGTTCCACCAGACTGGCATATATTTAATTCAGAAGTAGGGTTCATCATGTCATGGTGGGTTCCAAGGTTAAATTCCACACGTGGGCAACAATTTTAGCAAGACTTTTTTTTAAAAAAAAGCATAATGCAGATAAAGCACAAGGCAAGCAAGGGAGATGGACTGATGAACTCATCTGATGCCAATGATTCTCAGCTTTAAGTGGCAAGTATATGGAAGGCTGGGTTGTCTAGCCTTGTGCGGGGAGGGGAGGGCGGGGGAAAACACAGTGGGGTTTTCTCTGATTCATCCCTTCTCCTGCAGGCGATGACCCCACTTTGGTTGCTCTTTTGGGGGTCTTCCCCTTCTCCCTCTTGCAGTAGGTTTTAACAGAATAACAAGAGTTGAAAGGGACCTTGAAGGTCTTCTAGTCCAGCCCCCTGCTTAAGCAGGAAACCTTATATAACATTTCAGACAAGTAGTTGTCCAGCCTCTTCTTAAAAGCCCCCATGATTTCTGAAGGCAAGCTGTTCCACTGGTTAATTTTTCTCACAGTTTTCAGGCAACATAGTGGGCTGGAGGGAAGAGGAGTAATACACCAGAAAAATCACGCCCTTGTCCTCTTTCAGAGAAACTCCACAAAAAATTAATAGAAATTCGGATCAATTTCTTTCTTTCCAGCCCATCAGAAAATTTTTTTTGGGGGGTGGGATTTTGTGTAAACTGTAAAGGGACTCTGTCCATCTGTCAGCAAAACGAAACTTAAAGGGGCCACCAATAAGAGAAGCCAGGAAAAGAAAGAGTGAGTTTCTTTCTTATTTACTTGGATTTATACGGCTGCTCTTCTCACCACAGCGACTTTGGCCTGACGTAAAAGCTCAGTGCAAAGTAACAATAGATAAATAGCATATAGTAGCAAAATAATACCTCTATGGATGCCTCTGGAGGAGGCCTCGGTTCACAATGATGCTGACGGTTCTATTCTCCTTTCCAATAGTGGGATTTAAATCTGAGGTCTTTTCAAGGGATTAGGAAGTCTTGTTCTGCAGATTTCCCCTAGTAGTTTAATAAAATACTAAAGTAACAAAAAGTAAGTGCCATTTTCCCCCTTATCTTTGCACACCAAAGCAGGCTACACATATGGATGAACAGGGCTAGGTTAAGTGGAGAATAAGACCCAAATTAACCAGTTGAATAACTCACAAGCTGCTTCTCTCCTTGAATACTCCTAAGAGTGGAGTATTCTGATTATGGTTATTTTATCCCACCTTTTTTATATATAATTCAAGATGCCGAACATACCCAATAATGGTTCCAAAATGACTTTTGAAGGAAGAAAATGGATTTAAAAGATGTCATCCATGAAATTATTTATTTGGTGATGGTATTCCAGAATTTCAGTGCTATTCTCCAACCTGTCCAAAAATGAGTCAAAAGATCCCTTGAGCTGGGTATCATGTTATGCTCATCCATAACATGGTTTATTGTGTTTGAATGTAGCTTTTTAATTTTTTAATGTATTTATTCATTGTTGTCCCACATTATTTTTATAAGTAACTCAAGGCAATGGACATACTTAATACTCTTTCCTCTTCTTGTTGTCCCCACAACCACAACCCTGGGAGGCAAGTTGAGCTGAAAGCGACAGCCCCAAAGTCACCCAACTGGCTGTTATACTAATCCAATCACTGAAGTATACAAAGCACTCATTATAATTGTGCCTGCTAGTATTATTAAATCTTATTAGGTTAACCAAGATTAACCAAATCAGAGCTCAGCAGAATGTTTGAACCATAGATATGTGGTATATGAATCCAACCATCTTGGAATCTTGCATAAATTATGACTTAGCATTACTGTATGTAATGTAATTTTATATATATATAAACCAAGCTACTATAACATATTCAATAAACCGCAATTAAAATAAACTATAATTTAATGTCATATATGAATCGAGTTTGGGTCATAAACTTTGTGTTCTGTTCCTAAACTCTGGATTTTTTTTTCCTGTTCCAGAAATACAAAAGCAACAATAGAATGCCTTTTTCCCTCGCTTTCTTGCCACTTTAGCCCCATGTCCTGGTATGAACGTTTGTATTGGCCTACAGGGCCTGTGTGTCTTGGATCAGGCCAATGCGATGTTTGCTTCAGTTGGATTACGTTCTGCTGGCAAACCTGTGCAAGCTTTGGAAGACTCCAGAGTTCTTCAAGAGGCTCTGTGGTCCCAGACATCTGGCAAGACATATGCAGAAAACAGTGGTGCTAAACAATCTCTGAGGAAAAACTCACCAGGCGAGCAGGGAGGTGGGTGTATGTGTTTGACTGCAATTCAAAAACTTTGTTGATGTCCTAGGAGCAGAGGACACAAAACTAAGTAGGTCAGATATTTTGCAAGTACAATTTTTTAAAAACAACAACAACAATCTTCTATTAACTATTTACTAGAGGGTGCTTTTACTACTTTGAGAAATGAGGCCCTTTTTATGTATCTTACCTGCTTCCAGTCCATATTCTCCATTCATCCACCCTTTACTTTTCATATTTGGCCCCCAGGCAGATAAGCAGACATCCAAGCTAAAACTCTGAGCTGTAGCCCACCTTCCATTTTCGCAGTATTGTCTTATGGGACCCATCAAAGGCCCAGAAGCATTCTTGAAAGTAGAAATGGCTGGTTCACTTTGCAACTTGTTTAAGAAAAACAGACTGAACAAGCAGGTGGATCAGGAAGGCTGATAGAGCCAAGGGAAGTATTGGGGGATCCAGCAGTGTCCCCCCCCCCGCCGCCCATTTTCCAAGCCAGCTTGTTTGAGGTCTCTCTCCATATTTTACAGTTTGGGGACCAGAAGGAGTGGCCCTCCCTCTCTTGTGATCAAACAAGGGAACAATCTGCTTGCTGCCGGTAGAGCTACATTAAGCTGTTTTTATTTTCCTAGACCTCCTAAATTGATTTTAACACAGTTATTTATTGCTGTTTTATCTTATTTTTATAGATAGATGCGTTATTCTAGTTTAGTGGCATGGTGTAGTTTTATAATTGCACACCACCTCAGATTTATTTTATTTTATTTTAATCCCATTTATATCCCGCCCTTCTCCGAAGACTCAGGGCGGCTTACAATCTAAGCACAAATCAAATGTGCTTAGCAATAGCCTTCATTCTATGTATATGCCTGCTTATTAGGGCTTTCGCCCCCCCCCCCAAGCGGCATTATTACAAAGTCAGCTTATTGCCCCCAACAATCTGGGTCCTCATTTTACCTACCTCGGAAGGATGGAAGGCTGAGTCATTTGAGCATCCCAGAATTGGTGGCACAAAAAATAAAAAATATTTAAAATATATTATTACCAAGGGGGGGATAAAACAATACCTAAAGCCGGGTTAGAAATCCTGCCCTTAAGCCTTTGATTGCAGGAATTTAGTTGCTCAAAGTAAATGGTTGGAAAAATCTCTGCCCATTTAACGTTTGTGTAAATCATTCTTACAGGCATGATAAGTGCCGGCTGTACAGAAATGGATACTAGCACAAGAATGTTCGTTTGATCAACTGTGTTGGTTCCTTCCAGCTCTGTATTTCTCTTTATTTTATGCCTGTCTGACACTAGCAAAAGAAGTTCTCAGTGTTTTTCCTATTGGTTGCTGGGTTTTTTTATATCTTGCAGGATAAACTTACACAGCACAGGCCATAATTCCTAGTGGAGTCACAAATCAAGATTGCTGCATCAGTAAAAGGCAGAGCACATGTTGGAAACAACAAGAAGTAACAGGCACCAGATTCTTTCTGGCAAAGCTGGAAGAAATGTATGCCAAATACTTGTGAAGGATCGCAATCACAAGTAGAAAAATCTGGGACAAGACTCTCCAAAATGGGATCCGCCTTACTGGGAAAAGCAACCAAGGAGAAATGATGAATAAACAAAGACTACATTGGACCCACTTAAGTGAAAAGTTCCCCCAAAGATGTGTCCTAATGTAACAGTCTTCTCAACTGGTACAGGTCCTGCAACTACTCACAATAAGCTACTTATAAATTGGCACTCCAATTAAATTTTGCAAGACTTTTGCAAAGAAATCCTCTATATTTGAACCCCAACTTAAGTTGCAGTGAGTTAGGTAGCTAGGCTCCATGTTAGGAATATAAAATCTGGACTAAATGTTAGGATGACCTTTAGATGGCAGCACAGAGATGCAGAACAGTCATTTTTTTATAGTACCACTGTCATCTGCTGGTCCTCTGGATTTTGCCACTCAGATCTTGCTGGCTTAGTTTACTCTCAGTATGTTATTCTGACTGAATCCTGAATTGTGTGCAAACTGTTTCTTAATATCATTGTATACCGCCCAGAGTCACCTTGTGTGTGATGGGCGGCCATATAAATTTACTAAATAAGTAACTAATATTAAACAATACAATATTCCCTGTCAAGGTGCCCAAGTTCAAAAGGATAGACAGATCTTCTCCAGTTTAATGAACCTGCGGAAATCTAATATTTCACAAAAATGCCTTCTTTCTTTTGCATTTGGCTTCCTTATTCCATGCTTCTCTTCATCGTACATCAATTACCAGTTCTTAAGGTGTATTTTATCTGAGCTAACAATGGAAAGCAAATGGTATTTCACCTAGCAAACCATAACATCCATCTACCTCCAAAAAAAAAGAATATGGGCTTTTTCTCATAAGTCATATTTTATTTACACAGTATGTTTAGATTGCAACCCACAATTAATCAGTACTAATTCTGTCTTTGCAAATCAGTTATTTAATAATCTCAATCTTATATCACTTTACTGAAAACTAAACCTCACAGAAGCTTCTACCACATGGACACTGTGCTAATTCAAAAAGAATTCCAGAATTCTCTGGTTTCGTGTTAGTCATGTTTGAGGCCTAAACTGCTTTTTCTTCTTTCCTTCTTTTCCCTTTTATTTTTTTCTTTTCTTTTAATGCAACAGCTTTGTGGGTTTTACAGATCACCTGTTTCCTCATTTAAAGAAATTTCTTGAGTTACCCTTGCTGTATAAAATCTTCCAATAGGAACAGTGGCTTAACAGCTTTCTAGCTCTGTAGTCAAGTGGTATAAGAACCATTCAGATTTTTCTTGAATATGAACAATTGTATAAAACAAGGACATTTTGGGATGTTCTAGAATTTCTGGCAAGGGCGGTGATTCAATTGTTTTCTGTTCCTTGTTCTCAGCATTTGGGATTTGGCAGCAATGAAGATTACCGTGGGTTGTCTTCAAGTTGGTTTCAAAGGACTGGGTAGTGAAAATGGAAGTGGAAAAGTCTGAAGCTGCCCTTGGAGCCATTAAACCTCTGAGATTTATTCCCAAGTATGTGTAGATTGGACTGTAACCTAAATTATTCATTGTCTTTTTGAAGTTAAGAATACTGCCGTTTATGTAAGCCATTTTATCTGATTTTTCAGTACATTAGTCCAATTGCACTTAAGTGGAATCAATCTAAATCTAAAAGGAAAAAATTTCTGTTAATGGGGAAGGGATTATACAGAAGAACACAGTTAAAATAATATAGTCAGTAAATGCAGTCTATGAACACTGAAAAACAATTTTTTTTACCAGTCATTAAACAATTGACTTATATACCATTTTTCCTGCCAGATACATTAATGGTGGTAATGCTGGCTAATTGGTACTGAAGTTATATTTAATGTTGGGGAAAGTGCAAACACAAAGTCAGCTTGGTGTAGTGCAGGGGTAGGCAACCTTGGCTCTTTTATGACTCGTGGACTTCAACTCCCAAAATTCCTGAGCCAGCTGGCTCAGGAATTCTGGCAGTTGAAGTCCACGAGTCATAAAAGAGCCAAGGTTGCCTACCTCTGGTGTAGTGGTTCAGGCATTAGGCTACAAACCAGGAGACTGTGAATTCTAGTCTTCCCTTAAGCACAAAACCAATTGGGAGACCCTGCCCCAGTCACGTTCTCTCAGCCTTAGGAAAAAGATAAGGACAAACGACTTTGGGCAGGTGGGGGGAACCTTGCCAAGAAAACTTCAGGGACTTATTTATTTATTTAATTAATTAAATTTTTATACTGCCCTATTCCCGAAGGACTCAGGGCCGTTTATAGGGCAACATAAAATACAATATAAAAATAGTATAAAATTAAAATAGATTAAATTAATTAAGCCCAACAATTAAAACAATATTAAAAGCTAAAACCCCTTCAGTCCAGGCCTGATAGATCAAAAAACCAGGTTTTCAGGTCCCGGCGAAATGAACGCAGATCGGGGGTGGTCCGAAGTTCCACCGGTAAATCATTCCAAAGGGCAGGCGCGCCCACAGAGAATACCCTCCCCCTGGGGATCACCCGCCGGCACTCCTTAACCGCCGGCACCCTGAGAAGGCCCTCCCTGTGGGAGCACACAGGACGATGGGAAGTTGATGCCGGCAGCAGGTGTTCCCTTAGATAATCCGGACCCAAGCCATTTAGAGCTTTATAGGTCATTACCAGCACCTTGAATCTCACCCGGAGGGCAACCGGAAGCCAATGCAGCTCACGGAGAAGAGGTGTTACACGGGAGTATCCCATAACAACTCGCGCGGCTGCATTCTGCACCAGTTGAAGCCTCCACGTGGTCCTCAAGGGCAGCCCCATGTAGAGAGCGTTGCAGTAGTCTAGCCGGGAGGTCACGAGAGCATGGGTGACTGTGCGTAGGGCATCTCGGTCCAGATAGGGCCGCAACTGGCGCACCAGACGAAGCTGGGCAAAAGCCCCCCTATACTTGCCTATACACTCTCTGAGAATCAAACACAATTATGCCATACACACACACAAACAATTATTATATACAGGTACTCCTTGATTTATGATCACAATTGAGCCCCAACATTTCTGTGGTTAAGTGAGACATTTGTTAAGTGAGCTTTGCCTCATTTTACGACCTTTCTTGTCACAGTCATTAAGCGAATCACCGCAGTTGTTAAATTAGTAACAGAGTTGATGTGGCTTCCTCAATGAATATGCTTGTCAGAAGGTCACAAATGATGATCATATGACCATGGGATATTGCAACCATTATAATATGAACCAGTTGCCAAGCATCTGAATTTTGATCACATGACCCTGCGAACACTGCAACGGTCGTTGTGAAAAACGGTCACACTCACAAATGTTTTTTCCCCCAGTGCCGTTGTAACTTAGAATGGTCACTAAAGGAACTGTTATAAGTTCCTGTGTATAAAACCAAGCCTTTAAAGAAATCAACAGGATAGTACAGAAAATGTCCTTTTTCAGACAATGGGTGATTAATCTGCATTCTCAAAATGAATTATATCAACATCCAAAAATGACTAGGGTGAAAGCAACCTACATTTTCATCAGTGGGAGGAAATAGTTTTTGCAGATACAGTGCAGACATTTAAGACTGAAGTGCTTTAGTGTACTATGGTTAAGTTCACGCTGTGATGCAGCTAGCTTATTTGTTGTGTAAAGCCAAACCCAATAGCTTATAAACCATGGCTTCTAGCTCAGGTTATTCTCTGATCACAGTTTGTAAGTTCCAGCCATTAATGTTCTGTAAGACAGAGGGCCAGGGATTCGCCATTTCTCAATCGTAAACCTGGCTAATAAATCATGGAGGCTGTGTTTGCAAAACATGCTAACTTAAACCAAACCAAGCACAGTAAGGTTAGCATCTTAGTGGAATGCAATTTATGACTGGTTCACCCAACATATTGTGCTGTAATTCAAATGGTTAACTTATGGTTCTTTATGTGGAGAAAAACCAACTGCTGTGCCTGGTTCTTGGATCTAAATGGGAAAATCCAACAAATAGCATTAATTTAGTGAATAAACAGATTAGATATTTCCACTGCTGTGAAAAATCTGCTGTGTTAACATCAGAACTAACAAAGACAAATTTCATTAGACCTAGAATAATTCATTTTCCACTCATCAATTGTGAGTGAAAAAAGAAATCAAGCTTTCTTATCGCACTACAGGTAGTCCTCAATGTATGACCACAATTGAGCCAAAGATTTATGTTGCTAAGTGAGACATTTGTTAAGTGAGTTTTGCCTCATTTTACAACCTTTCTTGCCTCTGTAGTCAAGTGAATCATCGGAGGTGTGAAGTTAGTAACATGGTTGTTAAGGGAATCTGGCTTCCCCCTTGATTTTGCTTGTCAGAAGTTCGCAAAAGCTGAGCACATGACGCCCGGACACTGCAGCCGTCATAAATATGAGTCAGTTGCCAAGTGTCTGAATTTTGATCACATGAACACAGTGATGCTGCAACGGTCGTAAGTCTGAAAAATGGTTCTAAGTCACTTTTTCAGGGCCACTGTTAACTTCAAACAGTTATTAAATGAACTGTTGTAAGTCGAGGACCACCTGTACATGAGTTCATTTGCTTAGGATGACTAAACTACAAGCTATATTGACCATTAAGATTAGAACATCCATCCACATTATACCTAACTGGTATGTTCATGATTGCAATCTGTGGTTGGCCTCCTCCCCACCCACCCCCATTACAGAAATCTTTGATAATAATTTTTTTAATTTTTAAGGTGCCCTAAGACACTTTCCCCTTTATAGAAGGGGCTTGCATAACTCAATGAAGCTATGAGCTATGCCGTGCAGGGCCACCCAAGACGGACAGGTCATAGCAGAGAGTTCTGACAAAACGAGATCCACTGGAGAAGGAAATGGCAACCCACTCCAGTATCTTTGCCATGAAAACCCCATGGACACTACCAAAAGGCAAAAAGATAAAGCCTGAAGGAACGTTGTCCATGGGGTCACGATGGGTCGGACACGACTTCACAACTAACAACAACAACAAAAACACATTACCACCAGCAGCCATTCCTTATCTTAAGCAAGCCTGTTGCTTGTTCTTACTCTCCCTCCCTCCCCAGCACAGTCCCATATCCTGTTTATTGCCAGGAGTGTGTTTCACTGCTCTTTTTCTTTGTGTTGCAAGAAATACAATTCTACAGGGAAAACAAACATCCCAGAGAGGTGCTAAAAGTGATGCATAAAGAATCCGCATAATTTCTCCGCCATGGATGAACTCATAGCTCCTGAGGCCCAGCAAAAGGGACTCAGTTTGCACACTTCTATGGACACAGGCCAAGGAGACAGCCTGACCTCTTAAGATCTGGAGATGGGGCAGGAGAGCAAAAAACCCAAGTGATGCCTCAACAGCCCATCGGTACATATTCTGTAGTCTGTACTTCATGCTCATTGAACCGATTCACAGGTATGCATGCATGTATGCACACACGCCCTTTTTGTACATGCTTGTATGCATGTGTCTAGGCCAGAGTTCCCCGACGTTTCCAGCTTTGAGGACTGACGTGGGAGGGGAGGGGATGGTTCCTTGTGAGCGGCCGGCACGGGTGTGTGCAGCTCCATTTGCAAGAGCAGTGTGCACGTGCCCCTGCTGCTCACTTAAATGGAGTGCATGCATGCTCACCCGCTGCTTGCGCAAGTGAGGACGTGCATGCACGCATGAACTGGGCGTTTCGGTGGCCCGGTTGCAAGCCCCTCACGGCCCACTAGTGGGCCACGGCCCACAGGTTGGGGATCCCTGATCTAGGCAATATGCTAAGGGCCACGATGGGATGATTACAAAGCATAAAGCACAGTGGCAATTTCCCCATACCTTTATCTATCTGCACTCATTCATAAATATTGCAGAATTTCAGTATCAATGAAAATCCTCTCACCTCTACTGGGGAGGAAGATGACCAGGTCACCAGTATAACAGCAGCTTGCTGTTTGAGTAAAAAATGGGCTTCATCTTTCCTTAAGACTGTGTACCAGTATTCTTTCATAAAGGAAGCATCCACCACAAAGTAGGTATGCAATGCTAGCATCTCAACCCTCTTTTACACCCATTCACACATTGATATATATTTAGAAGGAGTGCAAAGCTTTTTCACACAATCAGTAGTTAAAAGGGCACTTGCAAGAAACTGCAACACCATTTATTTCTGTTTCCAACTAAAATCTTATCCCTGTTCCTCACCCCCACCCCCCATTCCCAAGCATTCTCCATACGGTGTGGAATGTGTGCAGGGCTACCAGATGTCTGAACAGGCAAAGGTGGACACAGACACGGACTGGGAAGGAAAACAAATGGGTGGGGTGGAGGGGAGGACACACTGTTTAATTTTCTTGGCATCTGCCACAAAAATTAGAGTGAAAACTGCAAAAAAATGTATATAGCCCTCCATGTATATCAAATTACTTTTTCCAGCCTCAGAAGGACTGGTCTTTCAGAAGCAAAAATGTACTAGAGCCAGTGTGGAGGCACGTAACTGATTAAAGGCCTCTAGCACAGCAGCCCCCAACCTTTTGAGCACCAGGGACTGGTTCCATGGAGAGAGGTTTTTCCGCGGACCGGAGAGGACGTGGTTTCATGTGCAGCCTGCATCCTGTGGATGGGGCTTCGCTTGTTTGCACGGACCAGTTTCTGGCATGCCGTGGAACAGTACTGGCACACGGACCGGGGGTTTGGGGGGCCCCTATTTTAGCGGGAGGATGCCGGTGGTCCTCTTTTAAGGACCCCTAGTTCAGCGACAGTTCAAACTTAACAATGGCCCCGAATAAGTGGTGGTTACAACTGGACTCGGTTGTCACAGCAACCTCATGGTCACATGATCATGATTTGCTACCTTCCCTGCTGGCTACCTACAAGTAAAGTCAATGGGAGAAGCCAGCAAGATATCAGAACTCATAGTCACTCATAGCCCCTATTTGGTAGAAACGTGTGATTTTTCAGTTTACAGCATATGGTCACTTATGGGTCCGGACTACCTACGGGAGCACCTGCTGCCAGCGTCAACTTCCCTTTGTCCTGTGCGCTCCCACAGAGAAGGCCTCCTCAGGGTGCCGTCGGTCAGGGATTGCCGGCTGGCGGCCCCCAGGGGGAGAGCATTTTCTGTGGGAGCGCCAGCCCTTTGGAATCAATTACCGGTTGAGCTCTGGACGGCTCCCGACCTTTGCTCTTTCCGCCGTGACCTGAAGACTTGGTTGTTTGAACAGGCTGGCCTGGACTAAGAGTTTGAGTTTATTTTAACTATTTATTGTTAGGGCTAATTAATTTAATTTTCTTTTAACTTTTGTATGTTGCATTTTATTGCCCTGTACACCGCTCTGAGTCCTTCGGGAGAAGGGCGGTATAGAAATTTAATAAAATAAATAAATAAATAACCATGGAAGTTTGGTCCCAAATAGCATTGCTAAGTGGAGGACTATTTGTATAATCATATAGCTATGGCCTCAGAGCTGAATTTGTTAATTTGAGGCTTAGCACTTACTAGGGAAGCCCTGGATGGAGAAAAGCTACTCAGAGACCTTGTTAGATACTCAAAAGGAATGACAATGTTTGATTTTTAAGGCTGTGCCTGCCAGACAGGGGACATTTGGTAAACTCAATAAAAGGTATGTATATCTGCAATGAACCCTTCACCTGTCCTGTCCTGCGCTCATACCATTTTATTTTAAATTGGCTTCAGAAAATCTTGCCAGGACTGAAGCATTTGACAGCAGTTTGCAAAGTATTCAGTTTAGGTATGCTGATTGCCATATTAAGTAACCAATAAACTGCTGAGATTAACTTTGGGGGGGGAGGCAGAAGATTTTAGACCAGTGTTTGTCACGATGTCCTCTGCGAAGAAACACAAGCACTCCAAAGGTACGGGTGACCAGGTTTATTGCTCACACAGTTCAAACCGCGGTAAAGTCAGCGTTGAGGCATCCAGCCTCAACGCTCTTTTTCATCATGCTGCTCCACCCTAACCCCACCCCTTCAGTGCAAACCGGCATCCGCCCACCTCCCCATAAAGCCTCCACCCATCATCCTGCACGCCCGCCACCCACCACGTGTGTTGCTGCGGCCCGCCGAGCCCGTCCCCAGGTACGGCTTGTCCCTCCGTCCCCATGCGCCTCCCTGTCCGGCTTAAGGTTGCCACCTCCCCGTTCATGGCTGCCCGTGGCTGGTCGGTTCCCCCGGCCGCCCCCCCATCGTCCATTGTTTGACCCGGCTCCGGCTGCTCTCGTGGCCCAGCAGGGCGCTGGCGTCGCTCCCAGGACCTGGACGCGGGCGCAGCCTGTGGCTCTGGGCCCAACCGCCGGGGCGCCGGGGATCGGCCGGTGCAGGTGTGCCCACCGGCTGTCCGATGGGTGTTCGGAGCCATCCCTGTCGGTGGGGCGAGGGCGTGCCTGGCCGCCCGGGTGTGAGTGTGCCGACCAGCTGCAAGGCGGGAACCTGGCGTTGAACACATTGGCCGGGCAAGGCTGCACCTACCGGCTGGTCGGCGGGAGCCTGACGCCGCGTCTCCAGGCCGGGCGAGGCTGCGCCTACCAGCTGGTCGGTGGGAGCCCGACGCCGCATCTCCAGGGCGGTCGCAGCTGGCAGCTTCGGCTGGCGGCTCTGGCGCGTGGCCACCGGGACCCAACGCGGCCAGAACGGTTGGCTGCTGGCCGGTGACGAGGCGTCGAGGTCCGAGAGCGCAGGTGGGTGCTGGAGACGGTGGTCTTCTAGGGGAGGGAGGGGCCACTTCCCTGCGCCGGCGAGGGCGGTGTTGCAGCTCGGCTGCTTGGCAAGCCGGCGGGGCTTGACAGTCGGCTTCCCCTACCACATGCCCACCTGCAAAGGAAGAACGACAAGATGGACATCTACGGACCCAGGCCACCGAGTCCCCGTGTCCACCCCCTGGTTTGGACGGGTGTGTGTGATGGAAGGCTGTGACCAGACGAGCTGCCCGAACGTCCCCTTTCCCCACCCACGAGGCTTCCGCCAGCGGGTATCCTTTCCACAAAACAAGGTACTGCACCTGCCCCCCTGTACCCGTGAGTCGAGGATTGCCTGTATCTCGTATTGGTCCCCATGAACAGGGCCCGGTACGTTCCCACCTGCTTTCCCCGTTAGGCCCCTGGCGGGCCTCAGCAGGCTGCTGTGGAAGACCGGATGCACCTTCCCTAAGAATCGTGGCAACCGTAAACGTACAGTCACGGGGTTGATCACTCGGACTACTTGGAAAGGGCCAAGGAACTTGGGGCCTAGTTTTCTGCTTGGTACCTGCAACGGCAAGTACTTGGTCGACAGGTATACCCACTCCCCGACCTTGGGGGTCTCAAAAGGTTCCCGCTTCCTGTCTGCCTGCTCCTTCACCCGTGCTTGGGCTTTCGCCATCGCCTCCCTAGCGGTCTTCCAAGCACCCCCTAATTGGTGTATCCACTCCCCGGGCCTGGTGGGTGTTGTCGGTCCCTGTCCACACTCAGGGACAGGGACGAAGTCATACCCTGCCACCACCTGGAATGGTGTCAAACCCGTGCTGCTGTGCACGGCGTTGTTGTGGGCGACTTCAGCAAACACCAGGAGGTCTACCCAGTCTGTTTGCTGGTATGACACGTAACTCCTGAGAAGTCTTTCTACCGTGGTGTTGGCCCTCTCAGCGGCTCCGTTAGTGCTCGGGTGGTAGCCGGAGCTGAGACCCTGGGTGGACCCGATGTGCCGCAGGAATTCCCGCCAGAACCATGCCGTAAATTGGACCCCACGATCCGAAATAATCCATCGGGGGACCCCGTGTAGCCGGTAGATATGTGTCAGAAACAGCCGTGCCAACCGTTTGGCAGATGGCAGCCCCTTGCAGGGGATGAAGTGCGCCTGTCTGGAGAAGAGGTCGATGACCATCCAGATCACTGTGTAGCCCCTGCTTTCCGGCAACCCAACAATAAAGTCCATGGCAATGTCTTGCCATGGTCGTTCGGGGTCCGAAACTGTCTGTAGCAGTCCTAACGGCTTCCCGACATGGGGTTTTACTGTGGCACACACGTGACAGCCCCGGACGTGTTGTTCCACGTCCGCCTTCATGCACGGCCACCAGAATTGGCGACATGCCAAGTGTAAGGTCTTAAGGAAGCCGAAGTGGTCGGCTTGTTTGGCGTCGTGACACCGGTGCAGGATGGCGGGGCTCAGTGCCTGGGGCACATACAGCCTATCCCCGTGCCAGGCCAAGCCGTTGCGCATGGTGAGAAGGCCGGGGTGCTCCTTCAGCCAGGTGTCTGTAGCCAAAACATCGCCCATGGCACGGGACATATCATCCCCCACGCTGTAGACCACCTGGTCCGCGACCGGGGATGCGCCAGGCGGGATGAGCTCTTGCACCACTGCTTCCCGTTTAGTGTTGTATTGCGGCAGCCGTGAAAGCACATCGGCAAGAAAGTTTCGTCCCCCCGGCACGTACTTCAGAACGAAGTTAAACCGCCGGAAAAAGAGAGCCCATCTGACATGCTTGGGCACCAGCTTTCTCGGTGACTGCAGGACCTCTAAGTTTTTGTGGTCCGTCCAGACCTCGAAGGGGTGGGCAGCCCCCTCCAATAGATGACGCCACGTCTCCAAGGCCGTGCGCACGGCGAACGCCTCCTTTTCCCAAATCGCCCATGCGCGCTCTGCGGATGACAGCTTTTTGGACGAGTAGGCACACGGTTGCAGCACGCCCTCCGTGTTCCGTTGCAACAGCACAGCCCCTACCGCGACGTCGCTGGTGTCGACTTGGACCACGTATGGTCGGTCTGGATCGGGGTGTGCCAACACCGGCTCCTTAGCGAACAGGGCTTTCAGGGTCTCGAACACCTGTTGGCACATGGTAGTCCATGCCAACTTCAGCCCTGGACGTGGCTTCTCCCCAGACTGCCGTGTCCGCAGCAAGTCCGTCAGCGGCAGGGCTGTCGCCGCAAAGCCCGGGATGAACTGGCGATAAAAGTTTGCAAACCCCAGGAAGCTCTGCAGCTGTCGTCGCGTCCGCGGCGCTTGCCACTGCTGCACGGCTTCCACTTTACGAGGGTCCATCTCTATGCCACTTGCGGAAACCCGATACCCCAGGTAATCCAACCTCGTCTTGTGAAACTCGCACTTGGTGAGCTTCACGTAGAGACGGGCAGCCAGCAGCTTCCGTAGTACCTGGCGCACAAGGGCGACGTGCTCCTCCATGGTCTTGGAATAAATCAAGATGTCATCCAGGTAAACTAGCACCCCTCAATACAGGTGCTTGTGAAGCACCTGATTTATCAGCTGCATAAAGACGGCTGGGGCCCCCTGGAGTCCGAACGGCATAACCCGGAACTGGAAGCTGCCCAACGGACAGTTGAACGCCGTCTTCCACTCATCCCTGGTTCTGATCCTCACCCGATAATACGCCTCCCGTAAATCCAACCTCGTGAAGATGCGACCCGTCGACAGGTGTGCCAGGAGGTCCTTCATGAGGGGCAGCGGATACAGGTGTTCGACGCAGACCGTGTTGACTCCACGAAAGTAGACACACAGTCGAAGTGTGCCATCCTTCTTTTCTCGGAATAGTATCAGCGCTGCTATCTTGGACCGGGCAGGTTGAATGAACCCCCTCGCGAGGTTTTTATCAATATAACGCCGCAATTCCTGCATCTCGCGGGGTGTCAGGGCGTACATGCGCGGTTTTGGCAGCTTAGCGCCCAGCTCGAGATCGATGGCGCAGTCCGTTGCTCGGTGGGGAGGCAAAGCATCACACTCCCTCTCGTCAAATACCTCAGCCAGGTCGGCGTACGCCTGTGGAAAGCGGGCTTCCCCCACCCCTTCTGCCCCTTGGGCTTGTTCGCTCCCTGGCTGACCAGAGGGACCCACGTATGCGTGTGGTGGCGGTTGTGGCCCTGTCCCCAACCACAGATGTCGACAGCCCACTTCCCACCATATCGTGGGACCCCACTTGTTGAGCCACGTCAGCCCCAGGATCACCGCCTCCGTCATAGACGGAACGACAAGGAACCGCATCGTCTCCCAATGGGTTCCCATCTCCAAACGGACAGGGCTCGTCACCCGGGTGACCGCCCCCCCCCCAGAAGGGACCCATCCACCTGCTGGAAACGGAGAGGGGTTGGCAGGCACCGCACCTCCAGTCCCAGCCGGGCAACCACCGTCTGGCTGAGCAGGCACCGGGTACTGCCTGAGTCAATCAGTGCCGGGTAGGCCTCCCTACGACCCGTCCGCGGGTTGATGAGCACGACTGGAACCGTGAAGGGTACCACCGGGTCACTCACCATGGGGTCCTCCTCCTCCTCCTGGCTCTCGTAGGGTTCTGAGTCGTTGGCCCCGGGTGTTTCCGCGCCCGTTACTGGTGTCATCATGAGGGTCGCCAGCTGGTGAGCAGCTCTCAAACGCTCCACCGACTTCCGTGCTGTGGGCCCCTTGCCAGAGGGGGTGGCTGCGGCCGCACGGGGTGCCGGCAAAGGGCAATCGGCCACACGGTGTCCCGGCGAACGCCTCCTTTTCCCAAATCGCCCATGCGCGCTCTGCGGATGACAGCTTTTTGGACGAGTAGGCACACGGTTGCAGCACGCCCTCCGTGTTCCGTTGCAACAGCACAGCCCCTACCGCGACGTCGCTGGTGTCGACTTGGACCACGTATGGTCGGTCTGGATCGGGGTGTGCCAACACCGGCTCCTTAGCGAACAGGGCTTTCAGGGTCTCGAACACCTGTTGGCACATGGTAGTCCATGCCAACTTCAGCCCTGGACGTGGCTTCTCCCCAGACTGCCGTGTCCGCAGCAAGTCCGTCAGCGGCAGGGCTGTCGCCGCAAAGCCCGGGATGAACTGGCGATAAAAGTTTGCAAACCCCAGGAAGCTCTGCAGCTGTCGTCGCGTCCGCGGCGCTTGCCACTGCTGCACGGCTTCCACTTTACGAGGGTCCATCTCTATGCCACTTGCGGAAACCCGATACCCCAGGTAATCCAACCTCGTCTTGTGAAACTCGCACTTGGTGAGCTTCACGTAGAGACGGGCAGCCAGCAGCTTCCGTAGTACCTGGCGCACAAGGGCGACGTGCTCCTCCATGGTCTTGGAATAAATCAAGATGTCATCCAGGTAAACTAGCACCCCTCAATACAGGTGCTTGTGAAGCACCTGATTTATCAGCTGCATAAAGACGGCTGGGGCCCCCTGGAGTCCGAACGGCATAACCCGGAACTGGAAGCTGCCCAACGGACAGTTGAACGCCGTCTTCCACTCATCCCTGGTTCTGATCCTCACCCGATAATACGCCTCCCGTAAATCCAACCTCGTGAAGATGCGACCCGTCGACAGGTGTGCCAGGAGGTCCTTCATGAGGGGCAGCGGATACAGGTGTTCGACGCAGACCGTGTTGACTCCACGAAAGTAGACACACAGTCGAAGTGTGCCATCCTTCTTTTCTCGGAATAGTATCAGCGCTGCTATCTTGGACCGGGCAGGTTGAATGAACCCCCTCGCGAGGTTTTTATCAATATAACACCGCAATTCCTGCATCTCGCGGGGTGTCAGGGCGTACATGCGCGGTTTTGGCAGCTTAGCGCCCAGCTCGAGATCGATGGCGCAGTCCGTTGCTCGGTGGGGAGGCAAAGCATCACACTCCCTCTCGTCAAATACCTCAGCCAGGTCGGCGTACGCCTGTGGAAAGCGGGCTTCCCCCACCCCTTCTGCCCCTTGGGCTTGTTCGCTCCCTGGCTGACCAGAGGGACCCACGTATGCGTGTGGTGGCGGTTGTGGCCCTGTCCCCAACCACAGATGTCGACAGCCCCCTTCCCACCATATCGTGGGACCCCACTTGTTGAGCCACGTCAGCCCCAGGATCACCGCCTCCGTCATAGACGGAACGACAAGGAACCGCATCGTCTCCCAATGGGTTCCCATCTCCAAACGGACAGGGCTCGTCACCCGGGTGACCGCCCCCCCCCAGAAGGGACCCATCCACCTGCTGGAAACGGAGAGGGGTTGGCAGGCACCGCACCTCCAGTCCCAGCCGGGCAACCACCGTCTGGCTGAGCAGGCACCGGGTACTGCCTGAGTCAATCAGTGCCGGGTAGGCCTCCCTACGACCCGTCCGCGGGTTGATGAGCACGACTGGAACCGTGAAGGGTACCACCGGGTCACTCACCATGGGGTCCTCCTCCTCCTCCTGGCTCTCGTAGGGTTCTGAGTCGTTGGCCCCGGGTGTTTCCGCGCCCGTTACTGGTGTCATCATGAGGGTCGCCAGCTGGTGAGCAGCTCTCAAACGCTCCACCGACTTCCGTGCTGTGGGCCCCTTGCCAGAGGGGGTGGCTGCGGCCGCACGGGGTGCCGGCAAAGGGCAATCGGCCACACGGTGTCCCGGCGAACGCCTCCTTTTCCCAAATCGCCCATGCGCGCTCTGCGGATGACAGCTTTTTGGACGAGTAGGCACACGGTTGCAGCACGCCCTCCGTGTTCCGTTGCAACAGCACAGCCCCTACCGCGACGTCGCTGGTGTCGACTTGGACCACGTATGGTCGGTCTGGATCGGGGTGTGCCAACACCGGCTCCTTAGCGAACAGGGCTTTCAGGGTCTCGAACACCTGTTGGCACATGGTAGTCCATGCCAACTTCAGCCCTGGACGTGGCTTCTCCCCAGACTGCCGTGTCCGCAGCAAGTCCGTCAGCGGCAGGGCTGTCGCCGCAAAGCCCGGGATGAACTGGCGATAAAAGTTTGCAAACCCCAGGAAGCTCTGCAGCTGTCGTCGCGTCCGCGGCGCTTGCCACTGCTGCACGGCTTCCACTTTACGAGGGTCCATCTCTATGCCACTTGCGGAAACCCGATACCCCAGGTAATCCAACCTCGTCTTGTGAAACTCGCACTTGGTGAGCTTCACGTAGAGACGGGCAGCCAGCAGCTTCCGTAGTACCTGGCGCACAAGGGCGACGTGCTCCTCCATGGTCTTGGAATAAATCAAGATGTCATCCAGGTAAACTAGCACCCCTCAATACAGGTGCTTGTGAAGCACCTGATTTATCAGCTGCATAAAGACGGCTGGGGCCCCCTGGAGTCCGAACGGCATAACCCGGAACTGGAAGCTGCCCAACGGACAGTTGAACGCCGTCTTCCACTCATCCCTGGTTCTGATCCTCACCCGATAATACGCCTCCCGTAAATCCAACCTCGTGAAGATGCGACCCGTCGACAGGTGTGCCAGGAGGTCCTTCATGAGGGGCAGCGGATACAGGTGTTCGACGCAGACCGTGTTGACTCCACGAAAGTAGACACACAGTCGAAGTGTGCCATCCTTCTTTTCTCGGAATAGTATCAGCGCTGCTATCTTGGACCGGGCAGGTTGAATGAACCCCCTCGCGAGGTTTTTATCAATATAACGCCGCAATTCCTGCATCTCGCGGGGTGTCAGGGCGTACATGCGCGGTTTTGGCAGCTTAGCGCCCAGCTCGAGATCGATGGCGCAGTCCGTTGCTCGGTGGGGAGGCAAAGCATCACACTCCCTCTCGTCAAATACCTCAGCCAGGTCGGCGTACGCCTGTGGAAAGCGGGCTTCCCCCACCCCTTCTGCCCCTTGGGCTTGTTCGCTCCCTGGCTGACCAGAGGGACCCACGTATGCGTGTGGTGGCAGTTGTGGCCCTGTCCCCAACCACAGATGTCGACAGCCCACTTCCCACCATATCGTGGGACCCCACTTGTTGAGCCACGTCAGCCCCAGGATCACCGCCTCCGTCATAGACGGAACGACAAGGAACCGCATCGTCTCCCAATGGGTTCCCATCTCCAAACGGACAGGGCTCGTCACCCGGGTGACCGCCCCCCCCCCAGAAGGGACCCATCCACCTGCTGGAAACGGAGAGGGGTTGGCAGGCACCGCACCTCCAGTCCCAGCCGGGCAACCACCGTCTGGCTGAGCAGGCACCGGGTACTGCCTGAGTCAATCAGTGCCGGGTAGGCCTCCCTACGACCCGTCCGCGGGTTGATGAGCACGACTGGAACCGTGAAGGGTACCACCGGGTCACTCACCATGGGGTCCTCCTCCTCCTCCTGGCTCTCGTAGGGTTCTGAGTCGTTGGCCCCGGGTGTTTCCGCGCCCGTTACTGGTGTCATCATGAGGGTCGCCAGCTGGTGAGCAGCTCTCAAACGCTCCACCGACTTCCGTGCTGTGGGCCCCTTGCCAGAGGGGGTGGCTGCGGCCGCACGGGGTGCCGGCAAAGGGCAATCGGCCACACGGTGTCCCGGCTGATCACACCGGAAACATTTTATGGTTGGCCTTGGGAGCGGCACAGGTGGGTTTGCCGCTGGTGCCACGGTCTTCCGGTCCTCCTCCTTCGGCTTCTCAGGGGGCCTGCGGGGCCCGACCGCCCCCTCTGACTTTCCCCTACACTCACGCAGCCGAACGTCGAGTTCAACAGCGACCCGATACCACTCCAGCAGTCGCTCGGGCACACCACGCACCATGCACGCCCTACGTAGCGCGCCATCCATCCCTGCCTGGAAGTGGTGCACCAGCAGGCGTTCCGGCCAGGAGCGGAGCTTGCGAGCCACCCGGCGAAACTCACCAATATACTCCGCCGCGGGTCTGCCTTGTTGTCGCAGCCCCACCACCTCCGCCTCAGCCCTATGGGTGCGGGCCACGTCCTCGAACTGCGTCCACAGCGATTCCAGGAACAGTCCAACATTGGCCAGCTCCCGGGCGTGCTCCCCATACAGGTCAGCCGCCCAGGCCGCAGCCTCTCCCTGCAGGCTCGCAGTGATGGCCACCACCATGGCCCATTGGGAGGCATAGGCTGCATCGTACTGGTCCAGATGATGGATAGTGTGGCTCAGGAACATGGCGAGCCGGTCAGGGTGACCATCGTACGTCACTGGCAGAGGCGGAGGGCCCCAGAAGAACCCCGGGCCCCAGGACCCCCCCTGGGACCTGGGGCCCCTCGTACCTGGTGCCTGGTGCCACCCGCTCCATGGCCTGGTGGAGGCCCCGGCCGTTGTTGTCCACCTGGCGGGCTCTGCCTGGTCCAACACCTCGGGGGGTGTCGTTCGGCTTGAACAGTTCCTGCTACCGTCGGCTGTGACGGCGGGCCCCGGAACCTTGGGCTCGCCAGGCGGAAACCGGGCTGGCCCGACTGGCCAGGCGTCAGCCTCTGCAGCGACCATCACCGTGTCTCCCAGCCCAGCCCTGAAGGCGACCAAGGCGTGGGGTCCTGATACCCAAACTCCCCGAAACGGTCCCGCAACACATCCATTGTATAGGCCCCTGGAGCCGTGGAGTAACTCCACTCCTCGCCTTCCTCCTCCGTCAGCCGCCGCTCTCTCCAGGCCGTCGCCGAGGCCCCTGAACGGACCTCTCCACGGGCCAGGGCCAGGTGCTCCAATGCAGGACTGTACCACCACTCCCCGCTACGAGCCAGAGGTCCTTCCTCCCTGCCTTCGCTGCCCGAGGCCATGGCCGGAACTCAGCCTTGGCAGCTTTAAGATGTGTGGACTTCTGGGAGTTGAAGCCCACACAAATCTTAAAACTGCTGAGAAACAAACTGCTTTGGACTACAACAAGAAAATGTGCCTGGAAGTTGCATTTATAATGAAATTGATATGAGGGCAGGGTGATGTCATCCATTCCTGCCTTCCAAAAATGGTGGCTAACCTCATCGAACAATGGGGCAACCATGCAGTACAGATAATTCATAAGGAGCAAGAAAGAGGAGAGGGCCAACAAAATCCGAAGGGCCAACAAAATCAGTACCCCTATTACTTCCTTCCCCTAGAACTCAGTTAGGTAGAGAAAGACTGGAAGTAGACTTATCATTTCTGTAGGATCTCTGAGAAATACTTCTTTTCTCTAGCAATCACCATTTGTCAAGGACGTTTTAAATGGACATTCTAGCAGAGGAGATCTGGATTCTGTAAGTGCAGCAAGCAATCTTTTCAAACTGCCTTCAAGGGCGGGGTGGGGTGTGGGGTGTGGGACTAATAATTGTCGTGCCTAGCTTATAATATCCAGGTTGCTTACCTTGATTTAATCGAGTTTGGTGGGGGCTAGCACACTGTTGCATTAAACTGGTTTGTAGGTCGCAATAGCACACTGAAGGGAAGCAGAGGAATGAAAAAATTGCAGCCCTCCAGATGCTGCTGAATTGCAATTCCCAGGGTCCCTCACGAGGGGTTAGGAGGCTGAGAATAACTTAACTTATTACGTTTTCCTAGCCCTGAATTAGAACATTCCTAGCTCAAGATCTGTCAGTGTGCTTTACTTTGTGTCAAGTTTTCAGATTATAGCAACTGGCTGAGGTATTTGAACAAAGTGACAAAATGGAGATGACGGGGAGGTTAAAAAGGAGAGAGAGGTGTCCTGGGAAAAAGTAAGAATTCAAGGGAAGGGAAAGGAGAGAGGGAGAGAGAAGGGGGGAGGGAGAGGGAGAGGAGAAGAGGGCACCATGATCAGCCCCTATTCAGCTGTGAAGATCAACCTGCAGAATTGTCCTCACAATGGTGGTCAGCCAAGAAATGTTATTGAGACACAGCAGTTCTGTTAGCTGGCAAAGGAAGAGATCAGTAGGTTTTGAATTCATGTTTCAGCCATGGATGTTTATCGACAGAATACAACACAAACAATCTCCGCTATCCACAGCTGCAGCAATAAGGAGCCATAGATACCCGGGGCTTTGCTCATTGTGGGATGATTTGGAGGGGGGGGGGACTTTCAGAGCTTCCTAAGGCTGTGGCCACCCAGGGCACAAAACAGGCAACGGAGCATAGTGTTCTTGTGCTCTCTGGACTGTAGACAAAGGAGAACTTTGGGCACAAACACTGTCCTGTAGCTGACAAAACCCCCAGCTGTATCGGAAACATAGACCCTACATTACGCTCAAATAAATGTCTATTCCAAAAGATCACAACAGCTGCAGTAGTTTGGTTTGGGGTTTTTTTGTCGGTCTCTTAGCTTTCTAAAAGAAAAGCGACTTGGAAGGTAGAGATTTTGAAGTACAGAGCAGCCTCCTCCTCTTTATTCCAAGTGGTTCCTTCCGCCCGTCCCTCAAGGACTCTTGGCACTTTTATGTTTAAGAAAATGGCTCATTGGGATCCATTCATTGGGGAGGGAGGGAGGGAGGGAGGGGCCGTGGTGGGATTCAACCGGTTCTCACCACTTCAGCAGAACCGGTAGCTAATTTTTTGTTGCCCAGGCCCAGAATGGACTTCCAGAAGCAGCATCCGCACACAGAACTGGTTTGTTCACATATTTGAATCCCACCACTGGGGGAAGGGGAGCAGTGACTTGCATCTCAGCCTTCTGAATTCTCCAAGGAGGAGAATTGTCCTCCTTGGAGGTCACAGATGGCCAGAGCCTGGTGGAACCAGCTGGGAAGACTTGATCATGCTCCTGCTAACACAAGTTCTCCATGACCTTCAGTTCTGATCTGGCTTCCTCAGAGCAGTCCTGGAGCCTACAGGAACAACACGGGCTTCATGTCAAGAAACCGAACCCAATGAGGCCCAGAAGCACAAGTGTGGAGTCAAAAGCATTGGGGAATAACAGGCTGGTTCAGAGAGGGCTACCCTATTTGGGTTGAAAAGCCCCAGACAGATACTGGAGACAGGTACTTGCTCCCCTCCAGAGTCACCTGGATTTTTGCACTACAGATGGGAACCATAGAGTTAGAGCCCTGGGAGATCATATCCCAATGCAAGTGGATTCCAGCTGTGCGAGGGTGGAGGGTTGAAGCTTGGGACGTTAAGTCTCGCCATTTGGAGAAGACCAGTATCAAAAACAACGTCCTTCCTTGAAGTGCTTCCTTGACTAGCAGCTGCTTGAAATGTACCCTGAACTTTTGGCTGACTTGATGGATCTACCTTTGGGATCTTTTGGGAGGTGAATTGCTTAGTTTTAAAGTCTTGGAGTGCCATGTCTCTGCTTTTTCCACTGGAACCAGAAAGCCACTTTGTCCCTTCCATAATTCTGGCCTAACATGTCTGAGTGAGAAAATCAGCCTGGATATGATCAAGACCAGAAAGGGACTTCCTTTCCTCCTGAACTGGAAGCTTACATGGTGCCCCTGTACATTTTGGTAACGATTTACTGGTAAGGATTCGCTTGGCAGGACTTGAAAATGCAGAAAGTTCTTTAAAAATTTACCTATTGGAATGTTAATCTCTCAAGAGATTACCAAACTTTTCTTTCGAGTCAAGTTGTGAATCCCAAAACTTGAATGATTTGATTTTTTTTCTTTTAAGGGCAGAGGCTGGACACTGAAAGTTGTTAGACTTTGAGCAGACACACACACACACACACACACACGTGCACAGACCAACACACAAAGCCCTGACATCTATAATTTTTAAAAAAATTGTTAGCCATCCAATCACATTTGCAAGATTAAGTCATATAAGTTGATCAAATAAATACATTTTGCTGTTCAAAAAAAAACAGAATTCAATGCTGCTCTTCCTTCTTTCTTTTCCATTTTTTTCTTGCACACCAGCAATTGTTACATTTATTTTAATTCTACTATTCAGTGTATTGCTGCTGTGGCCATCGATTCACTGATTTATTACGTACAACTGATTCAGCGAACAATAAGTCTACCTGATAATCAGAAAGTCTCATTAATCTTCAATGGGTCTCGTATGTATTTATCATAAACATTCAAATCAATTGTGCTTTTTCAATCATTCCTGTTCCATGTGTACATAGGAACAGATTTATACTGAAACCTTTAAATCTTTAAATCAAAGAAATCTCAAAAGGTTATGGGGCCACTGTGATGTCCACGGAGAGAGACCAATCTGTAGTTCAGGTGTCCCAGAAAATTAATAGCTGCAAACTTTCACCCTATGAATTCATGCAAAAGGTCGCTACAGCAGAGAAAATGGTGGTGTGTGTGTGTGTGTGTGTGTGTGTGAGAGAGAGAGAGAGAGAGAGAGAGAGAGAGAGAGAGAGAGAGAGAGAGAGAGAGAGAGAGAGAGAGAGAGAGAGAGAGAGAGAGAGAGAGAGAGAGAGAGAGAGAGAGAGAGAGAGACTCTCCACCATCCTCTCCGGCTGCTTCAGGTGAGGGGTGAGCGCTGCACGGGTGCTTCATAGGGGTCCATATGAAGATATTTACAATGATACTGTTGTGTATGTAAATAGTTATTAACAAGGTACTTAACAGAGTGCAAACAGATTGCAGCATAGCAGGGTTTAGAGCGGGAAATTAAGGTGCATTCATTGGTTGCAATAACCTAGGAGCGGGAAAATAGACTCCATTGATTGGTTACAGTTCACACACTTCTCATATAAAAGGTTGCAACATTTGACAGTTAGTCAGTTGACTTTGTGTATTCAATAAACTCGTTCATTGTTAAACCACTCTGAGTCCTCGTCTATCAGAACCAAACAATTGGCGACGAAGGTGGGATAGACAGAAGACCAGAGAATCGGCGGAATTGTCGCGCAAAGGCGGCAAATTCAGAACAAGTCACAGTC
The DNA here is from genome assembly GCF_964194415.1 of Vipera berus. Lineage (NCBI taxonomy): Eukaryota > Metazoa > Chordata > Lepidosauria > Squamata > Viperidae > Vipera > Vipera berus. The sequence continues at coordinate 140,096,615 of NC_138203.1, read as the reverse complement.
AACCGAGCGGCCGCGGCAGAATAAAAATTCTCCGAATGGCGCAAATCGGGTCATTGAAGGAATTCGACCCAAACTTCCCCGAGGATTGGGAAGAATACATCGGACAAGTCGAGGGGTTCCTGTTAGTGAACGGAATCACAGACGACCGTAAAAAAGCGGCAGCTTTACTAACGATTTGCGGCACACCGGTTTACCGAATCGCTGTCGGACTGTGTCAACCGCAACCGGTCTCAAGCGTGCCTTATGCCGACCTTCTAGCCAAACTAAAGGTCCACTTTACACCCAGGAGATCCGAGCTCTTCTGGCGGCGCATCTTTGAGAAGAGGAACCAGAGACCGGGAGAATCCATACAAAAGTTTGTCGCTGCCGTCAGGGAAGCCGCAGTACGATGTAAATACGATAATTTAGAAATTAGAATTCGGGACCGAGTAGTACTGGGCTTGCGTGATGAGCAGCTACAAAACAGAATAATCGCCAAACCCACCGGCGATTTACAGGAAGTGATCGACGAACTTTTAACTTACGAGTCAACCGGGTATCGCGACCCCCCCCCCGCAGCAGCATGGCAGCAACGTCCGAGATCAACCAAGAGGGCTATGTGGACTGCGGGGAGGTGGACCAGCAGTGGGAGGAAGATATCGCTGAAGTCTACAGGCGATTCGGAAAATTGGCGCCAAGACAACCCAGAAGTGAAAGGCCTGAACCTGCCCACCGTCAACAAACCGCAACTCCGCAAAGACAAGCGACGGGGGCACAACGACCATGGAGGGACACCGCAACCAAACCGCGAGACATCGACAACCAGAACCGGTGCGGCAGCTGTGGCGGCAACCATCCCCGCGCCTCTTGCCGATTCCGAACCGCAAAGTGCAGAGCATGCGGCAAGACCGGCCACATCCAGGCCATCTGTAGGAGCCGTGCTCGGGACAACCGCCTTCACGAAGTCGATGTGTGGCCCGAGGGTAAGGTAACCCCTAAATTCAGTGGCAAGGAGACCCCTAAACCCCGGGTTAAAGTCCCAAATCTAGGGGAGGTGGCGCGAGTCAACCGAAGGAGACAGGGGAAAGGTCGCAAATTTCCAATAGGAAAATTAAAAATTACAGTCCAGCTGCAAGGGGTCCCTTGCAGAATGGAAATTGACTCAGGGGCTTCAGTGTCAATAATTTCCACTGAAACCCTTGAGAGGATTGAACAAATAAGTGGAAGGAAAATTCCACTTAGTTCAACAAATATTCAATTAACTGATTTCCAAAAAAGCCCCATAAAAATAAAAGGGAAGACCAGCCTTAACGTTAAATTTAAGGGATTTAAGGGGGTCTTAGAATTAATTGTTACGGAGGGACACAGGACTAGCTTAATTGGACTTAACTGGTTCCCTGCCCTGGGCATTTGGATTGGGGGGATAAATTCAGTGATTAAAAAGAAGACCCTCGAATCAGTCTGCAATGAATTTGCAGACGTATTCGATGGATCTTTGGGAAAGTACAAAGGGCCCCCAATTAAATTTAACTTAGACCCCTCAGTAAAACCAATCAGGCTTAAGGCCCGAAGGGTACCTTTCGCCTTAAAGGGAAAAATCGAGGCCGAGCTCGACCGGCTTGTAGGCCAAGGGGTATTAGAACCTGTTGAGGGTGGTTTGTGGGAAACGCCGATTGTCACACCCCTAAAACCCAATGGGGATGTGAGAATCTGCGCTGACTACAAAGCCACCCTGAACATTGGAATGAAAAAGCATGCTTACCCAGTCCCGACGGTGAAGCAGGTCCTCGCGACGATCCAGGACGGCGCCATGTTTGCCAAGTTAGACTTGGCGCATGCGTACTTACAGTTGACTGTTTCTGAAGAGGCTGCAGAAGCACAGACGATAGTTACCCACAAGGGGGCGTTCCGGGTCCACAGACTGCAATTTGGTATTGCAGCTGCTCCAGGCATCTTCCAAGAAGTGATGGAGAGGACCTTAAAGGGCATACCTGGTGTATGCCCTTACTTTGATGATGTCCTGATAGCTGGAAAAGATGAAGAAATGTTAGTAGAGCGGCTGGAACAGGTACTGGGCAGATTTAGGAGGGCTGGATTGAAACTAAAAAAGGAAAAATGTAGTATCGGGGTTAAATCCACTGATTTTTTGGGGTTCAGGATTGACAAAAGTGGAATCCACCCTACCCCTGACAAAATTAAAGCAATAAAATGGGCCCCTGAACCAAGGAATAAGGCGGAACTACAGGCCTTCCTTGGCTTGGTAAATTTTTACCACACGTTTGTGCCACACAAGGCTGCCATTGCAGAACCCCTCCACAGACTCTTAGATAAGAAGACTCCCTGGCAATGGCTGAACAAACACAAAGTGAGTTTCCAAACGTTAAAAGACATTCTTTCCAGTAAATCAACTGTAACCCACTTTATAGAAAACAAACCAATTTATCTGGCGTGCGATGCTTCGCCTTATGGTGTAGGGGCTGTGATCAGCCACTTAGACAACCAAGGAATACAAAGACCCATTGCATATTATTCCCGGACACTAACCAAGGCAGAGCGGAATTATGCTCAGATAGACAGGGAGGCATTAGCAATAGTGGCAGGAGTAAAAAAGTTCCACGACTACCTTTATGGTAGGAACTTTACCATACTGACTGACCACAAACCCCTGTTGGGACTGTTTACCACGGATAAACAGACTCCCCAAATTATGTCGCCCAGAATGCTGAGGTGGTCCATTTTCCTCTCAGCATACTCATTTTCCCTCCAATATAGACCGGGCAAGGACATGGGACACGCTGACGCCCTTAGCAGATTGCCCCTAAGCATAACAGAGGAGGACCCTGCACCTGTGGGACAAATAATGTCCCTACAGGATATTCCTGATTTACCCCTAACTGCTAAAGACATAGCTGAGGCAACAAATAAGGACCACACCTTAAAGAGAGTATTGGCCTGGGTCATGAGCGGGTGGCCAAATGCCAACCCGGACGAAAAATACAGGCCCTATTTTAGAAGGAAGGATGAATTATCAGTTCATTTGGGATGCTTACTCTGGGGAAATCGTGTGGTTATTCCAGGAATTCACAAATCAGCTATTTTACTAGAATTACATGAAGGACACCCTGGAATAGTACGGATGAAGGCGTTGGCTAGGAGTCACTTGTGGTGGCCAGGACTGGACAACGACATTGAGGAATGTGTTGCCAATTGCCATCTGTGCCAACGTTCTAGGCCTGAACAACAGCACATCCGTACGCATAAGTGGGAGTTAGCTAGGAATCCTTGGTCCAGGATTCATATTGATTTCGCTGGACCTTTCCAAGGGTTAACATTTCTAGTAGTGGTTGACAGCTTCTCTAGATGGCTAGAGGTAGTACCAGTCAGTTCAGTAACTTCAGGAAGAACAATACAGGCATTAAGGGGCCTCTTTGCCACTCATGGGTTGCCGGATTTAATTGTGTCTGATAATGGGCCACAATTCACATCTATTGAATTTCAGGATTTCCTCAGGGCCAACTCGATTAAGCATAAGACATCAGCACCCTTCCACCCATCCACCAACGGCTTGGCTGAACGGAACGTGCGGACCACGAAGGACGCTTTAAAAAGAATCATTCGGGGCGACTGGCATCAGAGACTGGCCGAGTTCTTGTTGGCCCAACACACGACCCCATGTTCTGCTACAGGGAAAAGTCCAGCTGAAATGAGGTGGGGCAGGAAACTGACTACCAAATTGGACAGATTACACCCTGACAGACTTCAATCAAACACTGAATTGGACATTCCTAACAGAACATTTAAAGTGGGGGATTTGATCTGGGCCAGGAACTACGGCCAAGGGGATAAATGGATTCCCGGGGTGGTGACTGAAATCTTAGGTCCCCTATCGTACACTATTGAGGGGGAAGGGAATAGGATATGTAAAAGACACATAGATCAGCTGAGGAAGAGATCCAGTGGATGCTTGCCAGTAGAGGGGGACCAAAGTATTTTGGGGGGAAACAGTACATACAGATTCAGGGATAACAACATGCTAGAAAGTGCGGTAGAGGAATGGCAAAACATCTCATCCCCTGGTTCCCAACAACAACAACATCAATTTAGTCAAATTGACTGGGAGGTACCCCTGCGAAGTAGGCCAGTGACCGCTGATTTTCAAACACAAACTAATACACAAAACAGCAGCAGAGAAACATCAGAGCCTAGCAACCCAGAGCCCAGGTCCAATAGTGACATGCAGCCAAGCAAGCAATCAGGAAGAGAGGTCCCTAGCAGCCAGAATAACAGATACCCTTCTAGAATACATAGGCCACCAAAATATTTAAAGGATTTTGTAAAGAAATAACATCAACTGGGGGGTAAGGGGTGTTGTGTATGTAAATAGTTATTAACAAGGTACTTAACAGAGTGCAAACAGATTGCAGCATAGCAGGGTTTAGAGCGGGAAATTAAGGTGCATTCATTGGTTGCAATAACCTAGGAGCGGGAAAATAGACTCCATTGATTGGTTACAGTTCACACACTTCTCATATAAAAGGTTGCAACATTTGACAGTTAGTCAGTTGACTTTGTGTATTCAATAAACTCGTTCATTGTTAAACCACTCTGAGTCCTCGTCTATCAGAACCAAACAGATACCTAAAGCAGGCATCCCCTTAATTTACGTAACGATAAAAGAGAGGGTCAGGAAGCCTGTTCAGACTTGCAAGGTTCTGTTACTATTATAGTTCTGATACAAGTAGTTTTAGACCTATTCAGTAACTATTTCCCGATCTGACTTCATACCAACCTTGCAAATCTGAATGTTCTTCCTTCTTTATGTGAACTTGGGGAGCACCTGCATTAGGTCTTGTAAATATCTTAGCATGGGATCAAGCTGCTTTAGAGTAATGTTTCTTAGAACTTTTTTTCTCTCACAACTGCTTTCCACTTTTAAAAATTATGAAGGACCTCAAAAGAGCTCTCATTTGTATGGGTTGTATTTATTTTTATCTATCATATTAAAAATACAAACTAACACATTATTTGCCAGTACTGCTTTTCACGATTGTTTAATGGAATTTAAATATTGTATTATTTTTTTCAACATAGGTTGGTAAATAATCCTCAGACCAAACTATAAGAAACACTCATCTACCGAATACTAAGCCTGTAGGTTAGGCTGAGAAGTTCCCAATTCCAAAATAGGTGTAGGTCATCGACAGGTTAAAAAAATGGGAATACAATCACACCAATTTCATAGATGTCCACATTCAAATAAGAGATTAATGCTGGCTAGCAATACCTAGTACATCTTGGTTGTAGTCGAAAAAGCCAAGGAGAACCAGATAACATTAAGAATAGGATTTTTAAGGGTTTAGGTTGGACCACCATTTCTCAACCTTAACAATTCTAAGATGGGTGGACTTCAACTCCCAGAATTCCTCAGCCTGCATGGCTCATGGGGAAGAAACGCTGAGACTTGTAGTTCGGCCATATTGGGAGATTACACATTTCCTGACCCCTCAAAATGATTTCTACAAAAAATACTGTTGTGTAGTGGGTCCGACGCAAGGAAGAGACGCCAGCCGGAGTACGTGTTCAGCTCTTTATTGGGGGGGAGGGGTAGCGTACTGGAGAATGAGGGTTACCTGGCCTCCTTAAATAACTAGCCAGGTAGGCTGACAGCCAATGGGGTTGGCCCTAGGTTTCCCGCCGAAACTGGGTTTCCCGCCAAAACCGTTCAGGCCAACGCCCCCTGGTGGCTGTTGCTATGCAGGTGCCTGCATACATAACAAATACTACTTGGTGAAATGTGGAAATAACAAAAAAGCACTTATTGGGGTACTATTAGGTGTGAAGCTGCCTACAATTTTTCAGTCTTTTTTTTTTGTCCCATCTGAATTCACAAACTGATGTGGACATGGGCCATAATGAATGTAAATGAGAAACCAAATGAAATCAACTTGGGGGGAATGACTAGTGGAACATGGTGGAGACAACAAAACTGGATGAGGATGAAACAGGAAAAGATGAAGCAGGCAGGACTGAATATACTTTGGAAAGGAGCTGAAGAAAGGACAAACCAAGGCGATGGGGGAGGGGTCGGAAGAACTACATTTCAGAGAAAGTGGCAGCACCAAGAGCTTTGATGGATAAAATGTGATTTAAGCCTTTAAGAGTCAGAGGACTAAATGACCTGGGAATTAAATCATGAGTGCGTGTGCGCGCGTGTGAGCCATTGTTTCTATAAAATAAGACTTGGCTTCACTCTTTCTTCTTGTGCTGTAGTCCCAAGGTATGTTTTTCTCTGACTTGCGAAAGAAAGGTCCTCTCTCCACTTTAACCAAGATTTCTTGACTGAATTGAGTTGGCTGTCATTCAGCCCTGGGCTGTAACTGGAGCAACTGGGTTGGCCCAGGCCTTCCCTGCCATGGCAGGATTTTCTTTTCCATGCTATTTGGCTCTTTCTGCCGGACACCAGGAGCACAGCTGCTGGTCCCTTTCTTGGAGTTTCCTGGGTCTTGCGTGAGAGGCAGGCAGGTGCCTCCGTAAATCACTAGTTAAGAGCAGAAATGGGTTTTCACATGACTCATATTTACATGGAATTGGAGGCCTGATTTATTGCCCACAGAGCAATTACCAGCCATGTTACAGCTGTAGAGCACAGCTGGGTGGGACTGAGGAGATGATCCATCAGACCTTGTCAGGCAGCAGAAGAAAAGCAGGAGGGGGGGCCTTTGGGGGAGGGTGGTTGAATTTGAACTAGATGCACTGGAGTCTTTCTCTCCCCCCCCCAGCTGATCTAATTCTGTAAACCATTCGTGTAGCCTGCATTTGCAGGAACTAATTTTGTCTTGCAAATCAGAGCACCTCTGAAGACACGCGGAGTGTCATCAACGTATCACTGAGTTATGGAAGTTCATCCCTTCTGTAGACATTGTTGCATTTTTGGAGAGAGAAAGACAGACTTAGATGGAGGTGGGCTTCTTTTTCAAAAGTTGGTGGTGGTTCCAGGGTTAAGATCAACCTTGGAATTTATAGGAAAATGCTGGGTCCCATTATCGCTTCCACAAGCATTGCCCAAGGCCAAAGCACCAGTTGAATAAGAAGGCGAGACCTCTTTAAGGCTTGCTCTGGGAGTTTTATTTTCCAGGTCTCATGTTCTCAGTGGCGTGTGCCACTGTAATTTCTCAGCAGAAGTGGCAAGCAAGCAAATCTAGCTAGCTGATTTTTAATTTTAATTGCCACCATGTTACCCTGAGTGATGCTTCCTTGAAGCTGCTGGTACCAACGGAAAAGAGCAAAGCACCTGATTTCATTCCAGCAGAGACCTTTGGATCTTGCAAATGACCCACAATCACCAAGACTTTGAAATACTGGAGTCCAGAGTTTCTGATTGACAGCAGACTATGGTAGCTAGATAGCTGAGACAGTCCATTTTTTGTCTTTGACTTTTACTTTACAAATGCATACATAAACAAAAAGAGGGGAACATGTTATTGCTAGAAATTACCAATTAAAACCTGGACAACATGCTAAGCCCGTGGGGGCGAACCTATGGCACAGGTGGCATGCAGAGCCCTCTCTGTGGGCACGCATGCCATCGCCCCAGTCCTCGGCCTTCAGCTGGGTTTTATAAAACCTTTTCGCTTTAGGCCTCTGCCGCCATGTACCTTCCAAAAAAGGTTCAATTAATCAACTTCTCGTGGGGGGAAAAAAGTTCTCGCAAAATTGAAATTGATTGAACTTTTTAGTCCCACACAGTCTGCAGCTACCACTGCAGCCACGCCCACCCAATTGGCCACACCCACCCAAAGGGCCATGCCCACTCGGCACCCGATGATACATAAGTGGGTTTTGGGTTGCAGTTTGGGCACTCGGTCTCTAAAAGGTTCGCCATCACTGGGCTAAGCCATTTGTTTGCTCTAGTCTAGTGTTATCAATACTTATATGGTTCCTTATCTGCAAATAGCCTAGCCCTAGAGAGCTTTAAGATGTCCCATGGTTGCAAAACATTAGCCTTGAGGCTACTTAAAGGTATATACATAAATACCCACCATGCTGTTCCCTCTTGGGAGAAGAAATATTATGCAAAGCACACAGAGAGAAAGAGAGAGAGAAAATTAAGACATAACAAAAGGAAATGTAGCTAAATCTAATTTATACATCACCCACTGTTCTGCTTCTCTATCTGCACACTGTCTTCCCTTCCAACACACCCACATATCAATTCATACATTGAATATTTTACCTCTCTCTTTTTGAGGATGTTGTCATTTCCACTGAACCACAATTTTCTTGAACGTCTCTCACTAACCCATTTGCTCCTTCTTCTTTGACTTCTTTTGCTATTTAATCCTTAATTCCCTTCTATATTACCAAATTATCGAAATATATTTCATCTCTACTGGCATTAGTTTTATATTAGTTTCATTAGTTTTCAGTTTTATATTCTATTCACATTCTTTTGGGCTTGTGTCATTCTTGAACCTATCTCTTTGTTTTAACACACACTTCTTAAATAACCTGTTCCTAAAGCATTCACCTTATTTTCCCGCCTCTCTGCATATATCCAACTCACACTTTCACATAAGTGTATCATGCCATGGTAGCTTTACTTGTGTGAATTATTCAAGTGCGGTGGAAAACAAGTGGATTCTGCAATCAAGCGGAAGAAACACTAAGAAAAACAAGTCATTGCATCATATGCTCTATTGAACATTTTCTGTCTATCATCTAAGTTTTCGCTCAGTAACATGACATCTTCTGCATATCAAGTGCATGCACATTTATATCCCCAATCAAAGCAACTGTAACATTACTACAAGCATTCCTTTTAAATTTAACAATAAATGCACACAACAGCTAGAGACTTCACAGGCCCTTTTGTTTCACTCTCTGCTCAGAGTTGCATCACTCCCTAACAACTCTGTGTGTTCCCAGACTTCCTGTATTTTGCATTCACCAACTGATTCTCATATTTTATTATTTATTTATTAAATTTATATGCTGCCCGCCTCCTGTCAAGAGACTTTGGGTGGCTCACAACATATTCATACAGAACGTTCCATAATTCAAACCTATTCCCTTTATCATACATTTTCTCTAAGTTAATCAATGGATAATACTTTTTTTTTCATGTTCCTAGCTTTATCCTCAATAATCTGGCCTGGACACTCTCTTCCCCCAACTACATTTCCCAAATTTTACTCACTGATATTTCTTGTCTCCTTCTAAGAACCCTTACGAAGTTCCAGGCACATTTAACTAACAAAGCTTCCTATAATGCCCCTTTTTTCAGGCAGATACAGCAACGCCATTAATCTTATTCCCCAAGTAGGCTTCAGACATTAAATAAGTCACATTGTCATTCCATAAACAAATTACATTTATATCTGAACATTTTCCACCCAACCCACATTTTTCAACATCTTTCTCTTGTCCTCATTTTTAGCAGCAATTAACAACTTACATGTACTTGTTCACATCCATAGCCTCCTTCGTTTCCTTTCTGCCTTCTATCTGTCCAATAACATCTAGCAGGGTTAGTGCTATTCAAGTCCCATCAGTAAGGTAATACCATCTTGTAGGGTCTTAGAGACTGGCTATCTCAGTGGTTATCCCTGTCCACTGGATATCCAGACTCCAACCTTGGGGGTTTTTTTTAGAAATCTTTGGCTTTTTCAGAAGACCCAGACCAGTTTGTGTTACAGGTGTACTACAGGTTTACCTGTACATTTGGTGGAATCGTGTGGATGGAAAAAATAATAATTTGATGATATACACATGCTTTTCTTGGGGATCCTGCCACTACGATATTATCATTGATTGCACGTTGAACTGCAGAGGGTTTGCTGCATATTCAACTATAGCTCTTTCTGAGAACACCAACTCTCCCATCATCCAGAGATACAACACTTGTGGGCTGCCAGGTATGGCTGAGCTACAACTCCCAGCACCTCTCACCATGGGAAATGTTGCTTGGGGCTGCTGAGAGTTTGTCCAAATTTGAAGGACCCCAAATTTTGTTAGTCTGGAGAAATGATTTCTTAGTTACACGCCTAAAATAATTCTATAATGTCTTTACATGGGAGCTTGTACTATTAATTAGCTTCTGAGAACACATACTGTACATATATATATTAGCTCTTTTTGGTCAAATTCCAAGATTCCCCCTGTCCTATTTCCCCATGGTTTTAACAGCTAATACAATCCAGGATGCCAAATATGAAAATTCTGCATTATAGAGTTTGCTGTTGTAAAGCTGTTACTGGACTATGAGTTATTTCACTAATAAATGTTTTAAAAATGCTACAAGTACCTATAAACTTTTCAAATGGAAAACAGTTTAAGTGGGGTTTTTTTCTAAAAAGCTGAAAGCTGAAAACATTAGTACAGTAGAAGTGTGTTTATAAGATGAAAGAATGTGTTAGCAGCTGCTGATTTATTGTTTCTCCTAGCAAAACTAAGGAACTAAAGACTTATACAGAAATATAATTTCAGAAGCATAAAAAAGATCTTGCCCTTTGGGTTTGTTTGTTTTTTTAAAAAAGTCTTTCCATCATTGGTAAGTTTTGCATAGTTTTTAACCAATCAAAATACCTTTCCCACTCCATAAAGCAAAATCATTACTATTTTCACACTGTAGATTCATGTATGAGAATTCTTACTGAAATCATTGAGGTAATGTAGCATCAGATACTTATATAATATAGATATATGAGACTAGATGTGAATCTTAAAAGCATATAGTACCAGACATTAATGAAAGCCAAAGTGTTGCAAGGTTAACCCTTGTGGCACATTTATTTATTATTGCATTTTTAAGTTGTCCGTAACCAAAATCCTCTGTACTGGTGTCCAAATAAATTAAAAACATAAGTTCCAGCCCAATAAATCATGCTGAGAGTAGCACATAATAAAACCAACATACAACTAGCTGGAAGAATGAGCACCATGCAGCACATAAAATCAAGCTGACCAAAATAAAATAGTATGAAGATTTAATAGCATTTAAGCTACTTAAAATATTGGGGGAAATAAAAATGGCTTCAATGCTTAATGAAAAGACAATATAGATGCCACAAAATATACTGTCCTAGAAGGGCCTGCCACAACTGACAAGGGGTCACCAATGAATCTGTAACCATTTGCCTTGCTACTTTAAGAGTCAGCAAAATCCTAATAGGATAGCCATCTTTTAAAACACCTGTATTGGTGCTTATCTCTCCAGGCTCCTACCTATAAACATTTAACAAAGATTAAACTCATGCCAATTTTTTTCTAGCCTAGTTCTATTCAGTTGTCTTGGGACTACAACACCCCCAATTTATCAGTTTTTGTAAGCCGTCCACAGTGGCTTAAGATGAAGTGCTAATAAATCTTTTAAATAAATAAATAAATCTTGGCTATTCTGCCTGGATAGACTGAATGTTGCAGTCCCATCACATCCGGAGGCCACCAGGCTAAAGACATTGATTGCTTCACACCTTCTGCATTTCTATGGAGAAGGTCCAGATGTGTATTTTATTTTTCTTTCAAAATAAGGATACTTTTTGGAGAAAAAATAAATAGGCATTACTTTACTAACACCTTTAATCAACCAGGTTTCTTTACTAAGCCCTGCAGAGCCAGTGTATCAAAAACCACTACGAAAACTGTGTACATATAATAACCCACATACAGCTTTCGAACTGCTTTCAACTCTTTAGGTGAAAAAAAAAACGGTTTCTTCCTGTTGCTCCTTGTTCCTAGTCTTAGTGAATAGCTGGACCTCATTTACAAATCCACAGAAATAAGATTTCTCCCCCATTTGTGCTGGTGTAGCATTACTGCAGGATCACAACACTAAAGTGGGGTAAAGGAGCTGATGAAGGGAGAGAGATGTGCTAAATCATGCATGGCTTCACACAGCTCTTTACTCCAATTCAGATTCTGCTGCAATCTTATGATGTCATTCGTAATTCAACAGCCGAGTCTTTTTTTTTTCTAGTCCATCTGAAATCAGGACAAGGATTAGATTCCCCCCCACACACCAGCATTGCAGCTGTCGTTTATTTTCCTATCAGATTGAACTTTTGCTTTTCAAAATGTGTAACATCACTGTTTTGGGAATGGAATGTTCTGAGAACTCCAGGTTGTACAGTTCTTCTGAACCATGATGTACCTCCTCCAGATTGTATCATCTAGAAGTACAATCCTTTTGAATTGTGAGTAGCTTGACATCTTCTGGGATGGTCCAATTTGGTTCAGAGAATTTACTTCTAGAAACCTGCCATACCATCCGAGAACAATCTGTTCTAGGGAATGATTGGAACAGCCTGGATTTTTCTGGAAGTTTGGTTCTTGAAATTGTGAGTTTTGCACATAATTCCTTCACTCTCCCTCTTGACTGGTTGCAGGATCCTGTTGCCGGTGCCTGCTGAAACATGGATGAGAATGTACTGTATACAGTATCACTGTTACCTCTGTTCTAGCCATGACAGTGGTATGCAAACACAGGTAGTTTCAAAAAGGTTGGCATGTTATCCTTTCACCAAGAGTTTTGCAAGACGTTTTTCAATGCAAGTGGCTTTGCAGTTTCCAAATGGGGAAGAAAACCACCCAACACTCTCTACTAAGAATCATAAATAATATACATGCACAGAGCACGAACCAAAATCATGATCGGAAAAGCCTTACCAATTTATTCTACTGATGATTTTTGTTATTTCAGAATTCATTGTAGCCGAGGGGTAGGAAAGTTTTTGCATCCTCTTTTTGGTCAGTTAGTAGTGAGTACTGACTGCTTCGTATCATAGGATGGAATAGTTAAGAGGTGAGGTGAGGGAGATCCAGATTCAAGCTCCCCTGAGCAGCAGAAGCTCAAGAGGGAACTTTGGGCCATTATTTGCTCTTTCTGCCCAGCCTACCACACCTCATTGTTTATTATTGATTCATTGGACTTCTAGAGCTGCCCAACTCTTAAAGTACCCGTGTTATGGGGAAAAATAAGAGGGAGCACTGTGTACACCCACTTGAAGCTCCTGAACAAAAGGCAGGGTATTAACCTAATCAATAAGCAAATAAACACGTTTCAGTGCCAGGAGAAGACAAATGTGGGTCTGCTTCACCATGCTCTGTGAGGGACTGTGGAGTGAAAATGATGTGATGCAGAAATGCCTGGATAGGAATGGGAATATGAATCCATTTATAATGTTGGCCTTTCAAAGCCAATACAGTTTCCCCTTTAGCTGGAAGGGTTTCAGCCCCAGCCATCAGAGTTTAAATGACTAATCAGGACCACCCGATGGCTGCCGGAGTTGAAAGTGAATAGCGCTCCTTTTCCCCAAGGCCATAGCTATAATATCTAAAGCCAATCAAATGTGAGACAGAGAAAATCTTACAAGCCCCTTTCTCCACCCCTATAAGTAACATGTTTGATATCACAACGCATAGCTAACCATTTGCTGTCCTCTTCTCTACATCAATTCCCCTGTTCCTCTCAAAAGACAAAAGTATATTGTTTTAAAATGTATCGCATTCAACCCGTCCTGTAAATGCATGATTTAGTGGCACATATATCAGGGAAGCAGAATTAATGTGCCATGGCAGAGTGTATGAAGCATTTTGCGCTGGGCTTTCTTACTATTGCTATCCCTATTAGTAAAGGCACTCTGTGTTTGAGTGTGAGTTTGTGTGTGAGTGTGTACTAGTAAATGCTGACAACCTGAAGCGGATGATGAGAATCAGAATCCTTGACTTCTGAAAGAAAAATCATGATTGATGGATTTTGAATATTTCTGTCCTGTTTTTCCACCAAAGAAAAACATCAGTGGTGCCTAAATAGGATAGCTAAAAATGAGATCAACAAAGAGAAAAGCCCACATTGATGACAATTATCCAAAAGTTCATGTCCAATCAAATTGGAAAAAAGCCAGATTTCCCCTTAACCTTAACTATCTATGAGGTTCCCTGAGATAAGATGACTCCATCACAATTCAACACTTAGTCTATCCCATATCTTGTCTCTAGGTTTAGGGAACCGTCCTTGGAGCAGATACCGAATGATTTACATAGCTAGATAATTTCCCATTCCAGAAACCCACAAGGAGGCCAGAAAGTGGCAGGTTAAGGGCTAGGGCAGAGGAGGGAAAGCCATGGAGGAAGCTAAATGTTGCAGATCTCCAGAGGCCAAGCAAACGTGCTGTCTCAAAATCTTTGCCTTCCTGCTTTCATGTTTGCCTCTCCCAGTGAGACTCTCCCCAGCTTTGGCACAGCTCCTCCCCATCAACCAAAATAAAAGGAAACCTAGCAATATCTTCTTTTTCCCCAGAAGTCTCATCCATTTCATCAGAGAATCCAGGTTTTCCCTTTTAATCAGGGCTTGCACTGGCCACAGCCTTGGTGCACATTTATTTGTATTTGTATTGTATTTATTGGATTTTTATACCGCCCTTCTCCCGAAGGACTCAGGGCGGTGAACAGGGCATATAAATAGAGATACAAAAGTTAAAAAAAGATTAAATAAATTGCCCAATTAAAACAGTTAATATAAAAACCCATAAAAACCCAGACGTTCCCCCATCAGGCCAGGCCAGCTTGTTCGAATAAATGGGTCTTTAACCCGCGCCGGAAGGAGCGGAGATCCGGTGCCATCCGGAGCTCCACCGGCAGTTGGTTCCATAAAGCCGGGGCGCCCACAGAGAAGGCCCTCCCCCTGGGGGCCGCCAGCCGACATTCTCTGACCGGAGGCACCCTGAGGAGGCCCTCTCTGTGGGAACGCACCGGGTGGAGGGGAGTTGACGCCGGCAGCAGGTGGTCCCCGAGGTATTCCGGACCCATGCCATGTAAGGACTTAAAAACCATTACCAAAACCTTGAACCTCACCCAGAAGACAACTGGTAGCCAATGCAGCTCGCGGAGCAAAGGTGTAACATGGGAGTACCGGGAAACTCCCAAGACAACTCTCGCGGCTGCATTCTGTACCAGTTGGAGCCTCCGAGTGGTCTTCAAGGGAAGCCCCATGTAGAGAGCATTGCAGTAGTCCAGCCGAGAGGTCACGAGCGCATGAGTGACCGTGCACAGGGCATCCCGGTCCAGATAGGGCCGCAACTGACGCACCAGGCGAACCTGGGCGAAAGCCCCCCTAGTCACGGCTACTATATGATCTTCCAGATTAAGCCGTGACTCTAGGAGGACTCCCAAGTTGCGAGCCCTATCCACGGGGGGTAAAAACTCACCCCCCATAGACAAAGATGGAACATTTTGAATGTCCCGGGATGCCGGAATGCACAGCCACTCAGTCTTGTCGGGATTGAGCTGAAGCCTGTTCCTCCCCATCCAGACCCGAACCGCCTCCAGGCAACGGGACATCACAGCGAGGGCATCACTGGGGTGGTTTGGGGTAGAAATAAAAAGTTGGGTATCATCAGCATATTGATGATACCCAACTCCAAAACCACGAATGATCTCACCCAGCGGTTTCATGTAGATGTTAAACAGGAGGGGCGAGAGGACCGATCCCTGAGGAACTCCACAAGCGAGAGACCTTGGGGTTGACCTCTGCCCCCCTGCCAACACCGACTGCGAGCGTCCCAGGAGATAGGAGGAGAACCACTGAAAAACTGTGCCTCCCACTCCCAATCCCCTGAGACGCCGCAGCAGGATACCATGGTCGATGGTATCGAAAGCCGCTGAGAGGTCTAATAGGACTAGGACAGAGGAATGTCCTCTGTCCCAGGCCCTCCAGAGATCATTCACCAGCGCGACCAATGCCGTCTCCGTGCTGTACCCGGGCCTGAAGCCCGATTGGGACGGGTCGAGATAATCCGCTTCATCCAGAACCAGAGGAAGTTGATGCGCCACCACACTCTCAACAACCTTCGCAAGAAAGCGAAGGTTGGAGACTGGACAAAAGTTGTTTAACACAGCTGGGTCCAAGGGAGGCTTCTTGAGGAGAGGTCTCACCACCGCCTCCTTCAAGACGGCGGGGAAATTACCCTCACTCAAAGAAGCAGATATAACTGCCTGGAACCAGCCTCGTGTCCTCTCCCTAGCTGCATAAACCAGCCAGGAAGGGCACGGGTCCAATAAACATGTGGAGGAGCTCAACCTCCCCATAATCCTGTCCACTTCCTCAGGGGTCACAGAATCAAACTCCTCCCAGATAACATTGACAAGACCGCCCGAGTCCTGATCGTCGGACTCTGCCCAGCTGGAGTCCAGACCGGTCCGAATCTGAGCGATTTTATCTGACAGATGTTGACCAAACTCCTCGGCACGACCCTGTAAGGGATCCACCCTCACCTCCTGATTAAGGAGGGAGCGAGTCACCCTAAACAGGGCGGCCGGGCGATTATCTGCGGACGCGATGAGGGCAGAGAAGTAATTACGCCTCGCCGCCCTCATCGCTGCGAGATAAGACCTAACATAGGTTCTTAGTTGCAACCGGTCAGGTTCGGATCGGCTGGACCTCCAGCAGCTCTCTAGGCCCCGTTTCCGACGCTTCATCTCCCGGAGCTCCGCGGAGAACCATGGAGCTCGGTGGGATCTGCACCGGGTCAGGGGCCGCAAGGGTACAACTCAGTCGAGTGCCTCAGTGGCTGTCCTTTCCCAGGCTTCCACTAAGGCCTCCGCTGAGTTGTGAGCAACGGAGGCAGGTGGGGACCCCAGCACTGCCTGGAACCCATCAGGGTCCATTAAGCGCCTGGGACGGTACCATCTAGTTGGTTCGACTCCCCACGGCGGGGGGTGGCAAAACGGAAGACCAGCCGCAGGAGATGATGATCGGTCCATGACAGGGGCATAATAAATGGAGAGCCCCCACCAAGATCATCAAACCACCGTCCAGATAAAAAAACTAGGTCAAGGGTGTGGCCTCCCTCATGAGTTGGTTCGGCAATTATCTGCGTCAGGTCCATGGCCGTCATGGAAGCCATGAATTCCCGAGCCAACTCAGATGACCCTCCCAGGGATGGTAGATTGAAGTCACCCAAAACTATAAGTTTGGGGAACTCAATCACCAACCCAGAGAGGACATCGAGTAGCTCAGGCAGGGCTGCTGCTGCGCGACTAGGCGAAACGTACACCAGCAGCAAGCCCAACTGCGCCCCCGGACCAAATCTCATAAAGAGAGACTCACACCCGACTATCTGAGGAACGGTGGTCTCCCGCGGACACAAGGTCTCCCTAATAGCTACCGCCACTACCCCGCCCCTACCATGAACCCGAGGCCGGTGCAGCACCCGGAAACCTGATGGGCAAAGATCAACCAAAGGGACCCCACCCTCTGGACCCAACCAGGTCTCCGTGATGCAAGCCAGGTCCGCATGCTCGCCCTCCATCAGATCCCGCACGAGGGGAGCTTTGTTAATCATGGACCTGGCATTCAGATACACCAGCCGGAGCTCAGGAGGCTGCACATCCTCGCTCCCGGAACCTCGGGGAAGAAGCAGAGGGTCGGAGCGCCTCACCGCTTGTAAATAGCGGAGACGGCCCTCCCGGTGGGCAACATTATCATTATCATAAGGTTCCCCTGAGCACATGCAGAGTACTTGTCCCAAAGGTGCTTTTTCAAAAGGCAACCGGACTTTTGTTTTTCCTTGAAGACATGCCGCTTCTCATTCAAGAAGCGTCTTCAGTTCTTTGGTCAGAAGTGAAATGTCTTCAAGGAAAAACAAAGTCCGGTTACCTTTTGAAAAAGCAGCTTTGAGACAACCATTACCTGGGCGACTGAGAATCTCCATAGACGTGTGGAGCACTTCCTGACTCATCATCAGCAATGTGCAATGGAGAATCAAATCAGGGAATGGACTATGCCTTCCTATCTGGCTTTAGTCTGGCTTTAGACTATTTTGCCCCTTTCCCCTCAAGAGCTTTGCTAGATCAGGTCCCGACTCCAACCACTCTAGGTCCTGTCCGTCTGTTGTTCCCACACATCCACCCCACTGGGATATTGTTGCCCAGATACTTCAAATTTTACTTTTTTTTCCTGTTTTAAACTGTAAACTGCCCAGAATCAAGAAGCGGGGGCTCCAAACCTCACACCTAAATAAAATTACGAGGGTTTTTAAAGCTGCTTTAACGGGTTACCAAAGAAATCCACAGCCGTGCGAAAATGCACAGGAACGTCAGTCATAAATTCCAGGTAGACACAGCGTTTAACATGTCCGTTTCTGAAGAATGCTTAAAGAATCTGACTTAAACAAGTTTTTAGATGCAGCTAACTCAATAAATAAATAAATAAATGAGGGTGTGATCATTCTAAAACAGGGATCTTCAAACTTGGCCCTTTTACGACTTGTGGACTTCAAGCCCCAGAATTCTTCAACCAGGCATGCTGGCTGAGGAATTCTGGGAGTTGAAGTACACAAGTCACAAAAGGGCCAAGCTTGAAGATCCCTGTTCTAAAACTACATTGCCTGGGATTTCTGGAGATAACCTGCAGGCTCCTGTTCTAAGAAATCTCCCGATTAGGGTCCTCCCTATCAATGTCTGCTCCAGCTCGTATGTCTTTGCTAGCAGATGACCTGCAGAGGTCATCGTGTGTGTGTGGGGGGGGGGCTGTCCACCCCCACCCCCACCCCATACAAGCGGCCCTCACCCGACTCGGTGTCCCCGAAACAAACTAAGCCTTCTGCTTGGCCCGATCACAAGGTCTTGGCTTTTGGTCGCCCGGCAAGGACGCGAGAACCAAGCAGGCCTGTTGATTCCTGGGGGCTGGGAGAAGGCGGGGTATAAATAAGGCCGTTTACGGGGCCGGAGGAGAAACGTGTGCCCCAAGGCACAGAATCGCCGATGCTCCATTTCCCTTTCCCCACCAGCCCCTCTCGCATTTTTATGGCTTAATTAAAATCTGCCCCATAAATCGTCGTATTCCCTCTTCTCCCTCCCTCCACGCACACCCGGCGGGGGCCCAAAGGCTCTCGGCTGTCTTTTAATGAAGAGCTTGATTCATTTGGGAGGAGACCTTTCGCAGAGACGAAGGAAGGAGGTGGCGGCGGCGGCGGCAGCGGTGGGGTTATTCCTCCTGGCTCCTTGGCGGTGTCCCCTGCGGCTTCCCCTCCTCCCCAGATCAGGCCGCCCGGTTCCCTCGCTTGTTTGGACGACTTCTTCCCATTTAAGGATGTTTAAGGAGCCCCCCTATATTCAAGGAAGGAAGGAAAGAGCTTTCGACAAAAATTGTCATGGCAACCCCAGCCCAGCCGGACACCCCCCTTTCCCCAGCAAAGAGCTCGGCGGCTGCCTTTGTATGCCAGGCTCCCAGGCTGGAAAGCCACCGGGATGGGGCAGCGAGGAGGGCCGCTTGAGCCGGCAGCCCCGCGGGGCCCTTTTGTTAATTTCCTTTAGAAAGGATTCTTGCCCGCCGGGGATGAGGGGAGAGCGGCGGAAGTCCGGCTCCAAGCCAAGCCAACAAACGGGAGAGAAAGGAAGGGCTAGGGTAGAAAACAGCCCGGGGTCCAAAGGCGACAGCTGTCGGCCGGAGACCCGAGGAAAAGGCTTCGTCTTGAGTCCTAAGGCTGTTGAGAACGTCAACGTCTATTCATGTAAATAAATGGATTTAAATAAAATAAATGCACTTTAAATGACCTCAGTTAAACACAATTGTGTCATTGATGGAAGATGTGCATGTTCCGGACTACAGGACGGAATGGTCTGTGTGTGTGTGTGGGGGGGGGGGTAATCGGGTGGTTGCAGGGCGAGTTGCCATCAAGGAACGGCAAAATCTGGAAGAATTGCAGCAGCAAAGATAGAAAAAAAATATGTAGGCCTCTCTCTCTCTCTCTCTCTCTCTCACACACACACACACACACACACACACACACACACACACCATCATCTTATTTGCTTTGGGGGTAAGCAGACTTACACAAACTGCAGAGAAGAAATAAGAAATAGCAAGCTAAAGAAAAGGGTAGGAAACACAGCTACATGTTTACACTGTACCATCCCCTACTTTTATTTCCTTGCAAACTCTCATTTACTTCTCCACACACATTTGTTTCATAGCCTTTGGTGTTTATTTTTCTTTAATTGCTTTTTTTCTTTTTGAAGATTTCTTCCATTGGAAACTTTCATAGCCCTTCCTCTCCTCTTCAGCCAATTTAGTTTCCTTCTCAGTTTCTTTTTGTAATCAAATTTATATTCATACATCTGCTGCCGGCATCAAGCTCCCTGCGCCCTGTGCGTTCCCACAGAGAGGGCCTCCTCAGGGTGCCACCGGTCAGAGAATGCCGACTGGTGGCCCCCAGGGGGAGATCCTTCTCTGTGGGCGCCCCGGAGCTTTGGAACCAGTTACCGGTTGAGCTCCGGACGGCGCCCGATCTGCGCTCCTTTCGCCGCGATCTGAAAACATACTTGTTCGAGCAAGCCGGCCTGGCCTGAGGGGGGATTGGTGGGGTTTTTATCATTTTTATTGGGGTTTTTACTATGTATCAATTGTATTTTAATCGGGCATGCATTTAATTATCTTTTAGTTTTTGTAAATTTCTGTGTTTTATTCTTGCCCTGTACACCGCCCTGAGTCCTCCGGGAGAAGGGCGGTATAGAAATATTAATAAATTAAATTAAATTAAATTAAATACTCTCTGTTTGGTCAAGTCTCCTTAGCATAATTTCAACTACTTCTTCACTTAGACTAACTTCATTCAGCAGCAATTGGTTCTTGATCCCATTATTTCTTGTTTTTAATATACATTCCTTAAGCTTTTCATTCTGACTACATTCAGCTTACGTGTACTTTATACTCATAAAGTACTCTTGATATACTCTTGATATAGTATACTACTCTCCCTTGCATGTAACAATGTGGGCAAAAATGTAGTCTCAGATACATCTATTTTCACCTTTTTCAACATGTATTGATGGCCACAGACAACATATTACTATGTTTCTGCCACATTACACCTCTTATCATTCTTCATCCCCATTTCCTCACCTTAATATAAATCCACCTACTTGACATTCATTCCTTTTGCCCTATCAGGTACAATTAATCTGCTTTTATAGATTAATTGTCAGACTTAAGACTTTTCACAGCATCATACAAAGGTGTTTAACATTTGCTGCAAATCATTTGGATTCTCAATCAACAATAGAGAACAATTTGTGTACAAAAATACATATATTTTACCTACACTTGATCTATTCACTAGCTATTTTATCTACTGACATGCTTTTCTGCTATCATACTTAGCTCTTAATATATTCAGCAACCATCCTTCCGTATTCATGCAGGAAGTTGTGTAACTCAAGATTATTCCCTTTAACATGTTTTCTCAAAATCCACAAATGTTCTTTCTCATTTGTACAAAGCTTAAAAATGAAATGTCAGTTTAAAAAAGTATATAAAAATGTTATTTCCAGTTGGGCAATGTGTCTTCATTTTTAATTTTTACAAGTGATTTTCAGTTCTCAGTGTCAATTTACAGATCGGCACACTAGCTGAAAGGCAGCGGGAAAATAATAAAATGCAAATTAAAAGTTAGTGGGAAGTGATAGAGGAGTCATCCAAGAGGAGGAATGATAAATATGACAATCTTGATGTAATTGTATGTGGGAAAGTCTTATGAGAGACAGGCAAAAAGTTGCTGACCAGGGAACAGTCACAAAAGGCAGAACATGGCCCATATTGGGGCAAGAGGTTCAGAAGGCATCCTCCCTAATTTCTCAGGCTGTAAAGGAGACACTGCGAAAACTGTATTTTTGTACTTTTAGACTCGCAAAATTCTGTTAATATGGTTTTGCAATGAAGTTATTATTATTATTATATAATATTAATTATATAATATTAATAATAATAATAATAATAAGAAGAAGAAGAAGTAGTTGGAAGGGACCTCGGAGGTCATCTAGTCCAACCCCCTGCTCAGGCAGGAAACCCTATACCATTTCAGACAAATGGCTGGCCAGTCTCTTCTTAAAAACTTCCAGTGTTGGAGCATTCACCACTTCTGGAGGCAGGTTGTTCCACTGGTTAATTGTTCTAACTGTCAGGAAGTTTCTCCTCAGTTCTAGGTTGCTTCTCTCCTTGACTAGTTTCCATCCATTGCTTCTTGTCCTGCTTTCAGGTGCTTTGGAGAACAGCTTGGCTCCCTCTTCTTTGTGGCAGCCCCTGAGATATTGGAACACTGCTATCATGTCACCCCTCACCCTTCTCTTCGTTAAACTACACATACCCAATTCCAGCAACCGTTCCCTATATGTTGAATTAGCTTATCTGGTCATGTTTCCCACTGGTCTACTTTGTAAGGCTGACATTCCCCCGTGTGTGAGAACATGGGTTAAAAAAATAAAGCACTTTTTTCTCTCTCTCTTTTGCTTACTTCCTTGCTTGCTTCTAGAAAGGTGAAAGAACATCATGCAGTTTTAGGATTTCTTTGTTTAAGTTAGATTTAAAAAGAAGAAAGACTTAGAAAATAGTTCTGTACTTAAAGTTAGTTTTTCAGCCTGTCAATGAGTTCCAAAGTTCTTGTTTAAAAGCATGTTAAAGTAGATAATGTAGATCACCTTTAGGGCATAAAAATCATTAAGTCCTCACTATACCACGAATTCTTTCAGTTGGGGGGGGGGGAAATATGCATTTTACACCAAGTGATCAGATTCCCAGGATTTATTTTTTTACTTAATGCCTCTGGGGAAACTACACTGCTTATGTGGCTGGGAAGTTTTTCTCTACACCATTTTCACATCATAAAATCACTCTTCACCAAGGTAGAGATAGCAATGCAGTACAGACAGCTCTATCATGCTTATATCCTCCCTGCCCTGTGAACCAGAAAGCATTGAAGCAAGGATTATTTAGATTAGGAAAGTTATGCGGGGGAGGATTACATGCAAGTTTATTTGTTTAATTATTTAGAACTCAGACCCCCTTTTCCATTTGCACAACCGCTCTGAGTGGCTGACAAGGTACCGTATAGCAAAGTCACTATGAATAGTTCTCAATAATAAAAACTGGCCTTAGCCTATATGGCATTCTTGATCAAAGAAATCGTCTCCATATCCTACAGCTATGAGGTTTCTTTCTTTTTAGAGAATGTTAAATGAATTGGTTAGTTAAGGTCAAGTGATAACAACCATTCCTTTAGTGATCATTCAAAGTTAACAGCAGCAGTTGTGACTTACAACCAGTCCTTGGATTTACAACCATCACACTATATCCTCCTGGTCACATTATCCAAATGTGGGCACTTACCAGCCACCAGGTATTTTCATTAGTTGCAAGTGTTCCCAGGTCATGTGATTGCCATTTGCAAACTTCTGGCAAGCAAAGTCAATGAGCTGCAATGATTTGCTTAAGAACCGTGGCAAAATAGGTCATAAAATCCAGTGTGATTTAATTAACAATTTCCTTGCTTAGCAATGGAAATTCTGATCCCAACTGTGGTCATAAGTCAAGGACTATCTGTATAGGGTATGCTATATACAGGGCTTTTTTTGTCATAGAACGCTCAGAACAGAGTTCCGGCACCTTTTTTGGATGGAACCTTGCAAGGCGGGTTGTATGACATGTGTGAGTTCTGGCAACTTTTTCTTTCACAAAAAAAGCACTGGCTATATATACATATGTAAAACCTTGATTTAACAGACCATTTTACCTCTTCGAACAAGCTGGCCTGGCCTGATGGGATGGGGTTGGGTTTTATTAATGTGTTTTAACCTACTTTTTTAATGTGTTTTATTCGTGGGCATTTTGTTTAATCTTTTTTTTAATTTTTGTATTTTGTCTTTTAATATGTACTGCCCTGTTCACCGCCCTGAGTCCTTTGGAAGAAGGGCGGTATACAAATAAAATTAATAATAATAATAATAATAATAATAATAATAATAATAATTTTGACAGAGGAGGGATGCGTTAAACCTGATGGCTATTATATCCGAAAGTACACCATTCCTGGCGATTTACCACATTTTGTTCAATGAAGGAATTACACAAATGATATAAAATTACACAACACCAAAAGACTGAAAGAATGATGCTCTTCCCACTGCTGTCATTGACCAATTTATTCATTATTAACCCCTATCTTTCCAGCACCTTCTCAGGAAATTCACTATCTTGATTTTAGGGACTTTATTATTTGGTAGGATATCCAGATTCACATTTTGTCCACTGCATCTGGCTTTGTTAAATGGAGGTTTATTAAATCAAGGGTTCAGTACCGTTTTAAGACTTTTCCTGCGATGGTTGTTAAGTGAATCATTGCAATTGTTAAGTTAGTACCACGGTAGTTAAGTGAATCTGGCTTCCTCATTGGCTTTGCATCTCAGAAGGTCACAAAAGAGGATCGTGTGACCCCTGGACACTGCAAATGTCACAAATATGAGTCAGTTGCTACAACAGTCATAAGTGTGAAACATGGTCGCAAGTCACTTTTTTCAGTACTTGTAACATTAAACGGTCATTAATGAATTGTTGTAAGTTAAGAACTACCTGTATTTGATAATTTTGCTTCTCTCTTTCGCTCTGCCAACTCTTCTTTTGAGGATATTGCTGCCCATTGCATAAGAGTGTAATTTTCAACAGCCTAGGTCCGTGGTGGTGAACCTATGGCATGCAGAGCCCTATCTGTGGGCACGTGCGCCGTGGCCCCAGTCCTAAGCCTTCTGCTTGGTTTTATAAAACCTTTTCGCTTTAGGCCTCTGCCGCCGTGTGCAAAAAAAAAAGGTTCAATCAATTTCAACCTCTCGCGGGGAAAAAAAGATCTCACAAATTTGGAATTGATTGAACTTTTTAGTCCCACCTAGTCTGCCATTACCACCACAGCCACACCTACCCAGTGGGTCACACCCACCCAATGGGCCATGCCCACCTGGCACCCAACAATACATAAGTGGGTTTTGGGCTGCAGTTTGAGCACTCAGTCTCTAAAAGGTTCACCATCACTGACCTAGGTCAGGGGTAGGCAACCTTGGCTCTTTTATGACTCATGGACTTCAACTCCCAGAATTGCCTACCCCTAGCCTAGGTGAAGGATGGTCTTCTGTGTATTCAAAATCATGGCAGAGTCAACTAGTTTAGTTTATTAAAAATTATAAGCCACACAGGGTTGCTTTGGATAGTAAAATAAGCAGCATAATAAATAAATACACACATACACACATACATACATACATACATACATACATACATCATAGACCAAACAACTATATACGTATTTTACCAGATGCTATTAGTTTAATTTTAAAAATCTGGAAAAAAAGATGTGTTTCTGACACTTTGGCCTAATTAATATATTGGCTTTTTCCCCCTGGCCAGTTGTTATTATTTTATGAGAAAGTTTTGGGGGGAGGGCTTATAAATAGCGGTAGATTTGGGAATTTGTTTTTCTTGACACAGTCACCTACATTTATGTCTGTCTTGAAACCTATAAAATTGAAAATAGCTTAACTTTGACACTTTTCTGTCAGCAGTGTTGTAGCCATTAATTGTTTAAACTAAATAATGATTATGTAGGAAAATAGACTTAAAATTATATTTCAGCCTCTATGGCAGGGGTGTCAAACTGCCGGCCTGCAAGCCACATGTGTCACACGGAAGCCGTGCTCACCCCATTGCCGTCAATGGTAAAACAGTCCCGATATGTCACACAATGTCACGTAATGTCACGAGTTTGGCATGTCTGCTCTATGGTTTCCCCTCCATCCATTGCCTCAGCCCAGTCAAAATCCTATCCAAAACGCATATCCAACCCTTATGCTATTATTTTCTAAACATATATGTTGGGAGATGGTTTCCTTTGTAACCTTACCTTCTTACATGGGGATATATCTGTAACCCATATTGAGATGGGCGCACACACACACACACACACACACACACACACACACACACACACACAAAAATATGAAAATTCTCTGTGTATCTTTTGGAACAGCAGGGGGAATATATGCATGATTTTAGATACAAAAATGAAGCATCACAAGGTGCTTAAATGCAATTGTTAAAAATGACTGTGTGTTAAGCATCTATTGTGTTTATGGTGGAAATGGCAAAAAAATATTTGTGTCAAACAGAACAAATCCAATTGAAAGTGCAATCAATTTCACCTCTCCAAAGGGTGGGGAGATATGAAATATACTGGTTCTTTGTAAATGCTTTATCCAGGAATAAACTTGTCTGTGTTTATTTTTAAAGAGAGGTGCAAGCTTACTTTAAAACTATATACTCTGAGCTAGAAGCTAAACTTTCTAATGTTAACAGTCAACTTACCATTGTTCCTCAAGGGAAGGACATTCTCTTCTTGCATAGAGTACGTACTTTCTTTTAATTATTATGGTTTATTTTTCCAGAGCTGAAACTGGAATCAAACAGATTCCTTTGGCACTTAGCTAAAGGAAAAGACAATTGGTGTGTGACTGTATAGGTAGCCCTTGACTTACGACCACAACTGAACCCAAAATTTCTGTTATTAAGTGAGTTTTGCCCCATTTTATGACCTTTCTTGCCACACTTGTTAAGTGAATCACTGCAGTTGATAAGATAGTAACTCGGTTGATAAGTTAGTAACTCAGTTGTTAAGTGAATCTGGCTTCCTCATTTACTTTTCTTGTCAGAAGGTCGCAAAAGGTGATCACATGACCTCAGGACACAGCAATGATCATAAGTATGAACCAGTTGCCAAGCATCTGAATTCTGATCACATGTTCATGGTGATACTACAAAGGTTGTAACTCTGAAAAATTATCATAAGTTACTTTTTTCAGGGCCATTGTAACTTTGAATGGTAACTAACTGAACTGTTGCAACGTGTTTCCCCGAAATTAAGACCCAATCTTATATTTCTTTGCCTCCAAAAGAGGCACTAGGTCTTAATTTCGGAGAACGTCTTATCTTAGGACCACCACAGCCAGGCCTCCCACACCATGACACCTGTCGCACCGCTGCTTGACTTCTTCTGCAATCACTTGCCACCACTTGCAGCTTGAAGCCATGTGGCGCATTGCACCGTTGCTGCTCCCCCCCGGCAGGATGCCACTTGGTGCTTTGCGCTGTTTCTGCTGCTCGCGGCAGGACGTTGTTTGGCTCTTTGGGCTGTTTCCACAGCGGAAACGGCCTGAAGCACCACATGGCCTCCTGTTGCAAGCAACAGAAGCGGCCTGAAGTGCGTGAGAAACAGAAGTGGCCCGAAGCATTGCAGAAGTGGCCCAAAGTGCCATGCAGCATCCTGCCAGGAGGAGCGGCAACGATGCAATGCGACACATGGTATCCGGCTACAAGTGGCGGCAAGCAGCCTCAGAAGAAGTCAAATAGTGGCACAAAAAGTGTTGGAGTGTGGGAGGCCTGGCTGTGGTGGTCCTACTGGTAAGGTAAGCAGGTGTGGGTCTATCTTTCGGGGAAACACGGTGGGTCAAGGACTACCTGTATTAAGACTAGGATGCCCGTATATAAATATTCCCTTTGTGCCTTTGTTTTTAGAAGAAGAATCACTAATTCTGATCTTGTGTAGATTGTCCCTTTTTTCAAACTGTGGTAACCAGCTGACTGCACAGTCTGTCAGTTTGCTTACCGCAAGATTGTCGACATCATTGCCAGGTGGTCGAGTAGTGGATCATTAGATTCTACAATATGGAGAACAAGCTCCAGGGCCTTGCCACCACATAAAAATGGTAGTAAAAGAACATCCCGGAGTATATTGTAAAAAAAATGACATCACATTCACTGGTTGCTCCTTCCTTCCTGAATCATTTTTCTGTGGCAGCATTGTTGAAAACTGCTCTTTTTATCACAAAGCCAGGGAGCGAGTAGTAAAAGAGATACTGTGGGTCATTTTTTTATAGCCCTCTGGTAATGACATCTGCATCCTGGGAAGTAAAAAGAAGGAAAGAAAGAACATCTTTTCCTTTAGCTGGTCTGGAAATGGCACTCAAGCAGTTAGGGTTGCTTTGCCTATCAGCTGCTATCTCATTGGAGACTGCCCCCCTTCCCCTCTTATAAGGTAGCAAGGCCAGAGCCAGCCTTAAAGTTTGGCAGCTTTTTTAGGTTTAAACAAGAAGCATATTTGTCTAGTCTTCTGTTTTGTTGTGCTTTTTTTGTGGGGGGAAAAGGAGGTTTATTTACAAATTGCAGGCTGAACTGACAGGATGTGCTGTGACAATACTGAAGCAGTCATTTAAAGGCAATCATACCTGCTGACCAGCCAAACAGACCTTGTCCGGGATGATCTGTCCCCAACCTTTCCATTCAGGTTTGCCTCTTCCACCTATTGGTACACCCTAATGGCCTCTATAATCAAATTCACCCACTTTCTTATTGGTTGTCCTCTTCTCTTTTCTACTATCTTTCCCCAGTATTGTGGGCTTCTCAAGGCAGCTGGGTCTTCATAGAAAGGTAGTCCTTGACTTGCAACAGTTCCTTTAGTGACCCTTCAAAGTTACAATGGCGCTGAAAAAGTGACTTATGATCGTTTTTCACACTTACAATCGTTGCAGCATCCCCATGGTCACATAATCAAAATTCAGATGCTTGGCAACTGGTTCATATTTATGATGGTTGCAGTGTCCTGGAAGGGGGTGGGGGGTGTCACACGATCAGCTTTTGCGATGCTCTGGCAAGGAAAGTCCATGGGGGAAGCTGGATTCAATTAACCTCCAGGTTACTAATTTAACAAACGCAATGATTCGTTGAATAACTATGGCAAGAAATATCATAAAAATAACAAATTTTTCACTCAGCAACATAAACTTTGGGCTCAATTGTCGTGACTTGAGGACTACCTGTTCTGTGTCCAATTTAAGATAATCATGTATGCCTTGATTCTAGACAGATTTGATCTATAATCCTATTTATTTATTTACTTGGCAATCCATAATATTGTCTTCTTAAACGCCAGTGCCCTAAAAGTATCCATGTTCTTGCTTTCTGCTTCTTCAAATTGCCCTTTCCTTGAATGTCCAAGGAAAACCATGGCCTTCATCCATATGATCTTGTAGGTACTGACAGGTCACAGCGTCACTACTATTTAAGATTATTACATAATATTTAATAATAAATAAAGGTTTGATACTGCTTGAAACTATCACTCTGAGCACCTGATGGTTTCAGCGACAACATTCCTCCTTTTTAATGTAAGCTAAATCTTTGCAGTACTTTTGCTTTGTTTTCTGTTGAAAACCCTCAGGAAAGTATTCCTCCATTTTGCATCAGTTTGCTGTAGCATTTCAGTGCTACAATTTCAGCTGATGTTGGGGACTGGGGAAAAAAAACAACATCAATGCAGCTGACACATATTGCCTGTAAAATGCCCATCACTTGTTCTAGAAGCTTCAGCTTTTATTGTAAAGCTGCTTCCAAATAAGTCTTTCATTGCGCAGTTATACAATTTCATTCACAGAATTGAACAGAATTCTATGATTTGAAAAGATCATAATCCATTTGGAATCCTTGTGTTTCTTTTTTGTATCGGTGTAATCTATAGCACTAAGAGCGTTCCTCTGTTTGGAAGCACCCTAGGATAAAGTAACTTCACAAGAAGAAACTTTGAACTCTAATGGCATCATCTCCTAGAAGCAACCCAATTTTCTATTAATTTTGCATTGAAAAATCTCCATCTAGTTCCCTTTTTCCCTGCAAAGTCTTAGATCTGTAATTGCACAGAGACAACTGGCAATTAACGAGACCAAACAAGTCGGAAAATGAAAAATAAATAACAATAAAATCACACTTGCCTCCCCCCAAATTACTCGTCTACTGATCCATTCTCTGCCCCCCAAAAGGAAAGAAAACTATAATTTTGCAATAGGCTATATAGCTATTAAAAAATTGAGGCCTAATATTTTATAGTCTGTACTACTATAGATTTAGGTTTTGTTGCTTTATTCATATAATTTAAGGTAAGAGTTAAAAATTCTGAGTACAGTAGATAAAGGTTTTATCCCAGTTTTTTAACCTGATCTTAGAAAAAGTATCGTTGTTGCATCCGGCGTGTTCATAATCTTCCATTAAAAAATTGAGGAATTGTAAACTACAAGAGAAAGCAGTGTTCCTACTGCATACTTTTCACTACTGCAGAGAAATGGTATTTTCAGCAGGTACAGCTTGTGATGTATCTCTACAATTGAAATTATCTTTTTCATCCAACTATTAAAGATGTGGGAACCCCCTTCTTCTTCTGTATCTGGCCACCCTAACCACCTGTAATCCTGAGTTATCACAAGTACTGCTTTTAAGCATTGTGAAATTTCATATAATTAATTGGGGTAAGCACAATAGAGATACCACATCCCATTACCAATGCCTGTTCAAAATCCTGCATTAAACAAAGACAATTATCTACTTTCTCCCTAGATGGACTGAAAGCAAATCAACAAGGACATTGGTGGGCTGAGAGACAAGAATTGAAGTTATGGCTGTAGAAAGGCACAGGTAGAAAGAGGCCCATGGCTTGACTTGGGAGAATGGCTGCTGGGACTTATTGTAGCTTGTCCTTGGCCTCCTTTGAAAGCAGATGGTCTTCTCCCGATTCTTCTGCCCCCTGCATCAAGGCAAAGCAAAGGGCACCTTACAAAAGGGCAGTGGAGAAGGGGGTGAAGTGGGTTGGGGAGCTTCCAGCTCATTTAACCGAAAGCTCTAGCAAGCTGCTTCTTCAGCCAAGGCCATGAACCTTCCACCGCTGTCCTTCATTCCTGCCATAAATCCATCCAATTTATAGGCTCCTGTCTGGCCAGACTGCCAGGGACTGGAGTTCACACTCCCCTGGGCAGCATGTGGAGGTGGGGGAGGGATAGCCTGTTCAAGGTTGGGGGTGAAGGAGGGGTTAGAAGCTGAAGTGGTCAGAGCAGTGTTGTAGCTGGGCGAAGGTGAAACATTTGGCTCAACACAGAATAGGCATTAAGAAATTTAGATTTCAATTTCACCTCTCTGACTGGTGCTAGCCAACCCTCTGGTATTTGTTCACCATTTTGTCTAGGAACGATTAGAGAGATGGCGAAACAGTATGTGCACCAGGAATCCACACTCCCAACTTCGCATCCATGGCTGATTCTTCCTTATGTGAGAATGCTACAGAAAGCATAATGTAGATCTGTGAAACCAACGTCACTCACAACATCTTGCTACAAGCTTGTAAATTAAATGTGGCTCTTCTTGTCAAATAGTGAAGGTATTTAAGCAGACCCAGGAACCATTAGGAAAGAAAATGAAACAATAAAAAAGAGAGTTAACAGAATAACAGAAAGGACCTTGGAGATCTACATTGCTCAAGCAAGAAACCCTATACCATTTCAGACAAATGGTTGTCCAATCTCTTCTTAAAAATCTCCAACGATGGAGAACCCACAGTTTCTGAAGGCAAGCTATTCCATTGGTTGATTGTTAAATTTATCCTTATATCTAGGATGGTCCTCTCTTTCTTGAGGATAAATCATACTTACCTAGTGGGCCAAGGTAAAGACTGGGCTTGTGGCAACAGCATGGAGAAGTCCAAGCACTTTTCTTGGAAATAAGCAAAAATAGTTTTCTATGGTCTACTTTGGGTATATTTTTCTGACTTCGCAGTCTAGCCTACAACTCTGGGATTTTATGATGTTTGCTTTGTGAATGCTGACCAGATATAACCAGGATTAGCATGGGTATTTCAGGGGAAGGGAAGGAAGCGGGGTGATGATGTAGGTGAGATGACATCATCGGACAAATATCACGATTATATATCCCAACATCCGCACTTGTAGCCCAATATCTACACTATGACGTTGTCAAGCTGATGCAATTTGTTATGAATGCTATTAGAAATTAACTTTTTTGACCTCAACCAAAACTGTTAGGTTCTGCCCATCTGAACAACCATGAATTAGCCGGGCACTAGAGTTGGGCACCACAGCCACGCTCCACCAGGAATTATCCAGAACCAAAGACAAGACGCAGAAGGATGAAAGAAACAATGTAATCTACAAAATGAACTGTAACCATTGCAACCAATTCTACATGGGACAAACATCACGTCAATTAAAAACCAGGATCCACGAACACCGGCTGGCAGTCAAACGCCACAATCCCAAATCCTTAATCTCTACCCACACCAACATCAAACAACACCAGCTCAATTGGAGCAACACTAAAATCATCAGCCATGCTACCACCCACCATGCTCGTGAGTTCATCAAAGACTGGCACTCCATAAGCAAGTCCATCAACAGACACATTGACCTACATGCAACCTACAAATCCCTCAGGATCCAAATCAACCACACAGCCAACCAGAGATAGCAACAACCCTCAACCAACCCACGCAACCCCTCTCCCCTCCACCAGCAGTTCACCTCCCAATGACTTTGACCTAATGTGACCTCCCCATCACTAGACCCATCACAAGAATCTCACTAATGACTCTCACCTGATTCATCACAAGACCATCACAAGACCCTTCACTTGATATACCCACAGCTGAAGAACACTGACGCTGGCATTCCCTAAACTCCGCTGAAGATGTTACCTAGCCTGGTAATGAAACGTTCGGGAACCAACCCACAAGCTCAGAGAATGAACCTTCACCCTCACTAAAGAAAAGAACCTCAGTAGGACAGCAGAGGGCCTTCTGTCAATTAGTGGGTACACCTCCAATATTATAATGGCCACAGGGGAGAATATTTGTAGCTCAGAGGTTGAAACGAGGGCTCCTTGGTGCTCTCTGAACTTGGTTGTTTTCCCGCAGACATTTCATTAACCAAACTAGGTAACATCATCAGTGCTAGTAGGCAGTGGGGTTCACTCTTATTTCAGGGAGTGGCTTGTCCTGTAAGTGTTGGTGAGAGTGGTCTTGGTGATTCTTTCCTTGGACTGTTTACTGTTAGCTTGTTGGGGTGTTGTTTACTTCTTGACTGTTAGTTTGATGTTAATGTTGGTGTAATGTATTGGGTTTTGTCTTGTTAAGGGAACACCACATGGGTTAATTGCTGGAAGGTTGCTTAAGCAGGGAAGCTGGCTAACGGCTCCCAGCTCCTCAGACAACCCGTCTCCAGCGCCGCCATTGGCTGCCTCTAGGGCAGCAATAGGTTGCTTTAAACCTATTGGCCGCCACCTAGAGGCCAGGGTATAAATTGCTGCATTCGCAGCCCTGTTTCTCAGTTCAGATCCTGCAAGCAAAAGCAATGATCTTTGCTGAACTCACTCACCTAGTCTCGTCATTGAAGCAACGAACCCAGTATCTAACAGTTGGTGTATATAAAATATAAAATGAGAGCAAATCCCACTCCCTATTAGCACCGACAGTGTTACCTAGTTTGGGTGATGAAACATCTGCAAGAAAACAACCAAGCTCAGAGGGCACCAAGAACCCCCTCATTATAATGCTTGTTATCATGGCCATGTTGATTGGAATTACTTCCAACAAATGGAGTGTAGCAACTTCTACAGAGACACCTGCCTTTGTCACCTTTGATGGAGGGGGGGAATAGTGAAAAGTTTGAAGAGGTGCACAGTATAGTATATATGAAAAGCAGAACAGAGCTTGCATTTGATCACACTTCATGGCAATAGATAGATGTCCATATCCGTCATATAGCCAATTTTGACCATCCATCCAGTGTGGGATGATCAGCTTCTCAGGTTTCTGATCATGTCGCCATTCCCACCATAAAGAAATCCGGCAACTATTAGAGAAAAAATTGACACTACGGTAAAATAACAGTGACTTTTCAATGAAAAAAAATAGGGCTGAGCAAAAGAGCCCATAAAGAAACAAATGGCTA
Source organism: Vipera berus (assembly GCF_964194415.1). NCBI lineage: Eukaryota > Metazoa > Chordata > Lepidosauria > Squamata > Viperidae > Vipera > Vipera berus. The sequence continues at coordinate 140,062,988 of NC_138203.1, read as the reverse complement.
ACAATGATTTATTCCCATGCTTCAAAAACCCTTCTCTGGCAGATTGCAGAATTTAAAAAGTACAGTTGGGATAAGGAACACATCCAGACTTCACTACAAACAGAAAACATAACCCCAAAATAAAACTATAAATCATAGAAATCATGACCAGGTTCACAGACTACCTTCAACCATATTTTAGCTTGCTTGGCTTGGGCTTTGCATGCTACACCATGTGCTAAACCACTGTGACTTGTAGACCTGGGTTTATGGTTAGTCTGATAAGCCAAACTATGACTCATTTCATTGCTAGCAACAACTTCATTAGTCTTTCACAGTTAGTCTTTCGCAGAATTATCCAGGAAAACACAAAAATTTGGCATAGTCTAATGCTTTTAAGGGCACCTTTGATATGTGGGCATTAATATCTGAAGGTTTTCCTGGGTTTGTAATAAATGGGATCCCCTGCTAATTGCTGCAAATCAAATGGCCATTAAAATGCATAGCTGAAGGATGGCTTCAGCTGTTTAGCCATCTTATTTGCCCTGATCCCAGCAAAATGTGAAAAATAATTGGCTGGTTAAAAGGTGTTAGCAATTCTTTTTAATGTATGGTTATTTGGAGGGCTAACATTTTAGTTATATCAGTCGATTAATCACAGAAATCTTTGGTTCACTAATTGATGGACCTACTGTAGCTCATGAGGGCAGATTTATACAAACTGTGGGTGTTAAGTAATGTTAAATATCCCAACATTGCAAAGGTAGGGGTGTAGTTAGGATTCAGGGTCTCTTATATTTTTTTGCCAAACAGGAGGCGTATAGTAACAGCCAGGGAGACCTGATTTTAACTGGGAAAATGTCTGGGGAGAGGAGAGAATAGTCCTAGGATGTAAGAATTTAAATGCAAGTTTTAAATGCTTCGTAATAATATTTCTGATTCCCCTGCCTCCCGCTTCCCTTGCCATTGTAGCACTGATTCTTGAACCGATTCTTAATCTCAAGAGAAGATCCCTTTTGAGGAAATAATGTGGCACTGATCTTTCCCATGTGGCTGGGGAATAAGTTAAAAGCCACATTTTGAAAGGCTAAGCGGTCACATCTCCCTGTCTTTAGACCTGCTTCTCTCCAACAAAAATGTAACGAGATCTTGCAGCTATGTTGATGTAACCAGATATTTTTTCTTAATGGAAACAAGGAGGAAAAACAAAGACCAGCTTGGGGATTTTAATTCCAGTGTTGTTGTTGATGATGATCTGGATTTAATTCTGCTTCACTCTACCAGTCGGTTAGTGGTTCAGCTACATTGTAAAGCACTTTGAGAGTGTGCAGCACAATTTTGGGAAGGATAATTTTCATTAGTTAGCCACTGATGGTATATTGTATATTTTCTCAGGTTTCTGCTTATTCAATCAGAATTTTTTTTAAAAAAAAAAACCAAACTAGCTGCTTGAGTGAAATAAAAAAAACACTAGCTGCTTCAGTGAAATAATAATAATAAAAAACCTAGCTGCTTTACTGTTGCCTCTCTCCCACACATCTATTTCCAATTCCTTATTTGTAATGGGAAACTGAGAGGCTCAATGCTCAGTGGTTAAAGGTGCTGGAAAGCTGACAGCCCGGGTTCGACAGCCAAGTGCTGTGCGATGGGGCGAGTTCCTCTTACTTGCCTCAGCTCCTTCCAACCTAATAGTTTGAAAGCACGCAACTAGATAATGATGGGAAAGTAACAGTGTTTTGTACACCTTGGTGTATAGCCATGCTGGCCATATGACCAGGGAAATACGTTCAGATAATGCTAGCTCCCTCGGCTAAGATACGGAGATGGGCACGGCCCCTTAGAGTCAGACATGATTGGATCAGGGAAACCTTTACCTTTAACTTTCTAATGTTAAATTTAGCCCTGCAATTTCATATGGGAAAAGCAAATCTTAGGGATTTTCTACACAGAATCCTTAAATTGCTTAACTCTTTTATGGAAAAGCAGCTGGAAATGAATTTGCCTTTCTGGATTTCATCTCCTTCTCTGCTTTAGGCACAGTGATGACCTGGGGCTCCATCTGGATTCTATTTGGCCCATGGTTGGTGGTTTCCACTGATGTTTACCTCTCTCCGAATTCAGAAAGAATACTAAAGAATATAATCCATTTCCCCTGTTCCTTTGGGCTGCCCAACGGAAAGTTGTAAAACTGCTGTAAATTTATCCTGATTTTTAAAAGTAAAGAAACAAAAACAAAAAATAGATCTGTCCTTTCATTATTTACGCATTTTGTCAACGAACTTGTAAAAGAGAGAGAGTGTTTCATTGTTTCACCAGTGAACTTGTTAAAAAAAAATCAGAGAGACACAAGGCAGTTGGCAAGAACTGTGCATGTCCTTCACCAATTTACATCTTGTCTTAAACCAGCTACTCTGAAAGCCGGTTTTAATTATGACAAGTGACCTTATGATTTCATTTTAAGCATATCTGCCTGGAAGTGGCATAGCAGATTTGTAACAAACTGAAACAATTCATGTATTCTAGTAAGTCAGATGTGAACCATGCTTTCTTTAATCAAGCGCAACTAACCAAATTCACACCATTGTGAATACAAAGACTAGATGGGGAAACACTCAGGGTATTCCATGCACAGCACAAATGGCCTCTGTGCTGCTATAAAGAAATGCTTTTTTTAGAAAGTGCAGAAAACTCTATTCCATTTGAAATAGGGCAGACACAAGACATTTTTTAAAAGGCAATGTATCATCATCGAATGACATGGTTTTGCAGGGAATTTTCCTCTCCTAATAAATGTGTTTTAGATGCAGACGCAATGATTACTGCTATGATTTCAATAGGTATACAATAGATTTCAACATGGTAGGGAAGACTGTAGCCACTTGACTTCTTGAATCTTCTCAGTCTGCTACCCAGGGGCTAATTCTGAATGGATTCTCCTTTCTCTTTTTTTTCTGGTTCTTGATTTTAATCCTGAATTGGACTGGACAGGCCTTGAAACAGAGGGCTGACCTCTGTATAGTAGTCCACATCCTATCCTCAGAGGAAATATAAGGAACATCAGGATTGCAAGTGTTTGAAACAAACAGCATGTCATTGAATTCATCGGCTGATTCCTCAGTGATAAATGAATGTGTGAATATTGCCAAAAGGAACGGCTAGTGTGGGAGCATTTCCTGTAACCTCAAAACTAACCTAAGCTAAAAATAAAGGCTGAAGGAGGAGAAAACCATGTGTATTTCTCCTGCTCTAAACTACATTGGCTGAAATAGAGAGAGCTGCAGCGGGAGAGGATCCTGCCAAATGAAAGAGACCTTTCCAGTATCTTAATATACAATAAATTTGTGGGAAAGGGAGTATTTTCCATGCACAGCAGAGGAAAAGGTGTTTCTCCGATTCTAGGCAGTTGAAAATTGCAGTTTTCTTTCCATCTGTATTGCCTGGAAAGCAAATTCAAAGTTCTCGTATCTCTTAACATACCAAACACAAATAACATAAGAGATGTTCAGGTTTATTGCCAGAGAAAGCGGGATGCACACATGAGAACAACAAGAAGAAAAGTAGCACCAAGGAGCAATATTCTCTCCTACTGTTGTACTCAACTCCACCCAAGCAATAGCAACAGCAATAGCACTGAGACTTACATACTGCTTCACAGTGCTTTACAGCCCTCTCTAAGCAGTTTACAGAGTCAGCCTATTGCCCCCAAACAATCTGGGTCCTCATTTTACCGACCTCAGGAGGATGGAAGGCTGAGTCAATCTTGAGTCGGTCAGGATCGAACTGCTGAACTGCTGGCAATTGGCAGTCAGCAGAATTAGCCTGCAATACTGCATTCTAACCACTGCGCCATCACAGCTCTTAAGAAACATTGTGGGACCATTTCCTGGAGAAGCATGAGCGATGACCCTACATCAGAAAAAATAACGACAAGTGGACAAATTCATGCTGCATCCAGAAAGTCAAGGTTCTAAGAGCAATAGTTGGAAACCTTACTACAGTTACTTTGAGAAAGACCAAATTCTTGTGATGGCCCATTTAGAGGCCAATAGATTATTATAAGAACTTTAAAGCATTGGTTTGTTTGTTTTTCCTCTCCTCCCCTTTCTTTTCTGAGAGTCGAGAGGGGTATCTTTTGACTTGCCTCAGGACTGGGACCTTCTTAATATTTGTTTTGGTTGTTATTCAATCTGTAAATTGATATGGAAGATTTTCGGGCTAAGGAATGAGGTACTCATGTTCCAGATACACGCATACATGTATACACCTGGGAACTAAAGTAATTAAATATTGCCTTTCTTTGTTTCCCCCTCCTTTTCTTAATGTACCAAGATTCTGTCATGTTAATTTATTACCCCATAAATTTTAATACGTTTATTTTTGTTTTATTTAAACAAAGATAGGCCACCCCTTTCTGATTTTTATTTGGGTGTGAATAAGGTCATAAGTATATGTGCCTGTGGATGCAATCTTTAGTAAGGCTTGTTTTTGGCAAAAGTAGCTAATTAAACTAACCCTGTAAACATATTTACATATGGTCTTAACCTTAGTAAAAGTGCTTTTTCAGGAACTCTCAAGTAGCAAGGAAATCTTCTTTAATGTGCAAATTAGCTTCCACTTTAAACTATGACTTCCTTCAACTAGTATAGCTGCCATCTTAAATATGACTTGTGTCCTAAATTATAGAAGACAGCCCTCTGTGTGAACCTTTGGGCCATCCAACTTTGATTTAAACATAAACAGCCCTAAGAAAGAAGAACAAAGTGGTCTTTTGAAGACGCCTCAAATGGGGCAGACATGCGGGTCACTCGGTCACAACCTTCTCCATAATGAAGAACAGTGTTATATGTGGGCTGAAACTGCACCAATAATTTCTGGATTTATAGCCATATCTGTAAAACAGCCTATGTGGATTTTTTTTGCAGATCTGCAATTTATGGGATGACGGATTAAGCAACGATCTAAACTTAATCAGAGGTTCAAAAGAGGGAGCGGTAAAAATCTTTATTGATATGCCTATGTACAAATAGAATGGATAAAAAGAAATAGAAGTCACCCCTGGGGCTGAAGGCATTACCTGATTTGTACATAGTAGGCCAATGAGGACAGATATTGAAGGTGAAGCTCAAATTCTTGGCCACCAAATGAGAAGAGAGGACTCATTGGGGGGAAAAAACCCTGATGTTGGGAAAGATTGAAGGCAAAAGGAGAAGGGGACGGGGGAGGATGAGATGGTTAGACAGTGTCATTGACACAATAAACATGAATTTGGGCAAACTCCGGGAGCCAGTGGAAGACTGGGGGGTGCGGGCTGGCATGCTATGGTCCCTGGAGTTGTGAAGAATTGGACACAACAACTGAACAACAAAAAGGCAGATGAAGCTTCCCTGTTATTCATAGAAGGGCAAATGGGAAATGGGATAGCAAGAAAAGTTTAATTTGCTAAATTTCTCTGTAAAAGTGCTGTTCAAAGCACAGAACTAAGACTACCGTATTTTAAGAAGCAGCAGCCATGGGGCAATGTTCAAAGCCTAAAGGCTTCAGGGAATACTGGGAAGTTGATCTTAGTTGCCCATTTTTTTAAAAAAAAGTTTTTTAAATGTGATTAAGGTAGCAGACATGGTGTGAAGTAAAGCACCAGCCATGGAGAGAGCTGCTGCTTCGTGTAGACTGTTACTTTTGCAGCATGCCTGTAAATGAGAAAGAAAGACCAGCCAGTGATAAACCTAGCATGGAAATAGGAAGTTGATGTGAGAAAATAATGGATAGACAAGCTGTCTTAGGGTGAAACTAAACGAGAACAAAGGCATTGGTCATGCAGACTACATAAGGTCCACCTAGAGTAAGATGGGTAGCATATGAACTAACTTAATCAAATAAATAAAATATAAGTAAAGAGTGAAATTACCCTGAAAGTTCTCTTGTGTGACTCTGTTCAGAAGGTTTAGTCTCATGTCTCCTTAAATTGATACAAATATGTACACTTAAATCTTTTTTATAAAGACTTAAATGCATTACATTTAGGGAGATTTGGGGATTTATTTTTTTTTTTAAATCAAATTCAGTATAATTTTAGCTGGTATTTGAGGACAGTCTCAGTGTGCTACTCACAGGCAAGGGGGCAGTTCTCTAAGAAATAGCGCAAGCATATCCTAGTAGATGCTTTTTTTAATCATAATATTCTCTTTCCCTCATTCCCAGCCCATCACAGCCGAGGCAGCTTCATGCCATTTATATCTGTTCCAGTTTTGCAATAGTGCTATTCCTCTTCTCTTGCCACGGACACAATTCAGCACACTTCACTGGCAATTGATTGAAGTGGGATCATCAGGAGTGGGATTTGCATGGCTGTACCCACAGCCTGGGAAGAGCGAGTTTTTCGTATGCTATGCATAGTACTTGACTGTCTAGTGCCGGTAACACAAAGCCTTTTTGACTGTCAGTTCAAGAAAGCAACTACATTTTTAGAATCCCAGCCAAGATATTCTTAACGATGGCTAGTCTGCATTCCTCTCTACCCTGGCAACTTCCTGGGAGAACTTCATAATAGCAACCCAACATCCACCTATCTTCTCATGTGATTGATGACTTCAGTTATCATAATTCCCCCAGTGACCTCTATGAAGAATAACTAGCCCAATATGAAGAATCCTAAATGGACTATTTCCAGCAAAATAATTACTTGTATATCTGCTGAATGGCTTCCCTGCTAGTCACTGCATGCAAAAGCTGGGTCTAGGCTCAAGTGTAGGGCAGTGATTCCTGCTCTGGTGGGGAGGTTACTTCTGGAGAAGCGGGGATTGGGTGATTTACAAAGAGGCTGGCAAGGCTGTTATCATGACGGATTCACCATGTCGTTGCCCTCTGGGCTGTGCTCAGCGCCAGCCACTTAGTGAACCACTTCCATTAACATCCATCTCCATCAGGGTAACTCTTTAATCTTCTGACATCAGCACCTCCTTTCCAAGGGTTGCTTTTAAAGAGACAGGGCTCCAGAGTGGGCCTCAACAATTGCGCCAAAGTGTATTCTCTTGCCCTTTCCGAGCCCTATTTTGGAAACCCCGTTTAAAAAGAATTTTCACTGTTGCAAGAAAGGATACGTAATGCATTGCTATTTGCCCATTAGGGGAAAGGACTACTAGGGCTATGTAGCATCTTGCCTTTTAGTGCCAAAAAAGGGTGTTGTAGTGCTCAGGGATATCTGAATGCAGAACCTATCTGCAACTCTTTTAAAGCAGCTGTATCTTTCTCCGTGGTTTGCGCAGTTGCCTTTCACACCCTTTTAGAATAGTATCCAAACAATTGCATATAGGCTAAGGCCAACAGAGGTGTACGTCTTTTGCCTTGTGATAGGGGAAGAAAGAATGTGTTATTTCATCCAAGGGATATTTCTTGGATGAGGATAGCTGCCTGATTCTACAGAGAATGTGAACTCAATCCAATTTAAAAATGCAGTAAGGGCTTTTAATTCCCATTTATTACCGCAGGAGACATGTACATACCTTACTGACACCTTGCTCCTTTTCTTTTGGAATTACTGGCATAATTTACAGAACTATATAAACATAAGGGACGTGGTGGCTCAGTGGGTTAGGACGCTGAGCTTGTCAATCAGAAGGTCAGCAGTTTGGCGGGACGAATCCCAAGTGCTGCGTAACAGAGTGAGCGCCTGTTACTCGTCCCAGCTTCTGCCAACCTAGCAGTTCGAAAGCACGTAAAAAATGCAAGTAGAAAAATAGGGACCACTCCAGTGGGAAGGTAACAGCGTTCCGTGTGCCTTTGGTGTCTAGTCATGCTGGCCACATGACCACGGAGACGTCCTCGGACAAGCGCTGGCTCTTCAGCTTTGAAATGGAGATGAGCACCAGCCCCTAGAGTTGGAAACGACTAGCATGCATGTGCGGGGGAACCTTTACCTTTACCTTTATATAAACATGCCTTGCCTGAGCAAGGAACCACAAGCAAAGACTCCCCTGATTGCGTTTCTTGGTAGCTCTCAAGACCTCTGTGTTTTGCTTTATTTTTATTTAGTAGATGGTAAAATCTAAGCAAGTATTACTCAAAAATTGAAATATATCCTTCCCCAATGTAATGACAATATTCAGTTGATAGATTCCGTCTTGTTCCCTTTCCCTACTGCAGCCGTTGAATTTTGAAGTAATACAACAACGAAACTGTCTCAGTCTGTGTCACATACTTATGTGAAACATTGGTTTGGAATCTATAGCAGTCATCTCCAAATCGGTGCCCAAGAACTATTTAACTTCCAAAATCTCCAGCTCTGATGCCTGTATTGTGTCCTGATCCTCATCCCAATCTTGCCTAGTTCCTTCGCTCATTTGCAGCAGGCTTAATCCTTGGAAGTTGATATGAAAACGCATTTGTTTATCTCTAAAGAGATCACGGGATATTTTTTGAGCCTGGAATTAAGACCCAGTCACACCCAGAGGCCACAGGTTTGAGAAAGCCTGGTTTATGCAACATGCAGGGTACTATTATTATCTATTATTGTTTATGAGAGTTAGTTTGGTGCAGCGGTGAAGGCCCCAGGCTAGAAGTGGTCCCATCGTGGGCACAAAGTCAGCAAATGGCTTAGGACCAGTCATGCTCTCAGCCCTAAGAAGGAGGCAAGGGCAGACACTTCTGAAAACCTTGCCAAGTTGCAAAAGCATCCCAGGGAGTTGGGTCATCAGGTCTTATGTTTTCTCCTTTTACCCCTTCAATGGCAACTAAAAATAGAAACGATGGTTGGCTAATAGATAATCTGACACCATAACTTGTGTTTCAAAGACAAAAAGAAATGTCATCATCGCAACGTCTCCTTCCAACCTGCATCCCAGCCTAGATTCCGGCTGGATTACACTGGCAGATAAATAAATGAACGTACTGTCAAGTAAATGTACTAGTCACTGCGTTCCTATTGTTAAGAACTGCACCGCGTTGTGATTCTGTTGGAACCTTAGGGTTGTTTGAAGTGTGCTATCACTCCAGGTGAGCTAGAGAGTCATGTACGTTCATTTGTGAGCTTCCAAAGGGAGGAACACTGCATGCTTTCTATGTCACTAGGATTTAGATACTTTAAAATTCCCTGAGATATGCAGTGGATAGTGATGAACAGCTTCCAATCAACCATGAAGCTCGCTGAATGTTTTGGGTAAGAAACCAATCCTCGGCCTAAAATAAAAACGCATAAACTGCCAAGGGCCTGGCTTTCAGCTGTTTAGCAGCTGAAACTGATAAAAATATAATCTCAGCCAAGTAATGGGGTGACTTGTATGTTTCAACAAACTGCACTTTTAGAAGTGCAGCTTTGAAAGTATGTCATGTCTCACAACAGGACAGGATAAGAGGGGAAGCAGTTTGTTCTATGAGGATCCATTTTCTAAGGGAATGTTCCTAACACTTGAAGCCCATCTCGGGCGGGTCAACCAGTGCTAATATTTCTTTAAAGGCAAGGCATGTTTATATAAAGGTAAAGGTAAAGTTGTTTAAAGACCACAGGAGTGATATGGCTGCCTTTTTCTTCTATAACTAAACACACACATTCTTGTGATCTAAGAAGAATAGGCAGCCTTTCAAATGTCCTACGTGTTGACCAAAAAGCAGCTGTGGGGACTACTTATTGGACATTTTCCATATTATTATGGTCATACTTACCTCCAATCTCTGCACTAATTCTAAAGTTATTTTTCAAACTGTTTGTGATGCCGATGATGATTGCAACAAAAGAAAAACAGCTGTGTGAACAATACGTGTTTGTGTATCTGCATCTCTCTAGCATGTGTGCATGCATTGGTGTACATGTATGTGTATAGCTTTGGGAGGTTCAGGTAGTTTTCGACTTACGATCACAATTGAGCCCAAAATTTCTGTTGCTAAGTGAGCTATTCGTTAAGTGAATTTTGTCCCATTTATCACCTTTCTTGCCACAGTCGTTAAGTGACTCACCGCAGTTGTGAAGTTAGTAACAGAGTTGTTAAGTGAACATTGACCTTGCTTGTCAGAAGGTCGCAAAAGGTGATCTCATGACCCCTGGACATGGCAACCGTCATAAATATGACTTTTGATCACCTGACCATAGGAATGCTGAAACGGTACGAAAAGACAAATCATAAATCACTTTTTTCAGTGCTGTTGTAACTTCGAATGGTCACTAAATGAACTGTTGTAAGTCAAAGACTACATTTACATGGTTGAAATATATTGGGAAGAGCTAGGATAAGCCTAGTCCAGGGGTAGGCAACCTCGACTCTTTTATGACTCATGGACTTCAACTCCCAGAATACATGAGTCAGCTCAGTAATTCTGGGAGTTGAAGTCCCTGAGTCATAAAAGAGCCAAGGTTGCCTACCCCTGGCCTAGTCACAAGACATATCCCCTCACAGTGCTAGGTGGTTTTTGTCCAAGTCTATAGAAACGCTGTGAGAATGCTGAGCCTTCGGGTGCTTCGGTTGGCCTCCTGCCAGTTGCTTATGGTTTGTTTGTTGAGACATGACATTGAAAATGCCACCTTGGGCAGTCTACCTCTCTGCTCAGTCATCCTCCTTGTAGGAAACATAAGTTTCTCCAACTTTAACATGAGGCCCCGTGTGATAGAGCGCTATATTTTTGCCCTCTTCTAAAAGATATCCCGCATCGACCACACTCTCCTCATAAAGGTAAATTACACATAGCAATCATGTCACTTCTTTAACAAGCTGAAAGGATTGTGATCCTGTGATCCCATTACAGCCTGGCTTTTCCAAGCCCTCAAATCATTCTTCAACCGATTCCTTCTGCAGTTCAGATTTTTCCAACATCTGTTTCAAAGAAAATACGGGTGCCAAAGTTTGACACAGCAGCCAGCAATGTCTCACTGATGCTATTATATCTTTGTGTGCTTTCTTACCCTCCTTCCAATAAATCTATCCAAGATTTACATATTTACCTCCCCTCCCAAAGTTTGGTGTGGGGGGGTGGGGGGAGAGAGGGAAATCTCACAGATGGAGATTTACAAATTCAAAACATTCATCCTGTCATTCACGGATCACTTCTTTCTCCTAAGCCAGGTTAGATGCATTTTTGATGGACAAAGAAAAATTTACAATATTGTTCTAAATACTGCGGTATATAGATGCTTAATAAAAAAGAAAATATATTGCCCCAGTCCATTGTACAGACAGGGAATTGTGGTAACCAAGGAAAAGGGAGGGGGAAAAAGGAAACCGCTAGGACTGTTTCCCTCTAGAAGGGCAGAGGCAGAGAAGTGAAGATAAAGCTTTCTTGGCATGGGGACAAAGTGAGGGCAGGAAGAACCTTCAGCTACTCAGGGTCTGTTTGCTGTAAAAGGCATTTCAGCTGAGCCAGTAGAAATATTGACAATCTTAGCTGGTCAGAGGCAGCCTGTAAAGATAGCTCCGGACTTCTTGCAAAGTTGGAATTGATTGATTGACTTTTTAGTCCCACCCAGTCTGCTGTTACCACCGAAGCCATGCCCCCTTATAGGGCACGCCCACCCAATGGGCCACGCCCACCCAGTGTGCCCCGGGCACCCGGCACCCGACGATACATAAGTGGGCTTTGGGTTGCAGTTTGGGCACTCACTCTCTAGTCTAAATGGTTCGCCATCACTGCCCTACTGCCACCCTTGGATTGCTTCTACGCGGAGAAGTCAGCCAGACCATCTTTCTCTGTTATAGTAGTGGCAACAATGAAGATGGAAATATAAGGGTTCTTTCATTGGAGAAGTGAAAACAGTAATTTCCCCAAACTTAGTCTTATTAGGGAAAGAAAAAAGGGAAGAAAACTAAACAAGCTTCACGGAGGTGCCAGGAGCAGGATGGGGATCACTCACCTAGAGTTTATGAATTTCTAAAGAGCTCCTTGATATGTTTTGTGGTGCAAGAAATGCATTGCTCCTTAAGGAGTATGCACGTATACGTATGTACATTTATTTTAACAATGCATGTATGTATATTTTATGTACATAGGTATGTACATATATGTACATATGTAAAATATGTACATAGATACGTAAAATATATGTACATATGTATGCACATATATTTTAACATGTACGTACATATATTTTAACAATCACAAATGAGGCAGCCACAGATAAAGACAGGCTCATAATTAGCCCAAAATTTGGAGTGGGGGTGGACCTGGGCCTTTTCTTTTACCTACAAAAGAAATTAGGGGGAGAAGTCATGTGGGGGTTTTCCCCCTTCAAACCAATCCTAGCTACTAACCAGATAAGGGGAATGAACGTTTTCAAGTTAGAGTAGTTCAGAACTGCAGCTTAAGCTGCTTCTACTGGTAAGTCATTGACTTACAACCACAACTGAGCCCCAAATTTCCATTGCTAAGCAAAATGGTTAAGTGAGTTTTGCCGCACTTTATGACCTTTCTTGCCACAGTTATTAAGTGAATCACTGCAGTTGTTAAGTGAATCTGGCTTCCCCCATTGACTTCACTTCTTTTTCATAAGGTGATCCCATGACCCCAGGACACTGCAACCATCATAAATACATGCCAGTTGCCTAGCGTTCAAATTCTGATCGTGTGACCATGGGAGGCTTCAATGGTTGCATGTGTGAAAAATAGTCATAGGTCACTTTTTTAAGTACCGTTGTAACTTCGGGCACTAAACAAATGGTTGTAAATCAAGAACTATCTGTATCTTGCATTACTCCCAGCTGTTTTTTTAAGCCAACTTTGGAAATTCCGGTACGGTTTGCAGAGGATCGGCAATAGAGTCAGCCTAAATTATGCCTACCCTCCTATAACCTGTTTTTTCCCCTTTCCGTCCATGAAGAAAAATTAAACCTCGCTGGCTGCTGGTTTTTGTGTGGGCCAATCTAGCAGTATCTCCTTTTTCCTTGCAGGGATTGTACCCTCCTCACTAGTCCGTATCTTTTGTTTTTCCAGATGTTTGCATACGCATCCCCAGATGTTTGCATAACCCTCTTCCCACATTGTCTCAACTGACATTAAGGCAGACTCTCCCGCAGCACCCCAGGCCTTTATGGTACCATCTTTGCTCTCCTGCTGCAATCAAAGTAGGGGGCAGTTGCTCTTTGATTCTCACTTCTCTGCTGGGTCGTGGAAAGGGGAGGAATTGATAGCACAGCTTTGTAGAAACAAAGAAGCCATGTTCCTGGGTTGCAAAGTAAAGTTTTTTTTAAAAAAAAAAAAGTAAAGGGAAGGGGAGCTTTGCATTTCTGTCGGGAAGAGGTAGGAAAGCCAAGGGAGCTTGCTTCACCGAACTTGGGCAGAAACCAAAAGGTGCCCACAGGGAAAAGTTAGGGCTGAATGGAGTGCCAGCTTCTGGGACAGTTCCTTGATTTAACAACCATTGTTGGGCCAACTGCAAAACTATTTTTTTTAAATGGTGGCTGCCCACCATGGGGAAAATAGCTACTTGGCAGCTTCTGAAGATACTGGTTGATTGGTCCATTCAGGAGCCAGTCAGCAGTCAGCCAGTCAGCACTGAAGAAGAAAGGGCGGGTCTGACACTGTAGCCAATCAGAGCTGCATCTGCTGCTAGAACGGAAGGATGCACCAGAGATTATTCACTGTGAAGGGCTTAAGGGAGCTGAAATGGAGAAACTTGGAGAATATGGACATTGGGGGCATCGTCACCCATTCCTGGGCTCAGGAAACAGTGAGTGTCCCATAATGGCAGTGAGTCAAGCAAACTTGTGGATCTGCCCATTGATAGGGTGTTGGATGGAACATGAAAACTGTGCACAGAATATATCATGGGTATATGCAGCTTCATCTCTGTGCCAATGCACAGTGTATGCTAACCCACAGATTTGTTTGCAAAGCATTTATTGGTGACCCCATTAATTAATAAATAATGGCAAAAAAACAAACATAGCGTTTTGCCAAATGATTCGTGCGAAGAAGTAAAATTTTTGGCACACAAAATTATTTTCTTAAAAGACCACTTGAATAGGTGCCTAATAGGGAACTAATAAATGAACATCTTCATTCTTTCCTACACTTGTGTTTGACAAGACTGCCTCCCCCATACTCCCTCATTTCAAATGTGACCCCATTCCCCCCCCCACTTCAAATGTACCTAAGATAAGGTCCTTCGATACTACAAAAATCCAGGAAAGATATTCTAGCACTTTCCCCCCCACAATTATTTAAAAGAGAAACTGGCACATGCAGCCAAATAAACACTGTAACAAAGGAAACTAAGAGGGTATGTTCTGCATAATTATATCTTTCTTGGTAATTGGTATCCCACTTTAATTCACTGTGCATTCCAGATGATATCATTATCATACAGTTGCACTCTTCTGCAAACACTCCATGATTTTTCTTACAACTGGATGCACTGTATAATAAGCGTTTTATAGAATGCAGTTGCACTACTAGCCTGCCAAGTATAACTAGTCAAAGTATAACTGATGTTTTTGAAAAACTATTACATCTTTAATTAAAAGCTTCCTACTTATGAAACCACTCTGGTTTTTGTTCTGGGCAGTTGGATGACTAGAAATGAATTATTTCTTAACCGCTGCTGGGTTTCCCATTTCTACTAGAGTAAACATTTTATCTATAATTTTGTTCATAATGTCATGATTTTGCTGTAAAAGTTTGTAATGCAATTGTTCTGCTATAAAAGAGAAAGAAAAAGAAAGAAAGAAAGAAAGAAAGAAAGAAAGAAAGAAAGAAAGAAAGAAAGAAAGAAAGAAAGAAAAAAAAGAAAGACCCCCCCCTTAGTCATTCATTATGTTACGTTGAAACATCAAAAGTAGAAGCTGAGTTACAAAGAGACAGATAAATAGGCTAAGTATGAACCGCAGCTAAGAAAACTACTGTAAATACTTCACTTCATCTGTCCTTATTGCTGACTTCACAGATGCTGTTTCCTGTCTCATGGTTTCAGCCTTATTTTCTTTTGGCAACAGCTAAATTGTTGCAGTTCAGAAGAATATGATGAGGTGGCAAGTCTTTAAAGATGGGAGGTAAAGTAGAGTATCAGAGGGGATGAAATGAAAAGAGAGAAAAACAAGAAAAGATAAATAATGGATAGAAAGGGATTTTTGTATCTTTGGATACAAAGATGGATTTTTGGATTTTTGTATTGGATTTTTGTATTTGGATTTTTGTATCTTTCAAAACATTTTTAGAAAGAGAGGTTAAAAAAATGTGATGGTTTGATGGTTTCAAAAGAAAAAGGGGGTCTCTGGCCTACTCATTGCCAGCATAAACTCCTGAAGGTGCGTCTCTGAGGAAATGCAGTTCTTTCTAGAAATATATATATATATTGTTTCCAGTTTTGAATTGTGCTGTGGCATACTCACTCTTTAAGTCCAATATTTGCATCCTGATATTTGAAATTACCTTGCCTGGTCAATCATGCACCTTGTCCAGGTAGACTCACCTTGCTCATCCTGGGAGTCAGATTTCTTTAGTGATGTTCTCTGAAGCACCTAGCCTCCTTTTATTGTATCTTATCTTCCTGACATTCTACTGCAGTGTCATAATCTCAGCTGAAGTTGGTCAAGATATAGTCTTCAGCTAAAAGTCATCTTTCTAGACATGGTAATAGAGCTGCTATGGGGGGGGGGCTCAGATGTATGGTAGACATTTGCTCCCCAATTCCCATTTTTATAGCCCAGAGAGCTTCTCTGACCAAACCTGGTAAAAAAAACCCACCTGATTTGCAGTTTCATGTTTTTTTTTATTTTCTTTTGCCACATAAGTGTGTGAAGCCTCCATTTTGCTCCTTAAAGCTCCTCCCTTGACTAAAATGAAACAAGACTGACAATTTCAGCCCCGCCCACAACTACGATCTAATTTGTGCTTTATTAAATTTATATGCCACCATTGCTCTAGAAAGGGAGCATTCCTTCCTCTCATTTTGGGGATAGCATTCTTGGAACGTACCTTGAATTAACAAGAGAATGATTGGCTCAAAATCACCAAGGGAGTTTCTGTGGCTAACGGGGACTTGAACCTGGGTCTAGTTCAACACCTTCACCACTACACCCCACGTGATCTTGATGTAATGGACTCAGCTTTGTGTCTCCTTTTTTGCTTTTGTCAAACTAGAGGGAAGAGTGAAATTAAAAATGCCTCCCTACCCCTCACACTGTCTTGTTTCTATTCTTTTATTCTTTGTATTCTATTCTTCCTTCACAGATGAATTCCACGGCTGGAAAGAGGTGGGGAAAGCAAAGCGGCACCCAGGCTTTGATCCACGAATTCATTTTATATGCAAAGATATTTTCCTCCCCCTCCGCCCCAACACACACACACATCCAATGTGCTGCTGGTTTATGGAGACATGGAGGAAAATCAATACTCTATCAAAGAAATCCAGCTTTTACAGTGGAGCTTTCTGGCTGCAGCTGCAATCCATCTGAGCTTCTGAACACTAACTAAATCTAGTAGCCACTGTTCACCAGCCCTTCTGGGGGTCAGGTTGCTCGAGCAGAATTGATTGGGCTCTCAAAAAAGCTGGGTTTTTTTTCTTTATTATTATTGCGTTGTATTGTCCTTTACTGTATTTATTTATTTTACTTTTTCATGGCTTTTGTGTTTTGGGGAATGGGGTTATTTATCATCCACTTACCATATTATTTATGTATGACTACCATGGTGGCTGTTGTGCTGTTTTGGCAGTCACCGTTTCGGCACTAACTCCATTGTAGATCTAAACTAGGAGTCTGTTTATTTTATTTAAACTAGGAATCTTGTTTTATTTTATTTGTGATTTCAGATCAGTCGTGCTCCTGATGATTGCCTGGATTATCCCTGCGGTTTTCTTGACAAGCTTTTCAGAAATGGTTTGCCCTTGCCTGCTTCCCTGGGCTGGGAGAAAGTGACTGGCCCATGGCCACCCAGCTGGTTATCTCTTAAGACAACATGTTGGTCAGCAAGAAACAACCTACTGATGGCTTTGCTTGAACAGTTGGCGCTGCCCACATCACTAATCAAAAACCTAAGGCTGCAGCACTAAAGAAACCCCTCTTAACTCAGAATATCTGCGTATACCTACATCAGTGGGTACAAATTTTGCTCTATTCCGTTTTTTGTGCTCTCCTCCTGGACCAGTGAAAATATAATTCCCCCCAAAAAAGCACAAGAATGTATTGTTCCATTAAAATATGCAGGAAATGTTTTCTTACTCAATATCAGATTTATTTGGTAGAACTCAAGGCCTATTACATAAAGCACCCTTCTCGTGAAGGAGGTTGGACTGAGAGAGACCAAAGGGCCCAGAGTCAACCAGCTGGCTTTCGTGCCTAAGGGAGGAGGACTAGAACTCCCAGTCTCCCATTTTCTAATACAGCACCTTGACCATTACAGTACACCAAACTGATTTTTTTTTAAAAAAATTGGCCTGTTGTCTTGGTTAAAATAGCTTTTCTGGCAAGTATAAATATGTAATTTGAGGGAACAGAGTAGGCAGTCCACTGTAATTTGCTAGTTAGGAAAAGAAGAAAGATTTATGGCCATCACATTCTATTACAACTTGCAAAAATGAAAGGAAGCCGTGCTTATCCTCTAATGAAAAGCCTCTTCTTTGGAAACGGGCATTTTATTGAGCATGCATTTATGCTTTTCCACTGTTCCCACTGTGATTTCTTCTTTTCTTTTCTTTTTTAAAGCAGTTTTAAATTTGCACATCCCTCTAGAGAGGTTTTGCTCATGGGTAGCCGATGACTTTCTTAGCCAAACAAACGTGCCCGTATGGAATTACAGATAATGGAAGATGGATGAATTATTAAAAAGCAAAGGCGGTGGCAGTTGGCATTTAAGAAACAAATGCAAAATTTACATTGAGCAATATCTTTATTAGAAATGACTAAAGTGTTACCAAATCAGCAGGACGCACTGCGATTTCTAGAAATGTTCAGCAGCTTGAAAGTTGTAAAGGGAAAAGAGTTACTTCGAAGCAAGTAAAAAGAGTTACCTTGAAGGTCCATAAATTTTATAAATAAATAAAAGGTAGGGGTGGGGAAGGGAATCTAGTCTGTTGTTCAAGTCTTAAAACTCCGCATTGAACAGTAACGTCCTCCAAGTGGTAATAATTCTCTTCATATACTTTTTCAAGCAATGTCACCAGGTAGACCAGATCTGATGGAATGCACACCGGGAGAATCGGTGGATAGAAGTGTTGGCAGCACAGAGCTTTCCCAGATTAAGAGACTCTGCAATCCCAAACTGGATGAAGGCAGGAGGAAACGGTTCAGGATACCTACACCCTAGCCTAGAATCTCCCACGAGACATCTAGTAGGTTAGAAGGTTATAACTTTAATTTCTGCCCATTAAGTGTAAGCAGATAAAGGATTGGCTTGATTGAATGTCGCTATGTCATGTTTGGGCTAGGGCAGGGGTAGGCAACCTTGGCTCTTTTATGACTCGTGGACTTCAACTCCCAGAATTCCTGAGCCAGCATGGCTCAGCTTGGAAATCTCTCCCTTTCCCCTCAGCATGGCTGGCTCAGGAATTCTGGGAGTTGAAGTCCACAAGTCATAAAAGAGCCAAGGTTGCCTACCTCTGGGCTAGGGCCTGACACAAGACCAGATATCGGCTAAGACTTCTGTAACTGAGGCTGGCTGTAATACCAGAATCTTGCAATGAATGTTTGCCTTCTGTACCTCCTCCTGCTTCTTATATTCCAGTGAATTAGGGGGCATCTACCTGAGCTGCTTCCAAATGATAACTTGTGGTTTTGTAGTGAAAAAAACATTTCAAAGTCTTTTTTCTTAGGTAGCAGTTCTTACATATTTCCATCAAGGTCAGCTTCCTTATTCTCTACACCCAAAGACGAGCAACTTCAGATCTTTCTGAAGATCTCACAATATGGACTATTTGGAAAACTGGCTTTCCAGGTTCTTGGTGGGAGGGAAACATCTCCCCAGTGCAGGAATTCTTGGTTTAATTGGTTCAATTCCCAAACCTTGATCCTTTTTCAGCTTCTCATCATGGGAATTACTTTGGGTTTATTTTAATTTTTTGCATTCATCCAGACAAATATATGAACTTTAAAAAAGATAGTGATGGTTGTTTTGTATGAAACAAGAAGCTTTTCTTTAATACAGGACTTGGTGCTGATCAGAGCACTGCGGTGATTCCTGCCAGTGGGAAAATAATTATAGGTACTTCCCAAGCAAAACCATATGTTAGGTAAATAAGACTTCCCTGGATTAGAATTGCTTCTGTAGACACAATCTACAGCTCCATATAGTGAATCATCCCTGGGTCTTTTTTAACATCACACACTGATTACAGTATTCACTGTTGTGAAATGGGTGGCCATATAAAATAAATAATCTAGGATTCTTTTTTAAAAATTTTTTTAAAAAGCATGTGTTCATGCTTAATCAGACACTGTACCGATAGCAATTTTGTCAAATTTTTGAAATCGGAAGGACACCAGGAACAAAATATTTTTTAGTCTTCAGTGTCCTAGTCTTTTTTCCGCCCCCAAAGCTACCGCATCTTAGCTCTTGGGAAGTCTTCTTCAGCAAAAAATCACCAATTCTTTTTTTGAGAAGATCTCATGATAGCCAACGTTTCAATAGAACTGAAATAATTCCTGCCTGAGAACAGTCAAAGGCACCAAGTGCTGGTCAACACGAACAAGAGAAGTCTAACTGATTTCTGAAAAGCCTATCACTCCCCCCCCACCTATTGCTGCCCACTAGCCTCTTCCATTGCTTCTGTAATTTTCTCTGCATTTCCACATTTCAGACTTGGACAGCATAGGATGTGAAATAGGAACATTGGCTTAGGTTGCATCTTCTGTTATTTTTCTGAAATCTGGGTTTTGCAAGTAGATAGTCAAATGAAGTAGAACGCTACCAGCTACGCTCCACTTTCACTTTTGGCACCAAAAACTAGGTATTGAATGGGTGGGATGGAAATTTCTCCTGGAAAAATATTTAAGACCGCAAATATTTTATTTTGATTCTGTTTCATGCCCTCGTTCCCATACTGCAATTACTTTGATGTGATTCCCCTTTGCCTGGCTACTCTATCCCTTTCTGGATGAGCCACAAAAATTCCAACCAAAGTCCCTCATTGAAGAAGCAATGTGATCCAGTCCTGGAGTTCCCAGTGCAATGACCCGGAGACACCATAACAACAGCCACAACATGGCAATGCATCCTCTTTTAATTTCAAGAATGCCCCCGCATCTCAAAGAGGCTCCATCAAACCTTTTAGAAAATACAAATTATGGAAAGCTTTGTATGGAAGTAAGTCCACTTGCTCGGGACAAGAATGAAAGGGCAAGCAGGCTCCTAGGAGTGTCACACAAAAGGCAAAGGAGAGAAAGAACAATTAGCATTATGAGCGTTCCTTCCCATAGCAACCGCTTTGCAAGACCATCTACAACTGCAACCTGCAAAGAGGCCGGAGAGCCTATAGTCTAACCACGTTTGATTCTGTCCTGAGAGTTTGGAAGGCCCCATTTAAACAGCACCCACGTGAAGCATTTTATACCACCCAAAGTGGTATAAAAATCAGTGGAAAAGAAATTATTCGGCAGAGTTCGTAACGAAAGGAAAGAAATCAGTGCAAGCTGCTTCAGCTCAGCTGTGATATAAATTTAGAGTCAGTAGTAATTGCGGACAGTTTAAATGGGACAATTAATAATAGCTCCCGCTTTATAACACTTGACTGGGATGATGGGAAATATAATTCAACGTATCTGGAAGTGCCTGGATGAGGCCAAAAGAATATACTGGGTATTGAGAGCTTATTTGCTTTTTATTTCCTCTTGAGTGCAATCTATAGCTATCTCTCATTTGGGAACTTATATGGCAATTTAAATACACCCCCCCCGCGCTCAAAAAAACCCCCACCAGTAGCAAATAAATTTAAAGCACTTTAAAAAAACAAAAAACCTTTGATTGTTTTCATTCCAATGTGGTATAAAATGGAGTGAGAGTCTCTAGCTCTCTGAATATAGGTGCTCCCAAATCCTGGGCACTTTGTCGAATGGCTGTGGGCGAGGTCTTCACAAAATCCACATCTAACAAATTCCCGGGAGGTTGTTTCTTTGTTTCCCAGGATGCTCTCTAGCACGACAGCTTTCATTTGCCTCTCACCCCCACCCCACCCCCACCCCCTACAACAGGGGTGTCAAACTCAATTTCATTGAGGGCCGCATCAGCATTGCGGTTGCCCTCAGGGGGCCGGGTGGGTATGGCCAGGGTGGGCGTGGCCTACTGGGTGGGCGTGGCTAGAGTGCGTATGGCCTACTGGGTGGGCGTGGCCAGCTCTACATCGTTCGCATCAAGGGTGCCTATGGGGGCCTGGGCAGGAGTGGGACAGATCTGAGGGTCTCTGGCAGAAGGAGGGTCTCTGGGCCAGGGCCAAGGCAGTGGGGGCCGTTCCCTCACTGTTCCCAGGATGGCTTCGCAGGCCGCATGAAACCACTTCGCGGGCCAGATCCGGCCCCCGGGCCTTGTGTTTGACATGTCTGCCCTACAAATAGGCACACTTCCAGGAGAAGCAGAGGCCTGTATCAACTCAACCTTTTTTATTTTCTAAGAACATCTATGGAATCTAACAGGTCTCAGAGGTGTCTGGTGTGGAGACTTAAAAGGAGAAGGAGAAGAAAGTTATGCTAGCTAGAGTATAGCACTTTATAGATCGGCGTTCAGTTTACGACCCCCATCTGCGACCAGAATTTCTGTTGCTAAGCAAGGTGGTTATTAAGTGACTCGTACCTGATTCTGCAACCTTTTTAGCCATGGTTGTTAACAGTGCCAGAACTCACACATGTCATACAACCCGCCTTGCCTACTCTACAAGGTTCCATCCAAAAAAGGTGCCGGAACTCCGTTCTGAGCGTTCTATGAGAAAAAAAGCCCTGGTTGTTAAGCAGATCACTGCAGTTCTTAAATGAATCACATGGTCATTAAGCAATAAGGCTTCCCCTGTTGACTTTGCTTGTCAGAAGCTGGCTGGGAAGGCTGGCTGGGATTGCCTGTAAATGGCAATCACATAAATTTGGGACGCCGCAAACACATGCCGGTGCCAAGGGCTCAGATTTTGATCACATGGCTGGGGTTGCTGCGATGGTTGTAAATGCGAGGGCTGATCGTGAGTCACTTTTTTTTCCAGTGCTATTGTAACTTAGGATGGGTGCTAAATGAATGGTTGTAACTTGAGGACTATCTGTACAACTTGCAGCACACATTTAAGAAAGAAAGAAAGAAAAAAGACAAAGCCAAAGGTTTCAAGAAATCTGGCATGCTTGAAGGAGAGGTACCGGGGCCCAGGGACCAACCAGTGTGGTTTTTTTCAAAAGCCGGAGAAGTATTTGCCGCACGGGCTCGTCGACCCCTTAAATCTAAACTTAAGCTCTCCATTGAACTGCAAGGCATTCCATTCAAAATGTCAGCAGTCTCAATCATTTCGCATGAGACATTCAAATGTCTGTAAACGCAACAATCACTGGGTTAAATTGAAGCCCTCGAGGATTATCTTAACCGACTTTCAGAATGCCCAAGTTAAAATTAAGGGGAGGCCACCATATCAGTAAAATTTAAAGCGTTTTCAGGGCACCTGGATGTCGTAGTAGTAGAGCAGACATGTCAAACACAAGGCCCGGGGGCCGGATTCGGCCCGCAAAGTGGTTTCATGTGGCCCGCGAAGCCATCCTGGAAACAGTGAGGGAATGGCCCCCACTGACTTGGCCCTGGCCCAGAGACCCTCCTTCTGCCAGAGACCCTCAGATCTGTCCCACTCCTGCCCAGGTCCCCATAGGCACCCTTGATGTGAATGATGTAGAGCTGGCTACGCCCACCCAGTAGGCCATACGCACTCTAGCCACGCCCACCCAGTAGGCCACGCCCACCCTGGCCATACCCACCCAGCCCCCTGAGGGCAACCGCAATGCTGATGCGGCTCTCAATGAAATTGATTTTGACACCCCTGTAGTAGAGGGTCAGAGAACAAGTCTTATAGGACTTGACTGGTTTGAGGCTTTAGGAATTCAGATAACAGGCATCAACCGAACGCAGAGTACTGACCTCAGAGCTGTCTGTGAAGAATACGCAGATGTGTTCCTATTTCATTTAAATTAGACCCCAATGTAATACTAATCAGAGTCAAACTGCGCAGAGTTCCTTTTGCATTAAAACATAAAATTGATTCAGAAATTGATAAATTAGTAGAGCAAGGGGTATTACAGCCTGTTGAAGGGGGAGAGTGGGAGGCCCCTATCGTCACCCCACTTAAACCAAATGGAGGGGTTCGCATTTGAGCGGACTACAAATGTACCCTAAACAAAACTTTAAACCAGCATGCCTACCCAGTTCCGATAGTCAGCCATATTCTAGCCTCTTTGCAAGGGGGCGCCATTTTCGCTAAGCTCGATTTAGCGCAGGCGTATCAACAACTGCCAGTAGAGGAGGCCACAGCAGCGGCCCAAACAATAGTGATGCATAGAGGAGCTTTCAAAGTCAAACAGTTGCAGTTTGGCGTAAGCGTAGCACCAGGGATATTCCAAGGGATCATGGAACGCACCCTCAAGGGCATTCATGGTGTTTGCCCGTATTTTGATGATGTTCTCATTGCCAGAGAATCCGCAGAATTATTAGCAAATAGGCTCAGGGCTGTCTTACAAAGACTTCGCGATGCGGGCCTTAAACTGAAAAAGAATAAATGTAGTATTGGGGTCTCATCAATGGAATTTTTGAGGTTCCATATCGATGCCAGTGGAATCCACCCTGCAGAATCAAAGGTAAAGGCCATCAAAATGGCTCCTAGTCCTAAAAACAAAGCAGAATTACAAGCATTTTTGGGTTTACTGAACTTTTATCACACATTTCTACCTCATAAGGCAGCTATAGCAGAGCCCCTCCACAGGCTACTCGATAAGAAAGCTGTATGGCAATGGACTAGTGTACATGAAAAGAGTTTTCAGGACCTTAAGGCCCTCTTATCAAAAAAATCAACAGTCACTCATTACATAGAGTCTAAACCTGTATGTCTTGCATGTGATGCATGTCCTTATGGGGTGGGGGCAGTTTTAAGCCACATAGAAAAGAATGGGGAATAAGTTCCCATAGCATTCTATTCCAGAACTTTATCTGCTGCTGAACGCAATTATGCACAAATTGACAAAGAAGCCTTAGCCATAGTGGCTGGGGTCAAAAAATTTTATGATTATTTATATGGAAGAAATTTCACTGTGTACACTGATCACAAACCCCTTTTGGAATTATTTACAACTCTTCAATATCTTCATTAACGATTTGGATGAGGGGATAGATGGGGCACTCATCAAATTTGCAGACGACACCAAGCTGGCAGGAATAGCCAATACTCCAGAAGATAGGCTTAAAATACAGGAGGATCTGGACAGACTCGAACACTGGGCACTATCTAACAAAATGAAATTCAATGGTGAAAAAAGTAAGGTTCTACATTTAGGCAGGAAAAATCAAATGCACAGGTATAGTATAGGTGGTACCTTACTCAATAATAATAACTGTGAGAGGGATCTCGGAGTCCTAGTAGACAATCACTTCAATATAAGCCAGCAGTGTGCTGCAGCTGCCAAAAAAGCCAACACAGTGCTAGGCTGCATTAACAGAGGGATAGAATCAAGATCAAGTGAAGTACTAATACCACTTTACAATGCTTTGGTAAGGCCACACCTGGAATACTGCATCCAGTTTTGGTCACCACGATGTAAAAAAGATGTCGAGACTCTAGAAAGAGTACAGAGAAGAGCAACAAAGATGATTGGGGGACTGGAGGCTAAAACATATAGGGAACGGTTGCTGGAATTGGGTATGTGTAGTTTAACGAAGAGAAGGGTGAGGGGTGACATGATAGCAGTGTTCCAATATCTCAGGGGCTGCCACAAAGAAGAGGGAGTCAAGCTATTCTCCAAAGCACCTGAAAGCAGGACAAGAAGCAACGGATGGAAACTAGTCAAGGAGAGAAGCAACCTAGAACTAAGGAGAAACTTCCTGACAGTTAGAACAATTAACCAGTGGAACAACCTGCCTCCAGAAGTGGTGAATGCTCCAACACTGGAAGTTTTTAAGAAAAGACTGGACAGCCATTTGCCTGAAATGGTATAGGGTTTCCTGCCTGAGCAGGGGGTTGGACTAGATGACCTCCAAGGTCCCTTCCAACTACTACTACTTCTTCTTATTCCTATTCTTATTATTATCCCCAAGGATGCTCAGGTGGTCTATATTTCTGTCTGCTTATAAATTCAAATTAATTCACAAACCTGGAAAGGAAATGGGCCATGCAGATGGCCTCAGTAGACTACCACTGCCACTTATAGATCCTGACCCAGCTCCTGCTGCAAGAATATTATCCATACAAGATTTGCCTGAGTTCCCCTTCCATGCTGGGGACATTGCTGCAGAAACGGCCACAGACAGAATTCTAAGCGGAGTTTTGTCATGGGTATTCACAGGATGGTTAGAGAAAACTCCAGGCCCTGAATTCCAAAGTTACTTTGTTAGAAGGCATGAATTGTCTGCATATAAAGGATGTTTGCTTTGGGGAAACAGAGTCATTATTCCCTCAGTATTAAGAGATAGAGTATTACAGTCCTTGCATGAAGGACACCCAGGCATAGTGCGCATGAAAGCATTAGCTAGAAGCTACCTTTGCTGGCCAGGTTTAGATAAGGCTGTTGAGGAGCAAGTACACGGGTGTTATATCTGCCAAAGGTCAAGGCCTGAAATGCCCCAAGCACCTGTCCATAGATGGGAGGAGACTCATACTCCCTGGTCCAGGATTCATATTGACTATGCTGGGCCTTTTCAAGGACAGCTCTTCTTGGTAGTAGTGGATAGCCACTCAGAATGGCAGGAAGTAATTCCGGTTCCTAATATGACTACTGCTAGGACCATCCAGGTGTTGAGAAAACTCTTCGCTACACATGGGCTACCTGATGTCGTGGTTTCAGATAATGGGGCTCAATTTACTGCTGCTGAGTTTCAGGTTTTCCTCAGAGTGAACCTAATCAGACATGCCACATGTGCACCTTTCCACCCATCGTCGAACGGGCAAGCTGAACGAATGGTGAGGACAACCAAGGACGCCCTCAAGCGCATCATCACAGGGGACTGGCATCATAGACTGGTAGACTTTTTACTCTGCCAACACTCTACACCCTGCACAGCCACAAGTAAAAGTCCGGCGGAGCTTCGTTGGGGTAGACGACTCATCACTAAACTAGACAGACTTCATCCAGACAGAGTGGCATCAGATGCTTCTCAACCCAAACCCCTGAGGGGGCTACAGACTGGTGATTTGGTCTGAGCCAGAAATTATGGGCCCGGACACTTGTGGGTCCCAGGACAGGTGGTTGACAAAACTGGACCCCTATCTTACACAGTAGGGGTGGAGGGAGGGCGACTGGTCAGACGGCATGTTGACCAGTTAAGGAAAAGATTTCCAGAACGGTCACTGAGTGAGAACTTTGGCACAAGTCCCTCCCGTAGTTCTCCAGCTGGCACACAAGCTAGCTCTCATCCGTACCACCAGTATTTTCAGCACACAGCGGAATTCGAGTCTGAGGAGGACCAAGACAACTCTGAGGTACAACATGGGACCCCTGATCAGTTGGATCAGCCATGCATCAGTGACAGCTGTGCTCACTGTGCTCCAAGTCTTGACTCTGTGGTGGGCCAACCTGGAGAGGCCAGCCAGAGCAGTTCTCCATCTTCAGATTCTGCAGCACAGGAGAACATGAATGCACATGGCATGCCAGATAAGTGGGTAGACCACAAAGTGGTTGGAACCCCAAGGCGTTCCTCACGGCCACACAAACCTCCTGCATACCTTACAGACTATGTTGTTAAATAAAGGACAATGTATTGTGTAAAATGATTACCAGTTCTTAGGCATGACTGCTCATTTAAGATATTTTTTTGATTCTTTTGTTAATCAACACAAGAGTTGTGATGCATTGCATACTGAAAAGAGATTAACAGAGGGCGAGTCTTTTCATCGAGACGTTCTTTAATTTCTTTGTAGCTATCATAAGGTACTGTTAGGTACTGTAACACAACTGGCAGAACAGCAGAACTGTCATTAGTCTCATTGCATGCAGTTGTGCATAACACATCCGAGAAGGTCACGTTATGAATCTACTACCTTGAATGGGGTCAAGCATTCACTTATATATTGGAAGTTGGGAGTGAATTGAATTCTTTAAACTTGTAAGGGTTATATTATTTGTTCTTAAAAGGGGTAGGGGTGTTATGTACTGAGCTTTTGGGGGTTTAATCACGTGTGCTGCTGGAGAACTAACGGTTCTCCAGCAACCCAGACAGGACGTCTCCAGTCCTGGCAGCAGTTAACATGGCGGGAATAATGGGTTTAATCTGATTGGTTGTTCAGAGCATGTGGACTATATATATTGTGCAATGTTACCTCAAAGCCTCAGTACAGTCCAGTCTCATCACAATAAAGCTATGATTCTTCTGTACTCATCTGCCTGGCGTCTTCCCTGCTCTTCAGAACCCACAACACAACAGCTCCCACAGCCAGAGTTTGCAAAAACCTGCAGTAACAGATTAATAGATTGCACAATTTACACAGAAGACCTCTTCAGAAACCAGAAGATAAGAAAAAGTTCAGGCAACACTTACCCAAGACAATCCCCCAAGGATTCAGAGGGGTAGGCAACCTTGGCTCTTTTATGACTCGTGGACTTCAACTCCCAGAATTCCTGAGCCAGTCATGCTGAGGGGAAAGGGAGAGGTTTCCAAGCTGAGCCATGCTGGCTCAGGAATTCTGGGAGTTGAAGTCCACGAGTCATAAAAGAGCCAAGGTTGCGTACCCCTGATTAGGAAACCAATTGTAGGAGATGGTCCTAGGTCGGGGTCAAAATCCTCATCTGTTTGGAGTCTCTATGCCTCTCCCCGTAAGAAGCCTAAATCCAGCTGCCCTTGAAGCATGTTGACTTTTATCTGAACTACCAGTAGTTCAGTGTCTTGTGTATAGGTAACGTGAAATAAACATGCAGAACTTCTGAACTATATCCTGGTTCCTGACTTCTTGCACCTGATATCTACTAGGTTCAGACCTAAACAAAAGAACAGTGGAAGTCCAGAAAATGTTTTCCTATCACTTCAATTACTAAACATGTTCTACCCCCACATCTCTGTAATTCTAGGGCAGAATTTGTAATTCATATTCTACCTGCTTAGGATCACTCCATTTACAGCATCGTGTGGTTTCTTCAAAGTGAACAAATCAGTTGCCTACAGAAAGCAACTCAGAAAAATAACAACCCCCTTGTTATTTGCCCCTTAGTATCTGGAGTGGGAGAGTTTACTGCCCCTAATCATGGAGGTTATATTTGTCTCTCAAGACTTTCAGGCCATTGCGCTTTCTTAGTAATTAACCACTAGATGAAAGTTGTGGTCTATGAGATGGTTCTATTTTCATTTTCGGGTTCGTGTGACAATTGGCATTTTTTTTAAAAAAATTTTTTTTACGTGCCAGGGAAATGGTAGAGAGCATCAGAAATGGAGGTCTTCAGGCACAAATGCCTGTGTGCGCACACACACACACACACACACACACACCAAGCATCTCACACTTTGTACACATTCTCCTGCACATTATTCTGCAGGCTCCCAGCCTCTCTTCCTGCAATCTAATCCAAGCAGCCCATAAATTAAAAAGGCACAAAGGCACATTCCTGGCCTCCTCGCTGCCCCCCACCCACCCACCCACCATTCCCCCTGGCTCCGCAGAGTCGCCTACACCAATGTTGCAAAGCAGAAGGGATGTTTTTCTCCCCAGTGCTGGCATTCTGAGAGAGTCCCCCCCCATAAATCTCCTCCGCTTTGCTGTGTTCCCCTCCTCCATTTCCCACCCCACCCCACCCAAGTTCTTTCCATTCATTCTAACCTGGCAATTTCATCTTCATGAACAGCATCAAAAAGAGGGAAGGAGAAAGAAAGGGAAGGAGGGGGGAAGCCCAGGAGACAGGGGGGAAAAAAAGAAGAAAGAAAAATCTGGAGGAGATGAAGCTGAGTTGGCTTTTTCTTCTCTCGGCCCCCATCTCTGACTCTCTGGAGTTGCTTTCAGAATAATAATAGAGAGTCTGGATCAAGAGGCTTTCAAAGCAGGCTGGGCTCAAGGGCATTCTGACAGGGGCTGACTCTTAGCTCAACCTCCCTTTTTTATCTCCTCTGCAGCAGAGCTTCCCGTTTCACATCCACGGCACAGTTGTGAGCGGATGATGCTTTCCAGTCCAGCTTTTGGCCTTCAGTATAAAACCAATAAGGCCCAAAGCAATTACAGAAATTACTTTCTATTGGGGACTTAATGATTAAAGGAGTTGCAGTAATCCACAACTTGGAAAAGAAAAAAAAAGTAAAGCTTTCCCTGTCAATTCTGTCTAGGGTGAAGTGCTCATCGCCGTTTCTTGGCCGACGGAGGCAGCGTTGTCCGAAAACAATTTCCACATTCACGTGGCCAGCATGGCTATATGCCAAAGGCGCACAGAACTCTGTTACCTTCCCACTGGAGTGGTACCTATTAATCTACTTGCATTTTGCATGGTTTCAAACTGCTAGGTGGGCAGGGAAGAAAAGGCTTAGAAAAGAACCTTGCACCAAATCTTTACATGAGCTATGCTTAAGAGAAGGCAATCTTTTTCGCTCTCAGAAGCCGACTGGAGCTCTTCCGGATGGCAAGTTAAAGTGCTATTCCCCATCGCCGCCACCTTGCAGAAAAGCATGCAGGCATAAACTGCACTGCCTCCATTGCTGATCCTTGCTTTATCACCGCAAGGGCCTCAGCTAATGGGGCTCTCCCTACATATATTCTGGATTAACACGAGGACAAGGATTGGTGGATACCCCCGACATCATTTTCCCTCCCATCAAGTATCACTGGCCCATGGGGAAAAAACAACAACAACCATCAATTCCTTTCCTTAATATAGTTGGGAGAATATGGGCAGATGCTCAGAGCAATGGCTTTTGCCACTTGTCAAGTTGCCTGATGAACAGGCACCAGGTGCTAAAAGGAACATAGGGTGAAGCGGTGGGGTGGGATGGGTTAAGCCTGTCAGAGTAGCCCAAATGTCAAGTAAAAGAGGTGGGTGTGGTGTGGTGAATTGAGAGGAACGATCCATAATGTGCAAATAGGTCTTCAACTAATACTGGAAGAGAACAGTAGGCGCACAGAGAGTAGATGGTGGATGGCCATGGAGAACACACAGTTGTGCTTGACCTACATGCAGTGACAACTTTTGGCATGAGGATGCATAGTCCCCCTCAAACAAAATGGCAACCTGAACCTAGACCTGCTTGATGCAGCTGCGTGATCCTTGGGTCCAGAACTGCTGATGGGAAACAATAGCAGTGGCTGCATTTGTGTCTTTGGAAATAATAAAAATAGAAGGAAGAGTGAACCCCCAGTTGGCAGAAACAGAGGGGAACCTGCAACCACCCAAAGTTGAAGAATATAGCACATATTCAGCTGCCAGAATCTAGCTGCTTTTCCTAGTATAGATCAGCTTTTGTGCAGCACTCATTCCAAACAGCACTAAAGCCATGTTTATAAGGAGGCTGTATATGTCAGTGGTCCAGGATAGATCAGAGGAAACCAAAAACACACAACCTAATACTACTTCTAGGTATAAGGTTACAGTAATCAAATCTTGCAAAGCTTAAATGTCCTTATCCACTCTCTCTCTTTATTTTTGTGAGAACTAGGGAGAGTCACGTCTGAGGCACTTTCTCAAATTACATTTGTGGCCTTGCCTAGGCTCAAATTTATTTAACCTGACTGTTGCCTTGGTTGCTGTTCTTCCTTGTGGTCCTCAAGGTTATTTCTTCAGCCTATTACATCATAAGACAAGTGCTATGGAAAATGCTGGGGGGGAAAAAGCATTATGTGACCAGATGCCATAGGTCTGGTCTCTTCTGTAACCCAAGCAGCCACGAAGGACAGTTCTCAAGAGAATGGTGTGCTTGCAGCAACCTGAGGTGTACAATAGAAGTTGTCCAGATGCAAACCTCTGGTCATATCAGCAACCATATAGTCAGTGAAGCATGCCACAAAAATTATCCTGGGGGGGGGGAAGAGTGAGAACACCACTTTAAATACCTCTGCAGCACATGGGGAAGTAAGCTAAATGCAACATCATGAGGATATGGCAGGAAGAAGCAACTATAGGACCATGTTCATGCTGTGATTAGGGAGGAGTCTGCCCTCCAAAACCAACTGGGATAAGGGTGTTTTTATTTTAATCTTCTTAAATATCATATTTTCTAGGTAATAAACTTGACAATGTCTATATAATATTTTTAGAGCATTACATATTGTTTCAAAAGGCCACTGAATTTCATGGCACCAGAGAAAGGCATGAGGGAGCCTGCAGACCATTGGGAAGAGTGTTCAGGTTGCATATTGTGCATGCACGGGCGCGCGCGCGCACACACACACACACACACACACACACAGAGTTAGTACTATCAATATAGATAGTATCAGGGAAAGACACCCCACTCGCACCCCAGTTTCAGACAGAGGTCTTTTAAGTCTACTGGACAGCAGATTAAATAGAAGTACTAATCTAATACTGAATACCCTATAATATATCTGCCACAGATACATTATTTTGGCCACTAATCACCACAGTCCTTAGCATACCTGACTCTGGCAATGGTTTACTAAGGAAGTTGAAGCCTATTGGTGGTTCATTCATTCAATGTTAAGAAGACAGGATATTCTCACATTTGGTAATCAGATTGTAAGGAGAAATTCAATGAAGTTGCTTTCAATATTCATTAGTGTTTATTTGCTGTGCTGGAACTGAGATTTACCAAATCTCCCAGAGAACGGACTGCTAATTTTTAAACTGCAAGTTTTAATAAACAATGGGATCTTTAAAACAATGAATCTACAATCAACATGCACAGCGCATTGCCAAATCAAGTGGTATAAGAGACATACTGTAGTTCTAGAATCCTCACAAATGCCTTCAATAAAACAGAAGATCCCAGGACAACAAGGAATATTGGGGACAATCATATAGAAGCTTTCTGATCTCTTGTCTCATATAGGATAATATTGACATACATGATGCCTGAACCCATGATTTTGTTGTTGTTAGTTGCAAAGTCGTGTCCGACCCATCACGACCCCATGGACAACGTTCCTCCACGCTTTCCTGTCTTCTACCATCTTCTGGAGTCCATTTAGACTCACGCCTACTGCTTTGGTGACTCCATCCAGCCACCTCATTCTCTGTCATCCCCTTCTTCTCTTGCCCTCAACCTTTCCCAGCATTAGGCTCTTCTCCAGTGAGTCCTTCCTTCTCATTAGGTGGCCAAAGTATTTGAGTTTCATGAACCCATGATAGGTGGGCATTAATTGGGATCATGCGAGTTCACCCGATGCAATATCAGATATGGATAAAGATTAGTTTTCTAGTGATATATTCAAATGGACCAGTGTATTTGAAACCGAACAGTTACTTATTTAACTAAGAGCAGCATTTCCAACCTGATGTTCTCCAGTTTTTGGATTTCAGCTCCCATAACCTCCCAGCCAGCATTCAAATCACAGTAAGTAATGTTCATCGACTCATTCAAACCATCCATGATGTGATGCAAACAGCTTAGAATGGACTGTGCACTCATGTGCAGCTACCTCAGGGTAAGTACAAATTGTATATCATGCTATAAACCTGATACAACAAACTGCTGGCATAGCACACGTTTAAAAAATACCTTGGTATTTTAAGCAAGAATTAGACAACCTGGAATGTGTATATAGTCTGACCCAGAAAGCACAATGAGCTATATGTTATCTATTTCAGCCTCCCTCTAAAGGGGTAGCCTCCCAACATGTTCAAATGCAAGCTCTGAGATTAGGCATCCAGGGAATTGTAATCCCAACATGTCTGTCAACTGCCAGGGTGGGTCAGGTTGATCTGTCTTGTGAAGCCAAATTGAAACTGGGATTCCACTCAAACTTTTTACTGTCACCCTCCTCTGCAAAAAAAAAACATTTGATATATATAAAGAGCTTTGGTCCAGCCTTAAGTGAGAAAGTGATTTAGGGCTGCAAATAGATTGCATAGCATTCCTGCAATGGAGTGTTAGAAACTAATAAAATAAATGGCTTGGGATAGGGCCAACCCTAAAGATTAAATGAATTCAGAGACATTCTTCCTCTCCCAACTTGCTTTTAACTTTCAAATGTGCATCCTCTTCTTTCAATACGTTTTTGCATAATGCACGTGCTTAGTTTTGGAATTGGAGATATAAACTATTGAGCTTAACCGATTCATATTGATATTGTTACAAAAACTGTTAAACTTTAGATCAGTACACCTAAGGTGGCACTCTTGGTATGAAGTGGCCCAAGTAGGAACAGACCAGTTGGGCAAAATAGTAATCCACATATTTCAGTGGAGAGATTAAACCTCCCGTTTAATATCTCTGTTTATATAAAACAACAAGCCCTATTTCATTTAATTAAGGAGAATGTAATTCTGAGAATCACTGGTTAGGACTGTATTGTCAGGCTGCATTTTTAAGTGTACTTATTTCAGAAGCATCCACATGGTACACATAGAATTTACTTTTGAAATCAGTGGCGCTATAGAGTGCTAGGATTTGTCTTTTTCTACGTCTTTCTCTTTTTTTTTCCTGAAGCATCAAAGTTTCCCTGAGGCTTAGCAGTAAATGGGATCTCAGATCATCTGTCAAGTCAAAGGCAGCTTTCTCTCTTCTGAACGCCTTTTGATTTCTTTCCACGTACTTACGATACATTACACTGATGATCCATGACATTTCGCGCCTGAGGCAGGAAGTCTAAATGAGGCTACTGATGGTGATAAAAATAGAATAACAAATTAATTGACCATTTGCTGCTCTTTAATAGTCACCCAAATTGAATTTCCCACATGTCTCACTCTGCCAAGTAGAAGGATCTACATCCCCGATATGCATTATAAAGATCCTGGGTTTTAGAATTCAGCTATTACTACATAAGGGTACCTCATTTCCAGTGATAATGATCCTTGCTATGAGCAGCACACTGAGCTAAACGGACAGGATGAAGGATATTTTATTGCAGAAAACCCCGAGTATTGTATTAGCTGCACTACATTTATACCAACAAGGATTAAGACCGTTGCCCCAGTGGTTCCATCAAACGGATGTAGTTGATCAAGGATTTCTTTTATTTATTTATTTATTGAACAAATAAATTATACTCCATCAATTAAACAGACTTTCAGCGAAGTTTTTTTTTTATTTAGTTGTGCTATCTTGAGCAGGCGCTCACCCAAAAGGAGCATTCCTTTCATGGGATATATGAACATAGGAAAAGCTCTGTGCATGGATTAAACTATCAGAGTTCGATTCCCACAACACATGTATGGAGAAGCCCACAAGCGGGATATAAGGGCTTTCATCTCCCCAGGTTCCTCAGCAACTGGAGCTAAAGTACAGCGATAGGTAGAGGACTCATTCCGAGTCAGTAGCCATGGGTCCATCCCATGACAGCAAATCGCATCGTTTCTCTTCATGGTGTGTAGAGAGCTTCCACCTGCCTATTCAGAATCACCCCTCAATTCAAAATAGATGACTCTAGGCTAGGGGTAGGCAAACTCGGCTCTTTTATGACTCATGGACTTCAACTCCCAGAATTCCTGAGTCAGCTGACTCAGGAATTCTGGGAGTTGAAGTCCATGAGTCATAAAAGAGCCGAGGTTGCCTACCCCTGCTCTAGGCTATATAGTATATAACATAATAAGAGGAGAAGGAAACCATTGCCCTATCTGCTTGCCCTACATTATGCACAGTTTTTATTTATGTATTCAATTACTACAGCTGCCCATCTCAAACAAGTGATTCTGGGTGGTGAACAATAAAAAAAATCCATTAAAACCAGTTAAAAACAAGAAATAAAATAAAGAAATAAAAAAGGAAGGAAGGAAGGAAGGAAGGAAGGAAGGAAGGAAGGAAGGAAGGAAGGAAGGAAGGAAGGAAAGATCTGTAGATGGAACGAAAAATCATAATCCACAAATGTTAAAGTCTATGTTTCCTACACCCTTTCCCTCTCCCCTTTTCCCTTTTTTCTAAGCTAAAATGCCCCAAATTCTAAAGTATAATCCTGTCCTGTTGCTCCAGTCCCTTGGTCATCTTATTAGACCTTTTCTGCCTCTTGTCCAGCTTTATCAGGTCCTTTTGCAATCAGAAAAGTAGATCGCCTTCCATATCTGCCCTGGAGCTATAAAAAAGTATTCTGAATGGATTCTGGATTCCCCCCCAATGATCCCTGCAGCTGCATACTGGGTTGTGCTTTTCATTGACCAAACAGATCAGCTCTAACATGGAGGAATCATCTCTGAATAAATCAAATTGCCTGGAAACTATAGGTTTTAAGTATTTGAACTGATTGTCTGTCTGTCTACTCAATCAATAGGTTGCTAGTTGGTTCGTTTATCCATTAGATTCCACCCAGTGAATTTCTCCAGCCTGCGTAATATGCTTTTTAGAAACCTCTAAGTGATTTTGCTACATTCAGATGTGCCAATCACATACTTCAGCTTTTTGGCCATGCATACACCACCATGGGTTAGTGGTGATGCCCTACTTTTCGAATTGGGCTGGAGGCTTTCAATGTCCTTCTGGACCACCCCAGGAGCGAACAATAATCCATTCTGAGTTTCTGTTTCATTCCTTTCAGCCCCAAAGGAGTGAGGCCCGTTCCAGGCAAGCCTGGGTCTGCATTCTAATGTGGATTCTGCAAGGCAGCTGTGTTCACCTTGGTATCTGAAAACAGAAACTTGGCATCCTTCATTTCTGACTCTAGCCAGCCCAAGGTTAAAAATAATGACACAAAGCTAGAAGCCTTCAAATGCAATTCTCCAGGCCATTCAAACCTCCCCCTTCTACCCTCTCCGCAACCAACTGTGCGTACACAATGCAACTCCCCAGCGGACTGCATATCAAAGCAGGCAGGAAGTTGTTAGTAACATACTCAAAGCTGCTTAGAGAGCTCATTGCTTTCAACGCAGCCTGGGAAGAAAAGCAATCTCAAGCTATTTTGCTTCCCCTCACCCCATCTTTCATTTTATACCAAGAGGCAAAATTTTGTTTTCACTGTGAAAATATTCCCGTTTTCATCCTTTTATTTCCCTACTGAATAGAAAGAAATTGAAATGAGAGTGTTGGGGGGTAGGGAGGACATCAGCTATTTTTATTTTGTCACAAGATATTAGAAGTGGGGGAAAGGCCTCTATTTCTAGGTGAATGTTCTGAATGAAAGCTTTCCCTGTTCCCTACAAGCAAATGGATACTGTGGATTCATTCATCAGGATGGAACAAAGGTCCGCAAACAAGGAAACTGGGAATGAACACCTAGTTCCAAGGCGCTCTAGAACTCTGGCACACCAAGTAGAAGTGAATATTTGTAGCTCAGGATTGTGGTGCTTCTTGCAGGTGTTTCATTACCAAACTAGGTTACATTATCAATACCAGTAGGGAGTAGGGTCTGCTCTCATTGAAATGTCTGCAAAAAACCCCCACCAAGCTCAGAAAGCACCAAGGATCCCTCACCTTAAGTAGCCCATCATCCTATCCTAGGCTGATTCTAGCCTAGAATTGGGATGGGCAACATGCAACTCTTCACTTGCATGTACCCCTTAGCCTTGTTTCAAAGACGTCCATCCCAAAAGGCAAGCACCTCCATGCTAAAGCCAAGGAAAGTACATAAATATTCCTTAAATAGTCATCAGACGCAAACTTATCTTGAGGGAATCCACCTGTACAAGCAACAGATTATTTAGATCTTCCGTAACAGTTTTGGGTTGTTCATGGCAGCCGTTGTATGGAGGAAAGATGAGAAGAATAAGAATAAGCTTGCCCACATAGTTTTAGTGTAGTTTAGCCGCCCACAATATTTGCTTTAGCCCCAGCAACCCCATAGCTTCCATCAAAACTTGATTGAATGCAGAGCTCTGCAGATAAACATTTTCACAGGTCTAAAAGTTGAAAAAGGAAATATAGCTACACCCGTGTCCTGCTTTGGGCTTTCCATAGGCGGCTTTTATTGATTTGGATCAATTTGGTGGGATCTAAAATGTTTCTTTACTTGTTCTTGGGAGCAGAAATTGCATTCCCCACCCCCCCACCCCCCCAGCACTTACAAATAGAAAAGTAGCTGTAAAGCTCTGCAGTCAGATATGTGACTGGAAACCTGTGAAGCAAAATGTAGCAATTCAGCCACTTCTTTGATTATGGTCCTCTGTCCATGGTTACAGTGTCCCAAGGGAAAGAACCACCTAGAATAATGGCATGTGGGAATGACCTTGGCAGACAGGAGGAAGAATCACAGATTGGATAACAGGCATGTGAAAGGCATTTCAGCTCAAAGAATTACAGAAGACATATGAAACATTTTAGAAGACGCCATGTCTAGTTTTCTAGAGCATAAAAGGAAAGGAGGATTTGCAATGCTTTTTACTGTTTTCTAATATTTTTTTTGCTGGTTTCTGGCAATAAAAAAGCGCCCATTCAGAAGAATAGATTCACATAACAATCACATTTCATTGAATGATTGTGGTGATTCACTTTACAACCATCGTAAAAACAATTGTAAAATTGTAAAATCACACGGTGCTTCGATTTACAGTCACACCAACTTATTCCTGCTCCCCGCTGTGGTCACAGGTCAAGGACTACCTGTAAAGTTGAATGTAGCAGAGAAATACATAAGGGCATGAGAGTTAGGGGGAAAATCTCCGTGGTGTCCCCATCCCATAATGCCCAGAGCATTTAAACCAAGGATGCTTTGCGGCACACAAAGAGATGTTTAGAGTGGTGAGGCGTATTGTAGGCAAATATCAAAGAAATTGGTGTTCAGTGACACTGCTGTGCAGAGAAATTCCTGCATCTCTTTACCTTCCCCACCATTTCTAGCTGTTTCATTCCTCTTTACTGTCACTTCTCACATTTCTCCCTACCCACCCCAGTTCATGCCACAGGAACAACTCCAAACACAAAAGCCCAAGAAGGTACAAAAACCCACCACTCCCAGCACCATGTGGCCAGCTGCCCCAGAGCCACATGCTGCTGTGGTTCTGCTCTTCAATAAACTACAACCTTCTTTCTAAAGCAGTCTCCATTTCATTTATTCCTGGCTTGGACTGGACCCTGATAAAGATTTTTCTTTCAACATTCTCTTTTCTACTTTGCTTTTGCAGCCTCCCTTATTCTCTTTCCCAAATTTCTCTATTTGCTTTTTCTTTTCTCCCTCCACTTCCCCCAAGATGTTGTGAATAAAAACAATTGTGAAGTTTTTTTCTCAAACCTTGTAAAAAAACACCATTAAAATCCAGACAAGTATGTGGCCTTCCTAGGAAACCAGATTTATATGGATCTGCATATCCCTATTTTTTTTTATCAAAGACATCTTTCATTTGTTCAGTGATCATCTCTGCTTGGACGTACCTGTGGAAATGCTATCAATGCCAGCAAAATCTAATAGTGCAAACAAGTGTTCAGACCAGTGTTTTTCAACAATGGAAACTTTTTAAGATGTGTGGACTTCAGATCCCAGAATTCCCCACGCTGGGTGGAGATTTCTGAGAGTTGAAGTCTACATAGTTTATAGTTACCAAGGTTGAAAAAGACTGGTTTAACAATACAGATAACAGTATCATATTCCAGAAAAATCTATTTGCTATCTTTGCTCTTTTCCCCTTACCTTTTTCTTCAGAATAACCTTCTTGGTTTTTCTATCTTTCTAGAAAACCTGTTGGAGAGTCCTTTTCCCATTTGCTAGCCAAATTCCTTCAGGAGTAATGTGGAGGGAGGGGGGGAACAAACCCCATATGTTAGCCATAGTTCTCTTTCTCTCCCCCCCCCCATCTCTTCTTCCCTGTTAAGCAGCCAGCCAGAATAAAGAGAGATGACGTCTCCATTTTGCAGAGGATTTTTGAAGTCCAACTTCTGGTGGTTCATATAGTTAATGATTTATCTCACTTTGTGATCATGATAACACAGTGAGCGCCCGCCCCCCCCCCACTCAAGTACAAACCACTGGTGTTTCTTAAGAGCAGGAACATACAGTTCCATCCCTTGTCTGCCCTCCAAGCCATTGGGAAGACATTTTTCATCCACCTTTTTCTGCTATGGACCAAAATAGTGTTTTCTAATTTGTATGGTTCTATCTGGCTCACCTGCTGGACTCATTTCAGTTGACACCAATACCTCCACTCCAATTTGTTACAGTGTACTTTGATAATTGGTCATTGTTCTCTATAGCCATATTTTTAAAACTTCAGCAAGTGAAAGATGGGCGGGGTCTTTTGAATAAATCCACAGATGGGACAGTGAAACGGTGGTCCTGTCTCTCTTTTTCCTTTCCAAGTTCCTTCTCTATTGATGAGAAAGTTAAAAAAAATAACCTTTTTTAGTCAAATGAAATTGAAAAGAATTCTGCCCCTTTTCTTTTCTAGACCAAGTGACCGGAACAATATTAAGAAGGGGTTTCTTTTTTGCTTGCTTGCCTGTTTGCAGCTTTTCAGAAGGAAAAAAGAAACAGCAGAATCTGCCAATCTAGGGATTTTTAAAAAAAAATCCAGTTTCATTTCCAGCCAGTTCATGTATTGGAGAAGCTTAAAATTGCAGGGCAAAAAACCCCCAGAGTCTCTGTCTAGAAGACTGTAATTTAGGGTTTTTTGCACTTTCTGGGAAGTTCAGGTCAGACTTCACCATTACAATGTAATATTTTCTGTACACATATAAGTTCCATTCTTCTCAGGAGCTTTTTCCTAGACTCAGGAGCTTCTTCCTAGGCAATCAGGCATTCACACATACCACAGATTGCCATTTTTAGCAAATACAAGTTTACCATCATTTTACTTATAAAAAGGCACTTAAGAGTACCTCAAAGTGGCCCAGTTTCCCTGCTTCTCCCGTAAAGCTGTGAAAATTTAACTGCACTTTTCTCGCATACTTCTGGAAAACGTGCACCTGTCTGAACATTTCCCCTATTTCCAGTTTACATGTTAAGCAGCAGGAGCATGTGTGCAGTTTGGTGCCATATTCCAAGGGAATTTAGGGCATGCATATTCCTCACTAATTGTCAAATTAGTTCATTAATTCATTGAAAACTAGTTCTTCCATTTTTTAAAAAAAACAACCTTAAGATTTCAAAAGTTGCCTCACACGTTCAGATCTGACATTTTTTATAATTTGACAAGCATGAATTCAGTCTCAATTCAGATTTATTTTTTATTTACTTTTTTTTACTGTAACTTTTTTTCAGGGCAGTACATCTCCAGCTGTAGCAAGTGCCCTGCACAGACTGTCTTGTAATTAATTGCAGGTGAAGCTTTCAGCCTTTCCCATGGGTTGAACCACATCGATTGGAAAGGAAAGCTGTCTTTAATCCCTTCACAAGGTGCATTTTTACGCCACTTGAATTGGATTATCCAATCCACGTCAGAGGAGAACAAGAATCTTGCGGGGTTTGCAGAAAAAGGAAACCTCCTAGCCACTCTGTGCAAAAAGGAGCTTTGTATCTGATCTGTGCGCACGTATCGGTGGCGAAATGAAGCACCGCCGATATGTGGGGGTTTTGAAGTCTCAGCCCGAACCGTATCCGCTTCACTTTCCCCCAAATCTGGAGTTCCAGAAACTGAAGGACGACCGTCGTCGCCACGAGAAACGAAAGAAGGCATCCAGGCGCCTCAGCCCTCAGGGAGACATTCCACACTTGCAGCTGCAGCCCAAACGCCACCTTCGGCCAAGCCCGGGGTCGTAAATTATTTTCCCCTCCTTTCCGCAAAACTTCCAGACCGGCCAATCGCGCAGCACCCATCCATAATGCTGTCAAAAGCCAGCCAATCCGGAGCTCCCCTAAATCAAAGCTGTCAGCCTAGTCAGCCAATCGGCAAAGGCGAGTCGTAAATCTGCTAAAAAGAAGGGGGAAAAGGAGGGGTGTTAAAATCGATACGTGCAGAGACGTCGGGGAACGGAGAAGGTGGCGGGGGGGGGGGTGGAAGGAGCGCGCCCCGCCCACACGCGAGGCAGAAACTCGTTTGAAGGAAAAATAAGGGAAAACGGGTGCCAGGCACTGAGCGAGTGGGTGGACTGACACAGACCGCATCCATTGGGCTACAGATCCGGGCTGCGAGTGCACTACCGTTTTCATGGATGGTCGTCCGGATTTTTTTCATCTGTCGTGGCTTTTAGTCCAGAACCTAGGCGTCTCTGGTATCTTTTGGAGTTGTTTCATTCCTGTTTTAGGGAAATTTAAGGGCACATTCCCTCCAGCTTCATCTTTCTACGTAATTGATTGAGGGTGGGGATGGCATCATTATTATTTATTATTGGGACTTATATGCCGCCCTATCTCCCGAAGGACTCAGGGCGGCGAACAACAATAACACACAATAATACAAATGTTAAAAAAAGATTCAACTAACAAGCCCCAGTGATAAAATATTAAAAACATTTTCTTTTTTAAAAAAACCTATCATATGAAAGAGATTTCCCATGGCTTTCTTTGGGAAGTTTTTTTTTCCCCCAACTCCATCTAGTTTACAGCTTGGGGATTTCCTTGTGGTGTCCCACCCAAATAATAACCCAGTGCAGTGCTCCTTAACTTTTCTAGATCTGCTGAAGTGAACTACCTTCTGTCTTACAGCTGGGCATGGTAGGCTTATAAATCTGTAAATATCTGTAAATATTTAAAAATTATAAATATTTATAAATCTTATAAATATGCCCTAATAAGCAGGCATATACATAGAATGAAGGCTATTGCTAAGCACATTGATTTGTGCTTTAAATTGTAAGCCGCCCTGAGTCTTCGGAGAAGGGGGGGGGATATAAATGGGATTAAAAAAAAATCTAGCCATTTATCTTTCACAGCCCAGCAACAAGTATTTCCCGTGGGTTGCCTTCCTTTTCTAGCAAATCCAGCCATATATATAAAACAAAGTCTAAACTTTCCCTTAAATTTAAGTTCTCCTCTCCCACTTTCCAGCCTTTCATGTTACGCATAATGTTTATAGCCTCCTGCACTGAGGATGGAGGGGATCATGATTTTCCAATGCTGGCTCTTTTTTTTTTCCCCACAAAAATTCCTGTTGGTCTTGTTTGGCCTATCGGTGACATCTATTCCTTTATAAATGAATTTGGTGGAACAGACAAGGCTACAAACAAGAACTGCATGAAAAACCATGCAGAACTTGGAGCAACTTGTCACCTTTAAATTTGTAGCGTTTGTCATTTTTGCTCGCTGTTTTTATTTTCAAAATTTTTCATATAACCTTATACCTTTTCAGAAAAACTAGCAATTCTGTATCTTGTAACTATAATTACCAGGCATTGAAAATACCACATAAGCCACTAGTGATTATCAATGAAAATAAAAATATCTTTAGAATTGGTGTAATTCAAAAATATTCCTGTGACAATACTTAGCATCTCTCTCCTTCTTTAACTAATTTTCCCCACTTCAATGCTTCTTTACTAATATATGCCAAGATACATTTGCCTGGACATTTGTCCTTGGGATATGTCACAAAATAGAGAGAATGCCCCTAAGCACATGCAAGCTGTTTTCCCCTAAACTTCTGAAAAATTAGTTCCTTCACATTTGAGATTAATTACTACTACAGATTAATAAATGTAGATCTAATTCAAACTTTGCAATTATTAACTTCAGTGACATGTACAGAGAGATAAGTAGCTACAGGTCTGCAACTTAAAGAGCATATTTGTTGATATCTAAATGTTTCTCAGACACTAATCAACACTAATATAGGTGGCTTCTCATATTGCAATCCACTATAACAAGGTTTATTTGCTGCTGGTTGAGTATGATTATGCAAAAGTAGGTTGTCAACCTTCCTCCAAAATAATTGCCATGGCAGATATGTCAAATGAAAAAATGCCTACATTCTTAGGTATGCCATATTTGGGCTGGACAATCAATAGAGCTGGTATGTCCAACGTCCAGCTCATCGGCTCGCATGTGGCCCTGAATAGCCCCACAAGATAATAAATACATTTTTAAAAGTTTCTTATCTATATATATTAATTATATATTTTATATGCAGGCTAATTCCTCTTCACTCAATGTGACCCAGGCAAGCCAAAAGGTTGGACATGCCTATACTAATGTATGGCAAAGAAACTTAGAGGCCGCCTAGTATTTGTCTGGATTTTTTCAGTCCAGATGTTATTATTTATTACATTTATATGCCATCCATCTTCCTGATAAGGCAATTCTGGTATATGATAGTCCTGCATGTACCAGAAGATACATGCTGCATTGAAATACAGCCACTCACCATTTACCGGTAATTTTCTCAGAATGTTTCTGGCATCTGTGTCTGACAAGAGACCTTAACCATGAATTCAGGTTTTGCTTAATGCCAGTGCTTTCTATGATAGTAAGGTAGTTTCCCCTTCATTT
The DNA here is from genome assembly GCF_964194415.1 of Vipera berus. NCBI lineage: Eukaryota > Metazoa > Chordata > Lepidosauria > Squamata > Viperidae > Vipera > Vipera berus. The sequence goes on along the minus strand of NC_138203.1, from coordinate 140,019,583 downwards.
TTCTAACTAAAGAAGCATTTACAAATTAAATTGTGTAGAGCAGGGAGTTTTGAAGGCGCTAAAGAACACGCTAGCAAGTTCAGTGTCATCACTGAGTATTTCGTTCTGGATCTAGAGTTTAGTGTATTGTAACAGAGACAGTGTCTTCTGTTCAGTAACACACACAAACACTTCTTGAAGATAAAGTAAAGGATTTCCTCTGAGGAAGTGTCACACTGTTGACACACATTATAGTTTGCAGGCCTTGAAGAAGGAGCCCCTGTTTTCAAAAGTAAGGGTGGATTTAACATGGATCCCACAAGATTTTTTAAAATATTTCACTAAATTTTCCATGACCCAGCCACTGTAAAGAGAATATGATCCAATGCAGTGTTTTTCATCCTCACCAATTTTTTAAGGTGTGTGGACTACAACTCCCAGAATCCCACAGACTTTTAAAGTTGCTGAGAATGAGAAACATGGTGTAATGGTTAAAGTGGCAGACCCAACTTTAAATGCACTTAGCTAAGGACCAGTTCTCTGTCTCTCTCAGTATAGTAGGGATAAAATGAGAAAAGAAAAGATCCCTGCTTAAGCCTTCTTATGCAGGAAAGAAGGAAGGAAGGAAGGAAGGAAGGAAGGAAGGAAGGAAGGAAGGAAGGAAGGAAGGAAGGAAGGTGTAGATTATAATTTCTATTCCTAAAATCATATTGAGCTCATTAGAATTTACTACAGTTGTGCAAAGCATCAAATTCATACTTCACATAGAAACAGTATAAACTGGTTTAGTCCAGAATTCATCCAGACAAAATAAGAGTCCTATCAACCTGCAAGCTATACCAGATCCTTCAAAAACTTACTAGAGGATCACCGGTAGGCTATTCACTTAACTTTTTACATTTCCATGGGATTATTGGTTTTATTTAGATTTGCTGTGAAATAAGGAAAGGCTAGCCCAGGGGTAGGCAACCTCGGCTCTTTTATGACTCATGGACTTCAACTCCCAGAATTCCTGAGTCAGCTATGCTGACTCAGGAATTCTGGGAGTTGAAGTCCATGAGTCATAAAAGAGCCGAGGTTGCCTACCCCTGGGCTAGCCTATTATAACTTCAAGTGATTCTCAGATCAATAATTTTAAATGCAACCGCAAATCCTTGTAGCTTTGATATTTAAGGATAAATCCAGATGAATAGCTACAAGCAGAAAACTCAGCCTCAGGAATGGCCAACTCAATCCACTGCTCCCCCAGCCCAACCCCAGCACTAGGTAGGTTACAAAAATCTAACATAGCTACGCATTTTAAAAATGACAATTAAAAGTACTATATTTAATTAAAAACAAGAAACAGCAGCAAAAACTACAGGAATTCCCAAAATACGATGTAAAAATGTAGCTTTTTCTTCCCAAAGACAGAGATGCAGCCATCTTAATCTTAGATTGCAAGAGAAGCTATTTCGTAAGACCATAGTGGACACAAAACAGTTCTGTCCGTGCTCTCTAAATCCCCAAAAGACAGAAATGCAGAACACTCTTTCCTGATTTGAATCTATTCTTTGAAGCAGATGTTTGCAAAGGGAAGCTGGGCACATATTGTGGAGGACATCTGTACTTTTATCAGAAAGCAGGGGAGCGGTAAGATTCTCCTCAACGTGTGAGCAAATGCTGTGTTCATCTGATTTTCATTCTTTCATAGGCCCACCACACACAGGTCCTGATCAGATCCAGGTTTGGTTTGGCTACATTGAAATAGCTAACATCAAACCTAAGAGGTTACAGATTGTCAAGTGCCACATCCGTTGTATAGGTTGCGTGTGTGTGCCTTTGAATCCGTCTTGACTGACTTGATAAATGGGAGAGTGGTCAGATGAAAATAAAATACTGGGGGAACAGCTAGAGAGGATTGCGGTGCTATCCTTCTGACGTCATCTCTATGAGTATTATGGGTAGGAGCAAAATGGCTTCCTGTCACTGTAAGAGACCTGAGAGTGTGTCAAGAGTAAGGCCCCTCCCCCTTTCAACTCTTCACACAATTGGAGTCTTCCCCTCTTGGACATATTAAGTAGCAGTGTTAATTTGTTGCAGGAATAATAATAAAAAAAGAGCTGTGAAACCTTAGAGTAGAAGGAAGCAATTTTTTCCCCTCTAGCCTGAAGTTTCTTTGGCTTACAACGTCTTATTCCAGTTTGTGTACTACAGGTAGCCCTCGACTTACGATCACAATTGAGCCCGAAATTTTTGTGGCTAAGCAAAACATTTGCTAAGTGAAGTTTGCTCCATTTTGCGATCTTTCCCGCCACAATTGTAAGCAAATCCTTGCAATTGTTAAATTAGTGACACGGATGTTAGGTGAATTTGGCTTCCCCCATTGACTTTGCTTGTCAGAAGGTCCCAAAAGGGGATCAGGTGACACACACACACCCGGGACACTGCAACCGTCATAAATATAAGTCAGTAGCCAAGCGTCTGAATTTTGATCATGAGGATGCCGCAACAGTTGTAAGTGTGAAAAATGATGTTTTCAGTGATGTTGCAACTTTAAATGAACTGTTGTAAGTTGAGGACTACCTGTACTTATAAGTGGATTTACTCCAATCAAGGAATAGCATGAAAGGGCTATCTGTCTGTCTGAAAATGTTTTCAGAGAGGCAGCATTATCCATGTCTGTCCGTCCGTCCATCATCCATCCATCCATCCATCCATCTCATCTCATCTCGGATGTGCTATTGTCTTTAACCCAGAACATTTTTTTTAACCCAGAGCAGTTTTTTTCAAGCAATGCAAAAAACCTGTGTGTGGAAGAGGAGGAACATGCTTGCCATAAGAAGCCATTGGTCTATATCCAAACATTTTCTACTCTCCGTAATGCAATAGCTTCAAAAACTGGTCCCTCCCAGTTTAATCACGCTGGAGGGTTTCATCCATCCATTTTTCCCGGCTTGATTTCTACATCAAAATGGAGGGAGGGGAGGGGTGTAATTAACTTACAGGGAAATTCCGAGTTTACCACCAGCCTTAGGGCATGATAGACTGGGATTTTAAAGCCACCCTGGCATATTGTGTGGAAAATTGTTCCATAGAATCCGCAGAAAGAATCCAAATTCTTCTCGAAGCTCTATATACTATTGACTACTACGGCTTACTTAGCCACAGAACTGGTTTCCAGGAGGAGGAGAACGCAGAGTGAGTGTTTTTTGAGCCTTCTCAATCCTGTAGGCATTCCCCTACGTGGCATTTGTCCTATTGGCTTCATGCCCACCTGATCCCACGCACTGACCCTGTTGGGCAGCTGTGATTTATTTCTGTGAACATTCTACAGTTTGCAGCTACGGATATGAAGACAAGAGGTGTCTTCAGGGTGTGATCCCCCCCAAAAAATCGACCCTCAATTGCCAGGCTCCTAGAAAAGTTACTTTAGTTGACTATGGATGCCCTCACATGGAGTCTCTTTCTGCTGAATACTCTGTGCATCTCTGAAGTTGGTACATTGGAACACTACGGGTAATCCTTAACTTTACAACCATTCATTTAGTGACCGTTCGAAGTTGCAACATCAGCAGGAAAAAAGTGACACGATCATTTTTCACCCTTGCGACCATTGCAGCATCCCCACGGTCATGTGATCAAAATTCGGACGCTTGGCAACTGCTTCATATTTATGGCAGTCGCAGCGTCCCCAGGGGTCATGTGTTCACCTTTTGTAACCTTCTGACAAGCAAAGACAATGGGGAGGCCAGATTCACTTCACCCTCATGTGTTACCAATTTAACTGCAGTGATTTATTTAATAACTGTGGCAAGAAAGAGTGTGAAGCGGGGCAAAACCAACAACTGTCTCACACAGCAACAGAACTTTTGGCTCAGTTATGGCGGTAAGGTGAGGATTGCCTGTAGTGGCGTTGAAACCAGAGGCACTGGTAAGCTGTGTTTGAGTTTTATAGTAAACAGTACTAAGAGTTCTGTGCCGTTTTAAAACCAGCATTGCCTGTGCTTCAATGGATCCCAGTCCACTTCTTCCAATGCACAGAATCTGATGAAGCAGAGAGTTACCTCAGGAGCTTATGCTGCCAAAAATGCATTTGTCTTTCAGATGCCATGGGGTGCTTTGTTGCATTTCGTGACAGAGAAGACTCACAAGGGAAGATCTATAATTCAGTGGGACCAGTTTGCTTTCAGAAAGTCCCAAATTCTCTCCTTACAGACAGGATTAGTCAAACAATCCTGCCTGAAACCCTAGGAGCCATAAGCAAACAGCGTTAACCTGGGACAGAAGTCCACAAAGCACCTCTGAGTAAATTGCCAGCCTCAAATAGATTGAGAAACAATTGGCTCACAAGCCAACCTTTGGTGAACCATGGGTTTCTAATTCTGCTGTTAGCATCTTGAAACTAGACGAACTATTGTTCTGGTTCTTTGTAAGGCAGCTTTCTGTCTTCCTTACTCGCACCTACCTCTAAGGTCACCTGTCACATCTCTGCATGAGTTACTGCTCTGGTCTGCCCTTTTGTTGTCAGAAGTTAGGGTCAGGTCAGTGGATCCATTCTTGTCCATTCTAAAAGCAAGATGAAGAATCTGCACCTTCCTGCAGCTGGATTACAGTTCCCCTTATTAGCTAGAATGGATGGGGATGCCCCTAACACAGCTTATCTCAATGTGGATCCTTTCCATATGCTGGGGTACATCTCCAGTCAACTCATTCAATGGATCCCTCTCACAAACTTTGTTCTGACCTGAGTTAATGACTTTTTTTTCCCCTCAGTTGCACCGGAACACCAGAGACCAGGGTGGGCAAACTTTGGTGACCCGAAAGGGCATTTGGAGGGATGCTGGTCAAGCAGGCAGAAAAATGATCAATAACATACATGCCGGCGCGGTGCTTCTATACCTTGGCAACTATCAGATATGTGGACTTCAACTCCCAGAATCCTCCTGCCAGCCCTCTGATAAATTGCCACGGTTGAGAAACACTGCACTCTTGGGACAGTGGCGGATTATTTATTGTATGTTTAGACTCAGGGGGAAGAGAAGGTTTTTTTTTTAAATGTATTAAACCAGAAAGAAAGCTCGGCAGCTTTTTAATGACCCTTTTCCATTGAAAATGGAAACAAGACTCCACTTCCCAGTAATTTGCAGTCCAAACTTAGCAAGCTTTCTGGAGGTCACCACACACAAAAAAAGGGTGAAGATGACATTTAGTGCCCACAAAATGCTCCTTCTAAGCAATTTTTCCCCTTTTTTCCTTTCCTTTTCCCTTATCTCCACCAATTCTGTTGTTTAATTACTAAAAAATAAAGAAGAAGGAAGAGGAGAGGCGTTAGCAGCAATTATAATACCGGTAGTAGTAGTAGCAGCTGGAAGCCATCATGGTAAGTGAGAGGATATACGACTTACAACAGTTCATTTAGTGACTGTTCAAAGTTACAACAGCCTTGAAAAAAGTGACTTACAACTGTTTTTCGCACTTATGATCATTACAGGATCCTCCATGATCAAGTGATCAAAATTCAGACGCTTAGCAACGGGTTCGTATTTATGACCGTTGCAGTGCCACGGGGTCATGTGATCTGCTTTTGAGACCTTCTGACAAGCAAGGTCAATGGGGAAGCCAGATTCATTTAAAAGAGTGCAATAAAACTTACCATAAAGATCTCTGCAATGCAAATCACAAAGGAGCGCATGTAAAAAGGAATCTGACTGAGCAAAAAAAAAAAACCACCCCAAAAACCAAAAACCCACCCACCACTGTATGTCACTAGCTTAACAAGTGCAATGATTCACTTAAGAGCTGTGGCAAGAATAGTCGTCAAATGGGGCAAAACTCACTTAACAAACGTTTCACTCAGCGTCATAGATTTTGGGCTCAGTTGTGGCCGTAACCCGAGGACCTGCATAGTGAGCAAGGTTCAAACCAAACTTTCCTCTTCTTTGCCTTTGGAGAAACTGCTCAGTGGTAGGTGGACCACCAGCTGGGAAGCTTTATGGCTAGTTCCAGAACTGGAACAGGAATTTCCATCGCTAAGCAAAGCGGTTGTTAAGTGAGTTGCACCACTTGCAGTGGATGTTAAGCGAATCATTGCAACTGTTAAGCAAATCATGTGCTTGTTAAGCAAATCCGATTTCCCCCCCCCCCCCGCCATTGATTTTGCTTTTTGGAGGCTGGCTGGGAAGGTTGCAAAAAAGAGATCGCTTCACACACACACACACACACACACACACACACACAGGCTGCAGCAGTCATAAATCAATGTCGGTTGCGAAACACCTGATTTTTTGATTGTGTGACTATATGGGGATGCTGCCACAGTCGTACGTGCAAGGAGTGGTCAGAAGTCACTTTCTTCATGCTGCTGTAACTTTGAATGGTTGCTAAGTGAATGGTCGTAAGTCAAGGACAACCTCTGTTCATCTCAGCTTAGGGGGGGAAAAATACTTTATCTGGTGAACCTCTGTCAATAACTGTCAGCAGCTGCGGTGCTGCAGTCAGGGATTGGCTTAGCTAGGAAAGGTCACAGGTGAGGTTGGTGGGTTGCCAGGTTATTTGCTAGCAAACGGCGGTGGGTGGGTTTGGGTTTTTTTGCACAATCAGATTCCTTTTTTTTACATGTTCTCCTTTGTGATTTGTGCTGCAGGGATTTTTACGATAGTTTTATTGCACTCTTTTAATTTGTAAAAACGCCCTAAGTGGGCTTCTAAAAGGACAGCATAAAATCTTCAATAAATAATAAATCCATCAAAGCAAACTGCAGTGGCATTTATTTCTCTGCGAGATTTTTCAGCCACTCTTTTCCCGTTACAATAAGGCGCTGTCCCAGTTCATAAAGACACGGGGCAGGGAGGTGGCCTTACCGAGCCCTGGCTCGCCCCCTTGTTGTGTTTAAATTTACTAATTTTCTTCTCCAAAGCAGGAGCAGAACTGGCTATTTTTCAGCCTGTCAGCTTCATAGGCAGGAATTAACGGGCGAAGTTTTTAATAGCCAGGAGATAAACTTTATCATTGGTCTGATCTGCAGCAATTAGCCAATGCAAATGCGTTTATCCAACAACCGGGTGGAAAAGCTGACAACTGTACAAAAGGAATAGGATGCAGGGGTTTGGAATGCTAATGTAAGTGGAGACGAAATAATCTAAAAAGTTTTGAAAAAAATAGCCGGGGGGGGTATTTTTTGATAGGGGTAGCATCCTCAGGTTCCGCCCGCGATTAGAAATAGCCATTGTACGATGCATGTTCTTTTCGCATCAGCAGTTTCCCAGCCTGGAACCCTCCAGATGTTACTCCCAATTTTCCAAGGCTACCAAGTTGGAGAAAGCTCCTCTAGTCATACACCATGAACGGGGAAAGGGGACACAGGTTCCACTTCCTTCCTTTCCCCTGCCATAAATTCATAAATAAGCTATTGAATGTGCTTGAGCCATGTTCTTTTTTCCCTTCTTTTCTACACTCTTCCCTTCCTTCCCCTATTTTTCCTATTATTTGTTTTCGTATTTTTGTTTTTTATAACTATAAGGTAAAGGTTCCCCCGCACATGCGTGCTAGTCGTTTCCGACTCTAGGGGCCGGTGCTCATCTCCGTTTCAAAGCCGAAGAGCCAGCGCTTGTCCGAGGACATCTCCGTGGTCATGTGGCCGGCATGACTAGACGCCAAAGGTGCACGGAACGCTGTTACCTTCCCACCGGAGTGGTCCCTATTTTTCTACTTGCATTTTTTACGTGTTTTCGAACTGCTAGGTTGGCAGAAGCTGGGACGAGTAACAGGCGCTCACTCTGTTACGCGGCACTCGGGATTCGACCCGCCAAACTGCCGACCTTCTGATCGACAAGCTCAGCGTCCTAACCCACTGAGCCACCGCGTCCCTTTTTATACTATAAACATAATTAAAAAAAAGAAAAATCCAAAAGAATGTGCTTGAACTAGGCCTGATACTGGTGTTTGTTTTTGGTCTATGGTGCAGGATGCTATCTTTGAGCCTCCTTCATTTAAATTTCCCACAATGTCCCAGAGTACTTTGGTAATCAAGGGCATTATGGGAAATTAAAGCTAACTAAATGGTCTCTAGTCATTACATTTTTTTGGACTAGTCCATAAATATATTCGACAACCTGTCCAAAACTGTACTGGGGGCCAGCTCAGCAATCCCCTGTGAAAAATCTGAGATCTTCCTTAGTACCCAGCTTGACTCACTCACGTGAGTCATCTGAGTTGAGAAAGCAGCTCTGCGTGCTTAAGGATGTCAAGAGTGGTATAATGGGAAAAAGGACTAACCTGGAGGGATATGAGGAAGAACCACAATCAAGAGATCGGTCAAATAAAAGTAATCTGAGCCCCGGGCCAGAAGTGTAATCTGAGTAGGCATCTCAGACAGACCCTGCCCAGTTCTTGTGTAGTTAAAGGTAGTGAACAGAGAGGCACTTTGACTTAACAGATTCCATTAGTGTAATGCTATAATAAAAGTAGCATTGGTAGTCCTTGACTGACAACTATAATTGAGCCCTGAATTATGGTGGTAAATCATGGTGGCCATTAAATGAGTCACAATGTGACTGTGACTGATTTTATGACCTTTTGCAGTGGACATTAAGCAAACACTGTGAGTGTTTTCCCAATTTTTTTTCCCCTCGGAAACTGGAAGTACACATTAGAAACTGCCCCCCAAAAATTCTGAAAACTATGATCAGGTGTCCAAAAGATGCTGCAAATGGCCCGTAAATGTGGTCATGTGACTACAGGAGTAGGATGTGCAACCATTGTCACTTCAAAATGGGTTAGAAGTGCCTTTGGGGGAGGTCTGTCATAACTTTGAATGGTTACTAAGCAAGCAGTTGTTAAGTGAGGACTACCTGCATTGGCATGTCTAACTTGGGTTCCTTAGTCTGGCTTACCTTGAAGGCTAACCAGGTGGCGATATTTCTGTTTGATGCTTGTTGTCTGCCTGTGGACAGCACAAATGTTACCTTCTCCCACTTTCAGTGGCGGAATTTCTGGGTTTGGGCACTGAGCTTCCTGTGGAGGAAATTCCTGCCTCTCTGCACCTCTCTGTCCCTGGGAAGCCCTCAAAATGCAATCCTTAAGCTCTCCTCCCAGCAAGTCCACAGTGTGACTGGATTCTTTTGCAACTTATCACAAAAATAAGCATCACCAAGTGAGGCCGAGGACAAGGCACTAGAGAGAGTTGCTGGGCTTTGTGCCCCCCTGCAGGTCAGCTGCAAAAGCATCTGCTGCCTCATGAGGAGGAGCACTCAGCATTGTCAGGATGACGCTATTCAAAGTGCAGCGCAAACCTGTTTCTGGGACTTTGGGGCTGCGTGAAAACAGTGGTTGTTTGAAGCAGAGTTTCCTTCTCAGGCCCAGCTCCAAGAGTGACCCCTGTTTATCCAGCAGCACGCTGCCCCCTGCTGCTTGATGTTTGAAAATGCAAAGGGATTCCCATAGGGGAGAATTGTATCATCATCATCATCGTTGATCACACTGTCAGCCAGATGTTCAGACTGGATTTGGCATTTACGTCCACCTATCGAGTCCTTCTCATGGACCTGAGATAGGCAGATGTTTGATGGTGGCAAAGGTATTGTAGGATGTGCTTCCAAGTAAAGCTGCCTTTTGCAATTGACTGATGATGTTGTCAATGCCCTTGGTGTTCAAGTGGTGCTCCAGATGTTTTGGGATTTCACAAAGGTGCTCATTATTGTCAGTACTATCTTTGTCTCCTTTTGTCACAGTCGTTTATCCTACCCTGTTTATATGTAAATCAAGGTAACAAGCTGACTTAATTTTGCTGCCTCTTATTTCCCAACTTATTTCCTACAACTTTGTAGGATGAGTTGACTGAGACAGTGTGATTGGCCCAAAGTCACACAGGTGACTTTCATGATTAAGGCAGGACTAGAACTCACCATCTCCTGATTTCTAGGCCAGCACCTGAACTACTACTACTACTACTACTACTACTACTACTACTACTGCTGCTGCTGCTGCTGTTGCTGCTGCTGCTATATTCATTCCTGCACACTGGCCAACATCCCCATGTGCACAAGAATAATCTAAATGCAGAACCAGAGCATGGAAAATAAAAACAGATGTTAGAAATAGGAGCATCCTGAAGCATCCTGAAACCCTGGTGGTGCAGTAGTTAAAGTGCAGTATTGCAGGCGAATTCTGCCCACAGCCTGGAGTTTGATCCTGATGGGCCTCAAGGTTGACTCAACCTTCTATACTTCCGAGGTCAGTAAAATGAGGACCCCAATTGTTGGGGTCAATACACAAATAATGCTTCTACATTGTAAATCACCCCAGAGTATAGCAAAGCACAAAGGGGCAGTATATAAGTAAATGCTATTGCTATTGCTATCCTACAGCATGTTCATTAAATGAACAGGATTTTGAGTTTAGATTTTAGAGTACTTATAATTTTCATTACAAATTATTATCTTTATATTTTTACATTATATTCATAATCATTCACAATAACCAATCATTTATTATATGACCTTTTAATGTAGAAATAGAGAGGGATTCCTTTCAGCTTTCTATGGAGGTTATAGCTTGGCTGGCTGGCTGGCGTCAGGTTTTGCTATTCAGTCACTGGCCCATAAAAAAAGAATTTTGCTACCACAAAGACCAAATCAGCAGGAGATAAATCATGATGACTTGGTTAGTTCCTTGGGTGATTTCCAAGGCCCTGGCTAGAGTTCTAAGTTCCAATATAGTTCAGCAATCACAATAACAGAAGATCTGTTCTCATCCAGAAATTGATTGAAATTATGAAGAAAGCTCGGAGGAGAACAGGGGAAGGGTTGAGCGCAAAAAGGATTTGTGTCCAACTTCAGATCTGACATGCCGAGTAATTTCTGCATTCAGCCTGTGCTCTGGAAATGCTAGTTCCATAGTTTTCCATTGCCTGAGGAAGCCTCTGTTTTGTATCAGGCTCTAAAAAAGAGAGAGAGAGAGAGTAGTTTTCATAATTTAAACTTTAGTCTGATTCATGATTTAAGATAGCTTCTCTCTTTCAGTGAGAATTACTGACACATGAAGTAATTTCTTTGTTTTTCAAGATCTCGTCTCTGGAGGCCTGAAAGATATTTTGCAAGACTTGGAGTTAATTTCTTCTCTTGTTTTTATTATACCCTTCCTTCAAAGAATTTGGTGTGCATTGTTTTTCCACACTTTCCCATTTTGTCCCCAAAACAAACCCATGAGTTAGGCTGAGCATACTAATTGCATCAGCTGTGTTGTAAATAAAGAACTCCATAAATTTCAACAGGGTGGGCAAACCACAGCTCATAAACTAGAGGTTTTTCCTATCAACTGTGTGCATTTCTGAAGCAGCTACTGAAATTGTAAGAGATCTTTTTAACTATGCACTGAGATTTTATACTGAAATGAACTGACTTTACAAAATGCCTATGCCTCTTTTTATTGCTAACATATAAGGCAGCATCTGAAGCAGGCATCTGGGTTTTATTTATTGCAATTATTTGCAATTCCAACTAAAGACATACCTGGGCCAGGGATGAAGGAACAGTGCAGAAAATGGACAAGTAAAGAAATATTCAATCACAAATCTTCGTGAACCCACCCTCTGCTGGTAAACACTGGTACTACAGGTACTAATCAAACCAATGACAAACGCATGGATTTTATTATGGAAGATAGATCCATCACCAGCCATTAGCTAGGACAGTTTTATTTATTAGATTTATATCCCACCTTTAATTCAGGAGCTCATTAAGCCTTCCTCCACACATCTGGAAGGCATTGGTTGGAGAAGGCTGTTTTAATTAGGTATTCCCATGTCCCACACTTTTTTTTATCCAAGTCAGAGCTAAAAAAAAAAGCAAGTGCTCATTATTGTATCTCTGTAACAAAGGCACAAAACAGGCCCAATTAACCATTTTAACACTGGCACCTCTTATGCAGGATCTTCATATACATTATAAGTTTAACACTTTGTCCTGTTCTTTAAACATGGATTAAATGTTCTTTTGAAAGAACACTCGGTGTGTGTTTAAAACGCAGGATCGCCTTCCTTTGTAATGCTAGTCAAGGATGCAGCTTGCTCGTAAAATCTTTTCCTCCTATTTCATCCTGTGCCTGTTAATCCATTTGACAGAGTACAAGAAAGGTGCAGGGTGAACCAGTTTCCAAAATGCTTCTCACAAGTGCCCTGCACCTGTGACCTGTTAGTTGGGTTATTTCTCAACAAGCGTCTAGCACTTTCTTAGAAGAACACTAAACCCACATGCAGAAGGAGGCCAGAAGACATATTGCCAATGCAAAAGGCTTTTGTGACTGAAATCTGTCACTCAGGCAACTTGAAAAGGGGTATTTTCTCCTTCCTAAACACCTGCAACTTCTGTCACTTCCTTTTCCTGTTGAGAAGTAAAAGGGGGGGTGATGTCAGAGGAAATCAACAACAATTTACCTTAAACTTTTATAATAAAAGTAAGAACAGCTTTACTGTGTTTCATTCCCAAAACAGAACATGGTTTAGCAGTTGACCTAGCCTAATTTATGCTAGTAATTTTTCTGCCAGCTGAAGAACTGGAGGCCACCACTTAACACAATCATCTCACTGTGCCCCCCAAATCACTCACAGCCTTCCCTTAAAACTCTGTATTAGCTTTCTGTTCCTAAATCCTGGATAGGTTCATTGTCCCTCTCCTCAAAATGCTCCTGTGACCGGAGTACCAATCACAGAGGATTACAACAAGAAAAAGACTTTTTTTATTTAAATATGGGATCTTTCAGAGGCAGGCCTATGAGGAGCTGTGCATGGAAATGCTCTAACAACTCAAATAAATTTGTTAGGCTTTTTGCATGAATAGCACCCTGTAAGTAACTTGTGTATATCTATTGCTTTTGTGATCTGAGGCCTCTTTGAAATGTCTACTTTCTATCCACTTTGGTTAGAAACAATTATTGGCTTCAGCCTTAGATATTTCCTGCTCATCGAAAGACTCCTCTTTCTCCCTTGCTAATCTATATGCTTGAAACCCTTCCTTCTCCATCCTGTTTAAAACTTTCTTTGTTGGGAAATCTCTGACATGCAGCCTCCTGGTCCCTATTCAAAGCTGCAGGAATAGACAATATTGTGGCCCCCAGCAGTAACAGGCCATCTAGAAAGTTCCCCTTCTGGAGTCCCCGGGCTCCTGTAATGCTTCATATAATTTCAAAGAGGAAAAAGCACTGATCTCTTAACTTCGTATTTATTTAGAATTTATACCAAGGTATTACAGATAGTCCGTGAGTTATGGTATCGGAGCTACTGTCATTAAGTGAACACAGAGGTTGTTAAGTGTGAATTCTGCGGTTGCTAAATGAACCCACTGTTCACCATGGTGCAGTTTTGTGATAAACTGGAAGTAAGGAAAAGACAGCCACGTGACAGTGGGATGCTGCAAACAACCATAAATGTGACTGCTTCGCCAAGCGCCCAAAATGTGGTTGTGTGACCACGGGGTGTGACCATCTGAACTTTGGATCCAAGTCATAATAAGTCCCCTTTTTTCAAGTAGGTCAGAACGATCATTAAGAGAACAGTCATAAGTCAAGGATTACCTGTACTCACTGGCGTGGTCAAGGACATCCTGAGATGCTCAGTCATCTTATGGAAAATAAGCATGTTATATAGGCTCACCATGACTGCCATTTTATGTTTCCCATTGCAGCCCGTTAAGAGGAAGCTCCTGAAAATTACCCCTGGTCCTTGCCATAAGCAGTCTGTAAGCACGTCGGCCTGAAACCTCTGTTCTTGGGCTGAAATCTATTTCTTCACTGTAGATCTTTTGTCTCCATATGTATCACTTTGTCTATAGGTGCCACTGGCCAAGAAACATGCCTGGGAAGATTTGGGTTGGGAATGGGGATTCCTGCTCGACTGTCAGTTTGGAACTCTATAGAAAATTATCCTAGCTGTGCTGATGTGGGGATGGATGTCAGATTAGAAACTTCTCAAGGCAAAGATCTGTTTTCTTGATCTGTATAAAGCTACGCATACCATGATGATAGAGTTGATACTATTGGTGAATAACACACTCCAAACTAAAAAAAAAAGCAGCCAACCAATTCCTTGAAAACATGTAGCCTTTCCAGCAACTTTTAATCACCTTGGCAACACAGCACATCAGGCCTGGTGGGTGGTCTGAGCACTGGTGGACAAGTACTGCTAAGGGTTCCTAACTCAAGAGACTCTGCCAATAGCTTGTTCAGTTCAGACCTGTCCGTGTTATCCTGCATTCCAACAACCTCTTTTAAACTGCAGATCCCAGCTAGGATAATTGCTACTCCTAGTCTAAGGCAATTAGAGTTAAGTGAACGGTTCTTGTTATGTATTGGGCTTAAGGGAACACCGTGAGCGCTGGCATAACCGATACCACCAGGTGGCGCTGAACCGAAACTGTTGAGGCCGGGATCAGTTTTCGGCGGGAAACTGAGGTTCACCTTGATTGGTTGGATGTGTACCTGGCCAGGTATATAAAGGGCGCAGGTAACCCCTATTTCCCCAGTACAGTTCCTTCACCTAATAAAGATCTGCTATGCTGTACTCATCGTCTCGGCGTCCTTCTTGCTCTCCAGAACCCACTACGCAACAGTTCTCACACCCGAAGATGAATTTGTTTCCCACTTAGAAAAGGTGGGGTCACATAATCCCTGGGAATCTCTTCCTTTTATTCTGCAGCTGGTGCTTTAATACAGAATTGGCTGTGTGGAGTTTATGTAGCGGCTTTATATAATCAAGTCTAGCATTTAATAAACCACATAAGTAAAATAAGATTTACAAATGAAGGCAGAGTGATTGAGAAGTCCTAAGCATTTTTTTACATATCGTTCCAGTCTTTGCCATATTGTTTCTAGTCATCTCATACATAGCAAGGTTCATCTGGCATAAAATTCATGCTAAATACCTACAGTATTTAGCAAAACTGTAACAGTGATAGTCATTGGAGCAGAAGTGATAGAACCTAGCAGCCTTTGGGACAAAGTTCTTCCAGCCACTTGCTCAGTTTCCTCTCATTCAATTCAATTGAGACCAAATTGGATGAGTGAATGAAGGAGTGAGTGAACTGATTATCAGCTATCTTAGTGCCGAGAGACGAGAGTTCCTGGGTATTTTTGGACTGCAATTCTCATCAGCCCCAGTGAATGACAAGGAAATGGAAGCTTCAGTAGTAAAAAAAAAACCCACATCTGGAAGACAGCAGCAGCCACTGACTATTTCTGATACATCCAGTGCAAGCAAATCTAAAGCCCTAACAACTGATTTGCCGATACTAAGAACTGAGCATAAATAAATCATAAATTAGGCAATTGTTTCACAGTTTAGAAATGAGAACTAAAGATTAATTCCCATTCTGAATAAGGACACTATCGCAAAGGTAGTGAGTGCCACCTCAGTGCCAGTGGGAAAAGCCTTCTTCTTGACAGAATGAGCCCAGCCACGAATTTTAATAGAAAGATGGAGGGAAGACCTCCAGACTAGAGGGCAAAAGGGACCCTAAGAGCAATGACAGAGCCTCTGCTTTCCACCCAGATGTTCCAGGCTCGTTCCCCAGCACTTCCAGTTAAGCTGGAAAAATTCATCACAAGACTGAACTGGACCTTCTCATGCTCAAATACTGGACCAGGCTGAATCTGGAGCTTCTTAGTCTGGTCTGGATTGGATCTTCGTGTACTTTCAGGCTGGCTTGAATTGTTTGCTGGTATGAATATGAAAAATGAGAGACTGGCAACGGGCCGTGCGTTTCTCGCCTGTTTTCCATGGTTCCCGCAGTCAAATGATAGGCCCAATACATCGTTCTCCTGGCAAGGCAGCTGGTATATAATGAGGCCAGATAATCCTCCAACCAGGTACTGGCATCTTCCCAAGCTTTGGCATCTTATGACTTCGTGTGGTTGCAGACTAGCTCAAAACGTACTGCCAGGAACCCACCAGGCACTTGCCAACCCCACAGGTGAGATGCAGCTGCAAGCGTGATTGATTGCATATGCCACTGGCATCTCTTCTCCGATGAAGTGGGGCAGATCTGCATCAGGGAGGAAAGACGTCTGGCGCGGCAGAACAAAGAAGTGCCACGTCGGATCCATCTTGCTGCCTTCAGATAGTCTGGAAAAGAGCAGGAATGCAGCGAACCTCTCTCTGTTCCCAACCATCTAAGAAGCGTCTACTCCCTTTTCTCAAGTCATTCAAACGTCTGGCAGAGGAGCTAATATGCACTGCCAAATAAATGCTTCGTTTTATTTACTAGACAAGATCATATATTCTCCAGCAAAGGGATTTTTCACCACCACCCCAGCACAGGGATACAACATAATGAAGAAAATATGTTATCAGAATCCCAACAGAATAACACTTTTACAGGCCAAATCAAAGGTCAAAAAGAAGGTATAAACTGGCAGGTTTTGCAGAATACTTCAGCAGGTATGTTTAAACAGGTGGTGGTGGAAACAAAGTTATAAATAAAATAATAGTGATAGAAAAGTAGCCAAAGTTGATGGGACTTGGTCAAAGCAGGGTTTGCTTAATTGGATTTTATTTAAACAAGCCAGAATGGACTGAGTTTATACAACATTCAGGGCATAATGGTGGCTTGGCATGATATGTAAATCACACTCCTGAATCATATGTAAAATAAATCAAGTTTCCTGAATGGTGATGTAGAGCATGATCCAATCACCCTTCCGGCAATACGATGCCTGTGTTCATTACTGTGAAACTGGCACAAAAGCAGTTGAGTGGCACTAGAGCAGGGGTGTCAAACTCAATTCCATCGAGGGCCACATCAGCACTGCGGTTGCCCTCAGGGGGCCGGGTGGGTATGGCCTGGGTGGGCGTAGCCTACTGGGTGGGCGTGGCTAGAGTGCGTATGTCCTACTGGGTGGGCGTGGCCAGCTCTACATCATTGGCATCAAGGGTGCCTATGGGGACCTGGGCAGGAGTGGGACAGATCTGAGGGTCTCTGGCAGAAGGAGGGTCTCTGGGCCAGGGCCAAGGCAGCGGGGGCCGTTCCCTCACTGTTTCCAGGATGGCTTCGCGGGCCACATGAAACCACTTCGCGGGCCGGATCCGGCCCCTGGGCCTTGTGTTTGACATGTCTGCACTAGAGGATGATACAAATCACTAGTGAGGAAATAGCCTGAGCCAGTTCCCACAACCTTGTAAGTGATGTTTTCATTAACAAAGTTTGGTTGCATCAACTATGTATTTATTTATTTATTTGGTAAAGTTATATAGCCTCCCATTTCTTGTCTGTGACTCTGAGCAACGTGCAAAATTAAAATCCAAAAATAATACAACAAAATAACAGCAAAAATCATTTAAAAAAAACAATCTGGGAGACTGTGTTCAATTCCTTTAGCAAAATAGCCACCTGTTAACAGTTTCCCAGACCAGATGGCAAAGCCATTTTTTTAAGCTCTTTCCAGAAAGGAGATCGGGATGGGGCTAGCCCAGGGGTAGGCAACCTCGGCTCTTTTATGACTCATGGACTTCAACTCCCAGAATTCCTGAGCCAGGAATTCTGGGAGTTGAAGTCCATGAGTCATAAAAGAGCCGAGGTTGCCTACCCCTGGGCTAGCCTCACGGGAGAGAAGAAGGATGATATTCTAAAGAGCAGCTATTCTCCTGGGACCTATTAGATGACATTACTTTGTGGATGGGACCTACAACATACCCTCCCTGCAGACCTGATGGGGTGACTAGATGTTATTGGGAAGAGGCGGTCCTTCAGATAACCTGGCCATTAGAATAACAGAATACATAACACAATTGGAAGGGACCTTGGAAGTCTGCTAGTCTGCTTAAGCAGGAGACTCTATATGATTCTGGACAAATGATCGTCCAGTCTCTTCTTTAAAACCTCCAGTGATGGAGCACTCACAACTTCTGGAGACAAGTTATTCCACAGATCAGCTGTTCTCTCCGATAGGAAATTTCTCCTTAATTCTAGGTTGGATGTCTCCTTGATAAGCTTCCATTCCTTACTTCTTGTTCAGGTGCTTTGGAGAATAGGATGAGCCCCACGTCTCTGTCATATCCCTCAAATATTGGAGAACTGCTATCATATCACTCCTAGTCTCTCACATACCCAGTTCCTACCCATACCCATACCATTCATTGTATGTTTTAGTTTCCAGCCTCCTAATCACCGTTATTGCTTTTCTCTGCACCCTTCCTAGTGTTTCAATATCTTTTTTGTGTCGTAGTGACCAAAACTAAACCCAGTATTCCAAGTGTGGACTTACCAAAGCAGTATAAAGTGATACTAACAGCTCACACGGCCTTGATACGGTATTACCCCTCTGTTGATGCAGCCCAGGGCTGTATGGGTTGTTTTAACAGCTGCAGCATACTGTAACCCATTTCTATGCTACCTTAACATGACATCCTTAGCCGAGTATGCAGGATCCACACCCTGGGCTAAGTCAAGCTGTAATAGTGTATGTGTGTCTAATGAGTATACATATTAAGCTATATTATGCTCCAAACACACATGCTATTACAGCTTGACTTAGCCCAGGGTGTGGATCCTGCATACTCGGCTAAGGATGTCATGTTGAGGCAGCATAAAAATCCAATGTAGGTTTTGTATGAGTGCCATAACAGCTTCAGGTTACATTTAGGCGGGCCAACTGAAGAATAACAATGATTGGTCCCCATTCTTGAAAATATAAAATCTGTTTTTATTATTATTATTATTATTATTATTATTATTATTATTATTATTATTATTATTATTAAAAAGGGTCAACCTGGAACAGTCCAGTTTGTAACATCTGAGATGACCTAAATAATGCACCGTAGTGCAATAATTATAATTGCTGATCCAGTGAACAGAAATATGTTCCTGATAAATGTAACAGCCCTGCACTGGGGGATCTGACAGTCCCTGACTGCCACATTTCAAAAATGTTAACTTAAAGCCCCTATCAAGAAAAACCTCGGGAACCATTACAGAGACAAACAGGCAAAAAAGTTAACATACCTTTCATTCTTTCTGATTCAGCACCAAATTTATGTGCATTTTCTGGGTTTTTCCCCCCTTCTTCTCTATTGTACGATATTGATGATTATCTTGGTCAACAACGCATAGTTTCTTTTTACCTTGTTTTACTTATCCTGCCAGTGCAACAAGTCAAAGAGCAAAAGGTGGTTCCCGCCCTCTGCTGGTGAAAACCAGTACTGCACCTTAAGTTTGGATGACATTCCCAAGACCTCTTAAATGTTGATATGCTCTAAGGACAAGATTTGGATGGAAAAGTCAAATTGGTAATTTTGGGAGTCCTGTGCAAGATTTATAACACAAAGCCCAAAACTGAGAAGGCAGGTGAGAAACAAAGAGTTCTTCCTGTTCAATCGAAGGGATGACAATCCTTACCACCTTTGACTGGTGAGGTCGCCCTCTTCTGGTAAGAGTTACTGTAGCCATAAAGTAGAGGCGATTCTTATTTCAATTTGGAGAGATGTCTACAGTATGAAACTTTACTCAGAAATAAATCTGTAATAGCATTTAATAGTGGGTACAGAACTGAAGCCTAGATGATCAGTGTTGTGAACCTAACTAGAAATTAGGTAAAGGTAAAGTTTCCCCCGCACACGCGTGCTAGTCATTTCCGACTCTAGGGGGCGGTGCTCATCTCCATTTCAAAGCCGAAGAGCCAGCGCTTGTCCGGGGATGTCTCCGTGGTCATGTGGCTGGCATGACTAGATGCCAAAGGCTCACGGAACGCTGTTACCTTCCCACCGTAGTGGTCCCTATTTTTCTACTTGCATTTTTACATGCTTTCGAACTGCTAGGTTGGCAGAAGCTGGGATGAGTAACAGGCGCTCACTCTGTTACGCGGCACTTGGGATTCGACCCGCCAAACTGCCGACCTTCTGATCGACAAGCTCAGCGTCTTAACCCACTGAGCCACCGCGTCCCTAATAATTAGTCCCATTTAATTCAGCTGCTTTTATTCTGCCATAAACATAGAAAGCTAGACTTAAAGGCCGCTCAATAGATGGTTCAGATTATGTGAAACAATAGAGAAGCTGACAAGGGAAGTTTTCTCTTCTCTTCGATTGGAAGGAAAGTTTCCCCAGAAATTATAAACATGTCAGGCAACTATTAAGACAGAGCACAAGGGTTTTTAATTGCAAATTTAATTTAATTTAGTTTCAGGGTCCCCAGAGATATACTTAGTAACAACAAAGAGGACAACCTCTGAATATGCAGAAAGGGCACCCCTCACTTCAGACAAATGCTTTCTAGATAAAGAACCCTGCAAAGTGTTTATGAGTAAGACTGTAGCTATCGAATGTACTACTTTCCTCCAAGATATTTGAAGCATCACTTGCTTTAATTTCCTAGTAATCTATAACTTTCTTTTATCTGGTGGGAAGGCCAGATTTAGCCCCAAAGCACCTTAGAACCCTCCTTTCAATGTTTTGACATATTCATCCCAATAAAGAAGTTTAAAATGAAAAAAAAAACACCTGTGGTTCTCTAGTGCAGGGGTCCCCAATCCCCGGTCTGTGGACCAATACCGGGCCACGGCATGCCAGCAACCGGTCCGCACAAACAAGGAAAACCCCATCTACAGGATGCAGGCAGCACCCAAAACCACGCTCCCTTTGGTCTGCAGAAAACCCTCTCTCCACGTAACCGGTCCCTGGTGCCCAAAAGGTTGGGGGCCTCTGCCTTAGCGGGATGTTCTAGCCTCAAAATATTTAAATGTTTCTGTGGACCTGAGCTAGTCATCTCAAAAAGAGGCTGCCTACTACTGCCTCTCTGAGGGATTTATTGTTCTGGCTAGGTCTCCTTCCAATGTGGAGTCAAATCTTTCTGCTGCGTCTCTACATCTGATATAGGTCATTCCTTAATTGGCAGAATGGTTCTCTCTTAGAAAAGTCACAGGCCAAAAAACATATCACAGAAAGATGGGCGGCAAACAAATGTAATAAATAAATAATAAAATAAACTTTTATGGAGATACAGAGTAGACTCCTGGGCCAAAATATGAATTAACTCAGATACATTTTTGAAAGAGCTACCCAGCAGAAGTCATGGACTGTGAAACTATTTATTTATTAGATTTTTACCCTGCCTTTATTACTGTATGAATAACTCAAGATAGCGAACATACCTAATACTCCTTCCTCCTCCTATTTCCACCCCACAACAACAACCCTGTGAGGTGGGTGGGCTGAGAGAGACTGACCGGTCCAAGGTCACCCAGCCAGCGTTCATACCTAAGGCCAGATTAGAACTCACATCTCCTGGTTTCTAGGCCAATGCCTTTCCCATTACACCAAACTGTCCCCTTGCTTAGGTTTTTGTGGCCTTTCACGTATAGAAAAATTGATTTTGCAGGCATACAAGTTGGGCTTTCATAAAGAGCTCTTTTGCCTTGAACCAGCATGCAACTTAGCCAAAATTCCCCAGAAGAGATGGTCTACATCATCATCCCAACATGTTTCCTGTCACACAGATACTACAAAGCAATGGAAGTTTTTGTGCCTGAGCCTGGGGCATGGGATAAGAGCCCATCTCCTGGCTGTATGGATGATTGGTTAGATCAGGAGTCTTCAAACTTGGCCCTTTTATGACTTGTGACCTTCAACTCCCAGAATTCCTCAGCCAGCCTGCTGGCTGAGGAATTCTGGGAATTGAAGTCCACAAGTCATAAAAGGGCCAGGTTTGAAGACCCCTGGTTTAGAACTCATTATTTTTATATTATTGTATTTATTTTATTGTAAGCCACCTACAGTCATATAAAAATGAGATGGGTAGCTTATATAAATCAAATAAATGAACACACATCCATTATTTGAGAAGAGGACACAACAAAGTCATGAACTTAGATTTTAAAAAGTAGTATAGGAATGAGGAGCCTCCCTGTCTGTTAGAAGTATATCATAGAAATGAAGCATAACTCCTTATCATGCTTTTTGCCAGCTCCATAAATATTTGAACGAGACTGAATTTAGTTTAATTCCCAAAGCCAAGGCTTAATAAAATAGTGGTTATTCACCTCACTTATTATGCTCAAAGAGGCCGCAGCACGTAGAACCACATCTACCTAGCTCCCTTTTAGCTTGATCTGGAAGGTTGTGCAAATGTAACCAGATTGTATGCTGAGGCAGAAAGCTGGCATTTTGGACTATAGCATGTTCCAGCTGACCGCTCTGCTTATGGCTGACATTACCTAGAGATACTGCTTACCTATCCCATTTTACCAGCTGTGTGGCAGACTCTTGAGGCTAGGAAAGATATACCTGTGGAATTTCTACTGCACAGCTCCTCTGCCTTATAAAGAAAAGTCATGGGGTGAGTTGGGGAGAGCAGGTAACTCTCTTGGCCCACAAAAAAAAAGAAAAGTCATTTGCCTGCTGAATGTTGGAATCTCAATTACATCTCAGATCTAACTGTCGACTTGTGCTTTGTTTTTTAACCAGCCCTTGCCTTTGGGCTTTTAACCCAAAAATCAAGCACAATAAAATCAAGCACTTTTCTGGATTAACTTTTGTGTGTCTGGCTGATAATCAAAGGACAGGAAGGAGGCCCAAGGAAGATGGGACTGGGCGAGAGAAAGGTTTACAACAGGGATGGGGAAAATTCTGATCTCTCGGATCTTAAAAAAAAAACAAAAAACCGACAGCTCCTGTTAATTCCCGGCTGGGAGAAATGCAGCTGCCTGGTGATGAGAGCAAATGTATGATTCTGGAGCCACTTTATTGGCTGATAATGGCCAAACGGAATTGTCAGCAGTTATTTTTAAAACGGTGTGGTATTTCCTGTGACACTCCACGAAAGCAAAAAAAATGGACTTCAAAGAAGGAAGCTAGGTAGGAAGAGGTTTGACGCTTGTGGACTTTTAGTGCTGGAGAAGGCTCCTGAGACAGGCAAGAAAAAAAAACAACAAACCAAGGGATCATCAAACGAATCGATCCAGAGTTCTCACGTAAGGCACAAATAATCAGGCTGAAATGATTTTACTTTGGACACATCAGCTCTCTAGAAAATACTATAATCTCAGGAAAGGTGGAAGGAAAAAGGAGGGGAGCGCAACCTGCAGCAAGGTTGATGGACTCATTTACAGTGGTGATGAGTGCACCATTGGAAGACTTAAAAGACCAGATTAGGGACAGGTGCAATGGAGAAAAATGATCTATGTGGACCTTAGGAATCAAAAACAACTTGAGTGAATATAATCAGTCAGTCAATCAATCAATCAATCAATGTCAATAGAATAGAATAGAATATCTTTATCATTGCTTAACTCACAATGAAATTAAGTGCTGTCCCCAGTGCACACTACACACAAGTAAAAACTACAAATAGGAACATACATTGTATACACACATCCTTCACATTCTATTCACCATTGCGCTTGCCCCTAATATTGCACTTCAATGGTGCACTGTACAGTGGTATTTAATATGGTTGCAGCTCTGGGATAAAAACTATTTTTCAGCCTATTTGTCTTTGTTTTTATTATCCTGTACCATCTGCCAGATGGTAATAGTTCAAAAAAAAAAAGAATGTCCGGGATGAGATGAGTGTTTAAGAACATTTTGAGCTTTCCTAAGACAGTGGGAACTGTACAGTTCGTCGGGGGAGGGGGGGGAGGAGAGGGTAGCCAATAATCCTCTGGGCAATAGTAATGACCCTCTATGAGATACATTGACATTGGTAATGACTCTGTGCGGAGGTGTTGGTATGCCTATTGATCATATCTGTGAGCTGTCTTAGGCATACCAGACAGAAAATAGGAATGGATGAAATAATTCTACTTTATTGTAAGGCTACATTAACAGAATCTTGCAAAATCTGAAGGCATAAACTTCCTGCCGCCATTTTGAACGGCTTGATCCGTTAGGGTTAGGGTTCTTCCCAAGTTTCTTTCTCAGACCATTAAACCACTGGGCGCTCCTGCCTCTCTTGCCTGATTGTTTCCTAGGCAGCATTTTTAATTAATTAATTAACCAATCAATTTAATTTATTTGCTGCCCATCTCACCGCAAGGTTTCATACCGGGATTCACAGTTTCCTGGCCTCTAGGCTAATACCTTAACCACCTGCATCAGACTGGCTCTCCTCACCTTTTTAGTTAGCCTGTAATTAAAATGTTAATTACCAAAACTGCCTGGAAAAAGCCTGTATAAAGGGATTTTAAATTTTAAAAGGACGTGTTCCACGTACGTGTTTTCCAGAGCTTGAATGGAAGAGAATGATCATGATTGTGATCAGAATAATCTGCTTACAATTCAAAGCACTCTACTCATTACTCTTAAATGTACCACTCAGTAGAGGGACAAAGCTGATCTGGTGATTTATCCCCAAATTTCTAACTGCCCCAACTTGCTCCTTCCACATCTGATCTTCTAGCTACTTTCTTCCCTGCCAGCTGGTCCTTCTGCTTGTTATGGCACCCTCACAATATCAGAAAAATAGGGGCATATTTAAAAAGGTAAAGGTAAAGTTTCCCCCGCACATGCGTGCTAGTCGTTTCCAACTCTAGGGGCCGGTGCTCATCTCCGTTTTAAAGCCGAAGAGCCAGCGCTTGTCCGAGGACATCTCCGTGGTCATGTGGCTGGCATGACTAGACGCCAAAGGGGCACGGAACGCTGTTACCTTCCCACCGTAGTGGTTCCTATTTTTCTACTTGCATTTTTACGTGCTTTTGAACTGCTAGGTTGGCAGAAGCTGGGACGAGTAACAGGCGCTCACTCTGCTACGCGGCACTCGGGATTCGGCCCACCAAACTGCTGACCTTCTGATCGACAAGCTCAGCATCCTAACCCACTGAGCCACCGCGTCCCTTCAAGCTTACTGTAGGTAGATGGAATTAGGGACCAGGCTGAGATTGTAGGGGAAATTCAAGAATCTTGAAAAAAAAACAAAAACCCAGAAACCACACTGATTCATTAGAAATGGTCCTGGAATCTGCAGCCAATTTCTCCCTAGAAATAAGCTGCAGTTTAGTGCAGGGGTCTGCAACCTTGATAACTTTCAGACTTGTGGGCTTCAGCTCCCAGAACTCCTCAGCCAGCTATGTTGGGAGCTGAAGTCCATGAGTCTTAAAGTGGTCAAGGTTGCAGACCCCTGGTTTAGTGGATATGGTGTGCTTGGCATATTTAATCATAGTTTGACTAAGCCACAATAGCTGGATTCATAAATCCAGTACTGTGCTAAGCTAAGAGCAAACTAGAGCTCAGTGCAATGGGGAAAGAAAACAACATTACCTCTGGGCTATTCCCACTCTTGATTTGAAGTGCCTTGAGTCAGAGAAATATGTCACATAAACATGTCATTTGGCTGATCCATATCCTGTCTTAATAAGTCACTGACCTTCATTCCAGATAACAGGGGCAAGGCCTAATAGATTTCCTCGCTTTGAGGCTGCTCTTGGGTGATGGGTGCAACAAGAGGGAAAGCACTCCTACAATTAAGAACAACCTAGGGCCGAAAAGTAGACAACCTGACAGAAGCACATCAGAAAGAGGCTGTTGCCAAGGTTTGTTTGTTCCCTAATTAGGTACAGATGGAAATGAGGTTCGTTTGCCACGTGAAAGAGTGGTAGTGGTGGGGAGACGGCACAGAAATGAGGTAATGGGCAAGGATAAAAGGAGAAAGATAAAAATGGCTTGTTTCGTGAGACGGGCGGCTATTTATGTTTGACAAACAAATAAATAAATGGAAAAATCGAGCCTGATAAAGTCTCACTTTCGCAGGGCCTCTTGGATGGGCAATATTCTGTCCAATGCTGTTGCCCAGATATTCTGAAACTGATGTTTGATAGCATAGGGTCCTCAAGTCCATCTCTAAAAGGAGGACAAGAACCGTCTCTGATGTTCTCTAAATGTCTTTGAAGTACATTTCCAGCATTTTGGGCCCACTGGGAATTATAGGAGTTATAGGGTCAATGTATCTGGCAGTCTGGTCTTTATTTAGAGAAGAGAGACTGGAGCCATTTTGATTAGGGGCCTGTGAAGTTCATTATAATAAAGGCTGGTTTGGCTTCTGCTTTTCCTTTTAAATTGTATTGGCTGAAGGGGTATCTCACTCAGTCCAACAGTTGAAGACCATGCTTATCCCAGGAGGGTGCCAGTTTTGACATAACTGTTATCAAAAATATAGGTATGTACGGACTCTGATTTATTTGATTTAGGCTCCATCCTACTCCAAATGACTCTGGGCATCTCATAGTAAGCAAATAAAAAACATTTTAAGTACTCAACTGAGACTTTACCCACATTTTTCAAAAGGTCACATAGATGCTTCTCGGTGCCAAAGAGCTTCTGAAGCAAAATATCTTCAAAAACAAGTTGTCCTTCCTTTAGAACACGGGTGTCAAACTCGCCACGTCACGTGACGTGTCGTGACGTATCGCAACTTTTTTC
Organism: Vipera berus; assembly: GCF_964194415.1. Taxonomy (NCBI): domain Eukaryota; kingdom Metazoa; phylum Chordata; class Lepidosauria; order Squamata; family Viperidae; genus Vipera; species Vipera berus. The sequence continues at coordinate 139,993,230 of NC_138203.1, read as the reverse complement.
ACATTGCCAGAGCTGGGGCAATCCGCATGATGCAACTGGCCCACGGGCTAGCAGTTTGACACCCCTGTTTTAGAAGATATTTTTTGCATTGCAGGTTTGGCGGGGAGGAGTGATCCAGAATGAAAGTTGTCTACAAAAGTTGTATTAATGGCTTCCTCCCTTTCTTTCTTCCCTCTCTCTCTCTCTCCCCTCTTTCCATCCTGCCTCCTTCCTCCTTTCCTTCCTAGGAAAGAAAAGAATGTTTCTGAAAGGAGGGGGGGGGAAAGGGCAGATGTCAGGACATTGCTGCAAGAAACAGGCAGCATGTTTGTGTGAAAGATGTTATGGGTTTTTTATTATTATTCCTTTCTTTTAGGGCCTACATCCAAATTCCTGAATATCTGGGACAGCTGGGGTTGGTGCTCTGGGTTAAATGTGCTGGATGCTTATTTAGACCAAGATGGGCTACTGGCCTAATGGGGAAGGTATTGGACAAGGAAGGCCAAGTTCTGGTCCAGACAAAGAAAAATTAGTTCAGACACCCTCTCTCAGCTTAGCCTACCTCTCACAATTGCTTCTACATTTCATTGTCTTGAGTTCCCAGGAGAAAAGCAGGATAGAAGCTAATGAACTAACATCAGTTTTGATTCACAAGCAGCTTTCCAAGGTTTCAAGCAAGGGACGGCTTGGGTGTCCCTGGGACTGGTCCTGTGATGTTCTACACATAATATAAGAGCCTTGGTGGAGCAGTGGGCTAATGCCTCCTTAAGTAACACCAGCTGCCTGCAATTAGTGCAGGTTCGCATCCCACCAGGCTCAAGGTTGACTCAGCCTTCCATCCTTCCGAGGTAGGTAAAATGAGGACCCAGATTGTTGGGGGCAATTAAGCTGACTTTGTAATAATGCCGCTTGGGGGTGTGTGAAAGCCCTAATAAGCAGGCGTATACATAGAATGAAGGCTACTGCTAAGCTTGTAAGCCGCCCTGAGTCTTTGGAGAAGGGCGGGATATAAATGAAATTAAAATAAAAAATAAAATAAAAATAATGCGTAAATTGTATCACGAAGCTGTGATCCTTTTCTGTAAGCTGGCGCTGGGCTGAGACGGAGAAATCGGCACGCCTTACTGTCACAAGGACCACACAGCTGCCTCATTTTTCCCACTGCTTGGCGTGGGCAGAATCAACCTAAAGGGTTGCAGCCTAGAGTACAGAGGCATTTTGCAGCACCCAAAGCATTTCCCCCAGTGATAAAAGGCCAACGTGCCACAAGCTGTACCCCTTTCCATGTGCACGTAACATCAAAGTTGTTATGTATTAATACTGATATTATGGTGCTGTCAAACTAAGGTACCTCCAACAGTTTTGGAGGGAACTTCAAATGAATTCAAGTTTGGGCGGGAGCGAGCAAGTGCTGTGATTGGTTAATGCCCTAGAGGCGGAATGTATAAATAGCAGACTTGTTGCCAGTTTTTGACAGTTCTGTTTGGGTTGAATAAACACTTTCATTTAACGCTGGTCTGGTCATTGCCTTCAAAACCCACTACACAATAAAAGTACAGTTTCCAAAGGGGCAGGGCTTGTGTCACTATGACACAGTATTTCTTTACTCATTTGCCCTCGCCTGATAGAGAGCTTTGGTAGAGAGCTTCTCTTCACAGTTTCAGCCAACCAACCTGGCCATTTTCCATGATGCTCTGCTCCTACAGGTGACCCTCAGCCTTCATCCCCCTCCCCTTCAACCTTTTTCTCCTTAAAAACAGGTTGCTCTTTTAGTAAGCCTTTGACCAAAGGTACTGACAGCTTCTCTGAATGTAAGAAATAGATGGAAGGAAACTGTATGCTGCTCCTCTGGAGTAAGAGGGACAGGGTGGCTCAGTGGGTTAGGACGCTGAGCTTGTCGATCAGAAGATCAGCAGTTTGGCGGGTTGAATCCCGAGTGCCGCGTAGCAGAGTGAGCGCCTGTTACTTGTCCCAGCTTCTGCCAACCTAACAGTTCGAAAGCACATAAAAATGCAAGTAGAAAAATAGGGACCACTATGGTGGGAAGGTAACAGCGTTCCGTGCGCCTTTGGCATCTAGTCATACCAGCCACATGACCACGGAGATGTCCTCAGACAAGCGCTGGCTCTTCGGCTTTGAAACGGAGATGAGTTGGAAACGACTAGCACACATGCGCGGGGGAACCTTTACCTTTTACCTTACCTCTGAAGTAGACTTCCCCCCAACCATGCCCAATATCTTTACCTAGCTGGTTAGTTAGTTTACACCAGGGTCCCCCAAACTCTTCTGCTCATTGACCTTTTCATGGTTTTTTTTCAGATTGTTCATCAACCCCCACAAACATTTATTATATGAAAATAATTGAAAAAGTGTGACTTCAGTAGAACTACAGAATAACAATACTGACCTCTTGGATAGACAGAAGACCCCTCAGCCCTTGGGAGTCAATATTGTCCACTTTGGAGAACCCTGTTTTACCTAGCTAATGGGTTGTAGTAGTTAAGATGCTAGACTAGGAGCCAGGAGACACAAATTCTGCCTTCAGCTATGAAAGCTCATAAGAAGAGGCTTTGGCCCAGCCACAGGTGATTAAAAATAATAATTACTTTCAGCTTCTGAAGGCAGAGTAGGGTATAAATCATACACATATGTACATTTTTATATGCAATTATCAGAAAGCTATTACTGGGGGAAACATTTCTCCTGCATAGCAAAAGTAATAAATAGTAGCTATGCATTTAATGCATTTAAAAAGCCGTTGTAAAAAAAAAACACGTTGAAATCAAGTTCCCAACTAAGAATTAGCACTTGATTATTTCAGAGAACAGGAAGTCATTTTTTCTCCCACACAGAGGACTACTGTTTAAAAGAACAAAATACAGCCTATTTCTTACCTGTTAAAATACCCAGATTTTCAATCTGTCTTCCTGAAGTGGTGGAAGCCTGCATATTCTATACATACATTTACGGTAATCCTCAAAAATATATCTGGACTTTCCTGCGGCATGCAATTATTATAGTAAGCACAAGGTGGCACTGTTGCTCCACCGATGCGGGCACCAACTCCCGTGGGGTTAGAAATAGCCAGCGGGGAAGAGAAGGATGCAGAATTCTTAATTTTATTGCTGTGTATTTGCCGTTTCGTGACTGCAAGTGGAACCATCCAGTGAATGCTTAAATTCAGCTTGTATGGCTAAGCAGCTGGGCAGAGAACATCCCCTTTCCTATTTTCTATGCATGAACTGCAGGTATTAATCTTCCCTGCCTATCTCTGCCTAAATTTCACCCCATTGCAGCCTTAACCCATACTGTCTGAGGAATGTGGGAATTGCAACCCAACCCATTTGGAGGGAACGTGGCTGACACGAGTCCTAGGATTTTGGCAGCCCATATCTGGTACTCTAATGGCTACCTAGTATTGGACAGCAGCAGTGAAAAACCAAAGTGGATAATTTAGAAGTGAGCTTTTTTCCCGTAATGCAGAGTGAGGGATAACTTTATATTTGCTGCAAAGGAAATTGGAAACTTTTTCTTTGTATTTCTTTTGTCCTTTCTTCATTTTTGTTTTTTCTTTCTTCCTTCCTTCCTTTCTTTCTCTTTGTTCTCTTTATTTTCTATTATGTTCTCCTTAAAATTTTTAATAAAATTCATATTAAAAAAGGACAGCAGCAGTAAAAAAATAGTGACCAGTAGATGGCAGCAAAGAGATACCAAAAATACATTTTTGTTGTCATCTAGGGGTTGTCCAGAAAACTGCAGTCCACAGCTAATACCAATAATAAGCAGAAAGGAGATGAAAGGAGAAGGAAGTCAATAATGGAGTTCTATGTAAAGTAGGCTACGTCAAAAAACATACTGCAGGGATTCTGGGAATATTTCTTTATTGTTAAAGGTAAAGGTTAAGGTTCCCCCGCACATGTGTGCTAGTCATTTCCAACTCTAGGGGCCGGTTCTCATCTCTGTTTCAAAGCCGAAGAGCCAGCGCTTGTCCGAGGACGTCTCCGTGGTCATGTGGCCGGCATGACTAGACGCCAAAGGCGCATGGAACGTTGTTACCTTCCCACCGTAGTGGTCCCTATTTTTCTACTTGCCTTTTTACTTGCTTTTGAACTGCTACGTTGGCAGAAGCTGGGACGAGTAACAGGCGCTCACTTTGTTACACAGCACTCGGGATTTGACCCGCCAAACTGCCGACCTGATCGACAAGCTCAGCGTCCTAACCCACCGCGTCCCTTATTGTTTATTGTTACACGGTATCAAAGCCGAATTTTGAAAAACTGTCCCAGATTCGTTGGTGTCTATGACAATTTGCTGCAGTCAACTCACTACAGCCAACTCACCACAGCAACTCGCAAAGGGACAAGAGTTACACTAATATAGAAACGGTGGAACAGAATCATTAAAGAAAGGATGCAAAAGGAGGGACAAAATGAAATTAAAATATTTTTTAATTTATTTTAAATAGCCAAATTGAATGTCATATCATCAGCTTTGGAGAACACAGCTATAGGGGGAAAAATAGGCCTACACGTAGTCCTCGACTTACAACCACAACTGAGCCCAAAATTTCTTTTGCTAAGTGAAAGTGAGTTTTGCCCCATTTAATGAACTTTCTCACCACAATTGTTCAGTGAATCACTGCAATTGTTAAATTAGTAACACGGTTACATGAATCTGGCTTCCTCCTTGGCTCTGCTTGTCAGAAGGTCACAGACGGTAATCACATGACCCCGGGTCACTGGGACTGTTGCAAAGTGCCCGAATTTTGATCACGTGACCATGGGGATGCTGTAATGGTCGTGGGTGTGAAAAATGGTCAGAAGTCACTTTTTTCAGTGCTGTTGTAACTTCAAACGGTCACTAAGCAAACTGTTGTAAGTCAAGGACTATCTATACTCGTAATTACTTAAGAACACTGAAGTTGCAACTCTGAAAAGATGATTTCAACTTGAATCTAAAGAAGTCTTTCAGTAATACAGATAGTCCTTGACCCATTGCCATAATTGGTACTGGAATTTCACTAAATGAGGTGTTCGTTGACTCAGCTGTGCCATATTTATGACTCATTTTTGCCATGGTTGTTAAGCGAATTACACAGTCATTAAGCAAACCCGGCTTCCCCCCCCCATGACTTTGTTTGTTGGAAGTTAACGTGGGAGGTCACAAATGACAATCACATGACTCCGGGATGCTTCAACAGTCGTAAATATATTCTGGTTGCCAAGCACCCCAATTCTGATCATGTGACCATGGGAACACTGCAATTGTCATAAGTGAAAGGACTGTCATAGTTCACTTTTGTCAGTGCAGTCATAATTTTGAACAGTCGCTAAACAAGTGGCCATCAGTCAAGGACTACCTATATAATGATCCAGCTCTCTGCCAAGTCCAACCACACAGGCAGAGGAAACTAATACTGAATAGTTGTAGCCCAGCTAGCAACACCTTGTTGATAGAAAACAAAAAATGGCAGTGTAGTTATCAAAGACACTCCTATGGCTTTGTGGCCATTTACAATTATGATAGTGATGAAACAGTAGCTTTATGACTTTATGTAAAGCAAAGGAAAGCTTAAAAAAGATTTTAAGGACAATTGTAGTTTCATTTAGCCACTGCTTTGCTTAACAACCAAGTTGCTAGTCCCCATTACGGTCATTAATTTTGTGCCTGTGCACAAAACTGGGTCTTTTCCATAGGGCAGAACAAATAAATAACAGGTTGATTTAATAGAGTGGTATTCCTGAAGAACCCTGAAGCCTAAATTTATGATATAATTACAAATGAGGAAAATAAAAATATTCTATATGCTGAAACGCAAAAGAAGATAAAGTTACGGATCTATTGAAGGTAGCTAAGGAAATGGGAAAAGCAAAGGGTAACCCATAGGAGATAAAAACGTGCCCAGATACAGTACAGATCAAAATCGAGACACATCTTAGCCCTGCTTATTTAGAGACAATCAAATGTGAAGGACAAGACATTTACTGAAGAAAATTAGAGAAAAAAATGGAAACTTGTGTACAAAGATGGGCACAGTAACAGTCAAAGAAGACAAAGCTCTACTGAAAAAGAAGATATAAAAAGAGATGGCCTGAATACGGGGAAGAACTTTGTACAGAAAGCCCACAAATCATTCTCCTGTACAAAGGCAGACCATCAAGGCCTTCTCAAAAAGTGAAGTTTAATGGGTCCTAGAAAACATCGCTAATCACAAACCTTCAGGAATTGATGAAACACCAGCAGAATTGTTTAAATCCTTGCCAGTTGATGCTGTTTACGGCAGCCTGCTATTTATAAATGTTTGATGTATGTGCCCTGAGTCTTATGCTGAGTCAGGGGACTGTGTACATTAATTAAATGATAAATAAAAATACGAGCAGATATAGAAAATGCAGCCATGGAGAAAAGATCAAGACAGTGCTAAAAAATGCTCAGTCCCTCCCCCCGCCAAAATTATTGCACTTATTTCACATGCTGAAGATGTTGCAATCCAGATTTCAACCAGACATGGCATGAGAACTGCTCAATGTCTAAAGGGGACAAAGGCACTTGAGATCGCATTGTTAATATCTGGCAAATAAGGGAAAAGACTATAGACTTTCAGGAAATGATATATTGGGAAGAGAGCCCTATTAGGACAGTAGAAGTATTTGGTTGTGGGTGTAAAAATAAATTAAAAACTAATTTTGAACTGCTCTTATTAAAGAAATGAATTATTCATAAACTGATCTGGTTCAAAATCCAGATTTAGTACCCTCCAGCTATGATGGATTTCTCCTAACCAGCAAGAATTCAACAGGTGGCCTTAACTGGGCAAGATATATTCTGTCTTTTGCCACATGTAAGAATATCCTCGTCTGGAGTTCTGAAGTTACTAACTTAAGAAAAATACTTTAGATCTAATGCCTAGCCTTTAACATTAAACATTAGAAAATATTATTGTTGTCATTCAATTATTCTGAGTCTTTTGGATTTAATAGATCGTACTTCACTAGGAATGTCCATCAATAACTGCTTCTTTGAGCTCTTGCAAGTGTGTGTTGATGACATCAACAATAATATTTAACTATTCTTTTCTGTTGCTTTATTTCCAAGTATCAGGGTCTTCTCTAAGGATTTTTGCTTTATCTTCATTTTTAATGTTTCCAGTCAGTTGTTTATTTTGATCATCTAGTACTGAATGATTTATTCTTGCTGTAGAATAGATCCTCATTCTTTTCTCGAGCATCATCTTTCATAGGTGTTGCTTTTTCTTCATTCAGCCTTTCTGATGGTCCAGTTTTCACAGCCATGTCATAATGTACTTAACCTTCCTTGACGATAGGATGCCTCGACACTTATTTTGTTTAGATACAATACAATACTTGTTTATTATAGTCTTTTCCCCAAGAAACAGATCTTGCTTTATGTTATGGTCACATTTACCATTCTTATAGATTTTTGAACCTATCAGATACTATCTGTTACTCTTTCTCTTCTTTGTCTGGTTGCACTTCATTGGCACTAAGCAGTTAACACAAGCTTAGGTTTGTGGTTTTTTTTAAAATAGTAAACATCAGATTCACTTTTCACTTTCAAGAGGAGATCCCTTATGTCAGGGGTCTTGAAACTTGGCCCTTTTATGACTTGTGGACTTGAACTCTCAGAATTCCTTTTAACAAAGGGGTGGGGGCCCTGTGGCTGCTAAATTATATCCCCCATCATCTTCCACCATTGCCCATGCTGCCTGGGGCTGATAGGCAATTTGACTTAGAAGTCTCTGAAGTGATATAGTTTTCCCACTTTTTTCCATCAGGATGCCCCAACAGAAAGAGTTGAGAAATCAGACCCTCTGTCCCGGATACCCCTCCTCCATAGCTGATTTTTGATTGTTTGTTTGTTTGAGAAAATAGATTTTGACTTCTCCAAATCTCAGCAGTCATCTCCAAAACCTTCAAATCCAAGCATGTGGGTTGTTAAGCAAAGTGTGGAGTGCATTCTGGATGGGGGAGGCCTTTGGAGGCCTAGTACAAGCCTAGGCCCACCTGTCCTGGCCCTCCCAAGGCCTACCTACCCCATCCCCGAGACGACCTGTGCTCCACTTCCCTTGGGTTTCAACAGGCCTTTTCTCACTCCCACCAAGTCTTCCCAGGCCTTAGGTCTGATTCCCACCCCACCAGGCCAAGCACCCTTCTGCTCACTTACCTCCACCTACCTCCAAAGTTAAACTTTGAGGAACTCCGAGACCTTCCAGAGTGCTAGAATGACTTTCCTTTTTTGTGCGGCCACATGGCACGATTCCCAAAGTGGCTGCCATTTTCTCCCACCCACAAAATGGTGGCCTGCAGATAAACTGTTTTGTTTTGCTGCCTTAACAAGGTCTGCACGTTGCTGCAGAAAGCTTTAAAGTTTTTGTATACAGTAAATACGTTTGTAAGCAGTGTCTGTAAGATTTTTAAGCTGCTTCATTCTCTGCTGCTTGCAAGTATGATTTTTGTTATTTTACTTCAATCAATCAATCAGAATAGAGCTGGAAGGGACCTTGGAGATCTTCTAGTCCAACCCCCTGCTAACCGTACCCGGTTCCTACAACTGTTCTTCATATGTTTTAGTCTCTAGGTCTTTAATCATCCTAGTTGCTTTTCTATTATTTTAAAATAATAGGTCAGCTTCTGCAGTGTTCAGTAGCTAAGACACCTGTTTTGTTTTCATTAAAAGACATCTTCCTCCCCAAGAAAAAAAAACAGAGCAAGGGCAAACCTACCTCCCCTTGAGTCAGATTAAAAAGAAAAAAAATAGAAACTGATACATATTTTTTTCATCCCACTGGCAATGATGATTTCCTATGCAATATTAGGATCCAATATAAGAGAATATTTGTAGCTCAGAGTTGAACTATGGCATCCTTGGTGCTCTCTGAGCTTGCAGGCATTTCATCAGATGTTTGTCACAGATGTTTCAAGATCTACAGGCACATCAAAAAGGATGGGGATGTAGAGAACTCTTTTCCTGGAGATTTTATTGTAAACATCTGCAGCCAATTACAATATGACACTACACTTGTGAATTAAAGTGACTGACAATTGTCCTTTCACACAACATTTACAATGTCATTTAATGCATGGGTGGGACAAGTGACATTTGAGTGACATTGGGTGAGATGTAACAAGCACTACATAAATTAGAAGTAAAGATCAGATGGCGGACATTCATCAAAGGAAACTTTTTATCTAAAGGGAATTGATCTGAGAATATAAATTCCAGAAAACCTAACTTGGACAGCTAATTATTTGGGACAGGGGATCCCTCTCCCTACATACTGGTAGTAGAGCACACATGGGACATGAGCCTAAGTGGCACAGTGGTTAGGATGCAGTACTACAGGGTAACTCACTGTTCATTCCAGGAGTACGATTCCAAATGGCTCAAGGTTGACTCAGCCTTCCATCCTTTTGAGGTCAGTAAAATGAAGATGCAGATTGTGGGGGGTGGGGGGGGCAATAGGCTGACTCTGTAAACCGCTGAGAGAGGGTTGTAAAGCACTATGAAGCGGTATATAAGTCTAAATGCTATTGCTATGTTGAACTTTATTCATTCAGCAGGAAGAGATCTACAATAGACACCGGCTAGCATAGCCATTAACTCTCATCAAAACAAGAGCCAGAGACAGATCCCACGGTCTTGTGAAATGTTCCTTCAGATGAATCCAAACATGGAGAAATGGAGAAATTTCAGCAGATCTTCCAAAACTTCATGGGAATCAGCAAGGAAGAGCAAAATAACAAAACAAAACAAAACAAAACCCGAAACAAAACAAAAGCTCCTTAAATCAGCAACTTCATTTTTAGACTTATATAGGCGTCTGAAAGCAGACTCCACTGCACAGGTGCTCATAAGATCTTGAATGTTTTTTTCCCTCAGTCATTATAGAATGATGACTTTGTATTTCATATACTTTGTTTAGAGCAGGGGTCCCCAACCCCCGTGGACCAGTACCGGTCCGTGGCATGCCAGCAACCGGGCCGCACAAACAAAGCCCCATCCATGGGATGCAGGAAGCACACAAAACCACACACTCTCCAGTCCGCGGAAAAACGTTTCACCACGGAACCGGTCCCTGGTGCCCAAAAGGTTGGGGACCTCTGGTTTAGAGCCAGTTTGGTGTGGTGATTAAAGTAGTAGGCTAGAAACCCTGAAACTGTGAGCTCTAGTCCAGCCTTAGACACAAAGACAGCAGGGTGACCTTGAGCCGGTCACTCTCTCTCAGCCCTAGGAAAGAGGCAAGGACAAACCACTTCTGAAAAACCTTACCAAGAAAACTGCAGAGACTTGTCCAGGCAAGCTCTGAGAACCAGACATAACTGAACATAAAAAAAATGCTTTGTTTACATATAACCTCTGTAAGAACCTATATGTATGAAGAATGGCTCCACTTCTCAGGACTCAGAGCTTTGAAGAACAGCGCTTCCTTCCCCTCTTCCAATCTTTCTCCCTTTTTATGAAGAACAGATTCATCTATTTGCAGAAGGCAATTGATCCCTGCTTTTTCTTGCACAGAAAATGGATCTCCCCACAGAAGGCAGGGCAGAATTGTTTCCACCTGATCTTGTATGGCAGGAGCTTCTTCAGGCAAAAGTCAACATGGAGTTATGCAATAGAAGGCCAGTCTCTTTTGTACCTGTATGAATGTGATATGTGCATATAGAGGGGAGGGGTTCAGTCATTCTTGACTTTTAGATACATTCCCCATGGATGCGATTGCACACCACTACTTATTATTTATCAAATGTGAACTGCAAATTTCAACTACTTGCTCCCCCTCACTCCTGCATAAAGCGCCTTGAAAGAATAGGTTTGGGGATTGGGTAGATCTGAAACTTCCCATCTATGCTGCTTTTTATTCTTCAGATTTTCTGAACGTTTGCTTATCTTTACTGCTGAACATATCAAGGCTTCTGATATACAAAAGAAATCTGGGTTGACTAAATAACACCAACATTTGGTGCTTATTTATTTCCTAAACAAAAATCATCCAAAATATTCTGTGAAAAAATAATCACAAACACAAACACACACACCTCCATTCTTTCACCCGCTTTTGCTGTAATAATTGCTACCAAAATGCTTCTTGCAATTGCAAATTACAGTAGTCTCTCATATCATTATGTAGTAATTTTGGGCTATTCTTCTACAGCAAATTTCCTTGACTCAGTTATACTTGAGGCAGTTGTAGCATTTCAGGTTCTGCCACATTTCTATGTGGTAACTCTAGCCCAGGGCTTTTCAACTTTTTCACCCATTGTACCACTTTTAGGATAGGGCAACATTCGAGTACCACCAGTCGCCTAGCAAGGTGTCAAAAACTTGACCAAAAAAAAAGGAAAAAAGTGATGAAGTACAGGTAGTCCTCAACTTACAACAGTTCGCTTGGTGACAGTTCTAAGTTACAATGGCACTGAAAAAAGTGCCCCCCAAGCCACAGCTAAGCAAAACACATGCCTGCCTGCCCGGCAGCACTCTTCCTCCTGTCCGAGGTTTTCATTGTTGTGAGCATTTCTGTTGAGGATTGGCAGCGGGGATTTATTTCCCCCTCCCTCTGCTGGGTGGTTGCAGCAGGTTTTGTTCACTTCACATGACCCTGGGACACTGTGACCATCATAAATATGAATCAGTTGGCAAGCATGTGAATGTAAAGCACAAGACTCTGGAGATGCTGCAACATTCCAGCTGATCGGCGCTTCTTCTGGGCTCAGAAGCGCCATGATCAGTGCAGAGCTCCAGCTGGAGCCTGGCACTGATCCTGGCACTTCCACTGAGCTGACAGCCCCGAAGAAGCGCTGATCCTGGCGCTTCCGGTGAGCCCTGACAGCCCTGCAGCTCCATCCATTTTTCGCTCAGGCTTGTGCGGTGCTGCCACCAGTTCAGCTCATTCCCCTCCCCCACTACCACTTTTTTAGGGTGGTCATGTACCACCTGACAGGTGCCAATGTACCACAGATGGTACCTGTACCACTCGTTGAAAAGCCCTGCTCTAGCCATTCCAAAACATTAAATTGTTTCTTCTTCAGTTTTCTTGTAAACGTGCAGGAACCATGAACTTGCTGCCCAACCTGGTTCACTTCAGCTTCAGTTCTTCTGCAGAATTCCGATGCAAAGTGGAATTCATGCTTCCTTCAATGATGGAGAATCATCACTTCCTGAAGTAGCAAAGCACTTCACTTCACTAGACCAGACATACCCAATTCCAGCAACCGTTCCTTATGTTTTAGCCTCCAGTCCCCTAATCATCTTTGTTGCTCTTCTCTGTATTCTTTCTAGTCTCAACATCTTTTTTACATCGTGGTGACCAAAACTGGATGCAGTATTCCAAGTGTGGCCTTACCAAGGCATTGTTAAGTGATATTAACACTTCACATAATCTTGATTCTACCCCTCTGTTAATGCAGCCTAGCACTGTGTTGGCTTTTTTGGCAGCTGCAGCACATTGCTGGCTCATATTTAAGTGATTGTCCACTAGGACTCCCAAGATCCCTCTCACAATTGCTACTATTGAGCAAGGTATCACCTATACTATACCTGTACGTTTGGTTTTTCTTGCCTAAATGTAGAACCTTGCTTTGTTTACCACTGAATTTCATTTTGTTAGATAGTGCCCAGTGTTCGAGTCTGTCAAGATCCTTCTGAATCTTAAACCTATCTTCTGGAGTGTTGGCTATTCCTGCCAGCTTAGTGTCATCTGCAAATTTGATAAGTTCCCTATCTATCCCGTCATCCAAATCGTTGATGAAGATGTTGAAGAGCACTGGGCCCAGAACAGAGCCCTGGGGCACCCCACTACACATTTCCCTCCATGTAGATGCAGTTCCATTGAGGACCACACGCTGAGTACGGCCAGTCAGCCAGCTACGAATCCATCTGGTGATGATGCTGTCTAACCCACATATTTCTATCTTATCAATTTGATTGAGGTTCTTATTGTGGAGGACAGATTTTGGTTTTCACCAACTACTGTAATGCAGTGATGTGGCCTAGAAATTTGAGATAAGCGATCTTTTTTCTTATTAGGCAATGACTTCTGTTGTCACTACTTTTCCATGAATCCCATTTTTCTACAGGTTCTTTTGGATGGTGAAGTCATGAGTGATGACTTTTAACTAAAGTTAAGACATATCTGCAAATCTGGATGCTATTCTGGGATTGTTTATGGAGTGATTTTGTCAAGGCAGGCACTTTTAGTTAAGGTTCATTATTGATCCAGATCTTTTTCAAGACTATGTCTTTTACCAGGGAAGCCCAGAGCTTTAGAAATATTATTCATATTTATTTTGAGGGTGAGATGTTGTGCCTCTATAGTCTTATGTGGTGAGAATCTCACTGTGATGACAGAATCTGTGTGACATTTATATAGACTTTATAAACTTGTTTAATTAAGTTCTCACATAACTAGCCCTGCTGAACTTGGAGAGGGGTGATTGCTTATTCACATTGATAAATCATGCTTTTTTACCTGAAATAAATTAAATAAGCCGCAATCTTTGGTATTACTTTTTCACTCAAGTTATCTTTATATATCAACAGAACCCACATGAAGCTCTGATAACATTTGCTAGCAAAGATATACAAAAATTAAGAAAATTGAGGAATGAGTACACATTTTTACAGAACTATTTATGGTAAATATTTTTCACATTTTGCAGATGGGGAGCTTGGGCAAGTATGACTTTACTAATCAGGCTACTCCATGCAGTTTCAGGCAACGATTTTCTGTATTAATTTATTAACCGCCATTCCACCAACTTTATAGGGGAAAGACACCAGGCTTCATCTTACGCACAAACAGGATAACCCTACTGGGTTAATTTTAGTATTGGTTCATGCTCTGTGATGAGTCACGCACAGTGCATTAAGTTTCCTTGAAACTCATATATTGCTGTTCAGCAATCTTCTTTAGCCTTCTGGGCCATCATTCTGCGAGCTGGCCCTAGAAGATGAAACTTGAGTTCTACTAAAAAGAAGCAGAATCCCACCTGTGTCTTGATTTGAGTGAAACAAATATATTTCCTACAATATTTCTTAGGAATTTGAATGCTTAATGTCATCTCATGCTTTCTTCATGTTTGTGTGGGACACACAACTCTGCTTGGAAGCTTCTCTATCCTTCTCTATCCTAACAGAATTGTAACACTACAGTTTGCATGTTCCAGTTGTCAAAGGTAATCGGATTAAAAATGGGGTGAGGGTGTGACGAGGGGAAAGTTAGGGTTATATTTATCAGTTAAGAAAATGGTGCCTGGAATTTCCTGCTTCTATTGCAGTTAATAAGACAGCAGGCCACATTAATACACATGATGATGTTGAATACCATAATGTCTACATGGTAGTGGAAGCAACGATGGCAAAAACATGAAGAGTCAATGGTGTTGAGTTAAATTAGATTGAATTTTTGTTCTCCTTTATTTTCCATACTATTTCTCTCCTTTTTTTCCCTTATACTTTGTATAACCCTGCTTAACCAAAAATAAAATAGTGTGATGGGCATGTATAATATGTAGTAAAAATATTGCTTCCAAGTCATAGGCTTTATTCTGTACTGGTCAATACAGTAGCTGCTCTTGAACAGTATCCAGAAACTTTTAGTTTGTACAAAATGTGGCGGTGCAGACCGTTCTGTGTGCTCCTAGGCAGTCCATGTTACACCTAAGAGCTGCACTGGTTGCCAGTTTGCTTCCAGCTTCAATTCAGTGTGCTGTTTTTAAGCTTTAAAGCCTTTCCTGGCATCGGACTGGGCTATATGAGGAACCATCTCTCCTTGATTACAACAGCTTGCCATGTTAGATCTGGCATAGAACGCATGCAAAGGGGTGGGATTGTTGTTGGCTAGGGATTTACGTTTGGTGGATTCCGGGAGATCTACCTTTTTTTGCTGTGGTGCCCACCTTATGGAATATCCTTCCGCCTGGAATCAGATGGGTGCCCTACTTAAGCTGCCAGGCATGGGACTCCCAGAGAATCTAAGATCTGTCCTGATTACTCCATTGCTGAAAGGGCCATTTTTATTCTTTCATCCAAGGTAGTTTTGTTTTTATGTTTATTTATTACTGTGACGTTTGGATTTTTATCTGTTTTGGCTGTTTTATTTAATGTTGTGCTCTACCCAGAGTCCTTTTGGGTAAGACTGCCAGCTATATAAATTTGATTAATAAATTTAAAACATTTGTTGGTATGCCTTTCTTCTAGACTAATGGTAATACTGGAAAGAAACTGGACAAAATATATTATAATTAACTGTATTTCTGCATGACAGAGGAAAAAGAGATTGGTGGGAGACTAACATCTAAAATGAACTGAATTGACCTATCCTTGAAATATGATGTGTATGTGACAATAACACTGATTAGTGCTTCCCCATACAACAGCACTAATAATCAGTGGGAGAGCAATGAAACTTGCAAATAGCTAGAGATCTGTCAAAAATGGTGGTCATGTTATAATTTGGTCAGTGCAAGATAAACAGACAGGAGGTTCAACTGGAGACAGCAGGTCAATGGAGCAGATCCCACATGGTTCTTCATCGTAGAAGGGACCACTTAATCTGTTCCTTTGCTGATTGCAGTACCTGCAAAAAGAAGGTGGTAAACATTGGTGGTGACATGGATTTCTGTCCACCCACATAACTCTTTTACAGAAAAAAATCTCAGAAGAGCAGTTCGTAACATAAGAGAAATTAAAGCTGAGAAGGGCAAAACTAGTATCATGCACTAGTTTGCAAACGCAAATCCTGGGTCCTAAATAAAATAGGGGGGGGTCCATTTTTTCAAAACCACAACTGACTAATGAAAATACTTTGTAGCATTTCAAATTCTGTAAACATATTTCCAAGTTGTAACAACTTTGCTCATCCCAGAGTGGGAGAACATCAGACGGAGGAAGGTTATTCAACAAGTCTAAAAATTCAAAGTTTGGATCACTGCAATGAAAGCTAAGACTAGTGGCGCATTCAATTCTGCGTCATGCTTCAAAACTTGCATTCGTGTGATGCAACTGTCCTCATGTCCCTAGGGTATTAGAGGCACACCTGCCTCTATCAATGTCTTCAAGTGTAAATTCAAGAAAGGTTCACTGGAAGGAAAAGACAAGGGCAGCAAGGTACGTGGAAATAAGATATCGACTTCCAGTTTCGCATTGTGGCGAGATGGGACACAGGAAGGCAGAGCTCCGCCTTCTGCACCTGATTTTGCCCTGCTGGGGGCCCTATAAAGGGCCTAAAGTCGCCCCGAAGAGGCGATGAAGAAGGAGGGGTACCTCGTCGATCATGGAGAGATGGCGGTCTCTCCGTTCGATCCAAGGAAAGCCCTCTAAACCGGCAAGGGAAAGACTGGCCACACCTTTGCAGCTGGCCATTAGCTGCTGACAACTGAAGAACAAAAGCTTTAATTAGCACACCGTAAACAGCATGTTTGGACTGGGTGAGAATATTGATCCTTTCTTTACTAGTTTACAACTGAATTTCCTGGGAAAGGATTCCAAGAAGCTTAAAACCTCCGGATGTGAACGGAAGCGGCGTTTTAAATTTTTTAATAGGGGACAGAAATACACAGTGCTGAAGTGAACGTAATATAAAGCTACATTTTTGATAAATCTGAGAACTGAGATAAATTGTTAAGATTTTGAAAAAAAATTTATTGAGGTGAAATAGAAGAAACCAACCCTTTGTTTTAAGAGTGGAGAATTTGAGTACAGCACTACAACTAGCTCCTTGGCTGCTTGGTGCATTTCTGCTCAAGGGAGAACAGCTGGCAATGACGGAAAATATTTTGGCATATTTATCATCCTGACCTCCTTGGACTAAATACCTACTGGGCTTGGACTTTTAATCTCAAGAGATAGTGGGAGAGAAAGAAAAATTTGACTTTTGAATACATCTGGCTGCTGGGAGGTTGAACATTTTGAACACATGGAACATTGTGGATTATAACCTTGCCTGGCTGATAATTTCCAGGATACTTGAAACAAAGGATTACTATAAAATATTGCAATTAGGACTGGATTATAAAGGCTGTATATAAAGACCAGAAAACTAGAGGAAATTTTGTTCCACTCTTACTGAGACTGGTGATACTAGAGGATTTCTAGCAATGATGCCTCAAGAAAAAACAAATATCTTTCAGAAGGACATACTCTCTATGCTACAGCAAATTCATCTAACAATTCTTGCACACAAAGAGGACATAAAAAGAAACCATAATGAAACTACAAATAACCTAGATCAGGGGTGTCAAACTCGCAACATCACGTGACGTGTCGTAACGTATCGCAACTTTTTTGGTATTCCCAGCAATGGAATGGGGGCGGTTTTGCTATGATGCATCCGACCCATGGGCCGGCAGTTTGACACCCCTGATCTAGATGATATAAAGCAGGGGTGTCAAACTGCTGGCCCGCGGGCCGGATGTGTCATCCGGTAGCCGCGCCCACCCCATTGCCGGCAATGGCGAAAAGGCTCCGATACATTGCGCGACGTCGCATGACGTCGCGAGTTTGACATGTCTGATATAAAGGACAAAATCTCTAAACTGAAGCTACAACTGGAAAGCTCCCAAACAATGACTACAAAGTATGAACAAATAAACCAGAAATCAGAGGGTGAAGCAGAAGAAATAGACCTAGAGATGGAGGAAATAAGAGAAGGGAAATATGGACTGCTATACACAAATAAAATACTCCAAGTTATAACAAAGTTATAACATTGTTATAACCTATAACAATGAAAATACAAAAGACCCTCTACTCCTTTCTCCAAAATGCACCTGATGACAAGGAAGAAGATTCTAGAAAATGGAACATAGAGCGGGCAGGAGAAATGTCTAGGGCACGCCATCGCCCCAGTCCTAGGCCTTCAGCTGGGTTTTATAAAACCTTTTCGCTGTAGACCTCCACCGCTATGTGCAAAAAAAAAGGTTCAATCAATCAATCAATTTCAACTTGTGGGGAAAAAGATCTCGCAAAGTTGGAATTGATTGATTGAACTTTTTAGTCCCACCCAGTCTGACGTTACCACCGCAGCCACACCCACCCAATGGGCCACGCCCACCCGGCACCTGACGATACATGTGGGTTTTGGGTTGCAGTTTGGGCACTTGGTCTCTAAAAGGTTCACCATCACTGGTCTAGGGAATGTGGATGGGCGGAGTTCCTCCCAAAAAATACTCTACCTAAATTGTCTTTCTCATGCCCAGCAGCTTGCACAAAAATAGAAAGAAAATTCTTGGGCGATTTAATTGCCCTGGCCTGGAAAGCTGCTTGGCAAAGAAAGCAAGCAAGAGTCAGACTTAAATACACAGAGGATTTGATCTATCAGAGGGAGCACTATCTCTTTAATATACTTGGTTGAACATGATTAAAAGAACGGATGACCCTTAGATGTAACTAGATTTTTATAATGAAAGATATGATTTAGAACAGGGCTTTTCAACCTTTTCACTCATTGTACCACTTTTAGGATATGGAAACATCCGAGTACCACCACTCGCCTAGCAAGGTGTCAAAAACTTGGTGACCAAAAAAAAAAAAGGAAAAAAGTAATGAAGTACAGGTAGTCCTCGACTTACAACAGTTTGCTTAGTGACTGTTCAAAGTTACAATGGCACTGAAAAAAGTGCCCCCCAAGCCACAGCCAAGCAAGACACCTGCCTGCCCACCCGGTGGCGCTCTTCCTCCTGTCCGAGGTTTTTATTCCCCCCATCTGCTGGATGGTTGCAGCAGGTTTTGGTCACTTCACATGACCCTGGGACACTGTGACCATCATAAATATGAATCAGTTGCCAAACATCTGAATGTAAATCACAAGACCCTGGAGATGCTGCAACATTCCAGCTGATCGCTGCTTTTTCTGGGCTCAGCAGAAATGCCAGGATTAGTGCTGAGCTCCAGCTAGAACCTGGCGCTGATCCTGGCACTTCCACTGAGCCCTGACAGCCCTGCAGCTCCAGCCGTCTCTCGCTCAGGCTTGTGCGATGCTGCCACCGGTTCAGCTCATTCCCCTCCCCCACTATCCCTTTTCTAGGATGGTCGCATACCACCTGCCAGGTGCCAATGTACCACAAGTGGTACCTGTGCCACTGGTTGAAAAGCCCTGATTTAGAACTAAAATAGCATTTTTTTTCCTTTTGATATGGGAAATTTGAAAATAAGATTGGTACGAATAAAATTTGCTAGCTAAATAAATGTAATTAACGTAATTAATATTTGTCATAACTGACAAAGATACTTTAAATATCGATGGGAAATCAAACTTTAATAAGAGCATGAAAACAGGATACTGATTTATGAATTGATATTATTATTTTATAATATTAGTAAAATATGATGAAGACGTCTGTACCTAATTTTGTATACATCAATAGTACTAAGAATTGTAATTGCTTAATGAGGGGAAAAGGGAAGAAATATGGAGAAGAAAGGAAGATTAAGGAAAAAATACTGGATTGTGCAGTACTAAATATATTTATATGGAAGAAGTTAATGTTAAATATGTGAACCCAGACATGGTGTTTACTAATCTTTAAAGATTGCAATTTTTAAAAATTAAACCGATAGACCTACAGGAAATAGGACATCACGCAAAATGTAAAACACTGCAGAAAATCTGACCAGAAGACATACCTGTGAGACTGTCTGTTCTGTGAGAGGGACATCCTCCCCCTAAAATAGGAAAAACAAACTCTGTTTGGTGGGATGAAGAATATCTCATTGACCTTTCTGAAAAATAGATCTGATGGGACTCCTACTTTTCTGTTCCCAATTCAGGGACTTTCCGTTCCCAATTCAGGGACTACAATTTGCCACTTAGGCCAATTGCTTATCAAGAGCGCATCCTTTGTCTTCTCCTGCCCCCACAACATTACAGCCCACTTGCAGACAATCCCAGATAAAGATGTGGAATTGTGACATCCTTTCATCTGCTGCAAATGCAAGCTAAGTAACTGTTGCCTCTGCCTGTCAGCCAATTGTGTCAGAAAGCTCCTGCCTATTGGACAGGCCGCCAAGGAAGAAAAGGTCACTTACACGTACGGCTACCCTATGTAGCACTTGCTGGGGATCACTCTCCAAAATCACCCTATAAGAGAGAAAGAAATAATTGTTCACTAAATTGAACTACATTCTTTGATGGCTCTTGGGAGGGGAGGGGTAGCAAGAGTAACAAACAGCCCGAGGAATTTCTTACCATCGAGAATGCATATTTCGTCCAGAGATATGCACTAGATCCATATACAAGTAAAGCCAAATTTGAGCATGAACCGTTTTCTAAAGACACTGGACTCACCCCCCATCCACAATTTCATCCACTGCCAGGAAAAGGCCTTCCATGTTCTCTAGGAGAGCTCGCTTCTCCACATTCTTTCTGCAAGAGATACCGAACACCACTGAGTGTGGAACTGGGGCATTGCCTGCCACTTTAGCCTCTATAGTTTGTAAGGATCAGGACCTGATTCAAAACTGAAATCCCACACGTACCCTTTATTTTAGCATGGTGTTTCTCAACCAACGATATGGTACCACTAGAAGCAAACAAGCTATCTAGGTGGAATGCGACTCCTCCCGCCCCAAAATGGAAAAAAAGCTTACAAGATAGAGGATAAGCTGAGTAGGGCAGAGCAGCCAGTGTTAGTTGAGTGTGCTGAAGCAAAGAGAACTAAGTATCACTGGATGAAGCCACCAGCAGCTTGAAATGCCTGCTTTCCCAGTCCCTGAAAACCCCGTATGGTTGTTACCAATTCTCAAACAGGCAAATCCACAGATGGACTCCAAATTAGTAATACAAGTAATAAAAAACACATCCTGACAGGGTAGCCTAATCAAAATCTGAGAAAGAAGATCAGTCTTCTCTAATGAATTCCCTTTAGGCATCTTGCACGTCAGCTCCCATACACCTCGGATATAACAATGAGCTTCTTACCGCAACATCTGACTGAGTGAGTCAAAGAGGCAGTTGAGCACAGCCATTAGCATCAGCTGCAAAGAAAAAGCACATCCCTATGATCAACATAAATGCATACACAATGACCCAAAGGCTACATTCATTCCGGAATGTTTGGAGGTTTTTCCCAGAAAAGATTGGTGTTTTGCTACAAGTCACTAGGGACCAAAGTAGGCATGGTGCGTCAGAATTATTTATTTATTTTATTTTTTATTTTAATTCCATTTATATCCCGCCCTTCTCCAAAGACTCAGGGCGGCTTACAAGCTTAGCAGTAGCCTTCATTCTATGTATATGCCTGCTTATTAGGGCTTTCACACACACACCAAGTGGCATTATTACAAAGTCAGCTTAATTATGCATCAATGTATGCGCCATTAGTCCTTCCTCTTAAGCATACATGAGAGTTCTCAGTTTAAAATGGAATAAGAGAGGGTAATGATTCAATCTTGCCACAACATCCTGTCCAAAATCAACAGCGTCGGTATTTTGCAGTTTGCAATTCAGTTTTCACACAACCTAAGGTTGCCATCATATAACAACGATTGGCAACAATGTTTTCTTCATACAGAGGTCAGCAAGACTGAAACTAAAAGTGCTACTGCAAAAAGCTGCTTTGCTGTTCCTAGAATAACATACCTCATTTTCATAGGAGCTGCCGATAACATAAAAATACAGGTCAATGCTGCTCTTGTAAACAACAGTCAGGCCTTCTAAGAGGGCAATCTCACCTGGAACAAGAGGGAAGGGAGGAAGACAAATACAACTAAATTATATTTCCAGTTCAGAGTAATGATAATATTCTGATAACAGTACAGCCACCCTTCATTTTCAAAAGCTGCCTTAACAAGAAAACGTTGCCCCAGAGTTAATGCAGTTTTTTTTAAAGAGGATCCACACTACTGTAGAAACAACTGCCTCTTACTTTTAAAAAATGTTTAGACTGTAATTACCTATCAATACTTACGTTCGTATCAATTTGCAAATCAGTGTCACGCAGAGCATTGCAGGGTGCAGCCTGAATCCAGGTTCCTGCGTTATAGTTCACCTGCACAAAGCTCTAGGGTGCTTCTCAGGAAGCAAGAAATTTGAAAGGAGTATCTTATTGCCGTCAGGGAACGTTTTTGGTTTTTTTATAGGAGGAGGTTTTGATTTTACGTAGGGAGAGGATGCATCGAAAAGAAAATTTACCTCAAAACTGAACCTTGAATGTGTTGGTTGCTCGCTCAAAACAAAATCCAGAGGGGCTTTAGGGGAGTAGGTTGGGCAACGCTGGTGGGTCGCACTTCTCTCAAAGAATTTTACTTAAGCAAATTATACTCATAGAATTTGAATGAATCATTTAAGCCTGAGTCCTAAATGCTCTATGCCAGACATGTCAAACACAAGGCCTGGGGGCCGGATCCGGCCCGTGAAGTGGTTTCATGTGGCCCGCGAAGCCATCCTGGAAACAGTGAGGGAACGGCCCCCACTGCCTTGGCCCTGGCCCAGAGACCCTCCTTCTGCCAGAGACCCTCAGATCTGTCCCACTCCTGCCCAGGCCCCCATAGGCACCCTTGATGCCAACGATGTAGAGCTGGCCATGCCCACCCAGTAGGCCATACGCACTCTAGCCACGCCCACCCTGGCCATACCCACCCTGGCCATACCCACCCGGCCCCCTGAGGGCAACCACAATGCTGATGCGGCCCTCAATGAAATTGAGTTTGACACCCCTGCTCTATGCATAAACTAGTAGCCATCCATTGAATGTAACCAATGAAAAGGAATCCGTCACGTCTTTGGAAAGGCTGGTTCCACTGTGCAACTTTTTTTTTTTTTTACCATTGGGACGTTTTCCTGACATTCAACCCAAGAATACTTTCTTTACTCTGTCTCTTGCCCTCTAGGGCAGGGGTAGGTAATCTCGGCTCTTTTATGACTCATGGACTTCAACTCCCAGAATTCCTGAGTCAGCTAGGCTAAGGTTATACTTGCTGTCAGCTATGCTAAGGTTATACTATGCTGACTCGGGAATTCTGGGAGTTGAAGTCCATGAGTCATAAAAGAGCCGAGGTTGCCTATCCCTGCTCTAGGTCGAGGGAGAGTGCATGTTCATTTTTTTCCTGGGTCATCCACTTTCTAGAATTCAAAGAGCGCTAACATTTTTTCCCTCATACTTAGCTCTTCACAGCCAAAACATTCCCAGTCTCCTCAATCACTGTCATAAGAGAGCTACATGGACTGCTCACCCTTAATGTAGCAAATTTCTCTGAAAATGAAATGTAAGTTAAAAATAACCTAGGAGTTTTTCTTTAAAAAAAAACCCCACAACTTTCTTAAAAATGTTCTTAAAACTTTCTTGTACCCATTAATTCTGTTTTTTCCCCCACAGGTATAGATCTGGCCTTTGGAATGTATTAAAAATATTGGAAAATAATTCCTCAGGGAAAGGGCGGTATATAAATGCAATAAATAATAAATAATAATAATAATAAATCATGGTCCATGGAAAACCTACTATCTGTCCGGTGGGTCTTACTGAAAATATTCTTCTCAAAAGCCTTCTGCTCCTTGACGGTGGGATAGGTGTCATCATAATACTAATAGGGGAAAAGAAAGGCTGATTAGCTGAGAGGCAAAGAAAGAAAACAAGTGGCCAGATTCAAATAAGACATGCTAAAGGCAACTTCATATATTAAAATCAGGAACAGAGGATCCTGTTACATAGGGCCAGGCCACCATTTCCAAGAAACATGCCAGTTGGGAGTTAATGTAAATTATGAACTCAAGAATATTGAGAAGGCCAATGACTCCTCATGTCTGCCACATCTATAAGGTGTGGAAGGGTATTCTAAGTTTCTTTTCCATCATAATAACCCCGACAGGCATCTCCCTGTTTTCTACAAAGGGGGAACTGAGACAGATATAAAGCATTTGAATTTGGGTAAGAGGAAGTTGAGCCAAGATCTCATAAATTCTCCACCCAAATCAAATGTAGCTGTAGGTTATAAAGTGGGAAACACATTTCCTGGGCCGCTCAACATAGTACAGTAGAGCAGAAAAAGATGTGACAGCTTCATTTAACAAAGAAAAAAAAGAAGCAATTCTACACCAGAAATTTTTCAATAGTTACAGATTTGGGGAATGTGGAGGCACTGCGGGCAAACCTTGCAATTAGAGCTACAGTTTGAGTTCTTCTTAAAACTTTTCACTTTTCCATTCTTTACAGTCCCCACGATTTACCTTAGCAAACAGACGGTCTCCATCATTGTCTAAAATCAGAATGGCTTTCACTGTGTAGAGAGATGGTTCCTGGGGAAAAAAGAAAAAGATACACATTCACTGTTCCATTCAATTAATACCAAGTGCCACTTGTTTTTTTATGTCGTGTAGAGATGTACAGCATCACCTTCATCATCATCACACTGAACAAAACTACAGTATGTAGATGTTGAGGTGAAATAAAATCTACATTCTGTCCCAAATTTTATTCAGCTGTTGTGACAGAAATGAGTTAAACAAACTAAAACCATAGAAAAGGACCCTGAAACTCCTACACTGCCAACTCTGGGGCTGATTCCAAGGTTTATAGTTCTACATACATGTTTTCAAGCTTCACATAGCCCTTCACAAGGACTAGAAACTTCATTTCTTTTTTTCAAGAGGATGAATTGTCAGAGATCGAATGACATTTTAGTCTGCTACCATTTTAAAATGTGAAGAACACATATAGCTCTACTGATGAAATAAATCTGTCACAATATATCATTCCAGGTCTGCGTAACTTACAAATCTATTCAGTCTAATGCAGTCACTTGGTAAGTAAGTAAGAGATGCTGGGAGTTAGGCATGTATAAATTTGAATGCTACTACTATTACTACTACTACTACTACTACTACTAAAAATAATAATACTGAGCTGCTGCAAGGAGATCTCAGTCTGATTACAAAAACAAAGGCAAAACAAAGAAGCAATAATGGTACATTGAAATATCTACAAGAAATACCATTTGCCAACACGTAAGTGGGACTATAAAACAGACAAATAGTAGAAAATGAAGAAGCTAAAGTGCTCTGGAGCTTTAGAATTCAGACAGACAAGCACCTGCCATTCAGCACCCTTAACAATGGTTGCTAAGACAGACAAAAATGTCTGGACAGTGGATACTGCAGTACCTGGAGAAAGCAGAAGAGAAAAGAACTGGAGAAAAATACGAAGACCTGCAAATATAACAACTGGGGCAAAAGAAAGTAAACGTAGAATCAATAGTCATAGGTGTCTTGAGTGTAATCTGAAAACATATGAAACATCACATGAACACTCTTGGCATTGACAAACTCATCGTCAGCCAATTGCAAAGGGCAGCTATACTTGGAAGAGCTTACATCCTGCAACGATACCTTTTACACAATATCAAACAATAACATCTGTCTATCACAGGTCCTCAGGAAAGATTCAGTAGATGGGTAAAAATGTCCTCCAGGCTAAACATCTGGTTGACTGTGCGACCAACCATAATGTGATCTGGAATGTTTCAACCTGGAATTAAGGAGAAACTTCCTAACAGTGCGGACAATTAACCAGTGGAATAGCTTGTTTTCAGAAATCATGGGTGCTCCATCACTGGAAGTTTTTAAGAAGAGACTGGACAGTCACTTGTCTGAAATGGTATAGGGCACAGGTCTGCAACCTGTGGCTCCGGAGCCGCATGCGGCTCTTTCAGCCGTCTCCTGCGGCTCCCAGTCCTCTGCCATGTGCAGTCCAAAAAAAAAAAGTGGGACTAAAAAAGTTCAACCAATCAATTCAAATATGCAGGGTAGGTGCATATCTTGCCTTGGCTCCACTCTTCAAACCCTGTTCTGCACATGGGCGCATGTACGCACATGCGCACACATTTTTGCGGCTCCCAGTTTTTCCCTTTGTGAGGGAACCGGTTCCGAGTGGCTCTTTCACTGTTTCAGGTTGCTGACCCCTGGTATAGGGTCTCCTGCTTGAGCAGGGGGATGGACTAGAAGACTTCCAAAGTCCCTTTCAGCTCTATTTCTATTAATTCTTATTCTTATTCCTATCCTATTCTATTGCAAAGAAGAGAGGATTTCCACTGTACCTGTAAAAATTTCACCTTTAGGTTCTTGGAGCCTGAGCCTTTTTATGAGAGAAGTAACAAGACAAGACCGTAAATTTTGCAGATTGCTCCTCAACTAAAAAAAAAGTGAAGGTACTGCTCTAAATTCAATAGCAGAACTAAATCTGGTTCCGTCAAATATCAGCTTGTCAGACCTACGACCAGTTATAGCTTCCATCGTAGGTAAATACGCAACATAAAACTTTCCAGCCCAATCCCGACATACAGTTATGGAAATATGGACAACTTTCTTGCCACGTTTAGAGCTCAATGAGATATTCTAATCGGATTCAAACAGGACTGTAGTAGTTGCATGGTAGAGCACATCCTCTGCCTAAAGAAGGAACTCAAGACAAAATTCCTGGTCAGCTTCAAGATAGGCTTAATTAAAAAAAACCTATCAAACATCAACAGTTGGACTTGGCATAAACCAGCTTCCCAAATTCCTAACAGTCTCTTGAGGTGAAGCTGGAGAGAGAAAGGGCCAGAGGAGAGCCAATTTTTCCCTGATGGATGCTGAAAAGCTCTCGAGACAAAGTTCTGTGATGCACTGACTTCCATGTAGCCACAGTCAAAGTGTATAACAGAACTTCACCTCAAGCGCTGTAACAGGTCCTCTCTGGGAGCAGAAGACAGATCTATGGAACAGACCTGCATGCAGATATGTCAACCTTGACGCAGAATTTAAGCCTGTTTACTCATCCCGAGCCACTGTGCTACTGATACAGTTAAAGGCCAAGAGAGCAAGCAGAGAGAATGCTTTCTCTTAAGTTTTATGAAACGAGAATTCCTGATAATTATGGAAGTGGGCAACATCATTCTTCGTACGATTAAGCCTGAAGCTATCCCAAACCAAAGTCTGGCACCTAGAATTTAAAACAAGTGATAATCAGGTTTCTTGAAATGATAAAAGTCTTTTTGCACAGCAACCTACCTGTATTTCATGGAATTCCATAAGAAGCTGAATATTATCCTAGTTCTACAGCACGGGTGTCAAACTCGCCATGTCACGTGACGTGTCGTGACATATCGTGACTTTTTTCGCATTGCTGGAGCTGTAGTGGTTATGGCCTCCGCATGATGCAACCGGCCCATGGGCCGGCAGTTTGACACCTCTGTTCTACAGTGTCCAGCAGTTCTGCTTGTACAGGACCCAGATTCGTCACGAGACAACCCACAGGACTAGAACTTAGAAAATGTTACAAGGCATATGGAGCTGGGAATACTCGACAGTTCTCAATGCAGCTGCTTTTATTTTCTAGGGAATTCTGTGATTTCTGCAATTATTGAGGGTTCTTAGATCACAAGACCAATAAATCAGGCCAGCCATGTATTATTATCATGTATGTCATATTGTTCCAAACTATATTTTCAAGTCATGCAAACAAACGTGATAGGCTAACTTCTTCTTCGATCGAACGCTCTCTCATTACAAGATTTGTCAGAATAATTTGCTATAGAAAATGAGATGCTAGAACTGGGATTGCAAGGGTTTTCTACATGAAGAGAGAAACATGAAGAAACTGCCAGTTTCCATAGGAAGATGGAGACAAAAAAAATCAGTATTCCTCTGTGGCTCTCTCATCCATTATCAGAGAGAAATGAATATGAACAGAGAAAATTCAAATGTTTTTCCAACTCTCTTCTTTCCTATTTACACACGCACAAATTCATCTCACAAACATAGGAGGCAGAAGTGTGGTAGGAATTTTCCTCCCTTTCTATAATATTTCACTTCATATGAGTCTTATATGCATGGATCTCAATGTGAGAGATCGGTTTTACAGCAAGATAAGGAATCTGAATTCTGCACTGAAGCTCTTGGAAATTGCAAGCACAACAGTACAAATATCTAAAGCTATGCAACCAATGACGAATACAAATATATCAGAGAAGCATTCAGTTACCTGATCTAATCCAGACTGAATGCTGACACAAATATGGACAAATGACTAGCACTTGTTTTATTTCCAGGAAGAGAAAAAGAGATGCTTACCATATACATATCAGAGTAGAATTTATACATCTCTTTAGCAGAGAGACTAGTTTATATTGGAGAGAGAGAGAGATTAAACAACGTTTAAATCTACAATGAGCACTAACTAGGCCAGAAGAGGCGTATTTTTCCCCCCTCTGAAGCCAAAGTTCAAGCCAAAGGCTGCTTTGAGCAATCAACCATTTGAACAAGACGTTAAGAGTGACTACCCAGTTTATTCTGATCATTTAATTCTGAAGTTTCAATAAATTAAAGTTCAGTCAATTAAACTAGGTGTGCAGTGGCCCAGATGGTCTGCACGATAGCAGTAGTACTGCCATAAAGATTTTACAGATTTTACAGCTGCCAGGATCCCCAAGGAAGAAGTGTGTTTGGAAAGGGAGAGAAGGTTGGGAAGAATTATATATGTGTTTGTTTTATTTGCAGAAGACATTTGGAAAAGCTGCCTGGAGGAGGCAGAGCCATTTAAAGTGAAGTTCACAGAAAGCCAATATAGCCCACATGCAAGGTAATAAAAAGATGAGAAAAAATATTGTTAGAATCTAATGGGCCCAACTCATACCATTTCCAAGTTAGGTAATCAGTGTGGAAAAAGTGGCACACACTCCAAAGCAAAATAAACTACCTGTGATTTTTTCCCCCCAAAGTTGTCAGTGGTGCAGTTCTTAAGAAACTCAAGAGTTAAATCTGGCCAAACTGCAGTTAGTTAGATTCAGGGAAAGTCTAACCTTGTTGTGATATTCATACCTCAGAGCCATTACAGAATCCATCAGATTAGGGAAAGTTGGTTTATGATTCCTCCCACTTTTGAGAATGAGACCAACTCACTTTGATAAGCTCTGTGAATGATTTTTGGGGTGGGTGGGTGGGGTTATACACTAATGCAATATGCTTTATAATCCAATCTCATGTGACTGACACTCTGAAATAACTCGTGCTGAGGTCCATCTCAAATGCACGGAATGTAGGTTTATAGCTTTATTAACTTTTGGTAGTATAAATTGTTACTTTGTGTGCTTCATATTTTGTCTTGCCATATGCTCTGATCTGCACTATTAGGAATGGAGGGTAGGGAGAAATGGCAGTTTTTATTTGATTGATGAAAATATATTCGACTATGTTCCTACTATCAGCGCTGCTCAAGGCAGCTAACAATATTAAAATAGATGATAAAATATAAAGAGCAACACATAAAAATCAATCAGACACATATATTCTTAAAAAAAATGAAGCACGCATCCATTAATCCCTCTGTGAATAGCTTAAAAGCCCACCGCATGACTGAATAAAAATCTGCTTATCAAAATAGAGACAAGTGATTTAGTTAAACTGCCTTCTCTTGGCCAAGAGATTCAGATCTGTCACCCAGAAAGCTTCCTCTCACATTCCTAATAAATGTGCCTCAGATGATGGTGTAATGCAAAAAAGGACCTCTTCTGAATAGGTTAATACCCAGGCAGCCTCTCAAAGGCAAGACGATCTTCCAGATACTCTGATTCCAAGGCATACTGAGTTTTGTTGTTTATTAGAAATACACTGAACTGTGCTCTCAATGGTTGATGGGAGGTTATTAAAAGCACCTTGGTCAACAGGCCAGCACTATAAACCACCTGAGGTTTCCGATCACTTTTTCTAAGCAATTCAAAGTAGAAAATGTAAGCGCTACCCAACAGGGATGCAAAACACTTGTGTCAATATTGCTGGCGTGGACCTTGGCAAAAATGGATGCAGGTGATATATTATCTTTAATTGTGACAACCAAGTCTAACCAGCAAACTGCCAACCGTACCTTCAGGAAGCAATACTATTTTACCCAAGATAGTTGTTCTAACATGGTTAATGCAGTGATTCTCAAAAACTGTCCCACTCAGTACATGCTAGAAAATAGTTCAGTCAGAAAGAATATAATTGAAGTACATTATCAATTTTATCTTTGTGCACACGGCACAAAGATGTCTGAAAATAGCCTAAGAGATCTCTAAAGAGACCATACTGTGCCCCTTTTATTAAGATGTTCAATCAGTTTCTAGGCTATGCCTCTGCATCTCAAGATTTAAAAAAAGCTGCAGTTTCTTTTTTGTCATAGTCTCAAATAGATTATACCCACTCCAGATAGAGACATATAATACCTCAGTGAAACATTCAGTTTAAACTCCAGTATGAATACTAGTTTCCCACAGTTCCAAAATGGAGAAGAATCATCTGCTTCCTACAATCTAAATAAAATGGTATTTGAACCTGAATATTTTATTTATTTTATTAAGTTTGTTTGTTGTTCATCTCACCACAAGGCAACTCTGGACAGCTTACAACTTTAAAATTTTGGTTCAAAATCAACTCAATTCTGGATTATTCATGTAAATTTGTAAAATGATATTAAACCATAGGCAATTAAATATAAAATGAGAATAACCAAACAACCTCCTAGCAGATGTACTGTAATACTGAATGGGCCAAGGTTTTTTAGCATGCAATGGCTATACATAAAAACATTGCTCACAAGAATATCAGGTACCATCATAATCAAGTAGTAAAAGGCAAATTCAAAATGGACTACCTGCAGGCAATTTCAATTTCTCTGTACATAGTTAAGAGCATTTTCTTCTACAAAAAGCATTGCTGACAATATATTTTTTTAAAAAAATCCTATTTTAACCTCATGGCATTCCATGAGGTCAGATTATCTTGAAATGACAAGACTTAAGATCCCTGATATGGTATCATGTACATCAGTAACAAATAAAAAGATAAAAATCCTCATGCTATTTTGATTTTTTTTAACCCTTTTTTAGCCTACCAAGGGGAAAGAAGAACATACATTTAATAAAATGAGTCATTTAGTGAGCTATATAACTAAAAGCATTATACCATTTATTCTACTATTAAACTGAATCAAACTGTTCAGGACTGTTTAGAACTAAACTGAAGTATTTTCAGGAGCACAAATCCAGAATATTATTCAGCTAAACAAGCAGGAAAGTCTAGTAGTTGACCCATATTGCCTTTCCAAGTCTTGAAGTCACTGAACTAATGCAACATTAACATATATGCAGTGGTGCCCAATTTTTTATTGGGTACATTACAAAAAGGAATAGATGGGGCTACACCAAAAACTTTCATTTCATTGATATTTAATTGAAATTAATTATACTTACCATGATTCTAGTTATACTTGTAATCACTTATCCTACCACATTAAAAGTTATAATCTGATAGCAAGTTTGGGAAGTCTCTGCAGCCACAAGTAGCTCTGAGCCTCAGGCGGTACATCTCTAATTTTAAAGAAGTAGTTGTAACACCAGCAAGTCCAGAGTTTAAGAATACAGAAGGTAATGAAACCAAGATGGCTTATATCTTTTATAAATCAATAAATGAAGCTATTGTTTACAAGAGACTGACCTTAAGCACCCTTTTAATGCAGGTTCTGGAAACAATGCTGTGTAAAGTTTAGAATCAAATCAGCTCACTTTTTTTTTCCAAAGGAAAAACTAACATTGTTGGGTACCTGCAAAATTGAAAACATTCAACTCATTTTCCCATCTCAAATACTAATCTTCTTTGCCATTATCTCTGGATAACCCAGAAGAGTAAGAGAATCAGAGCTGGAAGGGGGCCGTTAGACCATCAAGTTGGATCTCCTGCTTGGTGCAGGCATTTAAATTATAGCATCCCAGACCTGCAGCATGAACACAATAAGGAGAGCCCACCGGTTTCCTGTGTAACTGGTACCAATATCAACTATTCTTATTCTTCAGAAGTTTTTCCTATCTTTCAAGTGGAATCTGGCTTTAATCTCAAATTCATTATTCCACTTTCTGTACTGTGGAATGAGAAAGAAGAGTTATTATGCTGCTTCTATAAATCAA
Organism: Vipera berus; assembly: GCF_964194415.1. Taxonomy (NCBI): domain Eukaryota; kingdom Metazoa; phylum Chordata; class Lepidosauria; order Squamata; family Viperidae; genus Vipera; species Vipera berus. Next base: position 139,961,325 of record NC_138203.1, on the reverse strand, counting down.
CCTTTTAAGCTATTTCAGGAATGCTGTCACGTCCCTCCTTGTTGTTTTTTAACATCCCCAACTCCTTCAGTCTTTTCCCATAGCCTATACTTTTTCGTCCCCTGATCATGCCTTTCTCTGATCCTGCTGAATTTTTTTCCTAGATCCTTTTTAAAGCATAGTACCTAGAATTAAGCACAATAACTGAGGTGTGGTCGGTCCAATGGAGAATAGAGCAGAACAATTGCTTCTGTGATTTGCAAAGCAGGTTTCAGTTCACCGAGCCTAAAAAAAAAAGCATTTTCTTGCTTTGCAGGCACAGCACACTGATGGCTCATTTTAAGTTGGTAGTTGACAAATTATTTTAAAAGCATCCAACTATTAAATGCACTCACTTCTTTTAAATTGCACTGTTATTTTAAGTCCCATTTTTTTTAAAATTCCATTTATATCCCGCCCTTCTCCGAAGACTCAGGGTGGCTTACAAGCTTATCAGTAGCCTTCATTCTATGTATATGCCTGCTTATTAGGGCTTTCACACACACACACACCAAGCGGCATTATTACAAAGTCAGCTTAATTGCCCCCAACAATCTGGGTCCTCATTTTACCTACCTCGGAAGGATGGAAGGCTGAGTCAACCTTGAGCCTGGTGGGATGCGAACCTGCACTAATTGCAGGCAGCTGGTGTTACTTAAGGAGGCATCAGCCCACTGCTCCACCATTTCTTTGACCTGTTATGATTTGTTTTGAATATTATTTCTATTTCCAGGTGAGGGGTTCTCAACTTATTTTTTTTTTGCTCATGGAGCCCTTCTTGGTCTCATTTACCCTCTGCGCAAAGTGTTTTACTGTCTGTGCTGTTTATTAATCTGTATCACATACTGTACTATAAACTGTAGCAATTTTCATTGATTATGCTGCTGAAATTAGCAGAGATACTGAAATGTGAGAATTATGACAAATGCCTTGCTGTAAGTTTGAATAGTTCTCTCAGAAATTTACTGTGGCTGCCTAGCAATACAGCATGACTTCATAAGGGCCCATAGGGCCCATGTTGAGAATCACTGCTACAGAGCAGTACTTCTTAAACTTTTTACTCTCAGGACCCCTTCCCATATTATGGATGACCCCCAACAGCTTTTGTTTATAAAATGATACATTCACAGAATATTTATTGGGTCATAGAAAAATAACAGTATTAAATCCATCAGATTACTAACATAAATCCTCCATAAAATATTATTTAGAAATAAAAACGAGAAGAGTGACATTATTTTAAATTTTTGCAAATATCTTCAATGTCTGGCAAATAACTGTGATTTTTAGCTATCCCATTCAATTTTATGTTACAACATTCCACTAATGCTTCAATAGTTTGCCAGCTAGAATAGGTATTCATTGTTGTTGTTGTTAGCTGCGAAGTCGTGTCCGACCCATCGCGACCCTATGGACAATATTCCTCCAGGCCTTCCTGTCCTCTACCATCTTCTGGAGTCCATTTAAGCTCACGCCTACTGCTTCAGTGACTCCATCCAGCCACCTCATTCTCTGTCGTCCCCTTCTTCTATTGCCCTCGATCTTTCCCAGCATTAGGCTCTTCTCCAGTGAGTCCTTCCTTCTCATTAGGTGGCCAAAGTACTTGAGTTTTAGCTTCAGGATCTGGCCTTCTAAAGAGCAGTCAGGGTTGATCTCCTCTAGGACTGACCGGTTTGATCGCCTTGCAGTCCAAGGGACTCGCAGGAGTCTTCTCCAGCACCACAGTTCAAAGGCCTCAATTCTTTGGCGCTCAGCCTTTCTTATGGTCCAACTTTCACTGCCATACATTGCAACTGGGAAGACCATAGCCTTGACTATACGCACTTTTGTTGACAGGGTGATGTCTCTGCTTTTTAGTGTGCTGTCTAGATTTGCCATGGCTTTCCTCCCCAGGAGCAAGCGTCTTTTAATTTCTTGGCTACAGTCCCCATCTGCAGTGATCTTGGAGCCCAGGAAAATAAAATCTGTCACTACCTCCATTTCTTCCCCATCTATTTGCCAGGAATTGAGAGGGCCAGATGCCATGATCTTGGTTTTCTTAATGTTAAGTTTCAACCCAAGTTTTGCACTCTCCTTCTTCACCCGCAACAAGAGGCTCTTTAGTTCTTCTTCACTTTCTGCCATTAGAGTGGTATCATCTGCGTATCTTAGGTTGTTGATATTTCTTCCGGCAATCTTAATTCCAACTTTTGATTCATCTAGCCCTGCCTTTCTCATGATGTGCTCTGCATATAAGTTAAATAGGCAGGGCGACAGTATACAGCCTTGCCAGACTCCTTTCCCAATTTTGAACCAATCAGTGGTTCCGTGTCCAGTTCTCACTGTTGCTTCTTGATCCGCATATAGGTTTCTCAAGAGACAAATAAGATGGTCTGGTACTCATATTCATAAGAAACACTAATTTCTGCATCTTATCCTATCTGCTTCTCATAAAAAACTTCAATTGGACCCAAGTGCAAAGATAAATGCTTTGGCAATAATAAAGGGGAAAAGAATGTGAGATCATTAAAAACATCTTAGTTCTTCAAACAAATCAAATCATCATTAACCAAAAGAACTCCCACTATCAGGTTAGATTTTTTTTTGCAAAACAACTTTTGAATTGTTATAGTCAGTGTTATTATTGTGTATTACTGTTCCCCTAAGCTACAGCAAGACAACCCACTATTTTACAAATTCTACTAAGAGATCTGCAGTAGAATTTCTGATTCTCTGCTGTTCAACCAACTTTGGATGCTAAGGAGGATCAGGGATGGCAGGTTCCTAGATGGGAGACCACTAGAACAAATTGCAAGCTATATTAGGAAGTTAAAAAAAAAGTCTACTTCCACCTCGAAAACTACTTCCATCCCATTGCCAAGAATATTATATGGTTATATATAAAATCAAGCTTGACTCAAAGGCATTTTACCTATACTTAAATTATACTGCCAAGACTTGACAACCAAGAGTTCCAAGACAAATTCTTAGGCCTATCATCCTTTAATTCTATGTCCTTTGTATTATTTTGAGGCATTATCTGATACATACTTAGGTTTCACTATTATCTCACATGTCTGACACCTACTAAGCCTGCTTTAGAAAACCGTAACTGCTGCCCCCTAAAAAGCAGACCTTCCCAGCATTAATGTTATTAGACCACAGGGATAAATTCTGGTATTTTTAATTTCACTACAAGTGTAGTAAATATTAAGAAAAAGAGGGTGGGATGCAGAAGAGTCAAAATTTGAAAATCATAAATAAAATTTAATGAGGTAGCTGGTCATACCAGAAGCAGATTCAAAATGTTATCAAATGCTCCAAATTATAAATTATTCCATCTATTATTACAATTTTATGCCATAATATTTTTCTCTTCAAACATGAAAATACATTCCAGCTCCTACAAAATATCTTAGAGTGTCTTGTTGATCTTGTATTTGCATTAATGGCATGTTATGTATTTGAAATGTGGCTGACTGACAAAGAGATGGATACATACTGGTTCTCCACTGTTCGGAATAAGGCCAACACCACAGGGTTGGGGACCTTATTGAGTACCCCAAGATTTCAACCCAAGTCTATAAAACAATTTATAAAGCACAGAGATTCCAACTGAAAGTTACTCTCAGCAGGATATATTTCCAGAAGCTGTCAAGACTTCCTTAAGATTGTGCTAAACAGGATTCCAAAATGTCAAATAGAAATATACGACATGCAAATGTGATTTCATAAAAACCCATGTTGTGGTATAATTGTAGACACTTAGCTAGCAGTCAGTGAACATTTAATGTTCTATGTTTTACAAAATATGTGCTGGATATTCATGGAAAATCAACTTTCACTAGAACTCTAATGAAAAGAATAAGAGTGATACTGATTTCAAATGAAACATACTCCCAACAACTGCATTTAGGATTATTTGCTCAACTTCAGAAAATATATTGTTGTCAGGTTTCTCATCACTATCAATGGATGGCAACAGGAGGTGGAACTCTTCATAAAATTTGTGATGTATCAGAGGAATATGGTTGACCATTATAATAACATGCTGGACTGGATTTTTAGCAAGACTGTTATTTCTTATCTGTTAAAGGCTAGATCAGCATTACCATTTTCTAATACGCTCCAGTGTAGATGTATTATTGAAAGAAATTAAGCAGGACATTTTTCCCATTGTTCATTTGTATTTTATCTGTCCTGTGGCTGTTAGGAAGCTGACCTCTATGAAGTGAGAATTGGATATTTTACTTTGAATTTGTACTATTCTAACATGGAGACTTCAATTGTCTTCCTATGATATCAAGGTATTGTATCTCCAGATGTCCTCAAAAGTTTGGGGCAGACACAAGCTTTCATGGCACAAAGATTTACTGGCTTTTAAAAGGGGCACATGTTCCAAAATGAAAACAGAATCAGATGAATAAAATACAGTGAATATGCTTTGTACTTTATACAGGTAGTCCTCGACTTACGACCAAAACTGAGCCCAAAATTTCTGTTGAGACATTTGTTAAGTGAATTTTGCCCCATGATACGACCTTTCTTGCTACAGTTATTAAATGAATCACTGCAGTCGGTAAATTAATAACACGGTTGTTAAGTAAATCCAGGCCTCCCCCATTGACTTTGCTTGCCAGACGGCTGCAACAAGGGAGCACATGACCTTGGGACACAGCAAATGGTCATAAGTATGAATCAGTCGCCAAGCATCTGAATTTTGTTCACGTGAACGCCTCTGATGCACACTGCAGGTCATATTCAGAGCCAAGCTGTTTTGCACCACTGCTCATCCCAAAGAAGTTCCAAGGTCCTTGAAATATTGTTTCACAACCTCCTGGTTTAAGAGGCAAGTTCTGTAATCAAACATATTTCTGGGAGGGGGGGGGGAAATCTCCTGCTCCTGAAGCCAGGTCAGCAGCAAGCAGTAAGAACTACCAAGTTCAAGAATGCTTTTCTTCAAAGGAAGTCCTACTTTACTCATCTGTGGAATGGGAACCAAAAGACTTTCCCCGGCTTTTTGTCCTTTCCTCGATGAAATTCATAGAGGGAACAGCAACCACAGGATTTCTTTTTTCTGTAAGAACAGAGCTAGCTTGCCTGACATTTCTGCAGCTGTGAGCAGAGAACCTCTTTAAGACTAGACAGGAACTTTCCTTTGCTCTGTACCAGGGGTAGGCAACCTCGGCTCTTTTATGACTCGTGGACTTCAACTCCCAGAATTCCTGAGCCAGCCATGCTGGCTCAGGAATTCTGGGAGTTGAAGTCCACGAGTCATAAAAGAGCCGAGGTTGCCTACCCCTGCTCTGTACCATTCTGCCTGATGTGTCAAGCAGCACCTGGAGCTTCTTCCACCCTCAGCCTGCTGTCCCCTCTCCGCCATATGGACTGGCCCAGCCTCCCTGCATCTCCTCAGGTGGCTGGGCCCGGACTCCCTCCAGAGGAGCTCAGGCCCAAGCCCAGAAGCACCCCAGCAGCAACCGACTAGCTCCGCCCCGCCCACTGCCCGTCTCCATGGTAACAGGCGCGCACCCCAGCAATTCTCCCTCTCCCCTCTCTTGCCCCTCGGGCTCCTACCAGGATCAGCGCCTCCATCTTGGTCGCCCCGGTGCCGACGTGGAGCACAAGCCGCGGCTGCACAGCATTGGCTGGCTCCATGCCAATCGGTTCCTTAGACCACGCCTCCACCTTTCTTAAGCGAGCGCTCATTGGCTAAGTCGCTTCTTCCTAGTCTAACCTTTGCATCCCGTTTTCCTACCTCCTCCTCCTGCCAGGGCTACCTTTTGCGAATTTCTAGCGTAAGGCGTGACGCACCTTGAAGGCCCTCCTTCCGCTGTGATTCGAAGATGAAGCTGCCGCTCACTTGCCGTGGGGGTCTAGGCCAGGGGTAGGCAACCTCGGCTCTTTTATGACTCGTGGACTTCAACTCCCAGAATTCCTGAGCCAGCATAGAGCCGAGGTTGCCTAGCCCTGGTCTAGGGCGGAGGAGGACGGGGAACGGAAGAATGTGACCGTTTCCATGGTGAATTGAGAAAGCGGTCAGGCCGTTTCGGCGCTGGATAATTATTGGCCAGATGCGATCACATGACCAGGAAGAGACACTCTTCCTGCAAATGGGAGAAGCATAGTTCGATTCGTTTTCAAGGAGGGGATTCCATTGCTAATGTTTTAACGCGGAGTTGTGTACGGAAATTCAGCGGAAGCCTTTGGTGTGATCCCGTTATGAGGAGTTCAGCTGTATTGCGAGTTTTTTGGAAGAAGTCTAACGGACGAGCGTGCAAAGTGGAGCTGGAGAGAGTGGTGTTCGTCGGCGGCAACAAAAGCAGCGAAGAGACTTGTGGCATTTTAAAGGCGAAAGCTTTTGTTGTGACATCAGCACTCATCAGCTAAAGCTTGCTTCCTAAAATCCACGAAGTGTCCTCAGGATATTCCTTCGGTCCTTGTTTCCTCTCTTTTGTGTACATTATCCTATTTTTATTTTATTTATTTATTACATTTATATCCCGCCCTTCTCTGAAGACTCAGGGCGGCTTACAAGCTTAGCAGTAGCCTTCATTCTATGTATATGCCTGCTTGTTAGGGCTTTCACACACACCCCCAAGCGGCATTATTACAAAGTCAGCTTAATTGCCCCCAACAATCTGGGTCCTCATTTTACCTACCTCGGAAGGATGGAAGGCTGAGTCAACCTTGAGCCTGGTGGGATGCGAACCTGCACTAATTGCAGGCAGCTGGTGTTACTTAAGAAGGCATTAGCCCACTGCTCCACCAAGGCTTTTTTATTGATTGAAAGTTTACCAAAGTTCAAGAAATGTATAAAAAGCAGTGTATACTTTGATATTACTTAATATACTTTTAAGGAGGAGACTACAAAGTCAAAAGATGCTCATGTTATATTTCTCTCAAATCCGGAATTATATAAGTAGTAGTATTGGCTTTTTCCCTATCTGGAAATGTCCATGTTTCTGATTTTTGTCACGACACTAATGAAATTAACCTCTGCCCTCAATGGTAAGCTTGGTTGGAAGGCATTTCTCAGATCATGCCTGGAGAAATCAAAATATTTCACCTGGTCTTTCATGTTCACACTTTTGTAATGTTTTCGGTTCAAATCCTAAGAGAGAAACAAATCAGATTTATTTGTGTTAGATTTATACCCTGTCTGATCAGAGGGTTTCAATTCCCTGAGTGGATTAGGAGAAAATGACTGGCCCAAAGTCACCCAGTAATATTCCATGGCTGATGTTGTAATTGCAACTGCAGCTTTGCAGTTCTAGTCCAACATTTTAACCTCTATGCTTCAGTGGCTCTCTTGCCTTATCAATAACAGCAAAGCTTTGGCAGATGGCTGGGCAGATGATTTCAAGGAGCTATGTGAGACCTCTATGGTAGAAATCACCACCACAGGGCCAATTTTAATTTCAGAGGAAAGTCCCTCGGAAGCGTGTCTTCTGTTAGACAATTACCTATTTATCATTGCTATAATTAGTATGAAGGGAATAATTCTATCTCAGCTACGTCTGATAAATTTCTGCTTTTCTCTCTCTCTACATTTCTTGGCTACGTATGCTGAGAATGAGAAAGCAGAACACATTAACAAAAGTTGATCTGTTTTACTGTGAGGGGGTTGTCATTGAAAAAATTCCCATAGAGATAAAAGGAGGAAATAACAGTATCAATCTTTGCTAAAGTAGACCAAGCAAGGTTTCACCTATATGCTAAAAATGTCAAACTTTGCCATCCGGCCACAGGTCCAGGACAAGGTTAGTAAGGTGTCACTTTTATTTTTTTTCTTCTCTTAAAATTAAAGCTTTTTGCTTCCAAGAGCTGCACAGCAGAAGACTCTTCTAAAAGAGCTGATAACAGAACATGAGAGAAATGAGGTTGCATTTAATTAAATACACAATTAGACACATTCTAAATGCTATCTAGAGGAACAGATACAATAAATAGGCAATTGCAGATGAAATAAAGCAAGACCCTTTGAAGATACCTACTGTATTCTCATCTTTTTTATGGTACAGTTGTTAGGGGATTCAAAATGGCTACAATTAGCATTAAAACTGAGAAGATACAAGAATGCCCAAAGCCTGTTGAGGAAACAAAGTGTGATGGAATTAAAGCTATGAGATTGGGTTGACCCACAAAAGTAGCAAAGAGATGGAAACAATAGTAACTCCTTGTGGCCATCTTGCAGTCCAATGGTAGTAGAAATGTAGTATGAACATTCAACCATGGATTATGATTTTAGCCTGCTATATAACCCTGATCCATTGTGGTTCGCTTAATAGACAATAGCATAACATGAGCTTAAATTTGGATTTCATTGCTTGACGTACTTTGAGGAATTGGCATTTTTTTACTCAATAGGAATGTTGAGAGAAAGGAGTGAGTGGGTGGGCAAATGCAGTGTTTTTTACCAACTATATTGTATTGTATACTCCAGATTGCAAAACGCAAGAAGTTCAGAGAATTGAATTGCACAATATATTTTCAAAAACTGTTTCTCCTACTTGAAACAACTATGATTTTGTTGGCTGGCGGTGTTTCCCGTGCTTTCTACAGAAGGGAAAAACCAAGTGTTTCCAGCACATTAAAAAGCATGAGGGATAAAACAAGACCCTGAAGAATGCTTTACTTAAATTGTCATACTGTTGAATAAGTCTTCCAGAGCACTGTTTCAAACTACTTTCCAAGAAGGAATGGAAAACATGTATTCTCCTTCCCTAGTTCTTGGGAAGTTATTTATTACCACTCCCTTTCCATTCAAGATACCATGGAATTGCAAATTTTCTTGCTTTTATCAATTTTTTTTAAAACCAGGAAGTCATAATTTAAGCACTACTTATCTATGCACAGGAAATAAATGATACCCCACCCTTGCCCCCTTGGGCAAGTATTAATAATCTCTTGAATTGTATACCTACCATATGGAATTTGACAACCTGACAACTTAAAGGGGTTCTCCTTGCCCTTGGTATATGTATTTGTGTGTGTGTGTGTGTGTGTGTGTGTGTGTGTGTGTGTGTGTATTACATACTATATATATTTATTTATTTATTTTTATTTTTAATTCCATTTATATCCCGCCCTTCTCCGAAGACTCAGGGCGGCTTACAAGCTTAGCAGTAGCCTTCATTCTATGTATATGCCTGCTTATTAGGGCTTTCACACACCCCCAAGCGGCATTATTACAAAGTCAGCTTATTGCCCCCAACAATCTGGGTCCTCATTTTACCTACCTCGGAAGGATGGAAGGCTGAGTCAACCTTGAGCCTGGTGGGATGCGAACCTGCACTAATTGCAGGCAGCTGGTGTTACTTCAGGAGGCATTAGCCCACTGCTCCACCACTATATAAAATATAGTATATACAGTATATTATAATAATAATAATAATAATAATAATAATAATAATAATAATAATAATAATAAGAAGAAGAAGAAGAAGAAGAAGAAGAAGAAGTAGTAGAAGTAGTTGGAAGAGACCTTGTAGGTCATCTAGTCCAACCCCCTGCTAAGGCAGGAAACCCTATACCATTTCAGACAAATGGCTATCCAGTCTCTTCTTAAAAACCTCCAGTGTTGGAGCATTTACCACTTCTGGAGGCAGGTTGTTCCACTGATTAATTGTTCTAACTGTCAGGAAATTTCTCCTTAGTTCTAGGTTGCTTCTCTCCTTGACTAGTTTCCATCCATTGCTTCTTGTCCTGCTCTCAGGTGCTCTGGAGAACAGCCTGGCTCCCTCTTCTTTGTGGCAGCCCCTGAGATATTGGAACACTGCTATCATGTCACCCCTCACTCTTCTCTTCATTAAACTACACATACCCAATTCCAGCAACCGTTCCCTATATGTTTTAGCCTCCAGTCCCCCAATCATCTTTGTTGCTCTTCTCTGTACTCTTTCTAGAGTCTCGACATCTTTTTTACATTGTGGTGACCAAAACTGGATGCAGGATTCCAGGTGTGGCCTTACCAAGGCATTGTAAATTGGTATTAGTACTTCACGTGATCTTGATTCTATTCCTCTGTTAATGCAGCCTAGCACTGTGTTGGCTTTTTTGGCAGCTGCAGCACACTGCTGGCTCATATTTAAGTGATTGTCCACTAGGACTCCGAGATCCCTCTCACAGTTACTACTATCGAGCAAGGTCCCACCTATACTATACCTGTGCATTTGATTTTTCCTGCCTAAATGCAGAACCTTACTTTTTTCATCATTGAATTTCATTTTGTTAGATAGTGCCCAGTGTTCGAGTCTGTCCAGATCCTTTATATACTATAAAGACTGATATTTCAGCATTGTAAAGATAAATGTATGACCCCATTTACAATAAATTGAAGACCTGATTGAAGACTCATGAGCAGACTGCCTATAGATGTAGACTTTGTGTGGACCAAGTATATTGAAATATACAACTCATTTATACAAAATAAAGGTAAAGGTAAAGGTTCCCCCGCACATGCGTGCTAGTCGTTTCCGACTCTAAGGGGCGGTGCTCATCTCTGTTTCAAAGCCGAAGAGCCAGCGCTTGTCCGAGGACGTCTCCGTGGTCATGTGGCCAGCATGACTAGACGCCAAAGGCGCACGGAACGCTGTTACCTTCCCACCGTAGTGGTCCCTATTTTTCTACTTGCATTTTTACGTGCTTTCGAACTGCTAGGTTGGCAGAAGCTGGGACGAGTAACAGGCGCTCACTCTGCTACGCGGCACTCGGGATTCGACCCGCCAAACTGCCGACCTTCCGATCGACAAGTTCAGCGTCCTAACCCACTGAGCCACCGCGTCCCTTCTTATACAAAATACAGGAGATTAAAAAATTACAGTTATATGGTATAAGTGTATTAGAAAGAAATATGTAATATACTTGAATAATATTTACATTCGGCATATATAGAATTGTAATGATTAACTGTTATAATGATCTATTTTGTTTTTTAAATTCATTTCAAAGCACTTTTATGTCTTTTTAGAACATATTTGCATCATAATTATTTCAGTGTTTTGTTCCTTTTCTTTTTCTGTTAAAAGCAATAAAAATACATTTTAAAGTAAAGCATGGACAAAAATGCCAAATGATTATACATTCAAATCCCTGTATTGTACAGTCACAGCTATTTTTTTGTGTGTGAGGTTATTTTTAATGTTTTGATTTAATGACATTGCAGTCATTTTTTTACTTGCCAAAGTTGGAAAAATCACTGGGGTGTAGCAGAGATAGAAAAAAGTCTGTTTGCTACCATCTGGTGGTAGTCCTGATTTTTATATTCTATTTATGGCCGACTCCACAGCAGAACATTGGGTCACAGAGTCGAGACAAAATAAAATGTTCACACAGGTAAGGACTAAAGCTCTAAAGTTCTAAAATTTGGATAGTCAGTTGTTATCCCACATATAAATTTAAAGTGGAGAAAGCATGACTGGGAACACTAGCAGGAACCCTCTATCTGAAAACATGGATCTTCTCTTTCTTAAATGGAGAGAGGAAGAATTTTCCTCCTCCCAACATTTTGTTGTTGTTAGTTGCGAAGTCGTGTCCGACCCATCGCGACCCTATGGACAATGTTCCTCCAGGCTTTCCTGTCCTTCCCAACATTTACTATGCCATAATAAATATTAAGGGACACAGTGGCTCAGTGGGTTAGGATGCTGAGCTTGTCAATCAGAAGATCGGCAGTTTGGCGGGTCGAAGCCCAAGTGCCGCGTAGTAGAGTGAGCGCCTGTTACTCGTCCCAGCTTCTGCCAACCTAGCAGTTCGAAAGCACGTAAAAATGCAAGTAGAAAAATAGGGACCACTACGGTGGGAAGGTAACAGCGTTCCGTGCGCCTTTGGCGTCTAGTCATGCCGGCCACATGACCACGGAGACGTCCTTGGACAAGCTTGGCTTTCAAACAGATGAGCAGCGGCCCCTAGAGTTGGAAACGACTAGCACGCATGTGCGGGGGAACCTTTACCTTTACCTTTACCTAATAAATATATTAGACTTTTTAAAATGTCACAAAACTGTTCCCATGTATTTGCTGCTTTCCCAGAATACTCTGATATGCTGTGGTAGGGAGGGATCAGTTTCATCATTCAGCTGTTAAGGAAGGAATGGGAAACACTCTGTAGTGGGCATAGCTCATGGCTTGTGCCACATGTATGTGTAGATACATACACCCGTTTACCCATATACTGCTTTCCCAGTTCAGCATGGGGCTACTTTCTGAGAGGTCTTTGTGACTCCCCTTGCTAAACAGAGGGATAGTGGTGGACAGTTTAAGCGTTTAAGCTGCCTGCTTGGCAATCATCCAAAAGCCACCACCAGGTCATTGATTTTTTTCCAAAAAGAATTGTGGCAGTGATGATAATGAGAGCAGCAAGCAGTAGCAGCATGGAGAAGGGAAAGGACTAGCGGCCTTAAGGCAGGCCATATACAAGGCCTCCAAAGGCCACATGTTAAAATGTTTGCTCAGATCTGCAATAAGGAACTGTTCAAATTTCAGCACACGAGGGCTTGGGAGTACTTCCCTCACCACACCCAACTCACATAAAAAAAGAGCAGGGCTTCGACTTTTTTTTTTATTCCCCCCCCCTCCCCATGCAGATGAGGGATCCTCGGTGTTCTCTGAGCTTGGCTCTTTATTTTCCTGAAGACGTTTCATTATATCCAAACTAGGTAACATCATCAATGCTAGTTTGGGTAATGAAACATCTGCAAGAAAATAGGCAAGTTCAGAGAGCACCAAGGACCTCACATTTCAACCCTGGGCTATAAACATTCTCCTTTATCAATACCATGCACGTGCCCTGATCTGACTGATAGCTTTGCTTTGCTTTCTTTACTGTGGCTGCTGGTTCACTTCTGCCTACTATATTATATTTCTCTTCAGCTAATTAGTTAAGAACTCTCCTCTTTTCTCCTTCTGTAGCTAGGTTTGATTTGAGTCCCGTTCCTGGGAACCAGTGTCTGTGGCCACATGTCAGTGGTGCTGAGGTTCTATGTCTATAGGCTGAGGGAACTTCGCAGGCAAGCGCAATGATCTCCTGAACTCAGACCTCCGTGGATTGTCACATGCACCAAAAGAACATGCACATGAGCCCACAGGCTTATAGCAGTTTTAAATGTGACCTTGCACGTGAAGTTGACCTGCTCAAGACAAGACAACCTCTATTGTCATTTTTTTTACTGTGGGTACACTGGCACACATTAAAAATGAAATTCTGTTGCTTGGTCTCAAAAGTACAATGTCCTCTGAGGGTCCAGACTTCATTGCCTTCCCTTTGTAACCATACTGTCTCACCTCTTCTGTGGTTTTTCTTTATGCGGAAAACCCATTAAGAAAGATGGCATAGCTACAGTAAGTCTTTTGATTGGCAAGGCTAGAAGCCATCTGTTTGAAAGCATCCTTTGTTCTATCCTACCACTAGGGCTATGTGGGGTGCAGTTTATGAGGACTAGCAAGTGTCATGCAAGGGATTTTATTAAAGAACATTCCTCTGTTTCCCCACAGACAGAACATAGTATTATAGGGATGGGGAAAGGGAATACAGTAGAATCCAGGGCAAAGGATTGTCTCAGTGCCCCATGTAGTTATAGAAGCAATGTTTGCATATTGTTTTAAGTCTTAATTTTAACTGGTTGGTCTTGGCTTGTTGAGTTAAACGCTACATTGTGACTTTTAAGCCATGGCTAACCTTTAATATGTGCAAGTCCATCCAATTCTGCCTTGTAAACTGTAGCACAGTGATAGGTAAACCAGAACAGAGAGTGAGCAAATAAATTCTAGGAATGTTGCCAGCTCATGATGAAATAATCTTGGTCTTCTTTTGTAGTTGACTGCACAGGAACCTGTGGCTGCTTTTGAAGACGGGATGTGGTACCATGCTGTTACCCAGATAATATGGATATCAAAAAAGCTGACCAAGTGCCATGTTAAAATATGTTTCATGTGAAATATCATGTTCTGATCAATCGTGTCTTCTTGTACCTGCTTTGCAACCTACAGATTGCAAAAGTCATGTCTGGCTCTTGCCTTATTATGCCAAACTGTTGGATATTTGCAAGGGAGTGTATCATACCAAACCTGTGCATTTTGTGAAGCAACAGAACTGATGCTTGCATAAAAAGTTCTGTTTAATGATATAGTAAGCATTTTGATCACTTTAAGAGAAGTAGAATTGTTTTAGTGGATACTTCAAAATACTGGCACTATCTAAAGACAAGAAGGTTGCAACTTCTGCTGCTACTATATTGACTCCATACATATACTGATAAAATCAAGTGAATGTATAAAAATGTGTGTGGCAGGTAATCCTGGATTTATTAGCACAGTTGGGACTGGAATTTCCATTGCTAAGCGAGACAGTCATTAAGTGAAGTGCACTCAATTTTATGACCTTTTTTTGCCATGGTCATTCAGTGAATCCAGTTCCCCTATCGACTGTGCTTGTTTAAAGCTGGCTGGATAGATTGCAAATAGTGATCACGTGACCCCGGGATGCTATATCCATTGTAAATGCATGCCAAATACCCAAATTTTGATCATGGGACCTCAGGATGTCGCGACAGTCATAAGTGCGAGGACTGGTCATAAATCACTTTCAGCTTCATTGTAACTTTGAAAGTTGCTAAATAAATAGTCATAAATCGAAGACACCCTGTAATGTGTTAGGGCAGTGATGGCGAACCTTTTAGAGACCGAGTGCCCAAACTGCAACCCAAAACCCACTTATGAATCATCGGGTGCTGGGTGGGCATAGCCCATTGGGTGGGTGTGGCCCATTGGGTGGGTGTGGCTGCGGTGGTAACGGCAAACTGGGTGGGATTAAAAAGTTCAATCAATCAATTCCAACTTTGCAAGATCTTTTTTTCCCCCGGGAGAAATTGAAATTGATTGATTGAATTTTTTTCTTTGCACATGGCGGTAGAGGCCTAAAGCGAAAAGGTTTTAAAAAATCCAGCTGAAGGCCTAGGACTGGGGCGATGGCACACGTGCCTACAGAGAGGGCTCTGCCTGCCACCTGTGGCACGCGTGCCATAGGTTTGCCACCATGGTGTTAGGGCAATCTACTTCAGCTTTGGTGTTCTGTAGGTGATGTGGTCTTCAGCTTTCAGAATTTCCCAAGCAGCATGGCCATTATTAACAATTCTTCAAGTTGTAGTCCATCCATGCAAAAAGTGTCCTGGTTGGGATAGATTGCATAAGAGGATCATGTGACAAAAATGGAGTCTGAATTTTTGTAGTACTCAAGAAAGTTAGAGCAAGCACGGTTGCTCTGCCACTGAATTAGGTGCTGAAAAATGGATCTAGAAAGGGACAATGGAAGATGTTATGTACTGGGCTCTTGAGGAATAACACGTGGGTTGCTGGAGCAGCTAATGGCTCTCCAGCAACCCAGACTACAAGTCTCCTGTGCTGCAATTGGCTATCCCCAGGCGGCAATGGTTGATTCAAACCTATTGGCTGCCGCCTAGGGGCTAGACTATATATTGCAGCTAGTTGCAGCCATTTCCCCAGTACAGTTTCTACACGAATAAAACTATGAGTTACCCTGTACTCCGTTCCGCATCTTCTTTCCTGCACCAAAGAACCCGCTATTTAACAGTGGCGACGAGGATAGGATCCTGCTTCACCAAATAAGAGCTGAAGTCTGCGAGGGAAAGGCAGCACACGCCGGAGGGAAGAGGCATTCCCCCCCTCTCTCTCAAGGTTGGGTAGCAAGCTACGCTAGCGACCTCGTGCTCAGTGGACTCATTCCCTGAGCCTGAAGCAGGATTCGATAGAATGCAGGAACCAGCAAGAAGAATGCCGAAGGTTGGCAAACTGCGAGAATTCTCCATGAAACACCCAGAGGAATGGCCATCATATTTATCGCAAGTAGAAAACTACCTCAGAGCCAATCAGATCGCAGAAGAAGGACTGAAGGCCGCAACGCTACTCCGCGTGTGTGGCCCAGAAACCTTTGATTTAGCCAAGAACCTTTTCGCGCCGACACCAATCAAAGTGGTCTCCTACACAGATCTCAAAAAGAAGCTAACCGGGCACTTCCAGCCCAAGATGTCTGAAATGGCTTGGCAGTTCAAGTTCGACCAAAGAGTGCAGCTTCCCAGGGAGTCAGCTTCAGAGTTCATAGCGGGCCTAAGGCAAGCCGCACACCTATGCAAATTTTCAAATTTAGAAGAGCGACTAAGAGACTGGCTCGTCTGCGGCCTACGGGACAGAACGCTTCAGCAGAGACTATTTGCTAGGCCAAATTTAACATTTTTTGAAGCACAAGATGAGGTGATGGCCGACAAAGCTGCCGGGGGTGCCGTACAAGCACTACAGCCCGCCAAATTGACAAAGTTCAAGGAAACTGTCTACCTTGAGGATGCCAAACACACCGGAGAATCTTCTGAGGAAGAAGAACCTGAAATCAACCGACTCCAAAAGCAACCCAACGCGCAACACCGCAACAGCTAGCAGCGAGAGGACAGTTACAAGGCAGTTCTCTTACCAAGATGTAAGGAGTGCGGCAGCAACCATTTTCGCGCCAATTGCAGATTTCGTTCAGCCATGTGTAGAGCTTGTGGAAGGACAGGCCACATCGCAGTGGTTTGCAGAGCCCACCAGAGAGACCGGCCGCCCAAACACCAGTCAGAAGAACTGACTAGGAGAGGTACTGAGGCCCAGGGTCCAGTTAGTGTGGGAATTTTCAGAAGCCGTAGAAGCGTATGCCGCACCAGGGCTCGATGCCCCCTCAAACCCAAACTTAAGCTCATGGTAGAGCTACAAGGAGTTCCATGTAAGATGGAATTGGACTCTGGCTCTGCAGTCTCAATCATTTCTCAAGGCACTTTTAACTTCGTGTGTAGGCGCAGTAACAATTGGGCCAAACTAAGACCCTCACATATAATCCTAACGGATTTTCAAAATGCTCACATTAAAGTTAAGGGAGAAGCCACTTTGTTGGTTAAGTTTAAAGGGTTTTTGGTGCACCTGGATGTAATAGTAGTATGGGGCCAGAGAATGAGCCTTATTGGACTCGATTGGTTTGATGCCTTAGGTATTCAGATTACTGGCATAAACCGGACACAAACTGCAGACCTCGCGTCAGTGTGCGAGGAATACGCGGATGTTTTTGACTCAACACTTGGAACATACACAGGCCCGCCTATCTCATTTAAGCTAGATCCCAACATAGTTCCAATCAGGGTTAAGCCTCGTAGGGTCTCCTTTGCCTTAAAACATAAAATTGATTCTGAAATTGATAAAGCTTGTAGAACAGGGCGTGTTACAGCCTGTTGATAGTGGGGAGTGGGAAACTGCTATAGTCACCCCATTTAAAGCCAACGTGGAAATTCGTATTTGTGCTGACTATAAATGCACTCTAAATAAAGCCCTCAAGCAACACGCTTACCAGGTCCCAGCGGTCAACTATATTTTAGCCTCCTTGCACAGGGGTATTATTTTTGCTAAACTTGATTTAGCACAGGCCTATCAGCAATTGCTGGTTGATGAGGCCACAGCCGCAGCTCAAACGATCGTGACTCACAGGGGGGCTTTCAAAGTTAAATGCTTACAGTTTGGAGTCAGTGTTGCACCAGGTATTTTTCAGGGAATCATGGAGCATACACTCAAGGGTATTCAGGGCATCTGCCCTTATTTTGATGATGTTCTTATTGCAGGGGAATCCCCAGAAGCTCAGGGCTGTCTTGCAGAGGCTTCGCAAAGCAGGCCTCAAATTAAAAAAGAACAAGTGTAGTATTGGGGTTTCTTCAACAGAATTCCTGGGTTTCCAAATTGATGCTAACGGCATTCACCCCGCTGATTCTAAAGTGAAGGCCATTAAAATGGCTCCTAGGCCCAAATCAAAAGGAGAGCTTCAAGCATTCTTAGGTCTCCTAAACTTCTATCACACATTTCTACCTCATAAGGCTGCAATATCAGAGCCCCTCCACAGGCTTCTTGACAAGAAAGCTCCATGGAAATGGACTAACTTACATGAAAAAAGTTTCCAGGAATTAAAAGCACTATTGTCAGAAAAGTCCACTGTAACTCACTACAAAGAGTCTAAACCTGTATGTCTTGCATGTGATGCATCTCCCTATGGGGTGGGGGCAGTTTTAAGTCACATAGAAAAAAATGGGAAACAGTTTCCTATAGCATTTTACTCAAGGACATTGTCTTCTGCTGAGTGCAACTATGCTCAGATTGACAAAGAGGCCCTAACCATCGTTGCTGGAATAAAAAAAACTCCATGACTATTTATATGGCAGGGATTTCATGGTCTACACTGACCACAAACCTCTGTTGGGACTTTTCACAACGGACAAACAAACCCCCCACATACTCTCTCCAAGAATGTTGAGATGGTCTATTTTCCTATCTGCATACAATTTTAAATTAATTCACAAACCGGGCAAGGAAATGGGCCATGCTGATGGCCTCAGCAGACTACCACTGCCACTAATGGATCCAGATCTGGCTCCTGCTGCTAGAATATTGTCCATACAGGACATACTTGAGTTTCCCCTCCATGCAGGGGATATTGCTGCTGAAACTGCTACAGATAAAATACTTAGTAGAGTGTTGTCATGGGTATACACGGGCTGGTTGGATAAAAGTCCAGGCTCAGAATTTCAAAGCTATTTTGTCAGGAGGCATGAATTATCTGCACATAAAGGGTGCATTTTATGGGGAAACAGAGTCATAATTCCCACTTCCCTAAGAGACAGGGTTTTACAATCATTACATGAAGGCCATCCAGGCATTGTCAGAATGAAAGCTTTAGCTAGAAGCTACCTCTGGTGGCCTGGCCTTGATAAGGACATTGAGACTCAAGTCCATGATTGTTATACATGCCAGCAATCTAGGCCTGAAATGCCAGAGGCTCCAGTTCACAGGTGGGAGGAAACACACACTCCCTGGTCTAGGGTTCACATAGACTACGCTGGGCCTTTTCAGGGACAGCTCTTCCTTATAGTAGTGGATAGCCACTCCAAATGGCTGGAAGTAATTACAGTTCCTAATATGACTACTGCTAGGACCATCCAGGTGCTGAGAAAACTCTTTGCCACGCATGGGTTGCCAGATGTCTTAGTTTCAGACAATGGGGCTCAATTCACTGCTGCTGAATTTCAGGCTTTCCTTAGAGCTAATCTCATCAGACATGCAACGTCTGCGCCTTTTCATCCATCTTCTAATGGTCAAGCTGAACGCATGGTGAGAACAATGAAGGAAGCACTCAAGCACATTGTCACAGGTGACTGGCATCACAGATTGGCAGATTTTTTACTCTGCCAGCATTCTATGCCCTACACTGCTACAGGTAAAAGTCCTGCAGAACTATGTTGGGGGAGGTGTTTGATCACTAAACTGGACAGGTTGCATCCAGATAGAGTGGCAGCAGAAGCCTCTCAACCAAAATCCCCAAGGGGGTTGCACACAGGCGACTGGGTTTGGGCCAGGAACTATGGTCATGGGAATCTGTGGGTTCCTGGTCAAATTACCAAGGCATCCGGACCCCTATCTTATGAAGTGGGGTTGGAGGGAGGGCGAGTTGTCAGGCGACACATTGATCAGCTCAGGAAACGATTTCCAGAACAGCCACTAAGTGAGGACTGCATCATAAGTCCCTCCCAAGGTCCTCAAACTTGCGGCCAAGCCAGTCCTCACATGGACTACCAGGACTCTTCCTCCTTAACTGAGGTGAAACCGGAGGGAGAACTGAGGAGCCCTAGAATGCAACATGGGTCCCCTGAAGGAGCAAGCCAACCGAACTTCAGCCACCGCTGTGCCTACTCTGCTGAACAGTCTGACTCTGGGGTGGGCCAACCTGGAGAGGCCAGCCAGAGTGCATCGAATCCCCTTGACTCAGGAGCACAAAGGGACACAAGTCTACTCAGCCCACTGGGTAAGCTGGTAGACCACAAAGTGATGGGAACTCCGAGCCATTCCTCTAGGGCACACAAGCCTCCTTCATATCTTGCAGATTACGCTGTAAAATAAAGAGCTATATATTGTTGTAATTCCAGTTGCCACTACTCTACAGAAACTAGTGTTATGATATAACTGTCTTAATATGCCATTTTTTGGAAGCCTGTTCATTGAGACGTTGTTTAATCACACTGTAACCTACATTGTTTTATTTACTTTATTATTATTATCCCTTTTAGTTTAGTGTGTTTGGTTAATGAGTCTTGACAATTGTTGAGACTAATTGGTGTTATTATGGTCCATTCTAAGAGGGGAGGGGTGTTATGTACTGGGCTCTTGAGGAATACCACGTGGGTTGCTGAAGCAGCTAACGGCTCTCCAGCAACCCAGACTACAAGTCTCCTGTGCTGCAATTGGGTATCTCCAGGCGGCAATGGTTGATTCAATCCTATTGGCTGCCGCCTAGGGGCTAGACTATATATTGCGGCTAGTTGCAGCCATTTCCCCAGTACAGTTTCTGCACGAATAAATCTATGAGTTACCCTGTACTCCATTCCGCGCCTTCTTTCCTGCGCCAAAGAACCCACTATTTAACAGAAGAAATGCAGATTTACTCTTACTAAACTAACCTTTACTTTGGCAGGCTAGAAATATGGATGGCTCCAATGCTGAGGTGGCCATTCTTATCCTGTCTTTGCCTAGTGTTTGTATATTTGTTTTTATATTTATTTTTAAGGTGGATTTTTGTATTTTTATATCTGATATTTTTATATTTGCTCTTTTATTGATTATTGTATGCCATCCAGAATTGCTTGTTGTGAAATGGGTGACTATATAAATTAGATAAATAAATAATTGGTCTAGGATCTTTTTTTTCCTCCTTATAGGAATTGTCTGTTTTTTTACCTGTACTTCTATTTCTAAACATGACATTAGCTAGGGAAGCTAACAGTTGCTGAAATTGGGCATGTCTAGTTTAATGAAGAGAAGGAAGAGGGGTGACATGATAGCAGTGTTCCAGTATCTCAGGGGTTGCCACAGAGAAGAGGAAGTCAAGCTATTCTCCAAAGCATCTGAAGGCAGGATAAGAAGCAACGGATGGAAACTAATCAAGGAGAGAAGCAACCTAGAACTAAGAAGAAATTTCCTGACAGTTAGAACAATTAACCAGTGGAATAACTTGCCTCCAGAAGTTGTGAATGTTCCAACAGTGGAGGTTTTTAAGAAGAGATTGGACAACCATTTTTCTGAAATGGTATAGGTTTTCTGCCTGAGTAGTGGGGTTGGACTAGGAAACTTCCAAGGTCCCTTCCAACTCAATTCTATTCTATTCTATTCTATTCTATTCTATTCTATTCTATTCGATTCGATTCGATTTGATTCTAATGTTGGAGTTTAGACCATGATTAATATATTTTAGTTTAGAAATACCTTGAAATTAAATGTCAACTTCTTTTAATTAGTTTTATCAGCCTTGTTTTATATTTTATGTAGTGGTTAGTGTTATTTATTTTACTATTATTATTAGCCATCTTGGTGGAAAGGCAGAGTATTATAATAAAGGAAACACAAACTAGAATAACTAGGATTTTAGATTAGGCAGTATGAAAATCCTTCTAGAGTCTTCCTTTGCCAGCAAAAACTTATCTTGACTAACTATCAGCTAGCTCTGTTTCTTACTTTTGGGGTTTGCTTCTTTTTTCTTCCAAAAAATCTGAAGCGGAAAGAAGACCAGCTTGTTCTTATTAGAATGGCCAAATGAAAATTATAGCAGGGTTACTCTGCTTTAATAGTTGTTTAAAGAAAGTATTTCAGCCATGAAGTACGTCAAGTTATATCTGTGCTACACTTTAGACCAGGGGTGTCAAACTCAATTTCATTGAGGGCTGCATCAGCATTGCGGTTGCCCTCAGGGGGCCGGGTGGGTATGGCCAGGGTGGGCGTGGCCTATTGGGTGGGCGTGGCTAGAGTGCGTATGGCCTACTGGGTGGGTGTGGCCAGCTCTACATCGTTCTCATCAAGGGTGCCTATGGGGGCCCGGGCAGAAATGGGACAGATCTGAGGGTCTCTGGCAGGAGGAGGGTCTCTGGGCCAGGGCCAAGGCAGTGGAGGCCGTTCCCTCACTGTTTCCAGGATGGCTTCGTGGGCCACATGAAACCACTTCGCGGGCCGGATCCGGCCCCCGGGCCTTGTGTTTGACATGTCTGCTTTAGATTTTTCCAATGAGCTAGCCTAGTTTTTGTGTTTTTTAAATAGCAAATTAATCTGCAAAAATCAACAAATTTGTGACCTGTACAACAGCAGATAAGATATTTAACAGAACTATTAAAGCACAGGAACCAAATATGTTGTCTGTGTGCGGGTGATGGAGAATCTTCCTAGATTGACCCCTTACCTCCTCAAAGCCTTCAGAGGAAAAGGTAATGAAGCCAAGTGGTTTTTAAAAATTAAGGTACCAACTATAAACCAATTTGAAATCCGTGCTGCTCAACTCCAGTCAACCATTAGATGGCAGCAAAACATCCCATATTTTGCTGCCATCTGCTGGCTATTTGTTTTTGTTTTGTTTTGTTTTGTTTTTTGCAGTACATCGTTAATCCTATCCTGCACTATTCATTCCAAGGAAATATTCATGGATGTGCAAACTACCATGATCACTTTTTTCCTTACTTACAAGGGTAGTTTTATAAGATCCAACAACTCTCTGTAGGATCTAGAGACAGGGCCCCTCGAAAGCGAATTCCAGGTTTTGCAGTCTACCCGCCTTTATATCAACTCAAAAGTACAGTAATCTGGATTTATGAAAGCACTTCCTGGTAAATATGAAGAGGATGCCACAAGCTCATACACAAACCCATGTGTACATTTCTGCCTCGTAGCATATGGTGCTGGAGGGTAGGGGGTTCCTCCCCTGAATTCTGCAGTATGGTGTTATAAGGCGCTTCAGATGAGTCTCTAGGGGACCTGACTGTTGCACTGGAGGGAAGCGCCTGGGTTAGGAATAACTGCCACCCAAGCCTGTCAGCTTGTTGTACAGGAAGTTAGGAAGGCGGATGCATTGTGAGGAGCTGATAACTCAACACAGCACTCTTTCCTGGCCTTGCCAGCTGCCTCCCCTCCTCCTTCGCTGGTTTCATAATATCCCACAGGCCCAGGGGAGTTGCCTGGAGGGGGAGAGAGAGTTTGATGGGGCCTCTTCCAGGCACCGGTTTGGCCTGGCATGTTTCTTGTACCGCTGATACAAGCCGAGCTCGGTTCTCCCAGTGAGGCAATAGTGTAACTTTTGTGACTAAGACTGTCTCGGAGCAGTTGACCATCTTTCTCCTTCCCCACTGAATCACCAAGTTCACCATAAGGGGGAAGGAAGCCTGGATGCCCATTCCAGAAGGCTAATTGTCTACCAGCAATGAATGGAGCCATTGAGGAAAAAGGAGGGCAACTCCACTTTAATGGCAATACCCTTCCAAAAATCCACTCCTTTCCCCCTCTGCAAATTTCAGAGCTATTGTTGTCAGAATGATTCTACTTGTTGCATTTCCCTTTGAGCTGCTCCAAAAGTGGCCTTGAGAGTCCCACAGTTCCCCCCCACTCCTCTGTCCTTTTTGTTTTCTGGATAACATAGGCCAGAATTCCTTTCTTTTACGCTCAAAGAGGCCCTCAGGGAATATCCAGAAATAGGTCTAAGCCTTGAGGGTTTTGAAGGGTCCATATGGCAGGAGGAGACAGGAGGCACCACAAAACCACAGTAACTGCCTTCCTGTGGTGGGCAGTCTTGAAAGATGCAACCGTGGGGCAGAGCAAGGTAGGAAAAGGATGGGGACTTAGAAAGGGAGAAACACATACAGAGCATCGTGCCTGCCCAGCTGATGACTTTGTTATATACTGTATAAAAGGGACTATGTGGGTCACTCCATATTCTGTCCTAGACTATTAGGAGATACCGAACTTTTTTGATTCAGTTGCATGTGCCTAATGTATAGTCGAATGGTGATCAATACAATGCTAGCTTCAGTCCACAATGTGGTGTACTCTTCAAAAAAGTTCACTGTAATTTGTGTGGTATATTTCAGAAAATAATTACGGAGGATTGGATTCTGAGGCTGAATTGGTATCCGATATTCTTTTGCATGCATAACGACTGTGGGATGAGATAACATTCCTGCCTTTGCCTTTCAATCATGCTACATGAAGTTTTAATTTTCAGTATTTTTTCTTACAATTCCAACCCCAGTTTTGGCTTTGTCATAACGGCAGCACATTCAACGAACATTTCTATTGGGGTTTTTTTTCCCCACCACCCTGTGATTTCATGAGTAACCATAGTGTGTGCAAAGTTTCAAATGTGTACTTTGAATATTATTTTGCACCTTCTTTAGCCCAGTTGTTAAATAACACTACTTGCCATGAGTGCATTAGGAAACCCCACTGCTTACTTATTTATAAGTACCGTACATCATTACTTAAGAATACTTAATTTTTTCCTGGACTTCCTGTTTTAACTTGCAACTTGTTTTTTATTCTGTGATTTTTTTTTCAAAATCACATTTAACAGTGTAAATGTATATTAAATTGTGTATGTCTAGTTTTTCTTGCTATTCAAAATTTGCTGAAATGTTGGTTATTTTTTCATTAGAAAGACTTATTTTGCGACATGTCGCACAGTGCAAAGTTTAAGTACACTTTATACCATTGGCATTCTGACAGACCTATAGGTTTTTGGATTTTTTTCTCCCTTTAAATTTGCTTTTAAAATTGCTATTCTTCAGTCAGAGAACAGGGTTGGTTGTATGCAGTTGTGATTGTTGAAAACCAAAAAACTGGATATTGCCTAATCTATTTTTAAAATGGTATTCTCCATTCCAGGTTTAATTTGTGCATAGTGGAAGGGGTGCTGGGATATAGGAAGCAAAAAATACTCCTTTCCTCAGCTAGACATTACTCAAATTATATTTAGCTTGTAAACCTCTTTTTAATAAATGCAAATTAAACCAACTTGCTTAGCTCATTGAACTAATGCATCTCCACTGCTATTTATTGTTATAGTAAGTCACAGTATTAATGCTGGGGATGGAGGCTGAGTAATAAATCCTTCTAATGTACAACATCTAGCATACATAGCATAGCTTATGAAAAACATTTCTTCGTGTTAAAAAGGTAAAGGTAAAGGTTCCCCTGCACACGCGTGCTAGTCATTTCTGACTCTAGGGGCCGGTGCTCATCTCCGTTTCAAAGCCGAAGAGCCAGCGCTTGTCCGAGGACATCTCCGTGGTCATGTGGCCGGCATGACTAGACGCCAAAGGCGCACGGAACGCTGTTACCTTCCCACCGGAGCGGTACCTATTTTTCTACTTGCCTTTTTACCTGCTTTCTAACTGCTAGGTTGGCAGAAGCTGGGACGAGTAACAGGCGCTCACTCTGGTGAACAAGCCTAAAAGGTTGTCATATTTTTCTGAATTTTTCCGGTGGGATTCTAATGATAATCTAATTTCTTAGACTCCTAATGTCTAACCCATGTTAGTCCACTCTGCCAATGACTACTTTACCTTACCAGAACAGTAACACACCTCAAACAGTAGTGATACCTAATAATTCTCACTAGTAACTATCTGCTCCTTAATTACTTTTGTCAATTACAATTTACAAAGAACATGGGCAGTAGCTAAGGGAGGATAATGAAAGTTGAAGCAAGCAGTCTGGGATCCAAGCATCTCTCTCCCCACTTTTCTTTCACCTGCTACAGAAGGCCAGCCCTCCCAAAGGGGCCATCCCACTCAAGCAAGAAAACAAAGACCTCTTTATCACACACAGCCTGCAGATTTGGGAAATGTGCAAGCACCAGAACCTGTCTTAAAGGTACAGGTAGTTTCTCTGTCCATTCCTAGGCTGTATTGGAAGGAAGCTTCAACACAATAAACTCTATTCTAGAATTAAGAAATACAGTAAATATCTCTAGAGGCCCATAGGTCATCCATTGTCCTCCCGGCCCCCTATATATGCTAGATCACACATGGTACAATAGAAGCTATCAGATAAAGACGTACCTGAACTAGGCTTCAAATATGAAACTTGAGAGCAAGTTTACAAACTTCCTTTTTATAAATAAGATAATCTGCGTTAAAGAGAGCTTCCATAGAGGCATCTACTTTCCCAATGGTGCAAAGTAGGGGATAGGAAAAGTGTTTTTATTGTATATTAAAGGATAATGTTGATTAATTTTGTTCACTCGCCATCAGGTTGAAAACATGACTTTCAGTGCTTAGCACCATAAGATATAAAAACCAATGAAAACAAAAATTACTATCGTGGTGACATGGATATCTGGGGTTTAGTGGAAAAAAAATTACAAATTAAGAAATCATGTATCATGCAAATTTCACCCATCAGGTTTTAAAGAACTCAAATGTGAAGTCATTGATCATTTGACAAATATAACCTATTGACATAACCTTGTATAACTGCTACAGCTTATCTCAGGCAACTTGAGAATTGGACTCTAATGCGACAATGAAGTGTTTTAAGGATTTTGAAAATGTCCCAAAGTCATAATTCCCAAAAACCTTTGAGATATGCCTTTGCAGGCAGTCAAACCAGTTTTTAAATATTGGGTTTGATAAGTGGGTGCAATTTTTTGTTTCTTTCATTTGGGAGAAGGAATGGGCATTTCACTTTAAAGATAAATTAAGTATGCCAAATATCTCTTTGGTCCTGTCATTACAGGATTCCCTTTGCTGTGTACCTCTGCAAACAATGTAAAACAATGCATAGGGTCTGTGTTGAATGCCTTTCTGGATGCCGACACAATGTGGGTGTATCCCGTTCATGCCTGTGTTGTAATTAAGTGTGGTCTTGATTTTTCTTCCTTGTTCTTACTATATACTGTTCTTTGGTTTGGTTGACTGTGTGGTAACCTCAGAGCAGCTTAGATAATTTGTCTAGTTTTCTTCCTTTTGGTACATGTATGTATTACTGTATTGCAGCGATGCGTCTGTTTTTCTTTTCCTGAGCACTGAAAACTTATATAGGAAGCTATTCTGTGGAGTGTGTTTCTTGGAAAGAGTGCAATACAGGGTTTCTTGGGAGGGAAAAGTATACTGCTAGGGACATCTCCACCACTACCAACAGTGTGGTTTCCCTGCCCCTTGCACAGGGGCGGCTCCTGTTATGTAATATCAGCAGCCCCCAGCGAGGCGAGGCGGGGCTTGCACTGTACAGCTCAGGCCACCTGGAGTCTGGGACAGCAGCAGCGATGGAGGCACCCTGAAGCCCCATAGCAACTGGGCCCGGAGAGGTGGAAGTCTCTCACAGGTGGGGAAAGTTGGGGGTCCTTTCTCCTGCACATCCTGGAGGAAAGATTTTCTTCCCCACCCCCCCAAGCTGCACACCTGGCTAGACGGCTAGGAATTTCACCAGGTAAGGGGCCATGCCACAGCCTCAAAGGATATCATTGTTTCCACTCCTGTTAGGGAAGGAGGGAGGGTGGATGCTATTTCGGTACCTGAATGCCTAACCAGGCATGATTTGTGGGGGAGGGGGGGAGGGAAGGGAATCTGACTAGATGGGACCTCTAACCATGTGTGTGTTTGAAACTCCAAGACCAGTCAATCCCTTGGCCCATGGAGCTATGCATCACTTTCAAAAGGTTCCCCAGGGAGCAAATTCTGCTGGATTGTAGTTCCTGTCTCAAGGCATTAGGTTTTTGCTTGATTTTAAATCCTTCATCAGTGAACAGTAAATGCTCTACGTTCTGTAGGGTATGACCCAAGGGATTTGTTGGGAAATATTTGGAGGATGAAGAAATGGAAGCAAATTAAAGATGTTTTGCTTACCTGTCAATTCTGTTGTAGAAATTGCAGGTGTGTCAGTGGGATATTTTGTTCAGGAACTTTGAGATAATACCTGCTGAGTTACTCTTTTTAGGCAACATAGAAAATGTAGCTTCCCAGTGAGGTCTGAACTTCTAGGGGACCAGGAGATCAATGCAAACTTGAATGAAGGTGACATACACAAAACCGTACCCAAGTAATGATCTCCTGCATGCATAGAGGAACATGTAACTGTAAAAAAGAGAAAGAAACTTGTGGTCTCTGAATGCCTAACAAATTTATTACGGCATAAACTTTCCTGGACTTCAATCCTCTTACTCAGATGTATGTTGATATAAATTTCCTGTAATAAATTTGTTAGCTTGTAAGACATCACAAGACCCTACCTGTTGAACATGATTATAACCATTAGAAAGTATAACTGTAGAGGTTTGCTTACAAACAGTGCAGCATGCACTGAATTGAGTGCACAAATGCCACTCTGTGATACAAAGATGCACAAAGAGAATTATATATATTATCAAGTCTTTGGAAAGTTCTTGTAAGCTCATACCAGGAAAATATAGAACACAACTCCCTACAGATCATGGAAATCAGGGGTAAACACTATCTGCCTTATCCATTTCACAGCATTGTTGTTGTGGGACTCAAATTAGGTAGATCTCATCATTTTAAATGCAGTAAACAAATAAAATATGAAGCATTCATTGCAAAAATCGGATAGATAAAATATTTGGGTATTTGCAGCCATCTCCTGAGTTGTATTAATAATAGTTTTTTTTACAATATGCATGCTTGGGAAACCTGTTTTCGTAAAATGAGATTTATACTAATGTCATGTAATATAAAATATAAAGTAAAAATATTTTTTCTCCAGGCTCCATAATATTCAATAATGGGGTGAAGTTGTTCACAGGGAATGAAACTGGGAAATTTTGTTTGTTAATTTGTTCCATGATTTAAAGCTAGGAATAAGATTTGGATGTTATGGCTGGTGTAGAAATGAGCGAGGCATATGAACCAATGTAGTGCAATGGGGATAAGCTCAAATCCTTATTTAGCTAAGAAGCTCCTTTATTGACTTTGACCAAGTCACTCTGCATAAAGCCAATAGGTAGCCAAAAGCTGTGCACATAGCCACAGCGTCTGATAATAACCATCAGAGGCCAAAGCAAAATTATTGGGGTGTAGATATTCTTGGTTGGTTTTTTTTAAATTTTAATTCCATTTATATCCCGCCCTTCTCCGAAGACTCAGGGCGGCTTACAAACTTAGCAGTAGCCTTCATTCTATGTATATGCCTGCTTTTTAGGGCTTTCACCCCCCCCCCCAAGCGGCATTATTACAAAGTCAGCTTATTGCCCCCAACAATCTGGGTCCTCATTTTACCTACCTCGGAAGGATGGAAGGCTGAGTCAACCTTGAGCCTGGTGGGATGCGAACCTGCACTAATTGCAGGCAGCTGGTGTTACTTAAGGAGGCATTAACCCACTGCTCCACCAAGGCTCTTTGCAGAATACTAAAAGTGACCGAGAACTTTTAATGTTTGTAGTGCATATATGCTCATTCCATTTTTTAAAAACTGTGGTAAAGAAGTTTTTTTAGATTTCTGATATTATTTCAAATACCAGAAAAACTCTTTGACCAGAGATGAAATTGCTAGCATGTCTACCAGCAAAACTGACTTAAAGAAGAATTGTATCTTATTGATTTATCCTTTATGCTTTGTGGTACATTAATATAGATTACATTTTCTGTACAATCTTGGTGAAGAGATTAGCATGTAGTAAGAATTAATAACCCAGCTCATACATATGCTCAGCCATTATACGGGTGTTTGGTTCTGGCTTAGCAAGTTGTATAACCTATGATATGAAGAAGATAGTAAGATGGAAATTTTAACTAGAGGTCTTTGGTTATATCTGACTTTTTTTTCCCTGAACATTTCCTTCTACTCTTTCAGTATTCTATAGACTCTTGCACTAATGCTGTTTCCTTTCATGTTATATGCAGTATAGGGGAATTGTTATTGAACCAGTCTATGTTGTCCATCATTTATAAAGATGCGGTTGCAAACACCCATTTTAAATTCATTGTAATATGGGGTGTTGTGAACATGCAGAACTATGTGTCAAGCTGTGTATGCATGGACATATATTTCTGTATCTACATGTGCATACATACATGTGCATATGTTTTCACTCTACTGCCCTCTTATGGGTATATATAGATGACTCTGCTCTTATTTTTTTTTCTAACCTGGAATCCAGAGGGGAGTCTGAAAAAAACTTCATATGCTGTTCTAGGGACAGAAATAGGAATCTTCTATCAAACGTACTATGGGTCCAAAATATATCAATGGGTATGCTCCACCATATATTGATAAGGGAGTCATAACTGACATCAGGGCTTTTTTTCTCATAGAACGCTCAGAACGGAGTTCCGGCACTTTTTTTGGATGGAACCTTGTAGGGTAGGCAAGGCGGGTTGTATGACATATGTGAGTTCCGGCACCTTTTTCTTTTACAAAAAAAGCACTGACACATACCTGCATGTTCTCATTCCTGTATCCCATTTAGGAACTATGTGAATAAATGTTATATATGGGAATTTGGCAATGCAGACATAAATAGATTATGTACTAAGAAGCAAAACTGGAACTACTTTACACACCCATCTGTGCATCTGCTTTTTGTAGCAAAACAACCGAAGAAGTGTATCTTCTTCAATGGCCATATTTCAGCATGAATATACGCATTCTTGCAAAGTGAGCTTCAAGGTCATTTGCAGCACATTTGCATGGGAGGATGAGAAGCAAGCATCTGCTTGATGGATCAACTGCAAAGACTCAGGATAGGAAGTAACTTTCCTTCAGGTCTGTCTAGCTCAAGGTTACTGATTTTGACTGACAAGAACAAGTGCTTTCCAAATTTTGACTAGAGGTCTTCCCTATCACCAGTTAATGAAAGTTCTAACTAGAAGTGTCTACCATATACAAGCTTTATCATCGGGCTGTGGTTTTAAGAGTGTGGGATGAATTGATTATTTCCATTCAGAAGAAGTATGGGACAGTTCTTTGGGTCTCTGTGTAAATGAATTTACCACATTGTAGCCATTCTGGCCAGATTGATTACCTATTTATTTACTGCCTAGCAAAAAAATACTCCCCACATGCATAGAATGTTTTCCTTTTGCTTATCACAATATTTTCTTTGACCATGGAGATTATATTTAGTAAAAACTGGCTATCCATAACCCATGTTTTCAGATCATGAAACTGATATAACAACTTCTGTGAGTTGCTGGATATTATTCAACTACCATCTCTTCCAATGAATGTGATTAATGAGCAGAAATAATGGGAGTCACAGTTCAATAATGTTAGAAACAGATGAATAACGCCTTATTCTATATTTATCCTCACTCAGCTAGAACCTTCTAGGCCCATTTTCCAAATTCCCTCTCAAGTGGCTTAACTTTCAGGAAAAACTGTTGATAGACTTATTTTCACTTATTGAAATCTCTTGTGTCATTTACCTGTTTATTGCTGGGGCAGGGATGGGGGGAGAAATGAGCATGAGAATTCAACATTTTGCAGCTCTGCTAAAGCCTTCGTGTATTTTCTTACCCTGCCCCTGGAGCTCTCACAGAAGTTGTGGGTGTTCTTTTTCTCTCTTGTGCAACATCCCAACAGAGAGGATGAGGAAATTGCAGGACCAGTCTCTGTTGAAATATACATGAGAATAGCAAAGAGTGAGTGGTGATAACGGACCACAAAGAGAATGGGGGAAGAAGATCATGGAACAATTACTTTCAGATATTTGGTGCTTTCCACAGTAATTTTTCCCCTCTCACAACTAATCAACAGGTCTCATTCCTCTTCCTAAGCTATGGTAGCTAAGGGTGATGACATTCAAAAATATTTGGATGGCATACGAACTTTTTTATCCATCCTTGAGAATCAAACAAGAAACACCCCACAGTTATACCAGAAAGCAAGGCCAGTAATATTTCAAAAGAGGTGTGCTGGATAAGAAGTGTAAAGTGATCAACATGATTCACCCAGCTATCCAAATATTATCTACTCTGGCAGTTAGGGATTTTCTGTCACTGATATCTGATTCGCCTTTCTCACAACTGGAGACAGCAGTGACTGAAAGCAAAAGAGGTGTGTGAGGAACACGACCTGGGTGCTACTACTGAGTTTTTGTCTATCCATAACTCCTTTTTCTTGTAGCTACTCAGCACAGGTCTAATTTAATCATTATTCTTTTCTCATAGCACCTTGGCCATTCTGTTTATGTGAGGAGGTTTTAGCAATTTCTCAAGAGGCAACTCTATTGTTCTCAAGATACTTTGAGGAAGCCTTGCTTCTTAGAATAAGAAAGAGCCATCTGAAAACCGTAACAGATTTTTTTTTGTACTTTAACAAGGGTGGGCTGATGAAGAGTTGGACTCAATTTCTTCTCCTGAAGCAAGTGGATTGGTAGCTGAATTTTATCTCAGTTGTATTAATGACACAATGCAACAATTAGCTATTTTAAGGAAGTGGAGAAACAGCCTTATGGCATACAGTGTTTTTTTCCAACAGAAAGAAATTATCAAAAGGTTTAGAAATAATGGCAGGGAGATGGGGGACTGCTCCAGACCCCAAAAACTGCCACCTGCAGCAGTTTCCTCATTCTTACCAACAGCAAGATCATCCTAAGATGGGCCAGATGTCCAAAATCTTTAACAGCAACTAACAAAGAGGCCAATGCTGTGCTCTATTTGAAATATTTAAGATGTTCTCTCTATACTCTTTGGTAGATTTGTTTCCATAAATTAACTTGGCTACTTGTCTGGAATTTGTCATGAATATTAAACTGACATAAGGGGTGTGAGAGAAAGCAGAAAATACATAAGATAAATGAATCCAGATCTGTACAGACCTAAAGTAATAATATTTTTCAAATACCTAAGTAATTGCAGTAGGACTTCTGGCTGTTTGATCTTCTGAGATTTTAAACAGTTCTCCTATGTGCATAGTTGTGTAATTGCTTCATGCAATTTACTAAAAGTTATCATTTCTCCTTCACATTCCATTACTCTGATGCAGTCTTTTGCAGTTGTTCCATGCTGCCAGACAGTTAAATAGTGTCCAATGTTTTCCCCAATTCAGACACCTCAGTAGCGGAAGTGAGCAAAAAAGTGATGCTTAGTGGACATTTCTGCTGTTGGTGCTGCAGATAGATAATTTTAGACTTTAATTGTGTAATATGGATGAGTATGTATCTTTTTATATGATAATGTTTTATTGCAGCAACCCATTTCTGTTACATTTGGAACCATCAGCTGAATGATGGCTTAGGCTTCTGTCCAAAATGTTCCATGGTGTTACCATGGTACATTCTGCCATGGATGTCACGAGGAAATTTGGAATTCTTAGATTATGGAACTTCCAGAGATAGCAGGAATTACCCATTATATTTTTAATTCTCTTGGCATATACTTCCTCTCCCAGCCACAAATGAAATAAAAATAGATTTTTAACTCACTTCATTCTACATGGGTCTGGAATAAGTAATAAATAGTGCTTTGAAACATTCTAAGAAATCCAGCAGATATTAGTAGTGACTAAAGTATACAAAATACTTCACATACACCTCAAATACAAGTGGATGCTAACCTACAGAATCACAGCAGGTTTTTTGCAATAAATAATATATACAAACTCATTACCATGATATTAAGGTGATACCTAGTTAAAGAAATCTACTGATGAAAAAAAGTGTTTGAACTGGTTCTTCAGATAATTCATGATTATGTTTGTACATGATTAAAAACTATGATTCCAGAACACATC
The DNA here is from genome assembly GCF_964194415.1 of Vipera berus. Classification (NCBI taxonomy): domain Eukaryota; kingdom Metazoa; phylum Chordata; class Lepidosauria; order Squamata; family Viperidae; genus Vipera; species Vipera berus. The sequence goes on along the minus strand of NC_138203.1, from coordinate 139,927,759 downwards.
TATGATACATGTAATATAAGCCACAATAGATACAGTCTTAAAAGAGGTATTTTTTTTCCTGCACATGAGGGAATGGGAAATGCCTCTTCTTAGATGGTATTTTCCATCAGCATTTTTGATAAACATTTTTACTACAAATATTTTAAAATATTGAATTGTCTTTTTCAAGCCACATTTAATCAGTGAATTATTTAAACAGTGAAATCCTAAATACATATGGATGAAAAAAATTGCACGTTCTTGTTGAAAGTTTTGTCAATAGACATTTGGTTCAGAAACCATGAAGACTACTGCACTAGATCACATATCAGATAAATTTTAATTGCATTGTGTGTTTCAGATGAAACACGTTCTGAAAGTGAGACTTTCTTAATCATTGACAGGTTTGTGAGTTTAAAAGGATTGGTATACAGGTCTAATACACTTGTGCAGTACTAGATATTTCCAAATAGCTGAGGACCTAGTTCTGAGATACTGAGAAATATCAGTTCATGCAGCTTTTCACAGAACTCGATTCAAAAGAAAACAGGATTGGAAAATTTCTTTGGCCTTTATTTATTTATTTATTATTGGGACTTATATGCCGCCCTATCTCCTGAAGGACTCAGGGCGGCTAACAACAATAAAACACAATAATACAAATGTTAAAAAAAGATTAAACTAACAAGCCCCAGTGATAAAATATTAAAAACATTTTTTTAAAAAAAACCCTATCGTCAGTCCAGGTCAGCCTGATAAGTCTGTTAGATTTCTGAGCACCCCTTCCCCCCCCCCAAAGAAACCCTTCCAAAATTTTGCAATGTCATGAAAGCTTTGGGCAATCTTGCTCCCTTTTTTTTGCAAATTCTGTATAAGAACACTGAAAACAGATCATCTAGTAATTTGGTGAAATTATGGTTATTTTATTAATTTGTTTTATAATTATTTCTAGATGAAGCTTAGGGTCAGATTCGACATCATGATACTCGTGGGTAAAATTTCTGGCTGTCATAACAGATTAAAAAAATTATGTAAATATTTTCTATCTTGCCTTTTCGATAAATTCTCATAAGTTTGCAACATATTGCAATAATATCTGCAAGGAAACGTATCTGGTAAGAGGCAGGTGAAACCCATCATTCTGCTTCTTACTAGAGTTAGTTGCATGGATCAACAGAAAGGGCCACATAAACTAAATTAATCACAATTAAATTGTGAAGCAAGAGATCACTGAAAGAATCTTTATAATCCATCAAATTTGAGACTCCTGGGTAGGCCAGAACAGTCAAAGATCACAATGTGGATCTTTTGACAGGAAGAAACAAGTATCAATAAGAGGCAATTCAGAATTCATAAAACAGCCAGAACACAATCAGATGCCTGCAGTGCAGCCATCCTCAGTCTGTACACTCAAAGAGTGCAGCTGTCGAATCCAGCCAACTGTTTTCTTCAAGAGGGTTTGGAACAGTTATCATTGCCCTGATTAATCATGCATTGTATGCAAGCTTTCTGTTAGTCCCACTGATCAATTTAATTCACACAATCATTCATTGAAATGTATTAATGAAATGGTATGTCTGGCTTGGTTGAAAAATAGTAAATATTGAAACAAATACCCTAATAATGAACATAATCTGACGGAAAAGCAAGACACAAATGAAACTCTGTAACATATTGTTTTGAGTGGTATAGAAATCAGAACATTATTCCTCTTACCCTCCATATTTTATCTGACTATATCAATAATTGCAAAGTTGCTGATTTTTACAAGCTACAAGAAGCCTTTTTTTTAATTATTCCATAATAAAAAATGATTTCACTTGTGTCAGATCCCTAGTTTAGGGTGTGCCTACTGTACCTGCTGCCCACATCTTGGTACACGAGGACAGTTGTTTGTTCAAGAGTTAAGAATATCAGTGAGCTTGCTCCCAGCAAAGAGGAGCCATTTATGAAATCTGGCCAATGGGAGGAAGACAGTTTGCTTAACAAACATGTGCACCCAGAAGCATTATGATTGGTCTTGCCTTCTCTCTGTCAGTGCAATGTCAGCCCAAGATATTTTGTTGCCTGAAATGGAGCTAGGCCGCAGGGGTAGGCAACCTTGGCTCTTTTATGACTCGTGGACTTCAACTCCCAGAATTCCTGAGCCAGCCAGGAATTCTGGGAGTTGAAGTCCACGAGACATAAAAGAGCCAAGGTTGCCTACCCCTGAAGGGCCAGCATATGACTTTTTTTCCCCCGGTTCAGATACCAATTCCTGTATTCAGTGTCATATTTTGCCTTCCCTCCATACTGCCATTCAAAGTCAGTTACTCACCTGGCTGAGGAACAGTATTGAATCTATAAATGGAGAGGTAAATAAGGGCTATAAGCCATCCCCAGCAGGCCCTGCCTCTGTATATTTATTTATTTATATCCCACCTTGTTTTTTCTAAATAACACAAGGCAATGAACACAACTAACACTCCTTCCTTTTCCCATTTTCCCAATGACAAACCTGTGAGGTGAGTTAGGCTGAGAGAAAGAGTGACAGGCCCAAAGTCAATGAGTTAGCTCTCATGCCTAAGCAGAACTAGAACTTACAATCTCCTGCTTTCTTGCTTGGTGCCTTAACCAGTACTCAAAACTGCCTCTAGATGTACATTTTTAGAATAAGCAGCAGGATATCCAGAGGAAGGTGTAGATGTACCCTTATACAGTAACTGAGGGAGGATAGGCACAGGAGATCAAGCTAGGTATGTCAATCCTCTTCTTCCTCTCATTTGTCACTCATTACTTGGATTAAGCTTGTGCTTCCTATTTACTGTGTGCAAAATATCTAAGCCTTCCCTCTGCAAGCACATTGTAGCTGTGATTGTGGATTAAAGTATAAAGAACATGCTTTTGTGTTTTAATATCAGAGCAGGGTTATGCATTTTATATTCACATTCATACACAAAGGCACACACCCATATAAACAAAAGTGTACAGTTTATCTCCTGTTGCATAATTTATTCTGTTTTTGGTAATAAGGGGAGTAATTTGTTCTCCACCCTTAACCACAGGAAATCTTATTCAACAACTCCTCTCTCTTCTGAAATTTCTCCAGGCTTTCCCCATCTAATTAAACCTTAAGAGCTAATAACTTACTGTTCTGAGAGTTGTAAATTAAGATTCTCGAACAGCTATATCCTGCCACCATTACTGTATTCTGTGACTTTTCTTCTTCTCATATGGAACGATGAGATACAATAATCAAGAATAGGGCTTAACTTAGAAACCTTCGTTCGTTTTCTCTTCTCTGCTGAAAATATTCTTTAAGACCTTCTTGGTGGGTCTTCTCAGGTGTTGGAATTTCCCAGAATATCCTCCTCTACATTTAAAATAATCGGATTTCAAAAATGCTCAACTGGTTTTCATAATAAGGTTGCCTTCCTATAAGTCTGTTGTGGTCCTTTTTTTAAAAGCACTACAATATTGTAACTTGTGCTGGCTCTGAAATTACATTTATTCAGGTCAACTATAGTGGGACAAAATGTTTCTTTTAAAGGCCCATATATCCAGAGCTATTTGAACCATCCTCTTCTTTTTCCTTAACTGAGGTTAAGAATAGAATTGGAGGAGGATTAAAATATAGAAAGTTGATAAGCAGCATTTGGCTGAAGCCCTCCACGTAGAAGCATATTCTTGGGTCAAGCCAGAACTCAACTAGTCATACCAAGTCCAGCATTCCTCTTAAGGAATGTTTTTTGCATGCATATCTTTTCTATCAAAATGACACCAAACTTATTTGTTTGCCCAATGCAAACAAGCAAGCAAACAAGTAGGCAGTAGAAAGCAGCTAGCGTAGCAACTATGGCCACGAGGGAGTACACACAGTGAATGAGGAAAAAAAATAGAAAACTGTTTTTATTAGGTGAATTAAAATGTTAATCGGTTAATACTTTAGTAATCAATAGCACTTAATTTATATTATTTATTTATTTATTTATTTATTTATTTATTTTTTATTTTAATTCCATTTATATCCCGCCCTTCTCCGAAGACTCAGGGCGGCTTACAAGCTTAGCAGTAGCCTTCATTCTATGTATATGCCTGCTTATTAGGGCTTTCACACACACACACCCCCAATCGGCATTATTACAAAGTCAGCTTATTGCCCCCAACAATCTGGGTCCTCATTTTACCTACCTCGGAAGGATGGAAGGCTGAGTCAACCTTGAGCCTGGTGGGATGCGAACCTGCACTAATTGCAGGCAGCTGGTGTTACTTAAGGAGGCATTAGCCCACTGCTCCACCAAGGCTCTTTCTATAATTTCTATAAATTATACTTTATACTTTATACACCACTTCATAGTGCTTTGCAGCCCCTCTCTAAGCAGTTTACAGAGTCAGCATATTACCCCATGTGAAGTGTCATAATTTCACAAACCCAATTCCACTATTCAAAAGGCTTGTCTTTTTGCACTCAGCAGCCATACTAACTTGGGAAAAAGCTCACAGTGGACAGCCTTTCTTTTAACCTCTGGAACAAGCTTCAATAAATGAAAATATGGGTGCTATGGAATCAAGTCAATATGTTTTAACTGTTATAACCAGAGCACAAAGTTCAGGAAATCTCAGTTTCATGGAATTTAGCCTGAGTTGACAAAAAAAAGGAAGATGGTGTGAAAAATTGGGCTACTATGGTATCATTCGGGCTCTTTTTTTGTTGTTGCATTCTGCCACATTCTCCCTTTAACTGTTCTTGTCCTGTAGAGATGATCTCAGCCAATTCTTTGCATGATTTCTAATAACGAATAAAATTGTAGACACAGAGCTCTTGATTGATGAGCAGCTGACAAAACACCCCACCCATATTGTTTTAAAAAAACATCTCCGACACTCCTCTGGGCAAACCCTAGGACTGATACGAAGGTTGTTATCTGTCTCTTGCAGGAAGAAACTTGGCACCCTTGTGGCTTCATGAATGTCTGATCCAGGCAGCTGCACGCTGCAGATTCACAGGGCTGCTGCAGAGGTAAGGGGAAGAAACATTGCAGCTTATCGTAGACCAGATGGGCAATCCCACCCTTGCCAAGTTGGGACTAAGAAACAGAGGCAGGGAAAAAGGAAAAAAAAGTTTCTGAAAATCATCCAGAAAGAGAAAGTGGTAAATTGTTCCCTACTACTGCCTCCTAGAGAAATCTTCTTTGCCATTATTTGTGCTAGGAGATAAGACTAGTGAAGTAAGAATGAAGAAGTACAGAAGTACAGAAAATCCACAGAGTAGAGCTTCTGGAATTTTTTTCAACCCTTTTACCGGTAGTGGCCATTAAAAACTTTCTGTATTTCAGCTGTGTAATAAATTAATCTGCCTTGTGTGTTTCTGTTTCGCTCTCTCTCATGCTGCATCTGGGTGTCCAATAAAGGAAAATATTTGGAGTGCAGGACTGAAATGGAGTTCAGGTCTGAAATGAGGGCTCCTTGGTGCTCTCTGAGCTTGTTTTCTTGCAGACATTTCATTACCAAAACTAGGTAACATCATCCGTGCTAGAAAAGAGTGAGATTTCCTCTCAATCTATATTCTAGAGCAGGGGTAGGCAACCTTGGCTCTTTTATGACTCGTGGACTTCAACTCCCAGAATTCCTGAGCCAGCATGGCTCAGTATGGAAACCTTTCCCCTCAGCATGGCTGGCTCAGGAATTCTGGGAGTTGAAGTCCACGAGTCATAAAAGAGCCAAGGTTGCCTACCCCTGTTAGAGGCTTGCCTGTCAGTAGTGGTGGGGGTGGTCTTCAAGTTTCTTTGGTTGGGCTGTTAGCTTGTTTGGCAGTTCCTTGATTGGGGAACTTCTTGATTGTTCGTCTGAGGTTAATCTTGGAGATAATCTATGCTTGTCTGGATGCTGATAGCTGGTGGGGAGGTGTTTTGGTCTTTTTGTTCCCTTTTTGGCTTGTTGATTCACTCTTTTGTTTATCTCTATGTGTCTGTTGATGGCTAATTTGCCAGGCTTCTAGAAATTCCCTAGCATTTTTGGACTTGGCTTGGTCTAAGATGGTCACAGTTTCCCAGTTGAAACTATGGTTAACCCCTACTCCTTACCAGCACTGATGATGTTACTCAGTTTGGGTAATGGAATGTCTGCCAGAAAACAACCGAGCTCAGAGAGCACCAAGGCCCCCACATCTGTGTGTTTTTGTGCACAGACGGTCTTCCCATGCCCCGCTCTAGGGCATATGACCAAGAGGGAGAAGGAATTTGGATCAGTGCAGTCAGCAGCATTCTGAGTCACTGCCCAGTTGCCCCTCCTACTGAAATATCCTAGGAGAGATATTTTTTTCTTCCTCACAGCTCTGGGTCGAAAACGTCAGACCCATTTTCAAACTGGGCCTTTCTTTAGCTAGTTCCTGCCATCACACTTGACCTTCGGAAGAGGGCGCTACTTCAGTTTACAGTTCTAAAACTATAAAACAGTTAAAGCAATTGAAAGCAATAAAGACGTCCAAAAAATAGACATATACAGCAGCCAAGATAGCTGACCAATTTAATAGCGAGTACAGAGTGAGCGCCTGTTACTCGTCCCAGCTTCTGCCAACCTAGCAGTTCGAAAGCACATAAAAATGCAAGTAGAAAAATAGGGACCACTACGGTGGGAAGGTAACAGCGTTCCGTGCGCCTTTGGTGTCTAGTCATGCCGGCCACATGACCACGGAGACATCCTCGGACAAGCGCTGGCTCTTTGGCTTTGAAACGGAGATGAGCACCGGCCCCTAGAGTTGGAAACGACTAGCACACATGTGCGGGGGAACCTTTACCTTACAGGAAATGTAGCTCTTAACATATTCTGAGCCCGAAGCCCTGGTATACATAGCCAGGTTTTTAAAGCCTTTTTAGCCAACAGGATTGGGGCAATTCTAGTCTCCGACGGGAGAGCGTTTCACTAAGCAGGGGCTACAGCAGAGACTAGTTCCAACTCGGTGGTTGACCCATTTGGTTGATGGGCTCTGCAGCATGCCCAATCTGGTGTAGCACATAATGGATGATTGGCAAGGTATTGCAACAGTCAGTGCTGGCAAAAACTCGCCATTCAGCATTTAAAACAACCAAACCCGGTAGTGGTCTCCTGCAAAACCAGCATTTGCCTAGGTGGCATCGAGGGAGAAAGCACAGCAACAAGCAGGAGTGTGCTTTGGGTGCCGATGACAACTCGGCACTTACTGACTCAGGTAGTCACCAGATGGCGGCAAAGTGAGGCGAAACCCTCTTGTTGCCATCTAGTGATCATCTCGATTTCCTGTTCCTTCACCTCCTCTCATTTTAACTTGGCCACAACTCCTTTGCCATCTCTTTCTCAGCTTTGGATGTTGGCCACATGTTCACAACGTCTTGTAATATTTTTGTCTGGTCTTAAGCCTGTTTACTTTTGGGCTAGCTGGTTTCAGCTCTAAGCAAATCCACTCTCAGCCATAGATGCTTACTAGATCTGGGTGACTTTGAAGCAGTTATTCTCAGTTAGCCTGACCTACTTCACTGGGTAGTGTGGGAAACATTGGAGGTCAGGGCACCTTGTATAGTCCCCTGAACACCTGGAGGAAAAGTAGCATATTTTTTTAATCCCATTTATATCCCGCCCTTCTCCGAAGACTCAGGGCGGCTTACAATCTAAAGCACAAACCAATGTGCTTAGCAATAGCCTTCATTCTATGTATATGCCTACTTATTAGGGCTTCCCCCCCCCAAGTGGCATTATTACAAAGTCAGCTTATTTCCCCCAACAATCTGGGTCCTTTTTTATAAATATAAAAAAGAGATACATTAAAAAAGAGCAGGCTGCTGAACAATTTGGCCTGCCTCAAGAGTGGCCTTAAGCAGCCCTTCCATTACACAGCAAAGCCATGCTCGGTGGTTCATTGAAAATCCAGCAAATGTGGAAAAATAAGCCTCTTTTGCACTGCCATGTTATAGTTGTACTGTATGCTCTGCTCAGTTATATTGGCTGTGGGATTTATACCATTTAGCCTCTGATTGTGTATTAGTTTAATTGGTTAAAACTCCTCAGGGGCCTTCTAACTAACCAAAATGATACTAAAGAGAACGCAAATCAACCTATAGTTTTGAAAACAGCTGATTAATAGATTGAGGCTTCATTCAGCTTGATGTAATGTAAGCAGCAGAGAAAAGGGAGTAGATTGAACTATTCAAGATCAGTTGAATCTAATTGTTTCTCCTTTTTTTGTATGACAGAACTTTGCTGCCACAGCTGATTTTGGAGGCACTCTGCTGGAGCAGACACTGGGCAGAAGTCGACCTGACAAGATGTCCCCCTGCCCACCCCAGCAGGGATGGACTCGGAGTACCTTCCTCCCTTTGTACAACCCCTTGGCAGGGGGGGAAGCTTGCTCACAGGGGGAAATGGAGCTAACCTGGCAAGAGATTCTCTCAATTTCAGAATTGCAGGTAAGCACGGGACTGACAGAATACGCTGTTATTTGAACAGCTTTGAGGAAGATTTTTATTTTATTTTTTATTTTTAATCCCATTTATATCCCGCCCTTCTCCGAAGACTCAGGGCAGCTTACAATCTACAGCACAAACCAATGTGCTTAGCAATAGCCTTCATTCTATGTACATGCCTGCTTATTAGGGCTTTGCCCCCCCCCCAAGCGGCATTATTACAAAGTCAGCTTATTGCCCCCAACAATCTGGGTCCTCATTTTACCTACCTTGGAAGGATGGAAGGCTGAGTCAACCTTGAGCCTGGTGGGACTCGAACCTGCACTAATTGCAGCTGGTGTTACTTAAGGAGGCATTAGCCCACTGCTCCACCAAGGAGTTGGGCTTATTGACATCGTTGTCAATAAGCTAAAATAGCAAGTTGCTGCAACAGAGCAAGGCAACGGGGCAGGAAGGAGTAAGGTAAAAAGGATTCATTCTTAACAGATAGTCCTTGCTTAACAACCACAACTGGGACCTGCATCCCCATAAAGCAAGACATCAAGTGACTGCAACTTGCGATTTTACTGCTGGCTTCTCTATTGATTTTGCTTGTCGGTAACTGGCTATCAGGTGGCTTGGTCCTTAATCAAGAGGCAAAGCTTAGCATGATGGTCTGAACCCAGTCATAATATTTGTGATGGATTTGTTCAGCCCATAAATGTAATAATAAATACAACAAACAGCGTTTCTGGCAGGAAGTGGACCTTTATTTCTTCTTCTACCCTCCCCTTCTCCTCCTGGTGTCAATTTGCAACCCTTGGCCTGGTTATAAAGTCATTCATTCAGATCTTTGGCAAGAATTCTCTCCCTTTTCCCTGGCAGCTCCCTGGGTAAAGCTAAAGAAAAGGGGAGAAAAACCAAGTGCAAAATCTACCACATAGTGATTCTGCAATGCAAGATTTAAAAAAAAGTGATTTATTTTTTTAAAAAATTATTTTAATTCCATTTATATCCCGCCCTTCTCCGAAGACTCAGGGCGGCTTACAAGCTTAGCAGTAGCCTTCATTCTATGTATATGCCTGCTTATTAGGGCTTTCACACACACCCCAAGCGGCATTATTACAAAGTCAGCTTAATTGCCCCCAACAATCTGGGTCCTCATTTTACCTACCTCGGAAGGATGGAAGGCTGAGACAACCTTGAGCCTGGTGGGACTCGAACTTGCACTAATTGCAGGCAGCTGGTGTTACTTAAGGAGGCATTAGCCCACTGCTCCACCAAGGCTCTTACCAACTGTAAAGCCCTGGGTTTTCTGATTGAACACACTTTTATTAGAAAACCACTTCTCTAGTCTTAAACCCTGAATTGAATGCTGTAGTTGCATATTGCTTGCTTCGGTCTCCCTGCCCATGCCCTGCCCCATTTTTTTTTCCTTTAGAAGAGGTGGTATATTTCATTTGGTACTTTTGCAAACTTTTACAGCCTTAACATGCTAGTATTTCTCTTCATCAAGGTTCACTGATAGTTCAAATTATTTAGATCAGTCTCAATCTAGAATTTCATCTTTTTGTTAAAAGCACCATTCCCTAATAACTACAGCATGCTGCCTAAAAGGTGCAGGGATATAAAGATCAGCAAATTTAGGCAGTTACTCTATTTTTTACAGTGTCAGATTCATATTTTCAACTTACAGATGAGTCCTTTTGTTGAATCCAGGCAGGTGCAGTCTACATCTTGTAGACATGTTTACAGCATTAAGGAAACCTGCAGATGGTTTTAAACTATCTTGCCCACATTTCCTTGAAATAACTTAGTTTAAGTTAGCCTTCCTTCCTTCCTTCCTTCCTTCCTTCCTTCCTTCCTTCCTTCCTTCCTTCCTTCCTTCCTTCCTTCCTTCCTTCCTTCCTTCCTTCTTTCCTTCCGACTTTGGGTGGTTTACAATTCTAAATTTATAAAACGATTAAAACAAAACAGTACAAACATCCAGAAAATAAATATCAACAGCAGCCAAGATAATTACTCAATTAACAATACAACCAAGAAACAGGGCCCCTTAACACATTGAGTCCCACACCTGAGTGCATAGCCAAGTTTTTAAGCTTTGCCTGTAGAATGTAATATGTCGAAGATTGTACTACATTTTTTTATTTTTATTTTTAAAAAATTACTTGGATAACAAAGTAAATCACAGATATAGGGGTAAGGAATGTATGACTCGGCAACCGATAATAAAACATTATTAAAAGTATTGTTAAAAATAGCATTTAAAATATTAAAAACAATAACCTAGAATAAAAAGTAATTAAAATGTAAAAATATCACAGGAGAATGAACAACTACAGTATTTAAAAAAAATGTAAGAACAAATAAAAATTCCAACAACTTTTATATATACTGTTTGTTTTCTTCTGTTCATTCATGTCCGATTCTTGAAGATTGCCTGGACAATTAATTGCCTGCAGCATTTTTGGTAACATTTTTCAGAAGTGGTTTGCCATTGCCTGCTTCCCAGGGCAGAGAGGCAGAGAGACAGAAAGAGTGGCAGGTTCAAAGTCACCCGGCTTTTTTATGCCGAAGGCAGGATTAGAACTCACAGTCTCTTCGTATCTAGCTGATGGCTTAACCACGACTTAAACTATCTGTCTTGTATATATTAGGGTAAACAATTGTTGGTTGATTTGACCTGTTTTGGTTTTGCAAAAAAGGATAAGTGTCTATGGAGATTCTCAGTCATAGTTATCCCAAAGGTGCTTTTTCACAAGGCAACTGGACTTTCTTGTTTTTCTTTGAAGTCGTTTCGCTTCTCATCCAAGAAGTGAAATGTCTTCAGAGCTGAAGAAGCTTCTTGGATGAGAAGCGAAATGACTTCAAAGAAAAACAAGGAAGTCCAGTGAAAAAGCACCGTTGGGATAAAAATTAGTGCAGGTTCGCATCCCGCCGGGCTCAAGGTTGACTCAGCCTTCCATCCTTCCGAGGTAGGTAAAATGAGGACCCAGATTGTTGGGGGCAATTAAGCTGACTTTGTAATAATGCCGCTTGTAGGGTGTGTGTGAAAGCCCTAATAAGCAGGCATATACATAGAATGAAGGCTACTGCTAAGCTTGTAAGCCGCCCTGAGTCTTCAGAGAAGGGCGGGATATAAATGGGATTAAATTTTTTTTTAAAAAGCATAAGCGCTTCCCAAATCGAATCAAAGGTAACTTTTCTAGTATATCCCAAGGTTTCTCATCCTTTATGCTTCAATTTTTCCATAACAACAATCACGGAGGCTTCGAATGTTTCCAGTATTGTGCTTCACTATTCAGTTACAGTCCCAAGATAGGTTTACAGTCATTGTTTCGTGAGACAACTCAAAAGAACCGAAAACATAACTGTTGTTAGTTCACGACAGTTGCTGCCAGTTTGGCTGAACGGTATGCTGTTGAAGTACTCGGCGGTATGAGTGGAGCACATCCCCCAGCTACAAAATAGGCATTTAGAGGGGTTAGTCCCTCTACAGAGCAGTGTACTGCATCCAGGTTGCAGGGCGGCAGGTATCCATTACAGCCATCTGCCTTTTAAATCTTGAATCTCCCAACACTGCCCCCATTCAACAGCAGACCCTGGGGAAGAAGTGAGGTGGGGGAAACCATGTACAATGGGGGATCTGTCCGATGGGATGAAGCCTTCTTTTGTTCTTGGGGGAATGTTATCGAGCCATCTTAAGGGGCTCGGCACCTGCACATTGCTTTTGAATGCCCCTTTTTCTTTGCTCTTCCCACCTTGCCTTCAGCGATAAGAACATCACATAGGAAGGTGCTCGGTTGATGTTACAATAATATAGCGAGTCAATAGCTTTACAGACAAAGCAAATCTCAAAAAACAAAACAAAACACAAAACCCCTGAAAGTCTTTAAATGATATTTCACTTGGGGGGGGGAAAAAGAGCCTTGGTGGAGCAGTGGGCTAATGCCTCCTTAAGTAACACCAGCTGCCTGCAATTAGTGCAGGTTCGAGTCCCACCAGGCTCAAGGTTGACTCGGCCTTCCATCCTTCCGAGGTAGGTAAAATGAGGACCCAGATTGTTGGGGGCAATTAAGCTGACTTTGTAATAATGTGAAAGCCCTAACAAGCAGGCATATACATAGAATGAAGGCTATTGCTAAGCACATTGATTTCTGCTTCTTAGATTGTAAGCCGCCCTGAGTCTTCGGAGAAGGGCGGGATATAAATGGGATTAAAATAAAATAAATAAATAAAATAAAATAAAATAAAAACGTATTGGGAACACTTGCGATTTAGTGAGAAATTGGGGAAAAAAACTATTTTGAGACTGGACTAGGATATACGGGATTGACTGTCAGAAAGAGCCTGAGCAAGCCATCAGAAATTCCTTGAATTTGACTGCAATCCCCTGGAGCCTCTCCTGCGCACTTTCTGTGTTCTTGGCAGAGAGGAGGGGAAGGAATCTTTCTCTCTCAACTTTTTTTTCCTTTTTCTCCTTTCTTCCTGCAGGGTCTTGATATGCCAGCCGAGAGTTGCTATGATCCAGCTTTATGTGGTCATTCCCAACAGGTGGTGCCGTCCCCTAGCTATGGGCCGTGTGCCGGGATGGCCGAGAGTTCTGCTTCCAATTACAATCACCCTCCTGCAGCCTATGACCATTCCTACCCAGAAAATTTGCCTGCTTCTTGTAGACTTTATAGCTACACAGGCATGCTGATCTCTTCCTCCCTGGAGCCTCCGGGACCTGCTATGCTGGGCGGATATAAAGGGGTGCCAGGGATGATGTTGGGGAGGGAGTTAACTCATGGCTATGGACCACAGGGACCTTGCAAGCTCCAAGAAGATCTGGAATCAGACTCTGGGTTGTCCCTTAATTACAGCGATGCAGAGTCCCTGGAAGCCGAGGGACTGGAACGGGCAGAATATCCATCTTTGTATCCCTTGGACCACCCTCCTGCCTACCCTCCATTGGCCCCCGTCCCAGAGATGCCCTTCCCTGAGCATCACCCAGAACATTCTTTGGCAAACGGGCCGAGCCCACAGGGAGAATTAGTTGGCAGCAGGGATGAACGTCGGGCTCTGGCCATGAAAATCCCCTTCCCCGTGGAAAAGATCATCAACTTGCCCGTGGATGACTTCAACGAGCTGCTGTCGCGTTTCCCGCTGAGTGAGCCTCAGCTGGCACTAGTCCGGGACATCCGCCGCCGCGGCAAGAATAAAGTGGCAGCTCAAAATTGTCGCAAGCGCAAGCTAGAGACATTGGTGCACCTGGAGCAGGAGCTGGATGAACTAAGTCGCGAGCGGCAGCGCCTGTTACAGGACCGTGGAGAGTTTAACAGGAGTCTGACGCTGACCAAGCAGAAGCTGGGAGCCCTGTACCACCAAGTCTTTTGCATGTTACGGGATGAAGCTGGCAATGCCTATTCCCCTGATGAGTACGCGCTGCAGCTCACTATCGATGGCGGTGTCTTCCTTGTTCCACGCAACAAGCAGCCAGAAAGTGCCAATGGCTGAACTGAACAAGACGTGGTAGAAACTGGGAGGGTGGAATGGAGCCAGTTGACCCCCCCACAAAAGCATCTCTCTAGGGGGCTTGAGACAAGCCAAATGTTAAAAAGAGCTCACACTCCATTAAGCAGGCAGTACAGCTGAACGTGACGCCATTCAAATCACCCAGAATTATTTTTCATTTCGTTGGGAGAAAAACAGGGTTTGGTGAATACAGTACCTGGAGTTTCTTAAGAATTCCTTATGCAAGCACCCATCTTTCTAAAACAGTCCCACCAGACTTAGCCACTGTGGCCCAATTGTGAAGGATGAATTATAATCCCAACAGTATTTGTAGGACTATTTGTAATCCTCAACCCTTTGCTTACTTTGGTACTTTCAGCCAAATTACCTTGCATACAATATATGAGGGCCTTGCTCACCTTACGGCTTTAAATTGTTCCGAACCTACCAGGCTACAATTTTCACTACCCAGAGCAAATACGAAGAAGCCTATTGTAAATTAGCTGTACATCCCTTTCTACACATTCCCAGAATGTTGAATTAAAAAAATAAAAAATAAAAATGAATTCTGCTAAAGCCTAGTTAAGACTATATTGCTGGGAGGTATAAGAAATGAATGTTGCTGGTATTCAATATTATAAGGTCCAAGAGGCTGTCCCATTTTCTTTTAACTTTTTAATCATAAAAAGTTTCCCAGCCTATGCTATTCCTTTTCACAGCACTTGCTAGGGCCATTACCACTATATGCCAGCCATAGAAGAATTGGCAGCAAAAGGTTTAAAAGATTGTTTTTAAAGACTACAGAAAAGGCAGAAAGAAGAACCTGTGTAGTTCTAGTGCCTTACCATATGATCTCAAGAGATTAGCACGATTCAAGCCAAAACACATAAAAGATTATCAAACTGCCTTAAATCAGGAGTCCTGTAACATCTTTTCAAACTAACCAATTCTATAAAAAGGCACACGCTTTCATGAGTTGCTGCCTTTTTAAACACTAGCCTGAAAAAAGTGCTATCAGACTTCTGAGTTTTGGCTATTATAGATCAATATGGGTTCCTCTTCCTCAAACATGTTGCTTCAGTACATAATTTTGGCATTTATTAACTTGCAAGTGGAAGTTGTCCTAATGTTCATCCACCAAAACCCAATTTTCAGTTCATATTCTGACTCCTTTGTTATAAATATGGACGACGAAACGAATGATCAGTAAGATGTTTCAGAATGATTTGAACACAATCTATAACCTATGGAGTCCTGTACTGTAATTGTTTTTAGCTTTAAACAGGATTCCAGCTGCATTTAGTATTTAGGTACAGCTAAGTGACCTAGAGGGACGCGGTGGCTCAGTGGGTTAGGACACTGAGCTTGTCGATCAGAAGGTCGGCAGTTTGGCGGGTCGAATCCCAAGTGCCGCGTAGCAGAGTGAGCGCCTGTTACTCGTCCCAGCTTCTGCCAACCTAGCAGTTCGAAAGCGCGTAAAAATGCAAGTAGAAAAATAGGGACCGCTACGGTGGGAAGGTAACAGCGTTCCGTGCGCCTTTGGCGTCTAGTCATGCCGGCCACATGACCACGGAGACGTCCTCGGACAAGCGCTGGCTCTTCGGCTTTGAAACGGAGATGAGCACCGGCCCCTAGAGTCGGAAACGACTAGCACGCATGTGCGGGGCAAACTTTTACCTTTACCTTTAAGTGACCTAGAGCAGGGTCACGATGGCTGAGGAATTCTGGGAGCTGAAGTCCACAAGTCATGAAAGGCCCAAGTTTGAAGACCCCTGACCTAGAGTGTTTCCACCGTCATGAGATCACTTTCTAGTCAGCTTTATGAATACAGATAATCCTTGACTTACAACCATAATCGGGACCAGAATTTCTGTGGCTAAGCAAGATTGTTAAATGGTTGTGCGATTTTGACTTTTGCCAGTTGTTAAGCCAATCACTGCCATTAAGTGAATCATGCAGTCGTTAAGTGAATCCAGGCTCCCCCACTGACTGCTCGTTGAAAGTCAGCAAAAGTAGCAAATGGTGACCGCATGATCATCCCAGGACACTGCAACCCATAAATACATGGCATCGCCCAGAGCCTGAACTTTGGTCACCTGAGGAATCTGCAATGGTTGTAAATGCAAGGACCAGTCATGTCACTCTTTCATTGCCATTGTAACTTCAGTTGCTAAATGGTAGCAAGTCAAGGATTATGTGTAGCTGGTTAAAATGTTGACTCAGGCATTTGATGGACCCTAGTATAAATGAGCATGTATTTACAAAGCGTTTTATGTCAGTTAATGAAATGGACCAAAATACTTCAAAGATGCATTCATAAATGCCCTTCCGCCCCCCCGCCCCCCGAGAGCCAAATGAACCCTTTGATTTACAAGGAATTCAGTCTGCTATGGAAAGGATGGGATGACAGCTACAAGGCAATACTTTGGCAAATATATTGATTACTAAGAAAAGACAAAACCAAATTGAGAAATGTTGATATTGTAAAGCCAAAGCAAGAATTGGTTACTTTCCTTTTAGCTGCAGAGGGAACATTAAGTCATGTTCTGTAGAAAAATTACTCAAGAGTAAATATTGTTACAAAAGATAATTGTACATAAAATGTGCAAATTAGTCCCCAAAATGCTGAGTATTAACTGGCCTCTAATACTCCATGATTGAAATACTGTACTGTCATCTGCTGGAAAAAAAATCTGTTCTTTTGTGTGATGGTGATCCTAGAACAGGGGTAGGCAATCTTGGCTCTTTTATGACTTGTGGACTTCAACTCCCAAAATTCCTGAGCCAGCCATGCTAAGGGGAAAGGGAGTTTCCAAGCTGAGCCATCCTGGTTCAGGAATTCTGGGAGTTGAAGTCCACGAGTCATAAAAGAGCCAGGGTTGCCTACCAGTCCTAGAACATAACATGAAGACAAAAAAAAAAACCTAAACGAAATTTGGTACAAAATTTGCTGGTCTAGTGTCAGAAGCAATAGCAATGAAGAAATAAGCCTGCCTTGCTATGCCCACTACTGCAGGTCTGCAAATGGGCTTTAATGTGTTCACTGTTTTTATATTTTATTGGTTAAGATTTCAAGTCAATGAGGAAGATGAAGCTACAGTATTGGTTGTTGTTTTTTTATCAACCCTGGTCTCTCCTGTTAAGTGGATAAGAATATCCTCAATGTTTTGAACAATTGTACCTCTTGTTTGATGGGATGGACTCTCCAATTTAAAAATCTCATCACACAAACCCTCCTCTGTAGGTATATCCCATGTAATTATAGACCAAATAATCAACTTCTGCAGAAGATTATTTCTAACTCCAGATGCACAGAGATGCTATTGCTTACTCCAGTTTTTGCTAGGGCTGTGGCATGTTTCAGTAATAGCATTTAACCGGAATTAGATAGGAAACACTGTTGTGCATGGGTCTGGTCTATCTTGGCTATTGGAAAACATGTTTGCATAAATGCAAAGATGATACATATACATAGATTTAATTTACCAGCTCAACTGTTGCACCAGAATCCTGGTCTTGTTTGCAGTTATACATTCCCTATACAATAAAACTACAGGCCAACTAGTTAGGAATATATTACTGCCCGAGCTCAACTGAATGACAAGTCAAAGACCTGAGTTTTGACTAATAAAGACAGTTCAGAGTGTTTGCTTTTTTGATATTTTTCCACATAAATGAGGGCCAATCTTCACATATGGCAGCGGCTCCCAAACTTTTCTATACCCCGCACTCCTAGAATGCTTCTGATATATTCTCACACCCCTTACAAAAGTTCAAAATAACAGCAACGAATGATGCATATAGACTATAATTTTGAAAACCCAAGTTTTTGCACCCTCTGCAATAGTCTTGCACCCCTGGTTGGGAACCCGACATATGGGGAAAACCAGCATTTACAAGCATAAGTGGCCATTAGCCTTCTAACATCCCTTCGCGTTTTGCCAAGAAAATCTCTTCTCTCATGTTACCTGGGCCACTATCAGGCAGCTCCATGCAGCTACCGTTTAATGAAGGCCATTGCTCCTTATTTTTAATACTGGTTCAAGAGGCAAAATTGCTTCATGAACTGCAAGCTTGCATTTCTATATCATTTTAGGGAAGCTAATTTATAAGAACATACATATACCGTTAAAGTAAAATAACTAGGATTTCACACTGTAGAGAAAATGTTGCTGAAAAAATCCATTAGTTGGTACCTGATTTGCTATCATAGAAGCTTGTCTATTCTTAAGAAACACATTCTAACATCTTATTGGAAGAGATGTTAACAAGTCACAAAAAGTAGTCTATTTATATAAAAAATGTTTATTGAATAGAGTTTTATTAAATAATGATTTAAATATTAAACTATTGTTATTCATAACAATAGATTACAGTACAGCTACCTAGTAGCAACGTAACTTTCTTTGAAAGGTTTATGGTACATCAAGCTGAAGAGACCTGCAAGACAAATAGCAATAATAAATTTTAAGATCAGACATAACGGTAGGGAGGGGGTGCAGTTTTGAAAAATCCGTGTTTCTTAATAGTTATGTTAACTTTCACCACTATGTTAAATAACTACAGGTAGTCCTTGGCTTACATGTTTGTTTAGTGCCTGGTCAAAGTTACAACGGCACTGAAAATATAACTTATGACCATTCTTCAGATGACCTTTGCAGCATCCCCATGATCATGTGATCAAAATTCAGATGCTTAGTAACTAGTCCATATTTATGACCGTTGCGGTGTCCCAAGGACATGCGATCACGTTTTGCAATGTTCTCACAAAGTCAATGGGGGAGTGTCAGATTTACTTAACAAATCTGTGGCAAGGTCGTAAAATGGGGGAAACTCACTTAACAAATGTCTCACTTAATAACAGAAATCCTGGGCTCAATTAGTCTAAAAAAGACTACCAGTAAACATTAAAAGTTCACCTATCATCTGCCTCTCAAGTTAAATTACACCACAAACTCATTTACTGTATGTTAGCATATTTCATTTGCTTTGGTAAACTTATTCCCACAATTTAGCATTGTTTTTACCTTTAAAAAGAAAAGGGAAATCCGAACGACAGTCCATCTGTCAGGAAGAAAGGCATTTTACCACGGACAGCTCCTCTTTTTCCTATAAAAAGGGAAGAAAAATTAAATACTGCCCAATTTTATTGAGTCCCTATTCATACTTTAATATAAGCATTCCCACCCCCATAAATTCCTCTGCCTTTATAGCAGCACAGCCAGTGCACTGTGTTATGCTAAAATTGTTTTAAGTCAACAAGGCCACGCAAAGAGGGATGAAAAGGCATTGCTTTTATTAAAAGTACATGTCATTTAACGATGTTGCCAGGCCTGTGACAGTAAAATATTAATTAGTAACATTCGGTCCATCTATTGCTTGCGTATTACAGCACTGGGTGAATTAAAAGATAGCTAGACTGGCATTTACAAGGTAAACTCAATCTTGGAGAAAGTTTAGTAGGGTAACAAAACTGTATAGGACGTAAGTAAAATCTGTTCTTACCTACCAGTACAGTAATATAACCTTTCCTTCCTTCTGCTAGTCCTAAGAGGATTAGGATCCTTACTCTCGTCTGACTCCTTCCGATGGTCACTGAGTACTCCCTTCTAGTCAGCAGAAGCCTGCACCTGGCTTATCTGTCCACTTGACTCAAAACACGTGTCTACTCTCAGCTGTAGTAGCGTCTGATCTGGAAGCCATTCGGAGCTACGCTTGCTAGCCGTTCCTAGTAGCTCAAACATCTGCATGCCTCCCGGTTTTGTAATGCTACTTAGTTTTCGGGTCCTGGTGTGCTCTCCTTTGTTGTGGTTATGCTACCATGCCAAAAACGAGTTATTATTTCGTGAATCCTGAGGTCTTGTCAGGATCCACCTGCTACTGCAAACTCAGCCACGAAAAAACCCATCAGGACTATTAATTTTCATTCTAAATTAAACCAGTCACCAATCAGAAGTTTTATATATAAATACACTTGTACACACACCATATACAAGCACTATTGCACCACAAACATATTTAAGCACACATTTGTCTTGTTTCGTAAGACACTAAGAAATGCTACAGGCGTGTTCAAATCTGACAGATTAATTGACCAAAGTATAATGCAAATTCCATGACATATCTATACCCTCCAATTTTTAAGTACATTTCTACTTCCATCTTGTGGAACAGAAACATACTACCAAGCAATGTTCAATGGAACCAGAAAATAGGAGCCAGTGTACCCATTTTGTATGGTAAGTTGCATTAAGTGGGAAAATATATGAAATGTATTTTATAGAATGGAAACCATTTCTGGAATTTCAAAGCGCAACTGAACTTTAACAGATATGAGAATCTTTTTGGCTCCCTCACAAGAATGAAGCAATTTGGGGGTAATTAGGTTTACTTTTAAATGCCTCAAACTAGTAGCACTTTTAATACAAGATTAGCTTAATAGTGCCGTAATAAGATTCACATTCTTTTACCCATGCTGGAACTTCTCATTACAAAATCTAGTCTACTTTTGAGAAGAGAGCACAAAGTTTAATTTAGACTAATGGCTTTTTATAAAACTTTTGCCTAACAGATATAAATTATATGAACTAGCTTATATAATCTTGTAACCTTCCCTCGCTACCATTAGTTGGGATACTTTTATCCATTTTTATTTATTAAATTTGTTTGCTGTCCATCTACAAACAAGCAAGGCGACTCTTAACAATTTTAGCAAATGTTAACATTTGAGATATTTATGCGTTCAGCTAGCAGTGGATGAAAAGTCATGTATTTTGCTAGTCTCTTCAGTGTAAAATGTTTCCTATTTTTTATTATATAAATGAGACTGCAATTGAGCCACAACAATCTGGTATCAACATTCCAGTTATTGGAAATTCCACAGCTTTTGACAGCTGATTCTCTTGCTGTCAAGCCCAAGAAATTGCAATTTCTATAGTACAGATAAAATGTTTATATTTATTTGGGGCAACTCAGATCCAGCTGGATAACTGCCTAGAGATGTCATAAGCATAGCAGGCTCTAGTGGTGACTTATTGCCAAATGTCTCATTTCAAGCTGTTGAGCTGCTATGCCTATATGCTGATGTGGCCAATCTTTTTATTTGCCTTAATTCAGCATATAAAATCTCCTGCCTCAGTCACTCTTTAAACTCAACCAGAAAAAGGGAAGGCATCAGCTGAAAAAGCAAACAGGAAAGAACAATTGTCAAGCTACCAAGATGATGTCCTTATTCAAATAAGGAAAACATTTTGGAAGTGGTTCTTCATTGAGGAAATCTCTTGTGATTTGTTTTTCATGAAGTTCAACAAGATATAAAATCAATATATTTGGCTTTGAATATAAAAATACCTTGGCATTCCGAGAATCATTCTCTGCTATTTGACTCTTCACTAATCTTTTTCATGTAGTGAAAATCAGTGTACATTAGCTTATAGTAAACTAACTTTACACAGCACATTTAAAAAAAGACACATTTATTCAGCGTCATGATCAGTCTATTACAGTTCGCAGTCAACAGCATGGGTGTGGAAAAAGAAAATCTACATAAAAACCCTGGTTGGAATGCTTTGCACTTTCCACAGAACACAAAAACTAAAATATCCTGTTATACAGTTAGTCACAAATACAGTCCTGATGTTTGCAAACAAGCGCTTGTCTAACACATGTCTTCATGAGGCAGTTCTACCCTGCCACAACTCTGTTTGGCTGAGTTCACAACTGTGGTAACCTGTAGCTTCCCTGTCACTTCTCTGGCTCTCCTCTCCTGCTAAGCTTTGTTTCCTGTTGAATAATATGGAATAAAGTTGTTAATCTAAACATATTGAGACTCAAGGCTATAATCCAATATCAAGTTTGTTCCCCCGATTGCCAATCCATTTATTAGCTTTAACATCTGCATTTTATTCCAAATATGCTTAAACTACAATAACTTGCTCAGCCACATTATGAGTTACTGTTACAATTCATTTAGTACTGCATTTATCCATGAGCACATGGAGGAAGTCTTACCTAGGAATTAAAACCGCCTTCCACCACCATAGCTACTGCCACTACCAGAGCCCCCATAGCCACCTAAAATGAAAAAATAAGTTATCTTAAACGGGAATAGGTTAAAAAAAAAGGAAACTGTTCAGAAAGAACGGAACCCTACACTCTTTATAAAGAGAAAGAATGAAGTGGGATGGTTGACGTCAAGTTTTTCATGTCTATCATTCAAGAATTCAACTAGAAATTAACACGATCCATTTTCTCCCTAATTAATTAGATCATACACTTACCACCACTTCCACCATAAGGGCCAGAGCTCCTCCCTCCAAAGCTTCCTCCTTTCATGGGCCCAAAACTTGAAGACTGGTTGTTGTAACTGCCAAAATCATTGTAGCTTCCTCCACCTCCAAAGTTGCTTCCTGAACAGAATAAAAATCATCCGCAAATTTATAAAACCCCAAATATTTAACTTATGAAATTCCTTCATATCTTTATTTTCCCAAATACACTGAGCATGTTTAAATGAAGGTGCATGCTAAGCCTAATAGACTAGACTGCAAAAATTCATACTGCAACTAGATGGCAGCATATATTTGGGTTGGTTTTTTTTGCTATTCTCTAGACCAGGGGTTCCCAACTGGGGGTGCTCACACCTCCTGGGAGTGAGAGATGATATTCCAGGGGGTGCAAAAACGTGGGTTTTCAAAATTATAGTGTACATGCATATTATTTTGAACTTTGTAAGGGGTGCGAAAATATATCAGAAGAGTCCTAGGGGTGTGGGGTATAGAAAAGGTTGGGAGCCACTGCTCTAGACATTTTAGGCTGGGCACGTCAAAACTTTCCTAACTTGACTCTGCTGGTACATTATCCCCCCCCCCCCCAACTAATCAAATGAGAAACAATTCTCTCTCCTCCCCATCTAGGCCACCCTGAACAGCAGCACTCAGCAGTCTTGAGATTGAGCCTAAAGTACAGGTCTGGGCCTCGATTTCAGCCCTAGTGCTACTGTCACTCAAAAAGGCCAATTTGTGTTGCTCTATAAGGAGCACAACCCTTGGGGAATGGTGCAATTGCCTCATGGCCCAGTTTTCACAGGGCCTCTAGAAGTTGTGCAAGAGGGCCATGTTCTCCCAGTTCCTGGAGCCTCTGTAAATTGCACAAGAACCGTGTGTGCGCGCTTAGTGCTGAAGAAAAAAAACTTTTTTTTAGGTGGCTATGAGGTCTCTGGTAGTCCTGAAGAACCCAGGCCATTCTTATGCAGCATCTGCAAATCAAGGAAGAATGGGGCATGCTTTTGAGAATAGTTTAAGGTGCTGGTAAATGCTGGCATGTCACCCAAAACATCAAGGCATGTCAACTTTGATGCACCTCACTGATTTGCTATTACTGGTCTAGACATATTTGCTCTGGCAGTTTATTCCCTATCATATTACCTTATCAGTACAGCAAAAACAACAATCTTAGGTGCTCAAGATCAAATTGAAATTTACCCCCACTGCCACCACCAAAGCCGCCCCCTCCGTTGTTGTATCCATCATAGCTTCCACTGCCACCATAACCCCGGCTTCCTCCAGAATATCCAGGGCCACTGCCTCCATAACCTACAAAGCAAATAAGATCCTGAATCGCAGAACACTGCCAATCATAAAAATAGATGTATATTTTAACAAATCTCTATTTAAAATGAAGACTACTTTGCCGATTTTATGTATGCCTTACTAAAGATACACATACCCTAAAATTAAATTAATATGTAGCTATACAGCAGCTTATGAAAAACAGCAACTTTCAAAAGCTATATGAACTTACCATCATTGCCAAACCCATTATAGCCATCTCCGCTGCCCCCGTATCCTCCGCCGCCTCCTCCTCCACCACCACCACCACTACCACCACTGCGGCTGCCAAACCCACCTGAGGGGAAAAAAAATTTGCAGCGTATTGATCTCATTTCAGATTTATGGTGAACTTGTGATAAGTCATCAACACACATAATTTGGCATTTGTATAAAAAAAGTATACAGAAAAGATCCAAAGGACTGCTCAATCCCAGAAAGAAACCCATTAATCCTAATAAGATGCAACAATGTATTCCTTGATGTCCTTACTGTGATTAAAATCTTAAAATGAATTTTACATCTTCAAAAGCCTTACCACGGCCTCCAAAGTTGCTACCACGGTTGAAATTGTCACCACTGCCAAATCCACCTCCACGCCCACTGCCAAAACTTCCAGAGCTGCTGCGACCTATGAATAACAATATATAGCATTCCTGGAAAATATCACGACAGTTTTATCTGTAGTGCACACCTACTACACTGCATACTTACCTCGCTGACTGGAAGAGGCACTGGCCATTTCCTGTTTTGACAAAGCCTTTCGGACTTCACAATTATGCCCATTTACAGTATGGTATTTCTGAACTAGAGATGAAAAGATAAAATGGTATCAAAATCTTTGTAGAAGCCTCATATAGAGGAAATAGAACAAGTTAAAGCTTAGCTGAAAGAATGACATAAGATACTTACTGACAATCTTGTCCACAGAGTCATGGTCATCAAAAGTAACAAAGGCAAATCCCCTTTTTTTGCCACTGCCACGATCGGTCATTATCTCTATAACTTCAATTTTGCCATACTGTTCAAAGTAATCCCTCAAATGGTGTTCCTCTGTATCTTCCTTAATCCCCCCAACGAAGATTTTTTTCACTGTCAAATGTGCTCCAGGTCTCTGGGAATCCTGAGGCAGGACAAAAAACATTTAACAATATATTATTTGTGGCTGCTTGGTGATTATCCAAACCACCAAATAACACATGATGTATCTTAAAAGACAAATTTAAAATTTCAAGCCTATAAATTGCAAATTTAAAAAAACCAGAACTCTAAATTTACAGATCAGCTTTCTCTAAGCTGGCACCACAGAAAAACAATTCATTTAAATCTCAGCCAACATATTGGTAGAAGGGAGGAGCAATTAATACTAAACTGTTTTCCTCCCAAGTGCAATTCATGATTTTTTTAAAAAGAACCTAAGAAAACTTACATGCACAGATCATAGCAAAAAACAAAATAAAACAATTTAAATTAAAAGCCAATAAAATTTACAAATAAATTTAAACCAAAGATGCCTAATGCAGGAGTAAACTGTTAAGCCAACCATATTATCAATGTTCTGAGTAGGATTCATGACTGCAATGTTTTGGGCTTCCAGCATTTTTGCTAAGAATTTGAACCTGTTGACTATGCATGCAACAGTGATTCTTACCTCTCTAGATACTGCTCTCTTTGGTTCAACAACTCTACCATCAACCTTGTGTGGTCTGGCATTCATGGCAGCATCAACCTCTTCCACTGTTGAGTAAGTGACAAATCCAAACCCCCTGGAGCGCTTAGTATTGGGATCTCTCATTACCTAAGAAATAACATACATTTTGCTCTAAAATACACAAGTGTAAGTAATGTACCTGGTGCAAAAAATGTTTAATTTAGAACAGGGGTGTCAAACTCGCCACGTCATGTGACGTATTGCAACTTTTTCCCCATTGCCGGAGCTGGGGTGAGCGTGGTTTTGGCATGACGCATCCAGCCCATGGGCCGGCAGTTTGACACCACTGGATTTAAAAAAACCGAATTACCCCATTTTATTGGAAATAGTGATATACTAAAGGCAACATTAGTAGTTAATGCAGTATTTGGGATATTTTTTCCTGACTATTCTATACTTCCTGTACCTTAATTCAGGCACAGATATTTATTAAAATTGTTTTGCCACTCATTTTGACATAAGGTGGCATATACTTACCACACAATCTGTAAGTGTGCCCCATTGCTCAAAATGATTGCGAAGGCTCTCATCTGTTGTCTCAAAACTCAGGCCACCAATAAACAGTTTTCGCAGCTGTTCAGGTTCCTTGGGGGACTGAAACAGAAAAGTAGGCAACAGTAGGAAGGATATGATCACAGCTTATAATGGTGGGGGGCCATAATGAAAATAAGCACGGTTTATTCAGCATATAAGAATACTAGGCACCATCAGTGAGAACCAGTAAAAAGTACAAGATTAGGTTTGCAGAAACTAGCTATTTAAGAAATAGGAAGTCCTTTTAGCACATGCAATATAGCTGTTGTGAATACCAGAACCAAGCTCATAAAACCTTTTTCACATGAAAAACAATTTTTGGCTTGATGTGACCGTTTTCGTGTTAGGTTTTTATCTAACAACTACAGAACCTAAGTACTGACAGTCCTTGACATACAATCAAATTTGTGATACTAAGTAAAATAGTTAAGTGAATTTTTTCCCCATTTTAAAATCTTTCTTGCCACAATTATTAAGTGAATCACTGCAGTTAAGTTAGTCACAAAATGTGATCACATGACCTAAGGACACTGCAATCTTCATCAGTCCATACCAGTTACCAAGCAACCTAATTTTGATCAATATGACAATGCGGATGCTGCGATGGTTATAAGAAACCTGGATGGAAACCTGGTTATAAGTCACCTTTTTTAGTGGTTTGTTGTAACTTCAGTCACTACATAAATGGTTGTAAATCGAGGACTGCCTGTACTTTAGAGATCACTCAGAAAATGTACTTATTTTTTGTCCATTCTTATGTCATAAAATGCAAACTTTCACCCTACATCAATTAACTACTTTTAAACAGAACCCCAAGACAGTAGATAGATCAACATTAGCGTTAAACTCCAGTGCAATTAAGGTATTTAAAGCATTTACTTGGCTGCTTCTGCATTGTTACACACTATTTAGGAACAGAGCCACTAGTTCTGATATGCTCCGAAAAAGGAGAAATACAACAGGCCATCTATGTAAGGATATTCAGCAATACGCTTATTAGGCCTGCGGAAAGTATCGCTGTCTTAATAAATTTACCATTTTCGCAAATTATGTGTATTTTCGTGTTTCCAGCAAAGTAGTTGTTATCTCATACTTAGAAGTAAACATACCATTTAAGGGGGGGAGGGGGGGAAAGGCGAGATTACGTTAACTTTGCAGAACGGCAACCTCGTAGCAACCCACAAAATTTATGACAATAAAACACATACAATGGCTGATGGAACAGACTTTCTCAGCCAATGTTAAGTGCTTTCCAAATTTTAATATATTTTAACTGGCGCTTCCTCGGGCACATGTCTTGCTTCTGAAGGGCAAGGCCTTCTCTTCTCACCCTCACATAAAAATCATCTGAAGGAAAGGGAAGGAGGAGTGCTACCGGGCCGTCTCTTTCCATTTGCACAGAGAAGTTGGAGCAGAGACAAGGTGAAAATTAAAGGCCGAGAAACCAGCTATCAGAGACAAAGCCAGCGAGCACGTGGCCTTCGCATCTTCCCATCCCCCCACCCACACGCAAGCTCCGAACTGCTCCGTAGAAGCGCGCAGGCGCGCGCTTCTACAGCTCTGCGCACCGCCCGGCGCAAGCGCAGCCATTACGAGCGCAGGAGAGAACAGCTGTGAACGCCACGCACTGGAAAAGATGGCGCCTAAGCGAGCAGCACGACGCGCATGCGCAGTTTGGAAGACACGGCGGGGAGGGGGGAGAGAAGTAAGCCCAACCGGAGAAAAAGGACCTACTAACAAAGGAGAATCAGAAAGCGGACAAGCGGCGGAAAAAGACAAGCGCAAAATTAAAACAATGCGTTTCAGTAGCGGGAATGTGGAGAGAAACGATATTTGTAACACTTACTGCGTTAGGCGACAGATCGCACCCATAATCAGACGATCCCTAAAGGCAAAGGAAACATAATTCCACAAAAACAAGCCACTGGTTTAGAGTCGTAAAAATAAAAATTAAAATGCCCTCTACAGGCTCTTACCTCAGATTTGGACATCTTGGCAGTAGCAAGGCCGCCCTTCTTTACGAACGACGCTGCCTCTCGCTGCACCCGATACCAAAAGGGGCAGAGTCACCAGTGCGTCGTCGCCTTCGCTATTCAACACCCACCCTACCCATTCTCATTGGATAGCTGTGTAGCTTTTGTCGATGCCTATTGGTCAATAGGCAAATAGTCTGCCTCCTAGTGGATGAATACATAAAGTTACGCCTGTTTCCTCGTCATTGCCCCACCTTCTTTCTTTCTATTGGTTGGATTTCTGTCACTCTTTTCATTTGGTGAATTTTCCCGCCCTCTACTCCTAAAGCTCCAGCTGCAAGGCAACACCCTTCTCCTTCACATTGTTTCCTTCTCATTGGAGCATTCGGAGCGTAAGTTCTTCTGATTGGCTTTTACGACCGGCCATCTTTATAGAGATTGGTCCATCTTCTCTTCATTCATTATTATAGAGGCGGGAATTAAGTTCGTTTTCTAAACGGGTTTAGGTCGGTGGTTAGAACTATATCCATCCCTGTGGTGGTGAAGGTACATGCCAGGGTAGAAGGGGAAAAAAGATCGCTTTATATATAAAACTTGCTTCCAGGCAGGCGTACACGGTGAGGCGTACTGTACCTATGCGCATGCGTCTTGAAATATATCAGCCGAAGGGAGGAACGGTGGTTGAGGAAGATAGTAAGGAGGTGCGCGCGCCTCACGCCAGCGCGGTGAAGCTGGGAAGGGGGCGGAGGGGCTAGCGCGTGCGCACTGGAAAGCTGTTTTGGCGGGCGTTGCGCAGAAGCGGTGGCCGTGAGGGGGTACAAACCAGGGAGGGGGAAGTTGGTTTCCTACCGAGCCGTTACTTTCCCCAGGTGAGCGACCACGGGAAACAGTCTTGGCGGGTAGCGCGTTACCGAGAGCCAGTGATTCTTCGGGAGGGGGTGTGGTTTCGGTGTGATTGGGAGCCTGATTGACTGAGCAGTGAGCCACCGTTGGGAGGAGGGCGGGGCCTGCATCCTGGGCGGAGTCCTGAAAAGTGAGTGACAGCCGAATGAGGGAAAGCTTGAGGCAGTTAACAGCGTCTGAGCGTTAAGATCCGGTGTGTGAAGTAACAGGCATTTTAACCAACGGGGGTGCTGCGTTTGTCTTCGGGAGGGTTGGCCCGCTGCTGTTGGAGTGATGGGCAGTCTGGCCAATGAACGGCTACCCGGCTACAAGGAGCCGTCCTTGAGGTGGGGGGGAATCTAGGAGTAAAAAGCTTTCCCGCCATGACCCCACCCTCTCAGGAGAGAGGCGCTCATTTTGCCTGAAAGTGGGAGTCGTTTTCTATAAAAGTGGTGGCCGGGTATCTGCACCTTCACTTAAGCGTTTTATATATTACCCACGGAGAATTTTACAACAATTTTAAAACAATAAAAAAATAACCGTATCTAGTTAACTCGATGCCCTGGTCTTGGCCTGAGAAGCCCAGTAATTGCATGATACGAACTACTTTATATACATTCTAGACTCTAGAGCATTATTATTTACTGTGGTAAACGTTTGTACTTATATAAATGCCTGTTTTTCTTTTACTATTTTGGTTGGTTTATCTGGCTTTACTTTAAAAAATTGAACTGAAAGGCGGATTGTTAATTTTTGTCCAGTCTGGCAGCGTTTATGAGAGATCTCATATTAAATCCTAAGAAATGAGTGTGTAGAGAATTTTCTGGTATTATAAATCTTTGAGAACGTAAAGGTATACATATATATTATCTATAATCTTAACATAGCCATATGCAGGCATTTCTTTTTTTTTTAGTTGAAAGGAACTTTTTTGTGGAACTATAAGCATATGGATGCTTCATTAACTTAAAATATGAAAGCATTGTTTTCATGCAACTAAGTTTCTTTCCCTTAGTGTTCATGCCTGGATTGTTTTACAGTAAGCTAGGAGTATATACAGTAATTATATACTACTGTACTAGTTAGTTGTGCATAGTTATTGTGCATAATGGCAATAAAGTGAGGGGAATAATGGTTAAAAAATCATGCAGTTTTCTGAGATACAGTTTAGCCCTACTTTGATACTTGAAACACCTGGAGAGCTATGAATGCATGGTATTTGGGTGTGAGGTTGATGACAAACTTACTATTTACATCTAAAATTGTAGACAGCATTCGCCTCCATGAGGAATGACATTTCTTTGCTCACAATGCACCATGTTATGGCATAAAAATCAACTTTCTTTAGGGACAAATAGGAATTACTAATGAAAAGGACTGCAGGATCACTTAACAACCACAATGGGAAGAGCAAGGATTGTGATCTTTAAGCAAAGTGATCAGTGGGTGCCTCAGTTAACGAGCACCACAACTTACAATTGTAATGATCAGGCTCCATTATGCTTGTAAGTCAAGAACTACGTATGTGTAGTTAGCTTCTCACTAGTACCTAGTCTGCCCAAGGACAATTAATGCCTGATAGCATGACTGTATATACATATAAAGCACATAGAGCCAGTTTGGACTAGAAAGTAGGAGACTTAGTTGCAATCCCCTCCTTAGTCATGAAAGCCAGCTGGATGACTTTGGGCAAGTCACTCTCTCTTAGCCCAATTCATCTCACAGGGTTGTTGTGGGGAAAACAGAAGAGTGTTGTATATGTTTGCCACCTTGAGTTATTTGTAAAAAAAATATTAAAAGGAGGATACAAATTAAATATACAGTTCTGAACTAAGGGGAAATCTTAAATTGGTTGCTGGAATGGTAAAGTTGTGATTGCTTCTCAGTAATAATTAGGAACTACAGGTATATGAGATGTAGCATGCTTGGGGAAAAATCCCTTAATGGGGAATTCTGTGCAATTCTGGGATACTAGATTAAAAATGTTCTTAATTGTTCTATTATCCCCCCCCACAGTGTTTTTCATGTTGGCCATGTATAGCCATAATGACCTATTAATAGTACATTTAAGCATGAGCCTGGCTCACATGGAACTCAGTACGTTGTAAAGTTTACAGGTAAGTGGTTTTTGCATCCTAGCTTTTTGTTTAGTATTTTGAATGGAAGAGATAGTTGTTGCCTATTACAATAATCTGGACAGATAAACAGTATCCTGATTATCATAAACTTGGCTCAAGAACAGAAGAAAATTGAAGAAAAATCACAAGGATTCAGCTTGGAACATGGTAGCATTCAGCAGATTTCAAGAGAGTCCTCTTGAAATGTAAAGTTGATTTCTTAATCTCAACATGAGTTATGTTGGTACATTTCAGGTTATTTTCTAGTAAAAATGCTAATAAAATTGATTTGCTATTTTAAATAGGATCTTTACTCAGAATAAGGACTCATTTAATGAGAAAACACTCCCCCCCTATTTCTCTCTCTCTATGCACACACAGACACACACACACATAATCTATCTCAATAAATATTGATGAAAAATTAACCAGCAAATGACATTCAGAAAATTCTCTAGAAGTCAGTAATCTGATTCCTTTGTGAAATCTCATGTTTCAATATTTCTTTGTCTACAATATTACTATTATAAAAATAAAATTTTTGTTTCAATGTAATTTTTATTTCTATCAACTATTTTTCATGCACATTAAAATAAGGATAAATAGATTAATATAGATAAATTGGTAATTTATTTTTGTTTTCTTTTTTAATGTAACTTTGATCTAGTTTATATTGTCTTTAGCATGCTATGCTGCCTGACCACTTTCTGAACAAATAGCAGATTTGCTTAAATATTAAGCTAGCTTAAATATGAAATAAAATGTATTCCTGATTTGCTATTATAATAAACCCTTTTCGTATACAAAAAGTAAATATATTTAAACACTTTAAATGACTGAAGTGCAGTGACCAATATTTTTATTTAAAATACAGTGATTGTCAAAGCAATGAGCATTTTAGAACTTTTTTGTTTTCAACCACCCTACTTTTTTTTTTTTTGCTTTAAAGTTGAATTAGATCTCTTACCTTTTACCGGTACTTTTTGGATAAAGCAAACTCTATTGGTTGTTAGCGAAGGGCCCACACAAGCCAAGCCATTTGGGGCTTGGTCCCTCCCAGCTCAAGCCTGAGTAAGGTAAAGGAGTGCACTAACTCCCCTGCTTGCCCCATTGCAGCTCAGGGACTTCTTGACATCTTGACATCTTGCAACCTGCAAGAAGCCTCTGAACCACAGTGTAAAGCCCAGATCCAACCTGGCCCACCAGTGCAGTGCAAAGGAGCTTCTTGGTATGCTACAGCTCTGGGGCTATAAGAGGGTCCTGAGCCACAGCACAAAGTCCAGCCCTAGCATGGTTCAAAGTCACAGTTGCCCCAATTGTCCTCATCACCTTTCACTCCAAGGCCCCTGTTCTCCTATCACCCTGACCCTTTGCAAGGCAGCTTCTGGCCACAGGGCCATCTTCTCCAGGTTTTGCAAAGAAACCACTGCACAATGTGAGGAAGAGAGCTGCATGCAGCCAGCAGCTCTCTCACAAAGGGTCAGGCCAGATATACCTTATAAGCAGTGGGAGCAAAAAGATGGTGAATGTCATTTGGGACAGCAGCATGCAGGGTGGCAGGGGATCAAAAGGACATGGATGGGGGAGTTGAAGCTCCCTTTTGGTCATGTGAGCAAGATGCCAAGTGCCTTAACTTTGATCATGTGACCACAGAGGTACTGCAAGCGCTGTAACTTCAGAGACTGATCATAAATCCTTTTGTTCAGTGCCATGGGAACTTTGAACAGTTTTACTTTTTAGTCAAAAGTCAGATGAAGCCAGTTATGTTCAAAATTCATAAATGAATAGTATATAAGTAAGTTTTCTTAACTTACAGCATAGAGAACTATTTTTATTCCCTTCAATGATTTGATGCTTCAGTTAGGCTATAGGGGTTCCTTGTTAATAAAAAGATAAGATTATAAAGCAGTATGAAACCTCGCTGAGCTATAAAACAAAATCAGGCAGGCAGAGACCATTATGGAGTGATTTCATTTGCTGTCAAAGTAAATGTAGACTGTTTATTAATGTATACTCTAAAAGCAAACCCATGTATTGTTAAACTGGAACAAGAACCATGTATACAAGTGGTTTGAAAATAGGTTTCGTCAGACAATTGGTGATAGCATAGGTTACTGCAATTGCTATAAAATAATTGTAGATGTTAGAAACAACTAAGAAATTTAGATCATATTTTGACACTAATTTTAAGAGTTCATTTTGATGTTCAACATTTTGTTTTAAATTTAGACATCAGTAAGGCAGGTGTCCCAAAAAGGACTAATTTGTAATGAAAAACAGTTTAAAGATGTGTTTTCAAGAAAGTATATTTAATTAAAGATAGATGATTCGGGAGCAGTAGATGGTAATTCTTGTCTGGGCTTAAGCTAAGCAAAGCTTGTTGGACTTGTTTTTTTTTTTAATTCCATTTAATATCTGCTGGATAAAATCGCTCGGATTCGAACTGGTCTGGACTCCAACTGGGCTGAGATGGAAGAACAAGACGTGGACAGTCTTGTCGACGTCATCTGGGAAGAATTTGATCCTGTAACTCCTAAGGAAGTGGACAGGATTATGAGAAGGTTAAGCTCCTCCACATGCTTACTGGACCCGTGCCCTTCCTGGCTGGCCTATGCAGCTCGAGAGGCGACACGAGGCTGGTTCCTAGCGGTCATCTCTGCTTCTCTGAGTGAGGGTCACTTCCCCACCGCCTTGAAGGAGGCGGTGGTGAGACCTCTCCTCAAGAAGCCCACCTTGGACCCATCCTCTTTGAATAACTTTCGTCCAGTCTCCAATCTTCGCTTCCTTGCGAAGGTTGTTGAGAGCGTGGTGGCGCACCAACTTCCTCAGATCCTGGATGAAGCGGTTTATCTAGACCCGTACCAATCGGGTTTCAGGCCGGGCTACAGCACGGAGACGGCATTGGTCGCTCTGATGAATGATCTCTGGAGAGCCCGGGACAGGGGCCATTCCTCTGTCCTAGTCTTATTAGACCTCTCGGCGGCTTTCGATACCATCGACCATGGTATCTTGCTGCGACGCCTCAGGGGACTGGGAGTGGGAGGCACGGTTCTGCGTTGGTTCTCCTCCTTTCTCCAGGGTCGCTCGCAGTCGGTGCTGACAGGGGGACAGAGGTCGACCCCGAGGCCTCTCGCTTGCGGAGTCCCTCAGGGGTCGGTCCTCTCGCCTCTCCTGTTCAACATCTACATGAAACCGCTGGGTGAGATCATTCGCAGTTTTGGAGTAGGGTACCATCAGTATGCTGATGACACCCAGCTTTTTATCTCAACTCCAAACAATATCAGTGATGCCCTAGACGTGATGTCCCGCTGCCTGAAAGCGGTCCGGGAATGGATGGGGAGAAACAGGCTTCAACTGAACCCGGACAAGACTGAATGGCTGTACGTACCGGGAAACCAGGAGATTCAGAACGTCCCACTGCTTAACATTGGGGACAAGTTACTTCCCCCTGTTGATAGGGCCCGCAACCTGGGTGTCCTCCTAGACTCGCAGCTCTCCCTGGAAGACCACATTGGAGCTGTGACCAAGGGGGCCTTCTCCCGGGTTCGACTAATTCGCCAACTACGGCCTTATCTGGACCTGGATTCCTTACGTACAGTCACCCATGCCCTTGTGACATCTCGCCTAGACTATTGTAACGCTCTCTACATGGGGCTGCCCTTGAGATCCACTCGGAAGCTTCAACTGGTGCAAAGTGCGGCGGCACGGACACTCTTGGGAGCCTCCCGATACTCCCATATCACACCTCTCCTCCGTGCGCTGCACTGGCTTCCGGCTGCCTTCCGTGTGAAGTTCAAGGTGCTAACGATGACTTACAAAGCCCTACATGGCATGGGTCCGGACTACCTTCGGGAGCACCTTCTGCCGATGTCAGCACCCCACCGTCCTGTGCGCTCCCACAGAGAGGGCCTCCTCAGGGTGCCACCGCTCAAGGAATGTCGGCTGGTGGCCCCCAGGGGGAGGGCATTCTCAGTGGGTGCGCCAGCCCTCTGGAACACCTTACCAACAGAAATCCGGATGGCCCCTGACCTCCGTACCTTCCGTCGCGACTTAAAAACTTTCCTGTTTCAGCAGGCTGGCCTGGCATGATAGCGTTAATTGGGGTCCCAGTTTGTGTTCATTAGTGTTTCTTATTATTTTTATTGTTCGATCTGTATACCTTCCTTCCTCTGTACACCGCCCCGAGTCCCTCGGGAGAAGGGCGGTTTATAAAAACTAATAAATAAATAAATAAATAAATAAATATATCCCGCCCTTCTCCGAAGACTCAGGGCGGCTTACAAGCTTAGCAGTAGCCTTCATTCTATGTATATGCCTGCTTATTAGGGCTTTCACACACACCCCAAGCGGCATTATTACAAAGTCAGCTTAATTGCCCCCAACAAT
Organism: Vipera berus; assembly: GCF_964194415.1. Lineage (NCBI taxonomy): Eukaryota > Metazoa > Chordata > Lepidosauria > Squamata > Viperidae > Vipera > Vipera berus. The sequence goes on along the minus strand of NC_138203.1, from coordinate 139,892,677 downwards.
CTGGGTCCTCATTTTACCTACCTCGGAAGGATGGAAGGCTGAGTCAACCTTGAGCCTGGTGGGATGCGAACCTGCACTAATTGCAGGCAGCTGGTGTTACTTAAGGAGGCATTAGCCCACTGCTCCACCAAGGCTCTCTTGGTTGATACTTAACTGAAGTATTGGGGAATATCATAGATATCAGAAGAAGGCAATAGGAAACCAAGAAAACTACGTGGACATATCCATGAAATCACTGGGAGCCAGGCTTGTCTCAAAGGAGGCTTTGCTTTTTACAAATAGTTTTGGACAACTGAGTAATATGTTCTTTAATGATAATAAAGTGTATTATGGATGGATTCTAATTAAATATTTCCACAAAGTTTCTGTTATAAAATAGAAACTGTACTTCCTTTCCTCAACAGATCTTTGTGAATGCCTTTAGAATCTGCTCTAGAATTGTCCTGGGCAAGGAGAGTGAGAAATGGTTTTATAGAAAAGGCATATGTATTGGATCCTGCCCAATATACTTAAAGTGAATACATATTAGGCTTCAATCGCATAGTATGATTTTAGTATTTACATTTTTGTGTTGATTGATGTACGTATTATTAGTTTTGCTCTAAAGGCCTCATTCATCTGATAAAATAGTAACTAATTTAATATTAAACAAACATTGGCCTCTACCTCAGAAGATATCTCAGCAGTGATTGGAAATGATTTTGAAGGAGGATGAATATTCACATCAGTGTTGCTAAGGGTGGTGCTGATAGTTTAGTATATTAATATGACCATGGATGTTGAAAATGGTAGTTTCTCTTAATTATACTATGGACTGACAGCTAAAATGAGATTGGGAGTGCTCACCAAACTTTGAAGAAATGGGGACATTTCAGCAATGAATATCAAAAGTCAACTGATATGGACATTTCATTTGGACATCATAGAAACTGACAAGCAACTAACAAAATGGTGGCTATATGTTGCCATCTCTTTAATTCTCCAGATTTCAGTGGCTTGTAGCTATATTTGCAACTAATATTAAAATGATTTTAAATTCAAGCAATGCTTTTAATTGTCTGAATAAACTGAAATGTTGAATTTTATACATCAATCATACTTAAAACCACAAATGAACTTATATATGACTCATTTTATAAAGTCATGGTGATTTTACTTACAAAAAACAATGTTGCTTCCCCTCCCCCCGAATTCCTTCCTTCGCCGAATTTTATTTTTTTGCAGGCCCCCCCTCCACTCCTTCCGGTTGCTTCAAGTGCTACCTATAGTGACAGCCGAGTATCAGGAGTAGAAAAATAAAAGTGATTTTATGGAGCCAACTGAATTTTTATACCTGTTGAAGCATCTAAGAGCCACAAGTACACTAATCTCTTGTTAGAAATCAGCATTGTGAGATGGGTAAAGGCTGCTTGAACAAACTTTGATCAAAGTGGATAGGGAGCAAAATACTATACTATGGTAAAACCAGTAGATTTCTCCTGTATTCTTCATGTAAGAGATGTTTCTATTATATTTTTCTTTACCTTGTGGTCAGATGAATACACAGTACTAGGACAATGCAGGGCTGCATCCAGACTTTCAATATCCCATTTGTACCTTTCTCCCCATCAGAAAATTGTGCTACTGAAAATTCAATAGCAAAATGACTGAGACTTGATTATTTTTCAGTTTTTTAAAATTTGCATCATTAAAACAGCTTGGATTCCAAAGTTGGCTCCGTGCGTTCTGATGATGCCAATACAGATCGTCCTTCCGTATGACCACAATTGGGACTGAAATCTTGATTGTTGAGCGAAGCGGTCACTAGGTGAGATGTCATGTGACCTCTTCAACAGCCACAATCCTGGCACTAACAGTTGTATTTGTTGAGTGAGAATCACAGGTTGTTAAGTGGACAGAGTCTCAGGTAAGGGATACTTCAGAGTGAGGGAGGTGGTGCAGGTTGTGCGTGAGTTGAGGGATGCTGCAGTGCAACACAAAGCGTTAGCTGCCTTTGAAAACCTCAGCAAAACCAGCCTGGCCCAACAGCATGTGTGAAGTTGTCATGTCCCCAGAAGCCTCAGGTGCACACCCAGCCCAGAATGCTTACAACTGTTAGGTTGCCACAACTCCTGCCACTCCCTATCTCCCTCCCTATCTGTGCCTGATCTGCCACTCTACACATGCAATAGGGAGAGCTGGGGTGAAGTAGAGGCCAGATGCCATTGCCCCCAGGCTTCTGCTTCAACCCCAGCACTGCCACTGCCAGAGAATGCCACTTTAAGCCCTACACTGTACTTCACAGCATCTACTTTGCTCCATTTTGATGTTTTTCTCCTCCTGCTTCTAGCCTATGTGAAGCAGCTGTTGAACATGCCAGGCCTTCTTATTAAGGTGGTCTCATGCTATTTGCTAAGCCAACGTCCCGTTCTCATAGTGTTTTGAAATGATTTGGGGAATGAGCACAATGAGATATCCCATTCTAACGATCCTTTAGAAACCTCATTCCCCAGATAGTGTAACTTAGGGAACGAGGCTTCCAAAGGCTGCAAGGATGGGACACCAGCCTGGAGAATGACATGAGATGGTCTCAGTAAGAAGGCCTGGCATGACCAATAGCTGCCTTGTGTAGACAAGGTGTGCCTCTTAGCAACGGGAGAAAAACATTGAAGGTAAGAGGTGTGGCGGATCTAGTGGAAGACAAAGTGACGGGGGGGGGCAATTGAGGCTTAGTGGCAGTGGAGACACTTGGGCTGAAGTAGAGGCCTATAGGTGGCAGTTGGCTGAGACTGCTGACGACCCTTGTTCTCTACGTTAGTCCCAGTCCCAGCATTGCCACTGTCAAGTGCTACTATGCAGGGTTGCCAAAAGGGCATAGAATTGGGAAGATAGGCAGGTGAAGGAATTGAAGTGCCTTGTGGTTGTAAGTGCAGATGGGCTGCCGAGTGCTCATATTTTGATTGTGACCATGGGGGCGTCGCAATGACTAATTTCAGGCAGGGATTTTAGTTTCCTTTTTTTAGTACCATCATAATTTCAAACAGTTGAACAAATGGCCGTAAGTTGAGGACTGTGCATATTGCCTGGTGGCTTCCTGTTGCCTTTGGAAATTTGGAAGAATGAAATGTGGCCCATGAACCTTCAAACATTGTTTTCAAAACTGTCCGGCCCTGCATTTAATTTTGCATATTACTTAATGAAAACTAATAATGATAGCAATGAATTAAATTAATTTTTAAAACAGTCCTCAAATCCCTGAAGTAGTTTATTACATTTGTTTACCCTATTTTTAAATTACTAGTTGCTGAAAACAAAGGTGGTGTGTTTCTGCAGTGATGATCCCTCAAGATGAAAATATTTTGAGAAAAACAATTTAGAGTTTCATCGTATTAAATTTAACATTGCAGCCCAGCAAACAGCCATCAAACAGTAGAAAAAAGATGGAAAATCTTCCAGTTGCCTGATATTTGTATTAACTAAAAGCACGTTTGTATAAAATATTGAATGGTTTGGGAAACGTTGGAAAGCTGGGCATTGCCCTTTGTGTCTAATATTTACAGCATGAATACTGTATCAACATAAATTGTAAATTTCCTTTATGTCAGTATTAATAAAACCTAGTAGCCACAATACAATTGTTAATCTTCCTAAAATGTGGTCATACATCATACATTGTTGACTTTGCTGAGAACCTGAGGTAAAAGGGTAAGGGTGTATGTGAAAATAACTTTACTAATGTTTTTGCAGTTCTCCAAAATAAAGACCAGTGTAGGTTTTCATGGTTTGGGCTTGAACTATGGCTTATTTCAGATTTAATGAAAGTTGTCTGATCCTGGCAAGAAATACTGTTAAATAAAGCTAACATTTGAAGATCTGCTTTGAGAGTTCTCTTCAAAACTGTATGTTTGTTTTTGAACTATATAGACATATATTAAAATTATTTGCAATCCAAGAATATTTTAAACATTCTGAAAAAATAACTCTTTGGGATTTTGGTAAAATTAACACCTATTGAAAGCCAAAATGTCATATATTGAAGGCCAGATAGACTGAAGATATGAATATTCATGTCAGGAAAGCTTGGCTTATTGTTTCAGAAACTCAGGGCTACATATATAGAAATTACCCATATTTACAGAATAACAAGAGTTGTAAAGTACCTTGGAGGTCTTCTAGTCCAAACCCCTTCTTAACAGGAGACCCTCTACCATTTTAGACAAATGGTTGTCCAGTTCCTTCTTAAAAGCCTCCAGTGTTGGAGCACCTACCACTTCTAAAGGCAAAAGCTTTAGAAAACCATGCTGTCAGGAAATTTCTCCTTATTTCTAGGTTGCTTCTCTCATTGTTCAATTTTCATCCACTGTTTGTTTTGCCTTCTGGTGCTTTGGAAAATAGGTTGACCCTTTCTTCTTTGTGGCAACCCCTCCATGTCACCACTAGTTCCTCTTTTCACTAGACTAGAAATACCCAATTCCTGCAACCGTTCTTCATATGTTTTAGCCTTCAGCCCCCAATCATCTTTGTTGCTCTTTGCAATTTTTCCAAAGTCTCAATATTATTTTTTATATTGTGACCAAAATTGGATGCAATATTCCAAGTGTGGTCTTACCAAGGCATTATAAATGATGGTATCACTTCTCATGATCTTGATTCTGTCCCTCTGTTAATGCAGCCTAGGATTGCATTGCCTTTTTTGGCCGCTGCAGTACATTGTTGGCTCATATTTAAGTGATTATCCTGCGAGACTCCCAAGATCCCAGTTACTGCTGGTGAGTCAAGTTTCATCTAATTTGGTTTTTCTTTCCTAAGTGTAAAACCTAAGTGTTTTCTACATTGAATTTAATTTTGTTAGATAGGGCCCAGGGTTCAAGTCTATAGAGATCCATCTGGATTTTGAGGGTGTTGGCTATACCAGCTAGTTTGGTGTCATCTGCAAATTTGATGAATTTTCTTTCTATTCCATCATCTAGATTTTTTATGAAGATATGCAAGAGTACTGGGCCTGAAACAGAACCTTGGAGCTCCCCTACTGCTTCCTTTTATGTAGATGTAGTTTCATTAACAACTACACATTGAGTGCGATTTTCAACCAGTTAAGAAGCCATCTGGTGGTGATGCTGTCTATCTCTCATTTTTCTAACTTACTAAGAAGTAGGTTGTGGTCTTATTGAAATTTAGCTATACTATGTCCACAGCATTTTGCTGGTCCACTAGTTTAGTCACTTTGTCAAAGAATGAAATATTGTTTGGCATGATCTGTTTTTGACAAACCCATATTGGCTTTTGGTTATAACTTCTTTAGTTTCTAGGTGCTTGCAAATCTGTTGCTTGATCATCTTTTCCAGGATCTTCCCAGGTATTGATGTCAGGTTAATTGGTCCGTAGTTTCCTGGATCATTTTTCCCCTTTTTTTGAAAATGGGGACCACATCAGTTATTTTCCAGTCCTCTGGTAATTCCCCAGTGCTCCAGGATCTTTGAAAGATATGTTAAATGTTTCTGAGATAACATCTGCCAGCTCCTTCAGAACTCTGGGATGCAATCCATCATGTCCTGAACTCATCTAGAACAGAGAGGTGTTCTCTTACCATTCTCTTGCTTATTTTAATTTTTATTTCTAGACTGTCTTTTACTACATTTTTGGTAGGTTGGGCTATATTTTCTGGTGCAAAGAATGAGTTGAGCAGCTTTTCTTTTTCTCTACTGCCTGTTACTTCTTAGTTATCATTTCCCATTAGTGACCAATTGTTTCCTCTTTTCCCCCCATTTTTTATATGTTGAAACTTTTTATTTTTTTTGTTATTTATTGCACGTTTTACTTCATTCTGAGCCTTAACTTTCCTGACTTCATCTTTGCAAATTCGAACTATTTGCTGGTAGTTATGTGTCCCTCTTTCCATTTTTTGTACTTATCTTTCAGTTTGTTAGAGAATTATTTGTGTAAGTTTTTTCTGTGCAAGTTACTGGTTTCTTCTTGAATATTTTTATTTTTCTTCTTCAGTGATACTATGGTGGACTAGGCTTTTATAATTATATTCTTTAGTATTTCCCATGCTTCTTGGGTTGTTTTCCCCTTTATGATTCTCATCCATGGTATCCTTCCCAAGCTCTCTCTAAGTTTGTTGAAATTAGCTCTTTTAAAGTCTAGGACGGGTTCCCAATCCCCAGGATACGGCCGATTATGGGGCCATGGCCTATTTGCAACCAGTCCGCGCAAGCTTGGGCCAGCATGCACATGCATAGGTTGACTGCTCGCAGCTGCTCGCAGCTGCTTGCACGAGTTGAATTGCATGCACCAGCCCACCACTCATGCAGCCTGATTCCCCTCACCCCTGCCCAGCTGGGCTGCAAAGGTTGGGAACTACTGATCTAGGACTCTGGTTTGATTGTGTTCTATTGCTTATGTCTGCATTATATTGAATTTTAATATGACATGGTCACTCTTCCCCCAAGGTTATTTAGAACAAATAGGTGGAAGGGGGCATGTTGGTCCTTTATGCAGGTGAAACTGGTCAGTTTTCAGGATTGTCGTCATGCTGTGTTTTGATGTGCTTAGTGTTATAGGAGAAAGATCATTCCTTCATCAGGAGGGAGAAATAACTTTGTGAAACCAATTCTTACATTAACATGCGTATGCATTTAAAAAGTATTGTGCTATTCATATTAGAACAAGTTTGTTAGATTTTATATTTATGGCTCTAGTGAGCGGTATTTTTCTGACATTTTTCTCAGTTCTCTAAATTGCATAACTTGATTCATTTTATAAAGCCAACAAGACTATTAGAAAGCTTTCTATTTGTGTTTTCATTTTTGGAACCAAATTTTTGGTTGCCATTCAAATAACACTGTGTTTGCAACACTGGGCACATTTTAAGATATTGTGGCACAATTACTCAAACTAAAATGTCAAGGGTGACACTTCAGAAAACTTACAAGGTTCAATAACCTCTAGTGCGGTTTGTTTCTCCCATCATCAACTATTATATTTTTTGCAGCTTTTAAATTGTTGTAAAGAAAAATTGCTTTGTATTAAAATGGATGGTTAAGAATCTGCCAAGGGTACTCTTGCATGATGAAACCTCAAAGCTATTTTGATTTTAGGCTTTATAACTTGAACATAATTTGTATGACAAATGCATTGGAGTGATATTACAATACAGAATTATATGACACATCTGAAGAGGCATTGCCATGCCTTTAATCAACTTTTGGTAGATAATTAAATTTCAGCCACTTTTAAAATTTACTGAATATACTTGAGATTTCTATGGGCTTTGTCTGATAAGGCTATGCTTTGGAATTTATTTGGAGAACAGACCCAAAAAAGAAATGTACACAGATTACTTTTTCCTTTGAACTTTATAATTAAAAATGGAAACTAGCTGCCAGAACAGAATCCGGTGTATCCATCAGGTTCATTTTATAAGAGGATTATTAGCTTAGTGCAGCTACCACTTAAATTCATATTTAAGTGGTAGCTGCAGGTAACCAGGAATTGCACATAAGTGAACGCATTGGGTAGAATGGGGGTTAATTCTAGGAGAGGACATTTTTATAATTTATTATAACCACTTGTTTTTTAAAAAAATAGATAATTTGCATAGTTTCAGGTACTCTTATTTATAGTTGCAACAATCATGTAATGTAAGTTAGATATAGTTTAAGATTATGAACTATGAGAACATTTCAGAAACTTTATCCTACTGCTTTTACTTGCTTTGCAACTCTTGATAATCCACTTCACCAAGCCTGGAAAGCCCAGATTCTCTCTTAGTGTTTGACTTTTGTTCAGTGATAATGATCCACTTAGTTGCTTAATGAACACAATGGGAAGAGCTGGCAGTCATTGAGCAAAACAGCCTCATATGTCTTCCTTAACTGCTTTTCTCAATGATGGAAGTTCCAGGCCCAATTGTGGTCAGAGGGGAGGACTACCTATATTTTTTTTTTAATCCCATTTATATCCCGCCCTTCTCCAAAGACTCAGGGCGGCTTACAATCTAAAGCACAAATCAATGTGCTTAGCAATAGCCTTCATTCTATGTATATGCCTGCTTATTAGGGCTTTCGGCCCCCCCCCCAGCAGCATTATTACAAAGTCAGCTTATTGCCCCCAACAATCTGGGTATGCAAGTAGAAGAGCATCAATTCATCTCATTAAGATCTCCTCTAAACGCCCACTATAGGTAATACTCAAAAATACTGGCAATTGCTTGGCGTATAATAAAAAGAAAGAACACTAAAAGCTAATAATCCCTTCCCATGTCTGTGTGTGTTTTTGCTTGTATAGTGGCATTATTAAATCCACATACAGCAAAACGTGTGTCCTGACTTTAGGTATCACGACTCTGAATACCCAAGAGGACTTAGTTCGTCTAAATAAAATAAGTTTAAACAAATTCTAAAAGCAATAATTTTTATATGGAATTTAAAAATTTAATGATGTCATATAATTTTTTCAACAGACTTCTTAGGTCAGACTTGAGTTCTTGAATGGCTTCTAAACATTGAAGAACAGCTACTAAGGCATTGATCAGTCACAAATCATTTTTCTATAGAGCAGAACAGTGAGCAAACATTTCAAGTGCAATTTCCTTAATTGAGATGTTTTGAAAGGGCTATCAGCAGTTCAAAAATACTTCTGCTTGAATTGGGTTACTCTAATAATAATAGTGTACAAGACGTAGCAGCTAAAACCATCCCAAAGAAAAAGCAAGGAAGCAAAATGGCTGTCTGAGGAAGCTTTGCAAATAGCTGAGGAAAGGAGGGAAGCGAAAGGCAAGGGAGGAAAAGAAGATATGCCCAATTGAATGCAGAATTCCAGAGAATAGCTAGAAGAGATAAGAATACCTTCTTAAATGAAAAGTGCAAAGAAATAGAAGAAAACAATAGAATAGGGAGGACCAGAGATCTCTTCAAGAAAATTGGAAAGATGAAGGGAACGTTTCATGCAAAAATGGCATGATAAAGGAGCAAAATGGCAGGGACCTAACAGAGGCAGAAGAGATTAAGAAGAGGTGGCAAAATTACACAGAAGAACTATACAAGAATGAGCTTAACGTCCCCGATAACCACGATGAGGTGGTCACTGACCTTGAGCCACACATCCTAGAATGTGAAGTGGTGGGCCTTAGAAAAACTGAGTAACAACAAAGCTAGTGGAGGTGACAGTATTCCAGTTGAGCTATTCAAAATCTTAAAAGACGATGCAGTAAAAGTGCTACACTCAATTTGCCAGCAAATTTGGAAAACTCAACAGTGGCCACAGGATTGGAAAAGATCAGTTTACATTCCAATTCCAAAGAAAGGCAGTGCCAAAGAATGTTCAAACTATCGCACCATTGCACTCATTTTACATGCTAGTAAAGTTATGCTTAAAATCCTACAAGCTAGACTCCAGCAGTATGTGGATTGAGAACTACCAGAAGTACAGGCAGGATTTTGAAGAGGCAGAAGAACTAGAGATCAAATTGCCAACATATGCTGGATCATGGAGAAAGCTAAGGAGTTCCAGAAAAACATCTACTTCTGCTTCATTGACTATGCTAAAGCCTTTGATTGTGTGGATCACAACCAACTGTGGCAAGTTCTTAAAGAGATAGGAGTACCAGACCATCTTATTTGTCTCTTGAGAAACCTATATGCGGGTCAAGAAGCAACAGCGAGAACTGGACACAGAACCACTGATTGGTTCAAAATTGGGAAAGGAGTCCGGCAAGGCTGTATACTGTCACCCTTCCTATTTAACTTATATGCAGAGAACATCATGAGAAAGGCAAGGCTAGATGAATCAAAAGTTGGAATTAAGATTGCCGGGAGAAATATCAACAACCTAAGATATGCAGATGATTCCACACTAATGGCAGAAAGTGAAGAAGAATTAAAGAGCCTCTTGTTGCGGGTAAAGAAGGAGAGTGCAAAAGTTGGCTTGAAACTTAACATTAATAAAACCAAGATCATGGCATCCGGCCCTCTCAATTCCTGGCAAATAGATGGGGAACAAATGGAGGTAGTGACAGATTTTATTTTCCTGGGCTCCAAGATCACTGCAGATGGGGACTGTAGCCAAGAAGTTAAAAGACGCTTGTTCCTAGGGAGGAAAGCCATGGCAAATCTAGACAGCACACTAAAAAGCAGAGACATCACCCTGTCAACAAAAGTGCATATAGTCAAGGCTATGGTCTTCCCAGTTGCAATGTATGGCTGTGAAAGTTGGACCATAAGAAAGGCTGAGCGCCAAAGAATTGAAGCCTTTGAACAATGGTGCTGGAGAAGACTCCTGCGAGTCCCTTGGACTGCAAGGCGATCAAACCGGTCAGTCCTAGAGGAGATCAATCCTGACTGCTCTTTAGAAGGCCAGATCCTGAAGCTAAAACTCAAATACTTTGGCCACCTAATGAGAAGGAAGGACTCACTGGAGAAGAGCCTAATGCTGGGAAAGGTTGAGGGCAAGAGAAGAAGGAGACGACAGAGAATGAGGTGGCTGGATGGAGTCACTGAAGCAATAGGCGTGAGCCTAAATGAACTCCAGAAGATAGTAGAGGACAGGAAGGCCTGGAGGAATGTTGTCCATGGGGTTGTGATGGGTCGGACATGACTTCACAGCTAACAACAACAATAATAGACCTGCAATTATCTGTATCATTCTACACAGTGGATCATCTGAGACAGTTCAGTACATTAGTGTCTGAATATCCCTTTTTCTGTTCTGCTCCTATTATAACCACAATTTCTTATATCTTCCTAATATCGTTCAATGTCATGTGCATCTGTTTAGTTTGATTAATTGTTCTCCAAAATACTCAATAATAATTACACAACCATCAGAATATCTTATTTTTTAAAAACACATTGTTTCCTTTTGAGATAAGGAGCACTACGCAAAGTACAGAAAAGTACGACATAGTTAACTACCCTTCTGTGTATCTCTCAGTCTAATTAGATAAGGAAAACCCCAGAAACTTAATGTCGTTTGCACCAAAAATATTCACTATGTCTCTTAATACCTTTCCATCCTTACATTCAATATATACATGCACACATTGTCTTTATAGTTCTTCAACTCCATTCTGATATGATTTAGCTTCCCTTTATCTCTCAACTTTTTCACTTCTATATAACTAAGTGAGCAGAAACACAATCTTAACCATTTTTCCCACAAGCATATGGTTTTTAAATCCTTCCCGGTGTAACTCCAAGACAGCTAGCATAGGTGGAGTTTGCTTATAATAATGCACAATATACCTCCAGCCAATTGCCATTCAACGCTAACTAGGGCTTCCACCTCTGATTTTTTCCACTGAACTCACCAGTTTCTTCTGTCCCAAACTCAGATCAGCTCTTGCAGTAACTACAAGCTATTCATCAAGTTCTTCAAAATCAATTTCAGAAGGCCACAGATTTTATAAACACTGCTGACCATTGTCGCCAGGCAGATCCTCCGATAGTTGTGCGAACGTAGAATGGGTATCATGTAAGTATCTCACTACCTGTAACCCAGTAAAGAAATTGGATCACTGCTTCCTAGGACCATTCCCAATGGAAGCTATTATCAACCTAATGATTTCCGGCTCAAATTACTTCTATGTTCATCCTGTATTTCATCATTTCTTTCTGGATCCTGCTGCCTCCCAGTCCTCATTGTTCCTCCACACTAATCCCACCACCTATTGTGCTTGAAGGGGAACCTGAATAATAGGGAATCTGAATAATAGGTACACTTGGCTCCATCAGAGCTGTCTCTAGCATCTGGTGGGTTGGAAAGGTTATGGATCAGAGGAGCATTCCTGGGAAGATGTCAGTGATGTTCTTCCTCCCTGCCTCACATGCCTGTTTCATTGATGGTATACAAAGACGTCCAGGACTTAGTCTACAGGGAGGAGAGGATAAGGTCAGGGTCAGCTTAGATTTGGAAAATGAAGAGGCTTATCAGCCTGAAGTGATTCAAGTGGAAGAGTTGCAAGCAGAAAAGGCAGTGTTGCATAGCAACCAAGAGAGGCAGTTATCACTGGCCTCAGAAGAGGTAGAGCCAACACCACCCCCACCCACCCACCCACCCCCATGCAAAGGCCTGCTGGGAGGAGCGGAGGGGCTGAACAAAGTACCCAGTCCTGCCCTGTCAAAGGAACAAATCCAGGTCATGCCAGCACTATATAAGGGGAACCATATGCCTCACAGATCTGTTGGTGACAACTCTCTCATTTATCTCATCCTGTTCCTCAACTCCTTAGTTGCCCTCAATCCAAACTGTTTGCCATTAGAGTTCTGCTTGAAAGCCTATTTAATAAAAATACAAGACTTTCCTGTCTCTTAATTTCTTTGGGTCAGGACAGGACAGCTTCCTCTAAAGACCACCTAAAAGCTATGCTTGGTGCAGAATCTATCAGTGTGGGTGGTTATGGGCACACCTTTGCTTACCCAGGTATTGTAAGCTGCAGTGGCTCTCTAGTAGCTTCCAGGTGTAATGTAAGGTGCTGATCATACTTAAAAAATCCTATTGGGCAAAGGATTGGGTTATTTTTTGTGATTACCTCTTCCTAAAGACATCTGCTTGTCCCTTTCATTTTAATAGAATGGGCATGCTTTGGGGTCTCTTCAGTAAAACAGTGCCACGTAATAAGAGCCATTTTCCCCCCATTTTTCAGTTGGCTCTGTTTAGAAATGGCTTAAAAATATGACTGCCCAGAGTGTTGGGGCCTGAGTAAGTTCCCATCAGGAAATTTATTTATTAAATTTATTTGCCACCCATCTTGTAACAAAATGACTCTGAAATAGTATGAATATGAATCAGCTTGCCTGTCATTAATTTTATTGTTTATTGTTGTTTGGGTGAGTTGTAAGCCACTTTGAGTCATATTGTTCAAGTTGAACCAGCAGCCATATACATTCTGTAAATAAATAAATATTGAGTTCTTATCAATTTTACATGGTCTAAAGATATTTGCTAGGATAAATCACAAACATATTCATATGAACTCCTAGGTAACTATAGAATGTTAGTTGTAGATAATATGCTGTCTACCACTGGTTTAATACAGTCTAGTTACAGCATTCTACATTTTTGTTTTTACATTGCTTAAACTTACCTGAAATCTCGACCCTGCATATATATTGTGTTTCCCTGAAAATAAGACCAGGTCTTTTTTTGCCTCCAAAAGAGGCATTAGGTCTTATTTTGGGGGGGTCTCTTACCTCATAGTGGCGGCACTCACAGCCCCACCCAGGCGGCCCACTTCTGTGGCCGAAGGAAATGCCACTGCAGCTGAGAATGGAGCTCCGGCCTGCATTTCACCGTCAGAGGCCTTTCTGGAAGGCCTCTGCAGCCGAGAACTGAGCTATGGATTCCATAGCTCAGTTCTTGGCTGCAGAGGCCTTCCGGAAAGGCCTTTGATGGCGAAATGCAGGCCGGGGGATACTGCAGAAGTGGGCTGGCGAGGAGAGGCAGGCTGCAATGGAAAGTGGGTGTGGGACACATGGGGCAACTCCACCCCCCCACACAGCTTGATTTTTAGGGTGTACCTCGCCCCATATCTAGGGCTTATATTAGGCCCACCCCCCAAAAAAAATCAAGCTAGGGCTTATTTTTGGGATAGGTCTTACTTTGGGGAAAACACGGTATATAGGTTGGTTTATTGGAGCTTGAGACATTTAACGGTGACTGGTTGTGAACAGATGTTTCAACAAGCAGAGAAATACTCCTTTTAGCCTTATTACAAAGAATTAAAAGGTTTTAGACAATTTGTGAGCAAATAAAACATAAGTGCATGTCAAGGTTTATTTGTCACTGTTTCTCTTTAATTATGTTTGCCAAAGTGACTGTCATTCAGTGCTGCTTGGTCCCCACAAGGAGATTGCTTTTAAAATTTCTTTTGTTGATCTCTAGGTTAATAGTGTTTTGCAGAGTAGATAGACTTGGTTAAGACAATTTAAATGTAATCTATTAAATGTGAAAATATTAAACTCTTGTTCAGAAATAAATGGAGTTTAGCACCACACTGTTATAGATTGCAAAAGTTTAAAGACTTCAAGTTGAGGGGTCCTTGGTGCTTTCTGAGCTTGTTCGTTTTTTTGCAGACATATCACTAATAAATAAAATAATGGTTTAAATATAAATGTCCTCACCCTGTGCTTCCTCCCTGTCATACTTAACGGTTTTAGTCTTCTGAAAGTATAGTAAAACAGATTTCCAGAACTCAGTTTAAAAGACTTTAGAATGACATAGTTTTATTTCAGTATTGTGTAATTATATTAATGAAAATGATGTAATTAATAAGTTTTTTAAAGCTCTGCACCAAGCAAAGCTGAATAGTGTTTATGAACTAATCATCTATTACATTCAAATTATTTAAAACTGGGAATGTAATTTATAATTGCCCAAGGAAAGTATGATTACTCCCCTTCCTCCTTGTAGTCTGGTAACTCATATGGTACAGGTAATTGATTTTTTACTCTTGGAAGACCTGAAGAGCCAGATTGGAGACAGATCATCTTGGAAGAAGTCTAGCTATGTGCTCACTAATAGCATGTAATCAATCAACTCCACGTGTTTCTTTGAAGGGCGGAATATTAGCATTCATTCAGAGCTGAGTCCTTGTAAGCCAATATTTCAAACTGTGGTGAATGTTTATAGCCAAGTTATAAATTGCTGGAAAAATAATGCCTTTTTATAAGTAGCTGTGACAGAATTTTTAACTACTGATCCGTGAACACAACGTCACTGCATTCCAGATTATTGTAGCTGTAGCAGTGGGACTGTAGGTCATAAGAAGAATCAATCATTTCAGTTATTTAGTCTTTCACCCTCACTTTTGAATCAAACTTTCACTTATTTGTATGGCATTTTACAATGTAATTTTGTCTATCAATATACGTCCACTAAATTACCTAATTAACAAATGGATTCTCTAACTGCTATGAATATAAGTAACCTATTATGTATGCGTATGTTTTGTTTTTACAATGGGAAGATGTGGATTTAAGATAATGTGTTTTATCTTTTAACTGTGTACAAGTAGAGCAATATTTGAAGGGTTTTTTTAAAACAAAGTAAACATCCAATTACCGTTGCAGCAAAGATTTAAATATTTCATGTCAGGGGACACTTGCTGTCAAAAGTGTCATTTCTGTTTCTCCCCCCTCCCCCCTTCTCTTTTTATTCCTAGATCTTCCTTTTTGAAATCCACTCTGCATCCACATTTCTAATATTCCCAGAATGACCCCTTTCCCTAGTCACTATACCACCAAGTATAATGTTTATATGCTTCTGTAACATGAGTAATAAGGGGAATCTAGTAATACAAGCACATGTAAATTTTCTGTGCATCACACTATAGTATAACGGTTAATGTATTGGACTTTGATCAAGAAGACCCAGGTTTAAATCCACTTTTGGCCATGGAAAATTACTGTGTAACTTTGGGCCAGTCACGTTCATACTAATCCATCTCACAAGATTGTTGTGGAGATGATGAAAGGAAGTGCAATCCCCATGGAAGCCCTCTTGAACTTTTGAAAAACAGGATGTAGACTATCAAGTAACTACAGTTCCTGTTATAATGGTAACTTCTTATAAATTCCAACTTGACATACTTTCTGGCTTTTCTTTCCTCAACTAAGTTACTTAGAGTGCAAATTTATCTTTCTACTGTGTTCCAAAGTAAGTACAAATGAGTTCATTGGTTCTTACTTCCAGGAAGTGAAATACTGCCTTAGTATCTGGAAACTTTTATACTGAATACATATACAGTGATTATTAGAAAGCACAAAAACATGGGTTTTTTATGTTCAACATTATTCTAACAGCATAACTTTAGTAATCCCTGCAAGTTCATCAGAGTTTTCTGTGAATATATATTGGATTTGGTGGAATCTGGATCCTGAGGCCAAGTAAGCTAAATTAGAAAATTTTAAATTTTAATTCTGCTCGAAGGTGGAGTAAAAAAAGTCTGAATTCAGTCAGTTTCATTCTGATTTGTTTTCAAGAAGACGTGTAAAAAGTGGGAGGTACATTTCTTCATGCACTTAACGTTAAAGTAGGGAAAATGGGGGAGAATCATAATCAGGATGCTCCCTCTGCTTGAGAAGATTTTTAAACTTCTCAAATTTTTAAACAGTCTTACAGGTCCTTTGTACATAGCAGATGACAATGACAAATTTGTTTTCTAGAAGCGTTATATGAATTATTCATTTAAAATGTATGTGAAATTACCATTCATTTTAAGAATAAGATACTGCAGAATGAATATCTGTGGACACATGCAAGGACAAGACTTTCTTGTTTTCAGTCATTCATCTTAAATAATTGATACCTATTTTAAAACACTTTTTAGAGGAAAGATAGAATTTAAATAAATAGGGTCTAGGGATATACTAATACACGTAGAAGATTTGATTTAGATATACTCATTGTTTATCTACAAAGAACTTTGTATTTAAAATGAAAACGATACTCTGTTGAATTCCAATCAGATCTACAATAAATATTGATATTTAATGAGTTGTGGACTAATGTTATTGTGGATTTTTATGAGATAGTTTTTGGGGGATGTTATAAATTATATCAATTAGTACAACTGTATAGTCCTTAGCAACTACTATCAAAACAGTAAATATTTCAGCTGTACATAGGTAGCTTTAACATTGTATGCGGCTTTGTGGGTTATTATGCTTGTATCAACCATCTTAAAGGAGAACATGGAAGAAAAGTATTAACTGTTTATTTCTCCTTGATATAGAAATTCTCTAAAATATGCTTCCAGATTTCCTCGTAAAAAATGTTAGTAATCAGACATGAGATCTTTGAGATGTGTACTATATGGATGGATGTTTAGCATGAGATTTATGGAAACAGAAAACCGGTTTGCAGTTACCACCAATTAACATTTCACTTCCGATTTGCAGGAATTGGGTAGCCTTGGTGCATTAGGTACAACTTCTGCGCTATGGGAAAAAGAAACAAGAGGACAGCAGATAGTTCGTCCTCTGAAGATGAGGAGGAATATGTTGTGGAGAAGGTTCTAGACAGGCGTGTTGTGAAGGGTCAAGTGGAGTATCTTCTCAAGTGGAAAGGATTCTCTGAGTAAGTCCAACTTTCCTTCTGATTTGGGCTTTGATCTTTCTTGGTAGCAGAGCTCCAGGCAGTGTTTCAAATTAAAAATCCATTGCCATTTTTCAAGCTTTCCCTTAAAGGAGGAAGGTAAACCCCACAGGTGGGAGCTTGCTTTGCTCACTCCAAATAAGAGTGGCGTGCATCCATTTAAACAAGTGGGTCATGAGGCAAAGCCTGGGACATTAAAATGTGTTTTGGAAATACTGGCATCTGCGTTCCCTCTCTCACTTCACAGAGTTGGTAGTTCCACTTGAGTTATTCACCAGCACAATTGCTTAAAAAGCCGCATGAAGGAAAAAAAAGTTAATTCCCTCCACTCCACACTATAACATATTAATTCTGCAATAATTAATTCTGTGATCTTAGCTTCCCCATTGTGGACTGGACCTTTGCCCCCCCCCCCGGCTAATAAAAGCAGTTAAAAAGGGAACTTAGAAGTAGGATCCAGGCTGTAATCAATGTCTTTGAGAGAAGGGGAAATCCTAGAAGCCCATAAAGAACTTCCTTAAGAGACAGGTCTAGATAACAGCAAAATTAGACAAACATCATCTTCCTTTTTTTTTGATTAAGTGGTGGTGCTGCAATTGCAGAAGGCTTTGGAGGGTAGATTATCTTAACCCTTGGTAGTTTGGGTTCAGACCTGGGCACGGGATGGAAGCATGTTGGTCACTCTTATGGCTGTCCTACAGTGAGGCTTGGATGTGACCATCCTTGTTCTTCTGAATCTCTTAGTAGCCTTTGATACCGTCTATCACTGTCCTCCTGGATTGCCTGCAAGGGGTGAGAGTTGGAGGCATGATGTTGTAATGGTTCCACTCTTACCCGAGGTGTCCAGATGTTGACTGTGGAGGGAAAGAGGTCAGACTCCTAGGCAGTTCTATATGGGGTCCCTAGCTGAGTCCTTTCCCCTATTCAACATCTATATGAAACCACTGGGAGAGATTATCTGTTGGTTTGGAGCAAAGTATCATCTACAAGTGATTGCACTTCTCTACCCTAGGCCTACTAGGAGAAAGATCTAAGTCATGACCTGATGTCTGGAGGCAGTCAGAGTCTGAGAAAAACAAGCTCCAATACAACCCAAACAGGACAGAGTAGTTACTGCTTCAGAGAATGTCTTGATTCCTGGATTGCACCATCTTTGTGCTAAGTGCAACTGTGGGCAAAGCGCACGATTGCAGTCAATTGGTGTTTGTGAATGGCTACTGGTCAAAGACCAGGCGGAGGCCATGGCCAGAAGGGCTTTTGCACAGCTTCAATTGGTTCGTCAGTGCAGCTTCCTTGGAACTTAGTGCACCGAAGATGATTTCATGCCCTTCTCATCTCCCAATAAGATTACCCTGACCTGCTGCCCTTGGGGCTGCCCCTATAGTGTGGAAGCTTCACACAACACGGATGCCGAGCCAGTCACAAAACTGCCTCTGTGGCAGGAGCTGCACTGGTTACCAGTAAGTTTCCAAGTGCATATATAACGGCTCAAAACTGGGCATCTTAGGTAGCACCTTTTCCCAACTGTTTCTGTCCTCCTACCCAAACAATAAAGGAGTGCTCGCTTAGACTTCCCAGCCGGATCAGGAAGCACAGCAGGGAGGGGGGGCCTAGTGATGAGTGTCCTCTCTAGCAGCTCCCCTCCTTTAGCACACCTTGCCCCTTTCAGAAGCAGGCAGAGGCATGGTTCTTTCGAAAGGCCCTAAGGGTTAGGTTTTACCACGGCATCATATTCAATAAATTGAACATCAGATTTTTCACATCAAATTAAATTGAGATTTAATTGAATTGCCATTTTAATTAATTAATATCTCTTCTCTATTGCACCACGTGGAAATTTTGTAAGCTCCTGGAACACTATAAATAAATAATTCAAGCACAGACTTTTCGGTATTGGGTGTTAAAACGGCATTCTGGATATTTCCGTTTTTATTTGTCTAAAGGACCTTTCTAGCTATAGCGATTAAAGTAAGTTGAAAACTGCAAGATAACGCCTGACATCTGTGAAGCCAAGATGGGCCAAGCAGAACTTCCAGGATTATGTAATGGGACTTAAAAGAATAGATAACTGCCCAGTTGAATGTATCAGAGCAAGGTATGCAGAATAATGGTGGTATTTTAAGCACCCGAGATGAACATTCTCCCTTCACTTAACTCCAAAATAATTGCTCTCAAAGAGATTTTTGTGATTGTGTGTATTCATATGTATTTGTATCCTGGTTTATTGACCTGGGTTCTGCCAGGTAGTTTTACAGTTCCAAAAGATCAAACTAGGTTATCTGTTTATAGAATCATAATCTACAAGATTCAGATTTGAGGATGAGATATTTAAATGGATGCACACTACTTATTATAGGAAGGCAAATCCATCAAGCCAATATTGAGATATTGACCTATTGTGCAGCAACTGAAGCAGCAGGTCCCTCTGATATCACAGCAAAAAAGGAGAAACTACCTATATTGGGTGGCGGGGGGGGGGGGGAAGATTGCATTGTTTCAGTTAATCAGACATACTGAGGTCTTACTCTGTTACCAAGGTAAAATAGCTGTTGCTTATTAATCCTCCCAGACTTGCTGGGACTTGGGTGGCATATAAGTTTGTTTTTATTATTCTAAAGATGCTTTTATATGCATGGTATTTTGCTGTGATCTTTATTTAGCATATGTGATCTATATATATTGGACACAAATTAGCCTAATTAACCTGCGAGGTTTTATTAGTATTTATTTAACATCTTAATTACTATCTTAAGAAACCCAATGTGTAAGATAAGGTTGTCTTCTGACAAATATTTTGCTTTTTAAATGTCATGCTGGTCTGGTATACAGGAAATCCACCTAATATTTGGGGAATTGCCCTTTGCCTGGATATGTTCCATTTGTGAAACTCATTCTTAGAATATGCATTTCCATAATGTTTTTTTTATATCAAGGTATCAAAACTGATTTGTAAATAACAGCCTTATGCAGGAATTAGAGGGTAGGGAAATATAACAAATTTCTTAAAGCGCTTCAATACACATTTTTGAAGCAAAGACCAGCTCTACAATTAGGATTCATTCTTTTATATATACATATATAATTTTTTATTAGAAGTTTAAAAGAACATAAAAATTAACTTTTAAAACATTCTGAATTAGTGTGCAGGTTGTCTTTGACTTGCAAGCATTTGCTTAGCAACCATTCAAAGTTACAACAGCATTGCAAAAAGTACCAGCCATACGCTAAATAAATAAATTGCAAAAAGTGACTTACGACCAGTTCTTGCACTTAGGACTGTTAACAGCATCCCAATAGTTGTTATATGATCAAAATTCAGGTGCTTGGAAACCAGCATGTATTTAGGATGGTTGCGGTGCCCTGGGGCCATGTGATTAACATCTGCAACCTTCCCAACTGGCTTCCAACAGGCAAAGTCAATGGGGGAAGCTGGTTCACTTAATGGCCACATGATTCACTTAACTATAGTAATTTGCTTAACACCGTGTAAAAATGGTTGTAAAATCAGGTGCGGCTCATTTTCTTTAGCAGTGGAAATTCTGGTCCACTTGTGGTGTTGAGGATTACCTGTATTATTTGCATCCAGGTGTTTTTTTTTAGCTTTTTTACATGCCCATCAGGCATGATAAAATATTCCTTCATGTTAATTCACATTTTCAACAAAGATTTGAAGTGTACATATACACTCAAGACAATTTCTCCGGTGATGAGTATCAATGATACATCATTTCATTTTTAAAAAATCCCTTTAAGATTAGAACGTAATGTAAATGTTAACGCTTTCAACCACATATTTTCCCATTGGTCTATCTATACGTTATAGTTAACATGTTAGCCTATTTTATTCTATGTTTTTTTTCTTGTTCTGTCTCGTATTTCATGTGATTGGAGTTCTCAATTCGATAGTATCAGTTTGAGTTTTATGCCAAATCTGGTTTTCAGTAAACGTGAGAAAAAAATTGTATTGTTTTGTCATGAATTCCTGGAAAAAATGGAATTGTTCTTTATGAATTATGACTTCTCTCACTTCTCAGTTGATGCTTGTGATCACTGAGTGGGAATGCCTTCAATTTTTCTTCTGTTTGTTATTCTCCTTTTTCCCCCACCCCATTGTTGCCCATCTCTTGTTGTGTCAGGGAGCATAATACCTGGGAACCTGAAAAGAACCTTGATTGCCCTGAACTAATTGCAGAGTTTATGAAAAAATACAAAAAGATGAAGGAAGGTGAAAACAAGCCTCGGGAGAAATCGGAGGGCACCAAGCGGAAGTCTAGCCTTGCCAACAACAATGAAGAGATCAAAGCCAAAAAGAAGAGAGAGGTGAGTATCCTGCTTGAAGGTCTCTCCTCATTTTATGACAATTTCTGTTTGGCATTCTTGTGTAGGCAGCACTTTCTGTGTTCTAAAATTTGGACAGAAAACTTCAATTTGGATTTTCTAAATAATATCAGGAGTGAAAAAACACTGTTTCAAAATAAAGCCCCTACTTCATTTCTGTTAATTTTTATATGCCTCTTGTGGAAAACTATCTTGTAAAACAGGGTGAACTAATTGCCACCACTATATTCTAAAGTAATTGTATTCTAAACACTGTATTTTAAACTTAATTGCCGCCACTATTTACTTTACCATTGTAAAGAAAAGAAACACTAAAGTAATTACAACCTTTAAAATATAATAAAGATTAACAATCAAACAGGGCACTGTGTAGAGTAGATTAAGATCTGAAGAAATGCAATTTATCAGTTGAAAGGCTGGCTGAAGCAAGATTCCTAATTGTGACAATAAACAAAGAATGCATGAGGCTAAAGCAGGGGTGTCAAATTCAATTTCATTGAGGGCCGCATCAGCATTGCGGTTGCCCTCAGGGGGCCGGGTGGGTATGGCCAGGTTGGGCGTGGCCTACTGGGTAGGCGTGGCTAGAGTGCGTATGGCCTACTGGGTGGGCGGGGCCAGCTCTACATCATTCGCATCAAGGGTGCCTATGGGGGCCTGGGCAGGAGTGGGACAGATCTGAGGGTCTCTGGCAGAAGGAGGGTCTCTGGGCCAGGGCCAAGGCAGTGGGGGCCGGATCCGGCCCCCGGGCCTTGTGTTTGACATGTCTGGGCTAAAGACTTCTGCCTGGATAGGTTGTTCCCTTTTAGTATTTTTAGTTTGCTTCAACTTCTTGCAACTTTTGTCTCTTTAGAACAGGCATGTCAAACTGCCATGGGAAAAAGTCCCCATACGTCGTGCGACATCATGTGACATCGTGAGTTTGACATGCCTGCTTTAGAAGGATGAGCTTTGAAAATCTGTAGTTTAGGAATCTCTTGAAAAAAGGTGTGTAGCCAAATGGTGCTGAAACCGTTGGTGCTGAAATTATAGGATATTCAGAGCAGATGAGATTCATCAGGAAAGGAACCTACCTGTCTTAGGGTTCTGACGCTTCTCGGTTGCTTTATCTTAGGAAGTGTGTCATGGTACTTGCCGTTTGGAATAGCGTCCTTCTGGAGCTTTGGACTGCCTGACCCTGCAATATTCTTTAAATATATGGCTTTTTTCACAAGCTATGGGACGGATTGATGGTGTGCCCATGTGATGCTTACTGTTGGTATTGGTTGTGATGTTTCCACCTATTATATGTTTTCTCATGTTGTTTTAAGCATTATACTGGTTTTAATTGTACAATGTGCTGCATGTAAACTTTCAGTTGAGTAGGCCTTACAAATTGTAGTTATAACCTAAATATACATTATTTTTATACATTCATTCATTCAAGTTATATGGTCATCCACTTGTCAGATTATTAAAACACATCTTTACTGGGTACTGTGAATCTGTGAAAATTGTATAAATGAGGATCTTATGAGTGGCATTTTATGTCTTGCCATTCCCCCTCTGGAAGAGAAAAATCATCTGAAATTCTTTGTTTGTTACTTTTTTTTATAGTCCTATTTGAAGAAAAAAAAATGCCCTGCCCTTTACAGCTGTGCCTGTATAAAATTATGAGTAAGTCACTAGAGTTTCAAATGTGCATTCTACTGTTATCCCTTGAAATCTTGAGGGGTAATAAGGTCACACATTTCATATCCAGCAGATTGTTATTAGTGTATTTGGATTGCAGTTTTATAAACCATTATGATTTTCCTTAAAATGTGGGAAGTAAATCTGTCCATTGTGAAATGAGTGATTTGTTTCCTGCCAGAGCTACTTCAGTTCTCTAACATTTTAGGTTGCCATGGTTCCCTGTTCAACATGGTGCCTCTGTTTTTTTTTAGAGCAAATTGATTAGAACAATGCATAGCAGGGATTCCTAGAGGCCTAATTTCCTGATAAGTGCAGAAATCCAAATGAAAACAAAGGCCTTTTTAGCTTCTGCTTCAAAACATCCAATGAATGGGAGTCCATAACATCTGGATAGTTGTTTCCATTATCATTTTTGCCTTTAGAATGTTTTTCCTAACATTTATTTAGTTGAACATTCCATTCAATGACTTTGACTTAAATTTAGTGTCCTAACAAGACTCTTGCATGATATTACCTAGTCATGTAGGTGAGATGGAAAGTGTAAAAATTTGATTAATAAATATCATTCCATGTTTTTGAAGTATGCTTTCATTATTCTCCCTCAGAGAATAATTCCTAACTTTTAAACATTCCTAATTTCTCCATGGTATTTAATTGTTGTTATTGACCAATAGCAGTTAATATCCTAAATATACATTCAACCCATAAATTAACCTTCTGAGGAGGCTGTGCAACAGCAGAGAGCTACTGGGAATCATAGATTGCCAATGAAGTTATTGGTGACCAGATGTGTTTCTGAGCACTGTGTCCTTTGTACACCTTCCTATGGCCAATATATGCACTATTTGATATATGGTATTTCTGGACGTGGTGGCTCAGTGGGTTAGGATGCTGAGCCTGTCGATCAGAAGGTCGGCAGTTTGGCGGGTCGAATCCTGAGTGCCGCATAGCAGAGTGAGCGCCTGTTACTCGTCCCAGCTTCTGCCAACCTAGCAATTCGAAAGTACGTAAAAATGCAAGTAGAAAAATAGGGACCACTACGGTGGGAAGGTAACAGCGTTCTGTGCACCTTTGGCGTCTAGTCATGCCGGCCACATGACCACGGAGATGTCCTCGGACAAGCGCTGGCTCTTCGGCTTTGAAACGGAGATGAGCACCGCCCCCTAGAGTCGGAAACGACTAGCACGCATGTGCGGGGGAACCTTTACCTTATTTCTGGGGGGAAAATGTGCATAGTTGAGCTCATTTTGCTCTGATAATGTCTGTTACAAGGCATTTTTTGCTCCTTTTCTTGTAAGTCGGAAATTTAACTAACTGTTATTCTTATGTAGGCATCTTCTCTAGTACTTAGGTGTGATAACTTGAACCTGAGGCCAGTCAGCAAAACGTCTTTTCAGTAGCACATTCCTTGCTGTGTTATATCTTGTATAAGCTAACCGTGGCTTTACCCTAATATTCATGGCTGGCTGGGGAGTTCTGGGAACGGACGTCCACACATCTTAAGGTTACCCAGGTTGAGAAACACTGCACTGACCACTCAGTCACTGCAGGGCTGAGAGCAATTTAGAGTGAGGTTTTGCCTGGAACAAGAGAAGGAAAAGAAAAGATCAAGCTCACTTTGCTATATTTCCCAAACATTCTTACATTGTTCATAATCACTCGTTCTTAAAAAGTTTCATTTGAGCCTTAGAGGAGAGGTTTGGTTAATTAACTTCAGAATTCTTCTTTTCCCCTGTTACTTTTGCCTATTCATTTATCCCATTCATTAACCAGTGGAACAGCTTGCCTTCAGAAATCGTGGGTGCTCCATCACTGGAGATTTTTAAGAAGAGACTAGACAGTCACCTGTCTGAAATGGTATCGGTTCTCCTGCTTGAGCAGGGGGATGGACTAGAAGACCTCCAAGGTTCCTTACAGTTCTATTCTGTTCTACTTCTACTTCTACTTCTACTTTTACTTCTACTCTATCCTATCCTATCCTATCCTATCCTATCCTATCCTATCCTATCCTATCCTATCCTATCCTATCCTATATATCATTGTTCAGTGTCTTTACATCCTAAAAAGTACAATGTCCAATCACCCCGTTGATGCTCCCCTTACTAGCCTGAGTAGTTACTTCTGGCTGATCTTGAGAGGGTATGTTATAAAGATGGGAAAGAGGCCATCGTCAAATGAACCAATCTAAAATGGACTGGTACTGCATTATTTTCCAGTTTCCAGTTATCTGCTATTTTTGAGTAGAAAGGCAGGTTTGAACTATCTGCTGTTGGCTTAGGGCATTGGGGACTGTAACATCAGAATTGAAAGGAAAAGTAAGTGGTGCAATAATGGGCAGATTGGCGTTATTTGCTACTTTTGAGTAGTTCAATAGAGAGGGTAAACTATCCATTATTATTTTATTACACTGGGATTGCAGAATCAAGAGTTGAGAGGTACAGTAACTGCTTGCCACGGTTTCTGTTTCTCAAGTTCTCTTATCCCTATTTCCTATCCCCTCCCGTGCTTGGTTTGGCACCTAGATAGCAGCGTCTGATACTATTTGTAGCTCAGGACTTTTCTCATTTACCAGAACGGTTTCCTACAACAGAAGGCTATCTCAGTTTTAGTAGAGCAACAGTGGATTTCCATTAGATGTCAGAATCCATTTATATCACATTTCATAACTGTATGGTTAGAATATTGTGCCTATACTTGGGATTCTACCATCTCTCTGAGGGGGGGAGAAGATTTTTTTTTATTTTAATTCCATTTATATCCCGCCCTTCTCCGAAGACTCAGGGCGGCTTACAAGCTTAGCAGTAGCCTTCATTCTATGTATATGCCTGCTTATAGGGCTTTCATACACCCCCCAAGCGGCATTATTACAAAGTCAGTTTAATTGCCCCCAACGATCTGGGTCCTCATTTTACCTACCTCGGAAGGATGGAAGGCTGAGTCAACCTTGAGCCTGGTGGGATGCGAACCTGCACTAATTGCAGGCAGCTGGTGTTACTTAAGGAGGCATTAGCCCACTGCTCCACCAAGGCTCCACCAAGGATCTCAAGATGTCTATTCAGATTGCAGTAGGCTGTTTTCAAAAACCAGGAAAGCTTTTGATCTGGGGGGAACAGAGGGAGAGAGAGAGATCTGGGTTGCATCTCCATTTGAAACTGAAAGGAAGAAAGCAATAACAATAAACGCAAGAAGATTTCCCTTTCCCACGAAACGGCCTGACACCTAAGTAAATGATGTGAGCCTGACCAAATGGATTCGAGGGGAGGGGTTTGAAACGGGAATGCTTTATATAGTATCAAAATGTAACTCAATGTCAGATCCCGTCTTGTATTGCCACAACCGATCTCATCCTAGTAAACTTTTCCTTTTGGACAAACTTGGATCCAAGAGTTCTTACTTCCTAAGATGTGGATTGGGGTGGGTGCTGACAGTAGACGGGATCTGCTATAAAAGTCAACCTGGAAGGGAAAACCTTACTGGGGGACTTTGCATTAAATACAATGTCTGGCGACGAAGCAAGAGAGGAGGGAAGCCCCACGGAGAGGGAGTCTTCCCCCCGAATGGAATCCCAGAGACGATGGGAAGCTGAAGCGGCATATTTCCCCAGGGAAGAAGTAGTAGAGCAGCATGACCGAAAACCCCAGTGGTCGATGGGCGTTGGAAGGAAAAGTGAGTGGGAAAAGGCATCGGAAGAAGTGACCCTGAGACGGAGCGACCACCAACCGGAATGGAGGCAAGAGATGGAGCTCCCTGCACGCCAGTGAGGAGGAGCAGATTCTGGAAAAAGCTATTGACCTGATGAAAGCAACCCTGAGCTCACTAAGGGAGGAGAAAGCTGAAAACCGCAACTGAGACAGCGCCTGGGGCCGCAACTGGAGAGGTAACAGAGGGGATCCAGCACCTGAAACCCTGGGGCCGTCCAATGGAACAGAAATCGCTGCCTCAGTAGTACATACCCCCCCAGAACCACAGACGGGGACCAGGATGAGGAGCGATACCGGCCGCGGCGCAGACAACGCTCCAGCCAAAGACTACCGCCCCTGGAAGCCAAATTCAAGGGGGAGCCATCACGATTGCGATTTTTCCTAACCCAAGTGCTCAGCTATATGGAAGAATACGGACGGGATATCCCCAGTGACAAAACACGTGTCCGAATTGTGCAATCCGCCCTGGACGGATTGGCTGCAGACTGGGAGGTGAACTTGCACGACTCCAATGCCCCAGAACTCAACGATTTCAACCGATTCATGTCATCTTTGAGGCGGCGGTTCGAGGATCCTTTGGCTGACCGTAAGGCCCAGGAGAGAATCAAAATGGTGAGGCAGGGCAGGCGAGCGGTGGCCGAATATACCCAAGAATTACGAGCCATCGCCAGCAAGCTGAACTGGCCAGAAGATATCCTCCTTAGCCACTGCAAAGACGGTCTAAACTACGACCTGTATGACGTTTGCCTGCCTCGAGGAGACCCACCCCATCTCGACGACTGGTACGTCCTGGCGGAGGAAGTGGAAATAGACCTACTGAAGAGACACCGCAGAGGAAAACCATGGGGCCGCCTGCCACCTGAGCAAACGTGCGAGGGGGAAAAACCACCAGCCACAGCCAAAAAATCAACAGGTTGTTTCAACTGCGGGAGAGAGGGCCACCGCGCCGCAGAATGTCGTTCAAAAGCCCCCCCACGAAAACCAGAGGCATCATCCTCCAAGAAGCCAGGGAAGTCCCAAGGCAACACAAAAGAATCTTCCATGAAGGGGACAGAGGCTGTAGAGTCCACAATTCCTGCCAGGAACTGGGATTGGACTCCGGCCTGCACCGCAGGGACGGTGGACAACTCGGAAGACAGCTCAGAGGGAGAACCATTGGTAAGTGGACCCCTTCCACCCATACCTAAGACAGTGACTATATTAGCTTCCTCTATGCCTGAAGCAGCCAAAATAAAAGCTCTGATAGACTCTGGTTGCATCCGCTGCCTTATCAGCCCAACGCTGGTGGAGAGATTGAGCATCCCAGTGAGGAGGCTAAAACAACCAATCTCTTTTAGTCAATTAGATGGGTCAATAGCGGGGAGGGACCAGCTACCCTAGCCACTTTACCAATCCACCTATCACTGGGGTCTCATGAGGAGGACATAACGTTTATAGTGGCCTCAGGCATGGAATGCCCAATGATTCTAGGACTGGAGTGGCTGAAGAAATGGAACCCCGGCATAAACTGGAGGACAGCAGAACTCAATTTCCCAAAGGGGGGGGGCAGAAGAACTTACACTCCAAAAGCATCCCCCCAAACTGGAGGGAGGAGACAGCAGCAGTGGGGGAAGAGAAGAAGTTACCAGGGATACTGGAGGAATACAGGGACCTTGCTGAGGTTTTCAGTGAGGAGCGGGCAGATGAGCTTTCCCCCACCGCCCCACAGACTGTGCTATAGAATTCAAACCTGAGGCAAAACTCCCAAAACCCAGGATGTATGCCATGAGCCCAAGGGAAATGGCAGAAATGGAAAGATTCATAAAGAAAAACTTAGAAAGAGGCTTCATTGAGCCTGCCAGACCCAAAGTGGCTGCCCCAGTTCTGCTCAGGGAGAAGAAGGATGGTTCTTACCGCTGTTGTATAGATTATAGAAATCTAAACACAATTAGTGAATGCAATCTGTACCCCTTACCCCTAATGAAGGATATGCTATCCCATCTGTCGAAAGGAAGGATTTTTACCAAACTAGACCTGAGGGAAGCATATTACCGTGTTAGGATTAAGGAGGGAGACGAATGGAAAACCGCATTCAACTGTCCATTGGGTTGCTACCAGTTCAAAGTACTGCCATTTGGACTGCAAAGGGCTCCCGCAGTATTCATGCAATTAATTAATGACGTGCTAAGGGAGCACCTTTATAAAGGGGTCCTGGTTTACCTGGACGACATCCTTATCTTCACTGAGACCAAAGAGGAACATATCAACCTAGTCAGAGCAGTCCTGAAAAAGTTGCGAGCTGCCCACCTATATGCTAAACTATCGAAGTGCGAATTCCACCAGGAAAAAAATGACTACCTGGGATATCGCATATCCCCAGAGGGCATCGAAATGGACCCTGAGAAAGTCAGGGCAGTATTAGAGTGGGCACACACACACACACCCCGCACACGGAAGCAATTGCAAAGTTTCCTGGGGTTTGCAAATTTCTACCGCCAATTCATCCCTGCATTTGGCCAAATAACCATGCCCCTGACAAACTTGTTGAAAACGAAAGGGGGGTCCCCCATGAAATCCAGCCAGCCTGTAAAGTGGACAATGGAGTGTCAAGCAGCATTTGAGAAGCTAAAGAGACTTTTTTCTGCTGAACCTGTCCTAAAACACCCAGATCCCGACAAACCTTTTGTAATACAGGCAGATGCGAGCGATGTAGCGGTAGGAGCCGTATTATTACAAGAAAATGATGGGGGGACGTTGCAACCATGCGCATACACTTCCAGAAAACTCACATAAACAGAACAACGCTGGCCAATATGGGAAAAAGAGGCATTCTCGTTGAGGTGGGCATTACTAACATGGTACCAATTTTTAGAAGGAAATAAAATACCTTTCCAGGTCTGGACAGACCACAAGAATTTGGAAGCACTAAAAACACCCAGGAAGCTCACTCCTAAGCAAGCCCGCTGGTCCCAACATTTTCAGCAATTCAATTTCACCCTCAAACACTTACCGGAGGGAAAGAACTTCCTGGCAGATGCATTATCCCACATGCCCCAATGTAACAGCACAAGAGTTACTGACTTTAAACCACTTGTGCCGGAACAACAACTGGCAGCACCAGTCACCACCAGGGCACAAGAAAAAATGAAGCCAAAGGTAGATAGCCAAAATGGAATAGAATTCAGGAAGTCTTTGGAAAGCAATGAATGGTTCCAGAAAAATAGATGTGTGCACAATTAAAGATGGACTGCCGTGGGTGGGGGAGAAGCTACATATACCTGCCACCCAGAGAATCAATTTCATGCAACTGTGCCATGATACAAAATCAGCAGGACACTTTGGTTTTGTAAAAACCTTACACTTAACTAAAAGGCAATTTTGGTGGCCATCTATGAAAAAGGACATAGAATGAAGGCTATTGCTAAGCACATTGGTTTGTGCTTAAATTGTAAGCCGCCCTGAGTCTTCGGAGAAGGGCGGGATATAAATGGGATTAAAATAAAAAAAAATAAAGCTATGTGGGTAGCTGTCAAATTTGCACGATGGCCAAAAGACTGCAAGTGAAACCACCAGGTCTGTTACAACCGGTGGCGAACCCTCAGCCCCATGGAAAAAGGCATGGATTTTATCGTAGAACGGCCAGAAAGTAATGGAAACACCGTAGTCTGGACTGTCACAGATCTGTTCTCTAAGTAAGTACATTTCATACCTTGCCAAAAAATCCCGACTTCAAAAGCATTAGCAAAACTTTTTGTACGGCATATTTACAGATTGCACGGGGTACCACAACGCATCATATCTGATAGAGGGGTGCAATTTACGTCGGCATTTTGGAAAGAATTTTTATCCCTCTTAGGAACCACCCAAGGACTGTCATCTAGTCACCACCCTCAAACGGACGGGGCTTCTGAACGACTTAACTCTGTACTTGAACAATATTTAAGATGTTTTATTAATTTCCAGCAATCAAATTGGACGGACCTACTGCCTTTCTCAGAAGTAGCATATAATAATGCAGTCCACTCAAGCACAGGTTACACTCCTTTTCAAGTAGCTACAGGCCAAAGTTTCAACCCAAGACCAGAACTAACCCCAAAAGAACCGGTCATTCCCGAACTGAAGGAATGGATTGCTCAATTACAAAATACCTGGCCAATTGTTAGGAAAGCGTTAGAAGATGCCAGAAAAGCATATAAGACACAGGCAGACAAAAAAAGAACCGATCCCACACCATTCATGGTAGGAGAGATGGTATATTTATCCACAAAATACCTGAAATCACTCCAACCCTGTAAAAAAACTAGGACCAAAATATATTGGACCTTTTCCAATTAAGAAAATCATAAACCCAGTAGCAGTTGAATTAGGTAAAGGTAAAGGTTCCCCCGCACATGCGTGTTAGTTCTTTCCGACTCTAGGGGCCGGTGCTCATCTCTGTTTCAAAGCCAGCGCTTGTCCGAGGACGTCTCCGTGGTCATGTGGCCGGCATGACTAGACGCCAAAGGCGCACGGAACGCTGTTACCTTCCCACCATAGTGGTCCCTATTTTTCTACTTGCTTTTTTACGTGCTTTCGAACTGCTAGGTTGGCAGAAGCTGGGACGAGTAACAGGTGCTCACTCTGCTACGCGGGCACTCGGGATTCGACCCGCCAAACTGCCGACCTGATCGACAAGCTCAGCGTCCTAACCTTCTGAGCCACCGCGTCCCTATCACAGTTGAATTAGAACTACCCAAAAATCTTAGACGAATACACCCAACCTTTCACTGCAGTTTAATTTCTGGAAAATTCTTCCCACACATTACCATGTCCCCACAAATACACTGATCACTGAAATATCTTTTCAAAAAGCAATCATGAGTTATGGAATTGGAAACTTAGATAGCACAAGAACCAGGAGCGCAAGGCAATATTAGCTTAGAAGAAAAGTCTTTTAAAGTTTTGGCTAGGTAGATGCTTATATTCAATCCTCTTTATCTTGTCTAATATACTTTGCAAGGTTATTACAGTATGAGGATATTTGTGCTGTTTTTAGGACAAGATACACTTTTGCCTGGATGAATAGGGAAAAAAAATCAATATCCAGATCCATTCCTGAAAAACAAATCTTTTAAATTATTATCCTGTGCTAGTTTGATCCAGCCATTGAAACTATATCACAAGATGTCAGTTTAGGGCAGTGATGGCGAACCTTTTAGAAACCGAGTGCCCAAACTGCAACCCCAAACCCACTTATGTATTATCAGGTGATGGGTGGGCGTGGCCCATTGTGGGTGTGTGGCTCATTGGTGGGGCATGGCTGCCATGATAATGGCAGACTGGGTGGGATTAAAAAGTTCAATCAATTCCAATATTGCAAGATCTTTTTTTTTCCCGTGAGAAGTTTAAAGTGATTGATTGAACCTTTTTTTTTTTTTTGCACACAGCGGCAGAGGCCTAAAGCGAAAAGCTTTTATAAAACCCAGCTGAAGGCCGAGGACTGGGGCGATGGCACACGTTCCCACAGAGAGGGCTCTGCGTGCCACCTGTGGCAGGCGTGTCATAGGTTCACCACCAGGGGTTTAGGGTTTTCAGAAACTCTATTGGTAGAAGAGTGATCAATTCTGATTGTGCACATTTGATAGTTTACTAAATGTGTATGTGTATAATGTGTGGCTTTGTTGATTGTACCTCAGCCTCCTGTATTTTATTAGGGAAAGGAATACAATGAAGCTTGTAAAAAGGACTTTTATAAAAACATTTTGGTATTTCAAAATTCTGCAGTGCTATTTGCACTATACTCAAAGTAAAGTGTTTATTTAAATTATTATTATTATTATTATTATTGGTTTTCACTGTTTTTTCTCTACCTGGCCACTTGCAAGCCTTTTGAGGAGCCCTAATGAAGGGCTATCTCGTGTCTTCCAGCATAGATTTCATTTTATGTATTTTATATGTAAAGCAATGTTGAAGGAAAAGTCTTCCATCGTGGTTCAGTCCAAACCGGGAATAAACAACATGGTGACTGCTTCAGAAAGAAGGTTGCAGTTTATGGAAGAGGAGAGCCAGACAGGAAGATGCTCTGGCAGAAAAGAGAGTCAGCACATGTAGTAGGGAGTGGGTTTTTATACCCCCTGGTGCTTTTGTTTGGAGTTGTTTCCTGTTCCTGTTTTTAGGCTTTGTATTTCCTGTGTTATGTATTTTGACCTGAGTCTGGTCATGCCCTCTGGCATCTGTGGGTTAATCCTATTATGTCCTGTCTTAGAGTTTGGGTGGGGTAATGTAGATTTTAGGTGTCTTTGTCTTCCTAAACTTCTAGCTTCCTGGCTCCAACCTTCCTGGATTATTACATCTGCATTTCTACAGAGCTGGTTTCTGCTTGGGGGAGGTAGACTTGGGGCTATTAAGAAAAAAACTGGGCTTGCTTTTCTGCCTCTTTAAGATCCTTTGTTGAGGAAATATAATATTCTGCCATTATAATATTTCCTTCTCTGGGGGGAAGCTGACTTCCCACAGCAGACTTGGGGCACAGGAGCAGAATGTACGCAAAGCTGTGTAATCTTTAACATACTAAATTTATTTTCAGTAATGGAATTTGCCTATAGGAATATTTACCAAAGGGAATATCAGCATTCCCTTCTGTTCAAGCGTTTTAAATGAAAAATTGTATGATCTGCTTTTTGGAGATCCAAAAATGGCATTAATAAACTGTACATACATACAGAAATTATGAAACCCCAACTAATTGCCAAACTATCAAATCCTTCAAATGTAATCAGAGGGAAAAAGAAGTCTCTGTGTTGTGAATAAAATAGGCAGTTTCTAAATTTGCTAAGTACGCTTACAAGCTTGCTTAGACAAAACTCTTGTCTGTAATCACAGGGTAGCGGCCTACAATCTCACATTGCAGGACCAAATCTTAATGATAGTTACAAATCCTGCTGAAAATACAGAAATTTATAAAGTAATATCATTTAGTCAGCTGATTATCCAATTACTGCTCTGGCTAATTTGTATATAAGTCTTAAAATAATTTTTTCTACCAAGTTGCTGAGCGATGTAGTAGCAATTTTTAAGGCTACACTAATTTTAATAGTTGCTGGTACTTTAAGGAATTACATATTTTTAAAATGTTCAGGAACTCATTTCACATGCCTATTTATCTAAATTGAATGGAGAAGCTATAGCCGGCCAGGTTAAGATGCTAAACAACTTCCAATGACTCCAGCTCTCTTGGCCAGTAGTAAAGGAATGCTGGGAGTTGTGGTTTAGCAGTATCTTGGAGCTGTTGGAGCATTTTAGGTACCTATTTCTGCTGAATCTAGATAGTTTTTTTAGTTTTAATTCTGCATCAAGTTCTCTCCATTTTTCCTACCGTCATCATACACATGTCTTGGGAGGTTAAGGCCAATTCATATCTTAAAGTTAACTTGTCTTTTTGTTTGTTTGTTTAAAAAATATCCTGTCTGTAATATTACCCATTTTCGAAAAATTAAAAGGGGGAGTGCTTAAATACTTCGATGGCTTTCTTTTGCAATAGATTACAGTTTGTAAATTCCTTCCTTCCTTCCTGTGGGTTGTACCAATCAATGAAATGAGTTGGTTCGATTTTGTCGGCAGTTTCTTTTCTTTCACTTATTATTGTCTTAGGTTATTGTAAAGCGTTGCTTTCCCCCCCCCCCTTTTTCCCACCCACCCCCTTCTTTCTCTTTGCTTTGCAACCGGCTTTATGTACTTAAAAAGGAAAAAGAAAAAAAAACAACCCCAGCCTGTCTGCCTCTGACATGCTTGGGTCTGCATAGCTGCATCTGCTAGAGCTAGCTAGACAGTATGTGTGAGCAACAAATGTGTGGATCTCTAGCAGAATAGCGTGCGGTGCTGCTGCTGCTGCTGCAAAGCAGGGGGAGAAGGCTCCTCGCTCCAGGCTTGCAAGTTGACTGAAAGCTGTTACCAGCCTTCAGATGGTATGTGCAGAGGGAGCTGATTGACCCTTGTCTGGGGGGCCCCCCCCGGAGACTTTTTAAGCTCTCGGTTGCAATAACAACCAACCAAAAATTCCCCCCCCCTCCTGCATGAATG
This sequence comes from Vipera berus, assembly GCF_964194415.1. NCBI lineage: Eukaryota > Metazoa > Chordata > Lepidosauria > Squamata > Viperidae > Vipera > Vipera berus. Next base: position 139,857,857 of record NC_138203.1, on the reverse strand, counting down.
GGACACACCCATCGACGGCACCACCGGCACAAAGACCCGAAGGACTGTGAGGTGGTGCGCTCTGGAGCGGGGGAGGCGTAGCAGGGATGGGGAGCTTTGGAAATCGCGAATGGCTGCTGCTGCCGCCGCAGCAGCCGCTGCTGCCAAGGCAAGATGACTTCGTTCCCCTCCAATCTGCCCCCATTGCTTTCTTAAGTTCATTTTCATGGCGACTTCGGGTCTCTTCTCTCTTCCTTCCCTTCCCTCTCCCTCCCCGCCTTTTTAGGCTGCTTTCCTTCACCTCGACCAGTCTCTCCCTCTCCCGACATGTGGTGAAGGGAGAGTTGCAAAGATTAATAATAACAATGCAGGCAGAAAAAAGGATATGAAAGGCCTCCTCGGCTGCTAATTACAATCGCGCCACGTACGGCATCTGTTTATCACCTGCTCCTGAGTGGCCCTGGAAGCCTCTGCTTCACGGTTGAGGAGACTTAACAAATGGCTAAGGAATAGGAATATTTTAACTCTTTTTTTTTCTTCTTCTTCCTCTCGCTTTCTCTCCCACCAGAGCACCGATATTGCCAGGGGCTTTGAAAGAGGATTGGAGCCAGAAAAAATCATCGGAGCCACAGACTCCTGCGGAGATTTAATGTTCCTAATGAAATGGTGAGTGTGCTTTTATTCTTAATTTTTTTACAAAAAAAAACAAACCAAAAAAACCAAACCAACCAACCAACAACAACCCCAAAACATCCTGTTGTCCGATAACTGCATATATATTTTTTTTCGCCCTTGGTGAAATAACCCAATAAATGAAACCCTCTTGCGCGAGGCAGCGTGGTTTTCAATGGCTCCGTGGCCGTTTGTTGGCTTGGGCTTTGTTCTCCCTGGAGTGGCTCGTTAAAAGCTCCTGCTTTATAAACGCAGTCCACCCACCCTGGGCTTAAGAGTTGCGTGGATTTGGCTTAAAAGGAAGGCAAATGTACCGTCTCCCTTCCTTGTCCCTCCCAAAAGTAGAGAGAGCACAGGAAATCCTTCTGGAAAGGTTTTTGACTTGCCTCTTGCTTTTGTTGCCGGGCTTATCTCGGCGGGAAGCCTCTCTGCAGACAGACAAGGCAGGCAGGCAGGCAGCAGAGAGAGAGAGAGAGAGAGAGAGAGTTTGGCTCGGCTGCCTATGCAGCAGCTGCCCCTCCCCCCAGCAGAAGCCGAGACAAAGAGCAGAGCCTGGTTTATCAGCCAGACGGGAGTTTATAGCTCTGCCTTAAAGAAAATTGCCTTTTCCACCCCCACCCCTCCCCTCCCCATCTTCCTCATCCCCGACTCCATCGGAGATTCCATCTTAGAAGAGCAGGTCTTTCTCTCTCACCCCCCACCCCCCCCCCACTCAGCAAGGCACTGGAGCAAATAAGCCCCATGTCCTCCTTTCCTGTCTCTGAAGCTGGCTGGGCTGAGATGGATGGGGCTGCTGCTCCTTCCTCCACAAGATAGAAGTGGGGGCGGGGGATCCAGCTGCAGGCCACTCTTTAGAAAAGGAGAGGGGGAAGGGAAGGAAGATGAGCCAGGAGAGGACTAAAAGGGGCTTGGTAGTTTTCCACCATCCTCTTCCCTTTTGTTATGCGACCAAACGCTGGAGTGGGGGGGGGGACAGGCTGTGAGCGAATGCAAACAGGTTACCGAATTATTCTCTTGATGGTTACAAATCCCTGAAATGGGCACTCCTGTTACATCACCTGAATTGCAATTGTCATTTAGTAGTGATTCTATACTTTGAGGCCCTGATTTTCAATTCCCGTATTATTGATCAAAGGGAGGTCTAAAATGCTTGCTGCCTTTTGAATGTCTGTGAACGTCTAGGGTTATTGCTGTCAACTGATCTGAATTCCGAAGGACAAGAAGTGTATTCAGTAAAGCTAATGGCGGAACAATATTTTAGACAGTATCCTGAATATATAAAGTTGCTTGCTGTACTTAATGTATATAAGAATTACAGTAATTACTATAGAAAAGTTTGCACATTCTAGTGAGTTAGATGGCTTTTACTGATTTATAAAAGAACTGAATTTAAAAGAATGAGACTTGGCTCAGGTTTAGGTTCAAACCTAGGGTTTATAGGCCAGGACCGAATTATCCCTTAGAGTGCATTTGCACTCAGACCAGTAAATTAACTAGTTCAAAAGAGCCTAATCACCTAAACAGTAGAATTAATATCTAATACAGGATATTCTTAGAACAGATTGCAAAGTTCAGCTATACTAATTGTAATTAATTCTGTGCTGTACATTAGATTATTTGTTTAATCTTACCTTTGAAATTGATATGCTCTTATGTTTATTAGTAATACATATTAGCTATGTTGGCTCTTTAACTCAGTTATTGAATTAAGGTCGCAGTCCTGTTACATTTGCTCTAGAGAAAGCCCAGTGAAAATCAGATTTTCTAATCAAAATGTTATCAGAAAGCAATTGTTTGCAATTTTAATAAGCAGTAACCTTTATAGCTGTAAGAAAAGCTGTATTTTCAGCTCTGTTGGAATATGAAATACTGTACTTATTGCTTTTTTAAAAAAAAACCCAGCAAAGAACAATTGTAAAATCTTGGCTTAAACATATTTGTATTGATTGTCATTGAGCACTATCTGTCTTAGTTACTGATGATGATTGTAAAAGCTTTTCCATTACAGATTATAAGTACTAATGTTGGAGAAGATATTTAAAAGAAAAGTCATCCTCTAATTTCTTTTAACAGAATTGATGGCATAGTTCTGGGGCATCCCGTTAGACAAGAATTCTTGTCTCAGAATGTGTGTTTGTCATTTGTGCCCATTTAATTAAATGGGTAAAGATTAATTTTAACGAAATCTTTAGTTGAGTGCCATTAATTAAAGTTTACTGCCTTAATCAGGACTACTGTTCCTTGAATGGTAGTTAGTTAAGCAGGTAGAGGAAGCTGTGGGTGGAAGTGAAATAACAAAACTAATAAACCAACTGATGCTTTTTTCCCCATTAGAATTCCTCATCCAGGTGTCACCCAGATATGCCCTACAGTAGCATATTGGCAGGGATTGGGGAAGTTACAGTTGAGGGCAGATGGGAGGGACCCAGTCTGCATTATGAATTTATTCCATGCCATCAACTTCTGTAGTGACTTTTTCTGAAACATAAAATTGCTATAATTTTCCTCAAAGTTCTTAAATAAATCAAAAACAAACCATAGAAAAATGTGTTTGGATGGTCCTTGAGGAGACATTTTTGTCGTTTTCTTTTTTATGTGCCATTAGTTAACGCCATGGACTTACCTTATTTGCTATTTGCCTATTCCTGTTCCTTAAGGCAACCTTATGTTTTACATTTCTGTTTGGTTTGCTTAATGTTTTTGATTATTTTTTTCATTTATCTGTAGAACTTTTTCATCTTACGTGACTTCATATTAAAATAGAAAATAAGTCTTTAAAATATCTGTAGAGACTTTGCATAAAGGCAAAGTCCCAAGGCCATAGGATATATCAAGAAAATGAAATTTGGATATCTGAGGGAATATACCCAGGGGAAAGTGCTGCATTGTAAACATTTAGTATACTTACCTGTCCTTGAATATCTTTATGGTATCTCTTCTGAAACTGGGCAAAATTGAATAAAAGATTCCAAACGTGGGTGCCTCTTTAAGATAATGCCTCTGGAAAATGGGTCTGCCTTTCACAAAAAGAGGCTTGCTGCCTTCAACTCATTTGCACTAAAAATGTGCCGTTAAAACTTTCAGTTTAGTTAATCAGAGGCATAATGTTGGTGAACATATTTTTTTAAAGGATTTTGACAGATTGATTTTATTTTGGCATCTCACTTGAAAATAGAAAGCTCCTGTAAACAGTTAAATAAGAGGTATCTCCCTATCTTTGTCTTCCCTTTTAAAAGACATGTTTCTTTTTGCAGTTCAGTCATTTTGCAGGTGGAGAGAATTGTGGAAAAAATACACCTGTCCCCTTTATCAATTACAGCAGTATAGAGGATGCAAGGAGATTTCTTTTCGAATGTTAATAGCAGTTACAAAACCAGTACACTTTCTGCAGCATTAGATTCATCAGTTTCAAAGCTTCATTGGATCCACTGGGCCAGCAGTCTCCTCTAGTTAGCGACTAGAATAAAAGAAAGTGCTGGCAGTAGCTGTCCTTAAATGAATTGTCCAGAAGGAGCAGTTGCTGATGAAAGCAGTAGCATATTCACATTGAAACATACAAATTATATGATACGCGGTAAGTGAAACTAAAATTCATAAAATTGATCGGTATCCAAAACTTTGCTATACCTGCCTCCTGTCATAATCCCAAGTTAATTGGCAGCTCAGATACCTGTTTCCTGGCCTCTGCGATTGGTGCTGTTTTGTTGTTTTCCATTATAAAATAGGCACCTAAAACCTTGTCTTATTTTTATTGTACCTCCTTTTGGGTGGAATGTTTTTGCTCAACCAGTTAGTGACCGGTGTTCCTTTTGTTGCTTGTTTCTCTTTAGGAAAGACACAGATGAGGCTGATCTGGTTCTAGCAAAAGAAGCCAATGTGAAGTGCCCTCAAATTGTGATAGCATTTTATGAAGAGAGACTGACCTGGCATGCGTACCCTGAAGATGCTGAAAACAAAGAACGGGAAGCAGTGAAAAGCTAAAGTGGCTGGGGTTCTCTGTCCATCCAGAATTGTACATATCCACCATTCCTTTCCCTCTGCCCAAATGCATCCATGGAAATGTGCTTATTACTGTGCTCGACAGGAGAAATGTTGATATTGGTTGGTTTAGTCATAACATAAATGGTGTGAGTCACGTTTGGTTTTCCTCCAGGAGATTGACATGCGGTGTGTGTTCTATCACCTCATCATAAATAACAATAATGTTTTTTGTTTTTAAAGCTCCCTCTGAGCCTCCAGCCTTCTTGCCTGGCTATTTAGTTCTGCATCATCATGTTCTATGTAGAGAATTGTTAACCATCATTGTTACTGATTTAAAAATGACAGGAGCTCCCTGAATTCAGGACAGACCCAACTGATCTAGCACAGGCTTTGGATTCTTAGATCACCCAAATAACAAGCGAGTCAAGATCTTTGAGGGAGGGCTTTTTCTAGCTTATTTCAAAATTGCTAACATGTTGCTTGAGTTGCATTCAAAGATGCTAGGTAGCCATTTTCACCCTAATTTTCTAACTTCAGCTCAAAACAGTTATCTTTTGGAGAACAAATAGAAATTAGTTGGCAAGGATAGCATCTTTTGTACCTGTCCCTTCTCATTTTATTCCTCTTGTTCCTTCTCATGTCTCTTACCTTATTACTGGTGCTATTTGCACGACATGTTTAGTTAGATCAGACATGTCAAACTCGTGATGTCACGCAACGTATCAGGACAGTTGTGCCATTGCCGGCAATGGGGTGGGTGCAGCTTCTGTGTGACACGTCTGGCCCATGGGCCAGCAGTGACACCCCTGAGTTAGATTATAAGGGTATCTAATTAATCATGTTGTGTGTACTCCAAAAATTGAGTTAGTTGACCTATAACTTATCCTGGCAACAAATCCTCCCCCCCCCCTTTTGTGCAAAATACTAGAGAATTAACTCCGTCTTTTAACAACTGTGATCAACGTGTACTCCTAGAGAAGCTCTATAAAAATAGCTTCTGTGGGCCTTCCATTTCTATAGTCCTTTTGATTTTTCATTCATTGCACTCCAGGTGTATGTCTGAAAAGTGTGCAGATACAGTTGGGATGTGTAACTCCATGAATCTGCAGTGACACCAATCTTAATTGCATTGTGGCAACTCAATTTACTTTCCCAGGTAATGGTGGGTACAGCATGAAGTAAGAAAGAAAGTGATGCCTCCTGTGAGGACTAAATACAGTGTCACTGAATGATCATCTCTGTCATTTGGGATCATGTGCCCTGAGTGTGCCAGTGTGAATTAACTGGCTTAAAGAGAACTGGATCGTTCATGTTGCACAAATAGGGCCTTTGTTTTATGTAGGTAAGTAGATCAGCCAAACATAGTGTCATACTTGGAATCTTTAATTCCTTTTTCTTTTCTTTTTTTTTTAAAAAATCCAAACTCTGATTCCAAAATTCTAATTTGATTTGTTTCTGGGCTCTTAGTTGTTTCTTTAAAGACCCACCATATCCTCTTGTGCTTTTTGCATTCTAGTAGGTCAATCTGTTATTTTCAGAATAAGCATTTACTTCAGGTATATCTTCAAAGAAAATTACCAGCTGAGCATAATTATCTCTGGCTGCATGGCTAGAACAGCTCAGAAAACGCAAAAGTCCCAAACTGGCATTTTTATTCTGAACAATTGACAGCTAAAATACATAGTGAAACGAATTCCACAGATAAAATACATTTAGCTAGAAATGCCATGTTAACAGAATAAGGACATTTTGGATTGCAAATCCAATTATGCTTCATCACTGACTATGCTGGATGGGAAATGGAGTTCAAGAACAGCTGGAGGGTCACACGTTGCCTGTCCCTGGTTTGGAATGTTGATCCATTACAAATGCTATTCCAGCAGTGGCTTTCCATCTTTGTTCTTCGGCTTCAGGACAGGGTAACAGGATTTCATTTTCAAGTTCCACTGCTGCAGACTCACTTGGCTGCATCAGTTTTGAAAAGTGCCAGTTTCTTACTGCAGTATCTGAATTTCTGGATACCTCATAATAGAAAGGTCCTCCATACTAGTAAGATTTGATAGGAGCTTGGATCATTACTGAAATGGTGCAGGCTAGTTTAAAATTGGACATTGGTCCTTAACATTTATTTCAGAATCTGAATTCATGCTCTTTGGTCTCTGCTACCTTAGCAGTACTCATACTGTTTTGTTTTTATAGTAAGAAGAGTTGTGCTACCCATCCTTGATCAGAAAATCCCACCACTGCTTACTTCATTTCTGCATTGTTGAATTTCTTTCCTTTTGTTTAGCAAGCAGATGAAGTAGGTTGCCATCCTTCCATTTATGTATTCTGTATCCTGCTAATAATCTGTCAGGAATTGCAACAAGGGCATGGTGTGGTGTAGTATGGCATGAATTACATCTGTGAGACAAATGATTCATATGTCGTTAAGCCCCAGATCTTGCCAAATGTCCAGCATCAGAAAAGTGTGTGGGCATTTTTGTTTTGGTGGATTTCCTTTGAATAAATTGATAGGTGTACTTATGTCAACCACATCAAGATAAAACATTTATGAAACATGTATTCTAATTTGTTTGACTCATGATATCATTCCATGTATATAGTTTTAAGAACCTATTTTGCAACCAGTCCATCTTCCAGTGGTTTTGAGGCAGGTTTACCTTTAAGATATGCAGCCTCTATGGCTTTGCTTAGCGCATTCTGTGGAACTGAATACTGTTTGCTTCCTTAATGAGGATGGGTGACACTTTAAAAAATTTTTAATTTGAAGGGGATTTTGTTGAAAGAAATGCACTGCTGCAAAAAGAACATAAATTAATAGAAATGTTTCTTTTCTGGACTCCTTATTTGGTGCAGTCATTTTCAACAACGTTAAATGAGAGATGTGTGAAAGTTCAGACTATAGATGGGACATTAGCATTGCATTTCTGATACCATTTAAAATCTGTCATACGTAGACAGAAACATAGCTGTCTTTATGTTTGGCTAATGGCCAGCTATTGCTCTTGAATCCCACTGAAATTAATTTTTTTACTGCATTAGTTCTTCAGTGTGGGTATTTTCATTCAATGGCCTAATCACATGAGTTGGAAGAGGACAACAGTTGCAAAACAGGTTTTGGGAAGCTATAATGGATTTAAACAGTTTGTTTGCATGTGATTTGTACCACTTACACATTGAATAAATAATTACTTGAGGGTTGTTTTTTTTAGTCAAGAGCCTCAGGTTCTGATTTTTGCATGTGACTCAAATGAGAAAAATATCCCTTTCATCCATTATATCGTAACTCCTTCAAGAAAAGAACTGAGAAAAATAAGTACACTATCCAAGTTTGTGCAGCTTACTACCTACCTACCTAAAAATTGCTAACTCCAGCAGAAAGCAATTCTAGAGGTTTTCCCTATTTTCCCTACATGTGCTTTTGTGAAACATACATTGACCAGAAAACCAAATCCCCCCCAACAAGGACAAGACCAGGACAAAAAAAAAATAAATTGAATAATTAATGATTAAAAATAATTGCCTATAAAACAAGGTGCCCATTTCTAAAATGATTTCTATGTAATACAAGTCCACCATTCTGCAAACAAAAGGATATATGCATTCATGAGACCATTTTCTTCCAGCAAATCACAAAAATAGTGGCAATGGAATACAGGGCAATTAACAGTAGGAAGAACAATAGTAAACCAAACGGTGGGGATGGAAGAATGGAACAGAAGAATAGAGTATCTGGAAGGAGTCAAGAGGAGGGACAAACCAACACCATTCCCTTTTGTATTTAAGAGTGGGGACTAGCATTTTTAGAGGGCTCCCCCCCATAAAAAATGTGTTGGCAATAATTTAAGCCCCATCTAAGTAACATCTGCCCCTTTCTGGGAGAATTAAAAAACACTTGGCTAAATAACTATTTGCTATTGATGTCATGTTAGGACTATTAGCTCAGGTGGGAAGCTGACTCTTCAGCTTATGAGGGGGAAAAATGGTGTCCTCAGCTATCTGGTAGGAGATGGCTTAGTAGGCGTGATGAGGAACATGTATTAGAACAGGGTTCTTCAAACTTGGCCCTTTTGAGACTTGTGGGCTGGCTGAGGAATTCTGGGAGTTGAAGTCCACAAGTCATAAAAGGGCCAAGTTTGAAGACCCCCTGTATTGGAACCAGAAAAAAAATATATTCCCAGACATCTGAAGAGTCTGCTTAGAGCAAGAGTCACATACAGGTAGTCCTTGTCTTATCACATTACAACAGGGTACTTACAACCTGGTTTCAAAGTTACAACAGCCACCTTCCCCTTGCTGTCATGTGACCACATTTCAGACACTTGGGAACTGACCTATATTTATGATTGCATTCTTGCAGTTACATGGCTGCATTTACTTCAGATTTTTGGCCCGTCGTAATCGGTTCACTTAAAGACCACTGCATAAAATGATTGTAAAATTGGGTCAGTCACGTGGGTGGCATGCTTTACAACCATTGTAACTTAACAACTGTAATGGGCAGATCCCATTAAGTTGAAGACTACTTGTATTTGCCTTAGAGCCCTATCTCCCCTTTAAAGGCTATACGTCTTTAATGGTGGTTTCTTTCTCTTAAGCACTGGCCAATGCTCACTCATGATTTAATAGCACCAGGTAACAAGTTTCAACCATCACTGAGGTGCTATAATTTGTCCTCATTATTGTTACATTGACACGATGCTCTAAATCACTCCTGGGGATTTCACCCATGCCTCAGTAGGTATCTGCATTGTCTGTATTTTGTGGAAGTGGGCCAAGTGGTAGGAGGAGTGTTGAATCTGGAGCAAGTGCTGTGGATGACTGATAGTCTGCCATTCCTTTCTGTGCTGCAATCCTGGAAAGTCAAGTTTAAGATGGAGAAAGTCTCTGCTGTTACTAGATAGAGTATTAGCTTTCCAGTTCATGTATTTTCAGGTGTTTTGGCTGGCATTACCTCTCACCAGCTAAATTCATTGGGCAAGCCAGAACCAAGTTGAATTGCAGGCTAAATCAGAGACATTTCACAAAGCGTTGAGGAACCAACTCTGATAACCTTTAGCTATTAAAATCCTGCTACCTTGCTGATTTCACCCTTCCTTTCTTCTCAAATGTACTGGAGAGAAAGCTTAAGACAGCCTTGAAGGACACCTTTTCTTTTCCTACTCCTGTATGTACCAGGCTAAAAGCTACCACCTTCACCAGCAGCTGCTAATAGAAATCCTTGCATGGAGTTAACAAGGAAGACTTCTGTGATTACAAGCACGTGTGCCAGGCTAAAAAGAAAAAGGCATTTTAGGAAGTTGACAGTGACAATGCCGTTATTAATAAAATAAATACATTTTAAAAATTGGCATTTCTCTTTCTCTGGAAGTATTTGCTAGGATTTTGAGATGGAGTGCATATGTGTTTTAAATGCCTACTCTTGTACAGCCTGTTGAATGCATGAATGTGACTGATTTGTTCCCTTCTGGGGAAGAATTATTAGAATAACTAGCATTCAGTCTTGGCCTTCCTCCACCCTCAGCTACATAATTTAAAATTTTATTTTGGATCCACCATTAATATAAAGTAGCATACACAGGAGCTTTCACCATTTGTCAAATTTAATGAACATCACAAGGTTCTTAAAGAGTTCTTCGTCAAACTTAAATGAAGCAAAAAATAGGGCAACTCGACACTTGGAAGAATTGCTTTAGCAACTGCAGCTGAAATGCTAAAATGCTAGTTTACTGGCAAAAGTGTAGGTACAGCAACAGCTGTTCCACAGTGTGACCTCAGTAATATGCTGTAACCCAGGCGTGTCAAACTCGCGACGTCATGTGATGTCGCACAACATATCGCGACTTTTTCCCCATTGCCGGCAATGGGGTGGGCGCGGTTTCAGTATGATGCATTCGGCCCACGGGCCGGCAGTTTGACATGCCTGGTGTAACCCTACTCAAAGGGTCTTCTTTTAAGGCAAGAGTTCTTTTTTTCCCCTAAACTTACCAACAAAGAATGCCCGGATTTATTTATTTTTTAAGGAAAAAATGTTTCACCCTTTAGCTGAAGATCCTATTAAGTTTGTCTTTCTTAGTGTAGTAGAACTAGCCAGCTGATTCTAAATTTCCAGGATTTCTAAGCCATTCATGCTGCATTTAGGTGGCTTCTAAACTGACCCCACCTCCTCATTTTTTTGGCTCCTGGTCTAAATGTTTCAATGGCAAAAAAAAGAGCGCTTTTTGATGTCAGCTTTTTCGCGTCTTCTTGTGTTTGGAAGTTGTGGGGATGGGGCCTATGTGTATGATACATTGGGAGGTTTGAATCTTGGCTTTCTATCTGTCTGTTTATTGCACATTTTAAACTGACTACTACTCTGAACATCAGAATTTAAGTTTATGGCAAAGACTGCAAGTGCAGTTTTCTGATGCAACACTTTCTTAAGAGGCTGTCAAGCATAAATTGTTATCCTCGATCACCTAAGCATGGATTAAAAGACAAAGAGAATTAATTTTGTGTTAATTAAACTCATTAATTTTTGATTAACAATTTAATTTTTACCCAGGTGGCATTTAAATCTTCTCGGCTGTATGGGCTCTAATGACTTTTGTCTCCTCCCACCAGCAGGAAGAGGAAGAGGAGAGAGATCAGCCAGCCAGCACAAATTTGATTTGTCTCAGAACCTCTTGGTACCACTGCTGCCTTTTCTTTGTTTCACGTGACAGACTATAATTTTTACCAGTTTATGCCATTCAATTTGGTATTTAGCCATATGACAAAATTGGCTCTGGGCCTTTTTCTTTCTGTCTGTCTGTCTGTCTCTTTCCATCTCTTTCTCGCTCGTTTTTCTTTCTTTCCGCTGGGAACAACTTCTCTGCAAGTTTTCTAGTGGGACAAGGGACGTCTGAGATAATGCCTCACTCCACTGCCTCTAAAAGCAAACATTCAGATTTCTTTCCTTCCGAAAAATGAAAGAGAGTTGTTGGCTTAAGGAACTGCTCTGCTTTTGATTGAGCTTTTTTGACTGCTTGGATCCAACTGTGTGTCTCTGACAGATAAGACTGCATGAATTCTTCACTCTGGGTCGATGCCACAATTCTTCATGCAACGCTTTGAATCACTTGCAAAAGTATGTCAAGTTGCAGCTTTTGCTTGCAACGAACAGTTTGGAAGATTCATGAACATCTGTTTGGATCCAGGTGAAAACACAAGCCCAATCATGTGCACAGAATGTGTGAAAAGGCCTTGGAGGTTTAATGCCCCTGGTGCTGGTTACAGAAGTGAATCCCTATGATCAGTATTAGACTCCTGATGAAAAAAAGAGAAAGGTGGTGTGTTAACTCTTCCCCTCCCAGCCCAGCAGTATGCTGCCCTCCACAACAGAATGTCGAACTTTTGGCTAATGGTGTCTCTGTGCATGTGTGTTAGACCTCTTTGGGGGTAACATTTTAGCCAAGCCTTTTGATTCTAAACTAAAGTAGGTTATGCTGATTTTTAAAGTGTGAAAATAATTTTTAAAATGAGCTCCTTGTTGTACAACTTGACATGTTACAAATAACCCTCTGCCCCATATTCCTCATCTCCGCTCTTTCATATTTCTTGTATCGGTTCTAATAAATGGTTACTTTTCAGTACAGGCTATTGTCTTTTATTCACTCTTTCCCCTTTTTATACCCCTCAATATTGTCTGAATATTTTTTATTTTTATTTTAATTCCATTTATATCCTGCCCTTCTCCGAAGACTCAGGGCGGCTTACAAGCTTAGCAGTAGCCTTCATTCTATGTATATGCCTGCTTATTAGGGCTTTCACACCCCTCCCAAGCGGCATTATTACAAAGTCAGCTTAATTGCCCCCAACAATCTGGGTCCTCATTATATGGTTATATTTTATATACTTCATTGCTGTTTAGATATGGAAAATAGTCTAGGTCCCAGAGAATTTGGCCAATTGATAAAAGCATAGCAGTAGAGTTATGAAAATTTAGCTGTTGGCTTGTGGAGTTGTGCAATTGCCATTGTATAGCTGCCAGTGAGTGACCTTTAGCTTTTCTGGAACTGAAACAGTTTAATTCCATTGTTCCTTATTCTTTAATTCTCCCTTCCTTTCCTTCTGTGATTGCCTTTCTCAACCAAGCGCTCTCCAGATATTCTGGCCTCTAACATCCATCTAAAGCCACTTTCTGTCACGCTGGCTGAGAATAATAGATAGATTTGCAGGTCAATAGCATAGCATTGGTAGCTATTAGCTAATAGCATCTGGAGGATAATAGCTAAAGATTGCAGTTCTGTGGAAACAGTTTTCTGAGTGGACTGCCCTACTGCCATTTTAGAGTCATCCTTTTCTGATGGTTGGTTACTAACAAGATTAATATATAACCTTCCAATGAAATAGATCTTGAAACACCAATTTGTGTATGCCTGGCTGAGAGTCAGGGAAATTCTGAGCTTGGCTTCCCTTTCTTGCACCAATTTCTGTTCAAGTGTTCTTCATCCTTCCTCTGCAGTAGTTCTTGTGAGTGCAGCATCCAAAGGTGGGAACAGATTGCAATTTTTTTAAATATTGAAGGGGGGGGGAACTGAAAAAGCAGAGAGTACACTCAAACCAAAGTAGCAGTTTGGGTATGTATCCCTGTACTTAGCATAGCACGTGCTAGATTGAGGGGTCCTACTTTAGTTTAGATTTTTCATTACCTATACTTGGTTACATCATCAGTGCAGTTGGTACATGCTAGATGTCAGCACTGGTCACAATTCCTTCTCTGTGTAGTTAGGAATTCTCTTCAGGCAAGAAAAATTGCATGGATTTCCCCCATAGAGTGATGGAAGAGAAAAAAAAAAGCTGCTTCCTTATGTTGAAGGAAAAGTCTTCATCATGGTTCAGTCCAAGCCAGGAATAAACAACATGGCGGCTACTTTAGAAAGGTTAACAGTTTATTGAAGAGGAGAGCCAGACAGGAAGATGGCTCTGGAAGAAAACAGAGTAAGCACATGTAGGAAGTGGAGTTTTATACCCTCTGGGGCTCTTTCGGTTGTTTCCTGTTCCTGTTTTTAGGCTTTGTATTTCCTGTGTCATGTATTTTGACCTGAGTCTGGTCATGCCCTCTGGCATCTGTGGGTTAATCCTATTATGACCTGTCTTAGAGTTTGGGTAGGGTATGTAGATTTTAGGTGCCTTTGTCTTCCTAAGCTTCTAGCTGGGGGCCTCCAACCTTCCTGGATGGTTTACATCTGCATTTCTATAGAGCTGTTTTCTGCTTGGGGGAGGGAGACTTGGGGATATTAAGAAAAACTGGGCATGCTTTTCTGCCTCTTTAATATTTCCTTCTCGGGGGGGTGACTTCCCACAAATCCCCCCTTTGTGCCATAATAGTGTGGGTGACATACCTTTACTGGCACAGGATTAAGATTGATCTGATCAATCTTAAACAAGCTTTAAACTGTTGCAAAAAAAGGGGGGGAGGCACTAATAGAGTTCAACCATGAAGGTCTAACACCAGAGCAAAAATTCTGTTAGATGGAAAAGAAATTTATAATGTCCAATATTCTGTGCCAATTCTTTTTAAATATTGGATGTCATTTTGAGTTTCCAGTCAGGTTTTGAAGCACATGCCTCTCAAAATTCTTCACAGCCATGGTCTTCATCAGTATATAACCACTGGCTGCCCATTTTCAAGGGTTGTTTCCTGCCTTAGCTCTTAGTTCATTTCATCCAGGTTAGTGATGTCCAATTGAGGTTAGCCAGTATGCAAGCCAGGCTATTACATTTTCTTAAATCGCACATAGTGAGCCCTAGGACTCCTAATCTGAGTCCACCAGTGCAAGATATTCAGGGCTTAGGTTTGGCGATCTCTTTTCTGCTACTTCCCTAGTCAGGGCATATGAATTGCAAATCACCTGAGGGACCTGGTTCCCTCCCCCTTGGAATTTTGCTGCAAGTTGTTCCTACAAAGTTTTAATGACACAGGGCAAGAATCAGGCTGGAGCTTTACTGAAGGGAGGTGAAAGAGATAGACTCAGTGTGTGTGTGTGTGTGTATGTGTGTGTGCAGCTACTAATACAAACAGGCAATACAAACATTCTGGATAAATTTTCCTCCCACCAGACAGAAATCCAAGGTGTTCAGGACTTGCTGTGCCAACTATTCCCAAATGCCATCACTCCATAAATACATTCAACTGCTTAATTACAACACAGATGGGGAAGAAAGAAAACCTTACAGTGAGTTTCCACCCTCCCCCCATAGTCTTCCTAGTTTTCTTCTGAGGCTTCACGTGGGGACCAATGGCTCCAGGACCCCTTCCTTCCTCTGCAGTTTCACAGGCATCTGGGGGAATGGTAGTAACTTTGGGCTGTTCTTAAGAGTACAGAGAGAGAAAGGGGAGGGGGAAAAAACATTTTTCTTCACTGTTTGTTGGCCAGACAAACAGAGTGAGGGTATTTTCCTTTTGGTGGCTTATTTTAAGCAGAATTTCTAGCAGAATTTTAAAATTCTTTTCTCTTTGGATTAGAAACAATTTAACAGTCACATTTACCTTCCCCACAAAGACTTGGACACACACATATACACGAAGACAAGGACAAGAGAACAGAAAAGGGAAACAGAAGTCTTCGTTTTACACATCCTAGTCATTCCCACCGTAAATCTCAGTTAACTCAAATTAGGCACGTGGTTGGAGGGAGAGAGAGAGAGAGAATCACTATTTCTTATATTTTAATTGCCCTTTAAGTACCTTTATTTAGCCAAATTGGTTTCCCAGCAAAGCCCTGACCAAAGTCCTTTTTTTTTCTTTTTAGTTTCTCTACCTATCTCTTTTTTATACCTGCCTGACCAGGCAATTGCCGCCTGTCCCAGGCGTCAAGCAAGTCTTCCCGTGGAGAGGCTACCATGACCCTCAAGCTAGAGCTTCCCATGTTTCCCTATTCCCGATATAAGGATTCACTTCGTCTCTGCCGGGTCCCGGTGATTTTTGGAGTTCCTAGTGAAGCCCCTCGCCCCATCTATAGTTTTTCAGACCAAAAAGAGTCTGGGGGGGATTCTGCTTCCCTTCACAGAGTATGGAACCCCCCTCCTTCCAAGGGAACTCTGCCATCAGTTTTTGGACTGAAAAGGGGTCCGGGAGGACTCCAGCTGCTCCCCGCAGTGAGTATGTGCACCTCCTTCCCTGGCCTTTTCCTTTTCCTGTCTCCAATTTTCGGACTCACTAAAGCATGGGTCTTCAAACTTGGCCCTTTTATGACTTGTGGACTTCAATTCCCAGAATTTCTCAGCCAGCATGCCTGGCTGAGGAATTCTGGGAGTTGAAGTCCACAAGTCATATAAGGGCCAAGTTTGAAGACCCATGCACTAAAGTCTGGGAGGACCTCCGCTTGCTTCCCACACGTATAGGCACACACACCCCGTAGCCTTGGGGCTTAATTTCCTAACTTGGGGCTTTGCTTACAGGGCCTTACCAGCTGGTTGCCCAAATCCAATTCTCTCATTCATTCCATTCCATTTTCACTCAGCCTCTCCCTTTTCCCTAAGAAAAGGTACTGCGCTCTGGCCAAACCCCCATGCTTTCCAGGGTCTGCCACTTGAACAGATCCTTTCTGCGGTTAGCAAAGGCCAGAGGGAGCAAAATCCAACTGTGATTGGGAAAAGGGTCTTCTCACTCACACACAGAGAGACATAACACAAATTTCTCTCACTCCCCTGGGCTTTATAGTTACAATTTAGAGGTACTCACCTCCACCTTCTTTCCAAAGCAGCCCTTGAGCTCAAACCCAAAACTCCCCTTACTACCCTGGCTCCACATGGGCAGGGCCTGGGAAACCCATCCACAGACACAAGGGGTCTGCTGCCGGCAAGATGGGGCTTACCAGTCTCAGTCCATTGGAGAGGTTAGCTCGGAGTGCCATCCTGGGTGCCAAATTGTTGAAGGTTCATCATGGTTCAGTCCAAGCCGGGAATAAACAGCATGGCGACTGCTGTAGAAAGAAGGTTGCAGTTTATTGAAGAGGAGAGCCAGACAGGAAGATGGCTCTGGAAGAAAGAGAGAGCACATGTAGGGAATGGAGTTTTATACCCTCTGGGCCTCTTGAGGTTGTTTCCTGTTCCTGTTTTTAAGCTTTGTATTTCCTGTGTCATGTATTTTGACCTGAGTCTGGTCGTGCCCTCTGGCATCTGTGGGTTAATCCTATTATGTCCTGTCTTAGAGTTTGGGTAGGGTATGTAGATTTTAGGTGTCTTTGTCTTCCATAGCTTCTAGCTGGGGGCCTCCAAACTTCCTGGATTATTTACATCTGCATTTCTACAGAGCTGGTTTCTGCTCTGGGGAGGGAGACTTGGGGCTATTAAGAAAAAAGCTGGGCATGCTTTTCTGCCTCTTTAAGATCCTTTGTTGAGGAAATATAATATTCTGCCGTTTTAATATTTCCTTCTCTGGGGGGAGCTGACTTCCCACAGCAGATTTGGGGCACAGGAGCAGAATGTATGCAAAGCTGGTTTCTGCTTGAGGAAGGGAGACTTGGGGCTATTAAGAAAAACTGGGCATGCTTTTCTGCCTCTTTAATATTTCCTTCTCTGGGAGGGCGGCGTGACTTCCCACACTTATATGTAAAATACCAATGAAGAAAAGGTGAGGCAGGACACTGAAGATGAACTTTGGACATAACTTATATCGCAGATTTTTTCCAACAGAATTCCAGGCTGATGATAAGTAAGGATAATCTTGATTTTCACAAAAGGGAGTTCTGCAAAATTGGCGCCATCACTGTGAAGGCTTTGTCCCTATTTAACTTATTTTAAAGTAATTCAAAGAAATAAGGCCTATGGCCTAGGCACCCCTTCTTATAACTCCTCACTAGATAAATCAACACCAACCCTTTGAACTACACCTGGAAATGCAGTTGACATCAAATTATCGTTGGATGCTCTTGCTGCCTAGAATGACAGCAGCCAAGTTATCGCATATGGCACTAGTGGAATTCCAGATTTTCAAAGATTATTCTGCCCCAAAATCCTTCTACTGATCTACTAGGAATACAGTGACTGCTGAACCTCCCAATGACATAGAAGAGATATGACACTCAGATGACAGCTGCCCTGGCCTCCATATTTTTTTAAAAATGCCAAATCTTCTGAAGATTTCTTTGACTTCTTAAAAGATTGCAGGAAAAAAAAGCCAATGATCTTTCTTGCAGTCTCATAAAACTTTTGTGATTTGTGGAAGAATGCCTACAGCCAGGAAGGTTTGCTAGCGTGCGTGTGTATCATTAAATTTCATTGTATGAAATGTGCTCTTTTTTTAACACAAATTATCTCTTCCCAACATGATAATTTAATTTTTGGAAAAAAGGATTCTCATAGTGCCAGTGTGGAGGTTTGTTTTTTGAAGATTAGATGGATGGTGGGTAATTGCATTTGAGAGCACATGTATGTATAAAATGACTGGGATATTACATATACACATCTCAAATTTCCCTGGAGAGGACATGACCTTCATTGGAAGGCGGAATACTCCCTATTCATGTCAGAAATAATCTCTAGGAGGCTAATAAAAAACTATGCAAGTTGAAACAAAGAACATGGCCCTTTATCATTAGTCTGTGGGTTTTTTGCAAGCACAGCAAAAAGAAGGAATTTCAGCAAAGAATCTGGGCATGCAGCACACTTACCTACTTACTTACTTCCCCATCATACTATTCCTTTTCAGGGTAAGAAGAATTCTACCCCAACAGGGATGAAATAGTTGAGGAAATGAAGGTAATTGATAAATGAGGAAAAAGTGATCATGTTTGAATGGGCTAGTATCCATGGGAGGAAGAAGTGAGAAGAATCAGATTCACATACTTCAAACTTCAAAAAGAGAGGATTTTGATAATCTCAAAACAACAACAACAACAACCAACGATTGGAGACTGAAGAGAATGAAGCCCTGTTTCTCTGGAATATTCTAGTGCATTTTACACTAGGCAAATGTTTGGATTAATGATTACAGGGGAAAAATACAAATGGTTAATTATCATTGTGCATTTAATGCCGGAGATAGGGTGCACTGCAGAATTTATTTTTCCTCAAACAGCAAAATAGCTTGGCTCACATCATGTCTTCCTCAGAACAAAATGTCTGAGCCCAGCCCTGTTTAATGGTTTACAAGAGCTCCCTCTGCATTTAAGTTAAGGGTCTGACTGTGTGTCTGGAGGCTGTGTGGATCTGGATGAGGAGAAATAGGCTCATCCTAAAGATGCTTTTTTTCCAAAAGGCAACTGGATTCCCCCCCCCTTTGAAAACATTTTGTTTCTCATCCAAAAGAGCCTTGGTGGAGCAGTGGGCTAATGCCTCCTTAAGTAACACCAGCTGCCTTCAATTAGTGCAGGTTCGCATCCCACCAGGCTCAAGGTTGACTCAGCCTTCCATCCTTCCGAGGTAGGTAAAATGAGGACCCAGATTGTTGGGGGCAATAAGCTGACTTTGTAATAATGCCGCTGCCCCCCCCCCCCCGAAAATTTGATTTGTGCTTAGATTGTAAGCCGCCCTGAGTCTTCGGAGAAGGGCGGGATATAAATGGGATTAAAATAAAAAATAAAATAAAAAAAGATTCTTCATTCAGATAAGAAATGATATGGTTTTTTTAAAAACAACAACAACAACACAACAACAACCAAGAAAGTGCAGTTGCCTTTTGGAAAAAAGCATCTTTGGGATAACCATGACTTGGTTGATTGAGAATCATCCATTGACTGGAGAAATAAATTAAACTCTAGCAAGACCTAGTGACTGTGGATTTTAAGGCCTGGATCTGTCGATTTTCCATCTCTAGTTCTAGATGGGGTTGTACTCCCCCAAGCAGACCCAATACAATAATAACAACAGAATTATAATAACGTAACAACAGAAATCAAGGTACAATCGCTGCACAATCTGGGGTTCCTCCCTAGATTCACTTCTGCTGGAAGAGCAGGCAACATCTGTAGGACTGCTGGGAGCGATGATGTGCTGAGCTTTTCCTGTAGTGCCATCTGGTGGCCACGGTTTTTCTCGTTTATGCACCATAATACTCAGGTACAGGTGGTCTGGTCACACTCATTAAGGGTCCTACTGACATGCAAAGAGTGCTCTATCATTCTCAGGCAAATATAGTACAAATAAGCAAATCCCCTGTGTAAAGTGGTTTGCAGGGGGTGGAAATGCCTTGTGCATCTCAATCTGCATTTAGTACTTTGGCCTTCAAAATTGGTTTCCACTTGTGTTTTTTCCCCCCTTTCAATCTCATACATGGGAATGCCTCCAAATAATGCTAAAATTTAAAAAAGTCACTGAGATTTTTTTTCCACTAAAGCTTCCAAATATTTACGGAAAGCAAAAGTTAGATAACAATACTTAGAAGAAATACACACACACACAGTCGTCTAAAAGGAATTATTGCAAGATTCTACACAAAGCAATTTGTTAACTGTAAAGCTTAGGTGCACTAGATACTACATTTGCTTTAAATATACTATAAATGTATACATTTATACATTTCCTGACAGTTTGGAATAGAAATCAAGACTAAAACAGTTAATTACAGTATATCAGTTCAGCAAGATCGTGATAGAACACAACCCAGCTAGAACAATAAAAAAAACATAACCCAAAATACAATAATTGCAAAACAAAGTGAGAGTAGAAATGAATTAAAGTGCTCAAAAACAACCCAAATAAGTAGGACTCTATATGCTTTAGCAGAGCTCTTTCAAAGAGCATGGGAGCATAAGTAGAGCACCTCTTTAAAACAGCCACATCTGTCCTCATGCCTCCATGCAAAACTGAAAAAAAAGTTATAAGAGTTTTAAAACAGGAACTATGCTTACACATTCTGAAGCCCTTCTTCTGAATCCTTTTTGAAGCATGTGCAACCCTGTAAATAAGCACCAATTGAGAAGGTTGTTTTCCCCAGAACCCAGTTGCCATACCCTGATATCAGGAAACTCTTAAGGTCCAGGCATATGTAGGCAAATCTGTCATTCTGTAGTCTCCTGGCCCCAACTTGGGTTAGGGTTCAGAAATAGATTAAAATGGAGCACTAAAGGTAGCCAAATCTTGGCATGCTAATCTGTAAGGAATCTTGCAGCTCTTCTAAAATTTCTAAACTGGATTGTTTGCCAAGAGTTAGCCCCTGGCAAACAGGCCCACCATTGTCCTAAGCATTTTCCCCCACCTATGTTATTTCCATTTCTGTAAATACAGAATAGTACAGAATGGCTGTGTCTGTTGAAGAGTGTTTCATTTTTTATTTCTTTTGCCTGTCGTTTAATCTCACTTTGCATCTTGATCTCCACTTCTTTACATGAGCTACTAGTCTAAATCAGACTGCTGCCTCAGATGTGGTAAAGGACAGGGTCTGGTCATGGTCCTCCCCTATGAAACCATCAACATTTAAAGAAAGTAATTGAAATCCCAAAATAAGCAAAAACATAACCATTTTTCAGAGGTAATAATAGGAATTTAAAATAAACCTGGTGTAGATTAAAAAGCAGTCTGAAAGATCCTTTGGGGAACTTCCTCAACAGAGAAAAACAGGTGGAGGCATAACAAAACTTGCTGCACTTGTTCATATTCAAAAACAGGTCAAAGGTTCCAATTTCCAGAGTCCCCCTAATTAATTTAGTTGTCCTTCAACTACTGAGTCAGGATTCTGGGTTTGTAGCCTCACCGATGATCATCTCTGTTTGCCACTGTGAATATCTGCAGGGAAACATTACATTTCCAGATTCCAAGGAGCCACTGTTTTTATTTTTGAGAATGCTTGGAATTGGCATAAGTGGTGAAGAGACTCCTAAAAGAAAATGAGCCCTAGGAGGACTCTATTAGTGATAGATTTTATTCTCCTGGGCTCCAAGATCACCGCAGACGGGGACTGCAGCCAAGAAATTAAAAAAAAAAAACGCTCCTGGGGAGGAAAGCCATGGCAAATCTAGACAGCACAATAAAAAGCAGAGACATCACCCTGCCAACTAAAGTGCATATAGTCAAGGCTATGGTCTTCCCAGTTGCAATGTATGGCTGTGAACGTTGGACCATAAGAAAGGCTGAGCGCCAAAGAATTGAGGCCTTTGAACTATGGTGCTGGAGAAGACTTCTTACAAGTCCCTTGGACTGAAAGGCGTTCAAACTGGTTAGCCGTAGAGGAAATCAACCCTGACTGCTCTTTAGAAGGCCAGATCCTGAAGTTGAAACTCAAATACTTTGGCCACCTAATGAGAAGTAAGGACTCACTGGAGAAGAGCCTAATGCTGGGAAAGGTTGAGGGCAAGAGAAGAAAGGGACGACAGAGAATGAAGTGGCTGGATGGAGTCACTGAAGCAGTAGGTGTGAGCCTAAATGGACTCCAGAAGATGGTAGAGGACAGGAAGGCCTGGAGGAACGTTGTCCATGGGGTCGCGAGGGGTCAGACACGACTTTGCAGCTAACAACAGGAGGACTCTATAGTTGGGCCACAAAGATTCAGATTGTCACTAGATGGCAGCAAAGACTTAAAGTAAAAGTTTCTATATCTCTTTGCTATCATCTAGCAGCCAGTCTCTGCTTTGCTCTCTACCACACTCCCTAGATGTTTAACTTTATCCCTCTTGGAGAGTTCTTTGAAGAATAAAGTCATTTGGTCTCCAATAGTCTTTATGAGCACTCCTGACAAATTTTCAAGTGTAAAAACTGGGACACGTTGTAAATGATCATACTTACTGAGAGCCCATAACTCAGTTTCTCAAAAATTACAGGTAGGTACTGCAAACCTAAACCCTGAGTGAAGTTTTGGAAAGGCATCTTTGCAATAAAGTAGCTGTCTGCACTTCCTAGGACTTCTCTTTCCCTTTTGTGCTCTTTCTGGTATGCAAAATGATCTCCAGGTTAATGGAAGTTAACAAGTTAATGGATGACTAGCAAGCTATAGAGCAGGGGAGATTGTCTCTTCTAGCCCTGCGTCCCATTTCACCAGGAGGTACCACCAAGAAAGCTTTATTGAGGCATCATCAAGGGAACTTGATTCACTGGGGCAATTTTTATGACTCTGGCTTCCCTGCTCACACTGTCCACTGAAGTGCAGATGCAAAAATCAGTCAATTTCTGATTGATTGATGATGTGGCCATCAGTTTAGGGCTACAATATTTAGGCTGTAAAAAATTCCGATGGCTGCTAGATGGCATCAAGAAGCTGTTTGATACCCGTATGCCTATGACCTGGTTTGATCCCTAGCATCATAAGACCCTTTGCCTGTCATGTTAAATTGACCAAGTGTCCCACTCACTATACAGGAGGATCTGTGCCAAATTGTGATGATATCAAAATGAAGAAATATGTCTGAAGATGTCATTATGCAGATGTTCTGCTTATAACCTTGCATCAAAACATCCGACACAGGTATGTAAACCATGGTGATGACATCATCCCACTTGTGTTGTCATATTTATTAGAGTTTTATCTCACCTTTATTACTTTATAAGTAACTCAGTGCCGCAAATAGATCTAATACTCCTTCCTCCTCTTGTTTTCCCCACCACAACAACCCTGTGAGGCTGTTCTAGGGTCCCCTGTAGACTGCCAGGATGCCACAAAGCAGTTTCCAATCTGCTTACCACAGTATTCTATTTTGTCCCCGGACATAAAAGGGCATATTCTACACGCTGCAAATCTGTTATAACTCTGCTCTGTGTATAACTTTTAAAAGCAGCAGACTATAAATTGCAACTGTGGTAAGTCTCTTCTCTCCCCCTCCTCCCCTTTTTCAGGTCCTGCTTGCATTAGCCTCAGTTTCACATCTCTTTTGATAATGTGTTATTAGTATTATTTAAGAAAATGGGGATTGTTGCTGGAAAGTAGCTAGGGTCCCACCCTTGGCAACCCTTTTGTGGCATAACCAAACCTAAATTCACCATGGATAGTCAGGATTTGCAGCTATTTCCCCAGTTCTGTGGCAAGGACTGAATCTCAGACCTTTTGCATGCAAACCATGTGCTTTCCCATTAAGTTATGGCCCAATAAGATACTGTGAGCGTTAATGTTAATTACAGAAAATAAATACAAAAGATTGTCACTTAAAACGGCTCCAGTTTCTTGGAAACAGGGCATATATTTTATATTGTATTCAGTCGTATCCTACAACAACAGAATAATATATACATGTGATGAAAAGAGAAAGTAGGGAGCATAATTAGAATTTAACAAACTCTTTTACAACTGGTGATATTTTACACTCTAGTTATTTATGCATTGTTAATCTACACTATAGGTGCCTTGGATTTACTGCTACTTCATCCTACATGGAAACTTTATGAATTTACTGTGCGTGTTTATTAATTGTCAAATATTAATCAATTTGATGTGGCTTGGCCAATAAATTCTAGTTACTGGTTCTTAGTGGCCACCAGGTGGCGCATAAGATAGGGCGAAACCAGGCAATTCGGCTGCTGTGCCTTTCCACTGAAAAAGGCTGATGCTTCTAGACGCTGTCATTTGAAGCTGTCAATCAATACTAATCTTGTTACTTCAGCGCTCTCTGAATGAACTGCCTGAATATCAGCAGGCCTAGAATTTGGCTGGAGGACATCCACTGCTGTTATCCTCTTCTAATAACAACTGGCTCTTTAAGGAATAAAGAATGCAATCTGCAGTCCCTGGAAAAGGTGCAGTGTTTTCCTACTAGTCATCATCCTACCGTTGCAGGGAAACCAGTGGTGGGATTCAGCCGGTTCACACCACTTTGACAGAACTGGTAGCTAATTTTTTTCTTGCCCAGGCCCAGAATGGACTTCCGGAAGCGGCACCCACACCAAGAACCGCTTTGTTCACATATTTGAATCCCGCCACTGAGGGAAACTATATAAATGTCGTTGAACTACAATTCCCAACATCCCTCATTGTTACACTGGTTGGGATTTGCTGGGGTTCAACTGCAAGTTCCCGGTATCAGCCGAAATTCTCTTGCGGACACGAGGAAGGAGACAACTGAGAACGACTACGGCAATGCAGAGAGATCGCATTGCTTTGCTTTAAGTACAGTTTCCAATGAAAAGGATTTGGTAGCTAGCTGGCCAAGGGAGATCTTCATGCTTGAGATCTTGCCTCCCCCCACCACCACCACTCCCCGAGCGACCCTGGATTAGATGAACAAACCCTCTAGTCTGATTTCTCATTTGTTAAAAAAAGAGAGAGAGAAAAAAAAGCCTGTGGGCCAGTAATTAGGGAGCTTCTGCTGCAGATAGTGTCTCAGCCAGGTTCACTGAATGATGAATGGATGGGAGCAAAATTTGGGATTGCATGGAAGCAATTACGTTGAAACAGAGGGCTGTATTGAAGCAATAGACCACCATTCAGAAACGTCCCTTAATAGTCCAATGTAATTTGGCTCGCACTGAAAGCTAGACGAAGAGGCAGATATCCAGGAACACTTTTAGCAAAATGAATAGAAGGGTCCTGAGTGAATCCACCCTATTTTATCACCATTTGAAATAAGAGAAGTAATAAATGGGGCTAGCTAGTATAGAGCAGCTTTCTCCCTTGAATTATTACCTTCAGGGTCTAAATTTATCTATCGGTACTATTGACTAGTCCAATCAGAGACACAATAAATTTAGCTGCATGGGATATCAGAATTCAAAAAGAGCTGGGCTATATTGGGAAATTGTCAGAGTAGCAGGAGGCGGCGTTTCTCTTTCCTCCATCTCCTGCCAAACTTTTTCTCAAATGCCTTGATTTTCTCTTCTCTTTGGGGAAAAAAAGTATTGGTCTCACATAGCCGTTTTTCCCCCCCAGCCAAGGAAAATGGTCAAATTGTCCTATTGTACAGAGAAGCGAAGAAGGTTTGGCTTATAGCTGGAATTCATCAAGGAGAGCAGTAAGCTATACTTGGAATGCTTCTGTTTTGTCTGAAGTTTATCTAATATTTCTGTTTGTTAGCTTGAGTATAATTAATCTCACACACGCTCTCTCCAAGGCTGAAAAAAGGATAACCAAAACCACACAGACACTTGGATTCATGGTCATCTACAGCTGGGCCCATGAATGTTGACCATCATCCATCGTAGTTTGGTTAACCTAGCCCCGTGGTGGCGAACCTATGGCACACGTGCCACAGGTGGCATGCAGAGCCCTCTCTGTGGGCACACACGCCATCGCCCCAGTCCTAGGCCTTCAGCTGGGTTTTATAAAAGCTTTTTGCTTTAGGCCTCTGCCGCCGTTTGAAAAAAAAAGGTTCAATCAATCAATCAATTTCAATTTCTCACAGGAAAAAAAAAGATCTCGCCAAGTTGGAATTGATTGATTGAACTTTTTAGTCCCACCCAGTCTGCCGTTACCACCGCAGCCATGCCCACCCAATTGGCCACACTCACCCAATGGGCCATGCCCACTTGGCACCCGACGATACATAAGTGGGTTTTGGGTTGCAGTTTGGGCACTCGGTCTCTAAAAGGTTCACCATCACTGACCTAGCCTTTCATATAATGCTCAGTAAAGAAAGGTGGCATTGCCACCTTTAGACATGCCTATATTCCCTGATAAGGGCAAAAAAGGGTTAAGGGTTATACAGGAACATTTTGGCCAGAATATCATAAGCACAACTGAAACCCAGATTTACCCCAACTATGTCAGACATCTAGGCAACTGAGGAAATGCAGTGTGCTGTGAGAAAAACCTTGGGGGACAGGAGGAGGAGAAGGAGGAGGGAGGAGGAGGAGGAAGAGGGGGAGGAGGAGGAGGAACTACAACCTAGAGACAATAGCAACAGCACTTATATACCACTTCACCGTGCTTTACAGACTTCTCTAAGTGGTTTACAGAGTCAGCATATTGTCCCCAACATTCTGGATACTCATTTTACCGACCTCAGAAGGGTAGAAGGCTGAGTCAACCAGGTTTAATTTTGCAAGCTTTTTTTGTCATTATCTGTTCCAATTAGGAAGCTGGATTTGCTTAACAACCAGTGTAACATGGTTGCAAAACAGGTTTCACTTGATTTATGACCGCTTATAACATAAAATCCTGTCCCAATTGTGGTCATAAGTAGAGGACTTTCTATAATCAAAAACCTGTCACGGTGCAGCAACAGTAGAGATTAGTAGCAAAAATTCAAGACTGGCCACACGAGCTAGGAATTCTGGGAGTTGAAGTCCCAGCACGACTGGGGGTACAAGCTAGAGAAATAGACCAAATTTCGAATTTAAGTATTGTACAGTTTCTGCAGTCATTTGGGGGAAAGTTTTAATTATTCCCACAGTTTTATCACTCCTACTGGGGAAACATATTCAAACAACTGCTTCACAACAGGAGAACTGTCAACTGACTCATGATGACGGAGGAATTCTCTCCCTCCACATTATGCCTATTGCTTTCAGCCTGTCTCAGTCCAGCAATACATCACAATAGTCAGAGTTGTTTTTGTGAAGGAAAATGGAAAAAAAGACATCCCTATGTGTGGGGCTTAAGCTTCTGAACGAAAGGCAGGACATAAATTTAATAAATAAAACAAATTACTCAGGATTTTGGCTCAGACCACTTTTATTCTTTATTGGAGTTAGACGTTGCTCCAGTTATCGTTAACACTGAGTAGCATACATACCCAAAACAATAATCAGAGAAAAATGAAAAAGGTATAACCAACTTACCTTTGGTCTGTACATTTATCCCCTGGAATTATAGGTCTTACGCATTTCTCTTGCTGCTGTTTGGGAACCAAAGTTGGGCGGGGTGGGTGGGTCTTACTCTGATGGCATCTGTGTTTGTTAGTGAAGGAACAGATTGCCAATCTCTGTGGTGGGACCTCCGGGGAATTGTGAGCAATTTTGTCTGTGTGTGTAGTTTTTCCAAGCAAAGCAGATTTACCACCAATACCTCTACTCTGTGTGGACCAGGAGGCAGCAAAGCTTGCCATGCAAAACCCTGAGCGAGTTTGGAAAATTTTACCTTTGTGCAAAGCAGGATCACTGTCAGAACTTGTTCCTCTCTGTTTGGACAAGCTGGTGGCAAAGTCAAGATTTTCTATAGTTGCTGCTATAAGTTCAGAATAAAATTCCAGTAGCTGTCTCAAAAATTAAATCCAAATTGTGGGAATTATGCCAGACTAAACAAGCTCATTCTTCCTGTTAACTAAAATGGTTTTAAATTGGATTGTTTCATTATTTCTTCCCCGCTGGAAATATTTTCTAAAATACGATCATCATTTTATTAGATATGTAGATAAAAGTGCAGCTTATTGATTGATTAGGATGCGATTCTGGCACTGCCCAACTCCAAACTAGGTGACTTTCAATCTAAACGGAACAAGATAAAACACACACACACACACACACAGAGTGAATAAAAATACACTAATGGAAACAAACCACATGTGAAATGGATGCAACATACTGTATATCAAGCATATCCAACAAGAGACTTCATCCAGTCTATCCCAGGGAGAACACCCAGGTCTTTAAGTGGGAGCCACACCAATTTCATGGGGCAGCTTATTCCAGGGCCTCATTCTGCCTTAACTTCAGTGTAAACAGGAGTTCCCTTAATGGAAGAGGGACACACAAATTCATTTCTCACTTTAAAGCAATGTTTTTCAAACCTGGCAACTTTCTGACGTGTAGACTTCAACTCCCAGGAACAGGGTCGAAGATGAAATTGGAAATTGAAATCCACACATCTTAAAAGTTGCCAAGTTTGAAAAAGACTGGTTTAAAAGGTTGTGGCCTATGGAGTGCAGGAACCCCAGACGCCATGTAAAGGCTGAAGGAAGCCCCCAGCCCTATTCAGCATTCCATTGGATGAGCTTGGCTGTGATCCCATCACCATTCATTTTCAGGATTTTTTCTGCAGCTCCTTTTATCTTATCTTTAAAGATAAGGGAAAAAATATATATATCCCTTTGCAGCTGCAAAAGAAAAAAAAGAGGAGCATTGCTTCTCTGGAGGTTGACTCTGATCTTTTCATTCTGAATGTCTTGCTTGCTGTATCTGGAAAGACAAGCATGGGATATACAGGCAGCCTTGCTTAAAAATTATGTAGAAAAAACTGCATTGCAGAACTTCTGTAGTTCCCTTGATGTCCATTGAGGAAACCTCAATATTCACCCTGCTGCCTCTCCTTGATCTTTCGGGCCTGCCTGCCTTGCCTCTCTCCAGACACCAAGGTCCTGTAGGTTCTGTCTGTAGAAGTATCATATACCTCAATGTCCAGCAAAAGAACTATTTCCAAATCCACAAGGCACACATTTAACAACACATTGTTAAAAAAAAACAAAAAACCCAACCCTGATCCTGACCCAGTCTGAAAATTATGTGGCTGTAGGATACCTCAAGGCCAGGCCTGCAGCTCCCCGCCATAAATTTGTTGCTGAGTGCATTCAGACAAAACAAGCAACATCCCCAACATTCCCAATAGAATAAAATGTATTTATTAGTTAACACGGGATATTCATCAAAGGATATTTATTAGGTATCAAGGAAGGCATTAATTTAACTGAGTGCAGAGATGCACAAACCAGTGTCTCCATGTTAAGAGTTGGTTTCAGGCACTATTCTAGCTAGTGAACATTGCAAAACAGGGAAGGACCGGATCTCATCAGCAGAATACGTTTTCCATGTAAAAAGTCGCTGGCATTTACAGTTAAAAAGGGAACTGCAGAGAATGGGGAAAATCACTTACTAGAGAGAATTTTACTCGTTAACCTACATTGGAGAGAAAGAGAGAAGGGCCAAACTGCTCGACCAGTGCAGTTCAGGAGCTTAACTAGCAACCATAGTGCTGGAGTGTTAAATGGTCCTGCTTTTAAGTCTCTCCCCCACACATCAGACATCTTGTAGAGAAAAAAAAAATCCAGAAAGGCTTTTATCCTCTGCTTATGTTTCTCATATCCTGCCATTCCTGGTTGCTGATTAACTCATTCTCCCATCCTCTACTCTTCTTCAACTATTGAGAGTTGAATTATTCTACAGATCTGAGCCGTCCTCAGAATTAAAGGCATAAAAGGGCCCTAGTTCCCCACTTCTGGTTTAGACTTAGGGAGTGTGGGGGAGGTAGGAGGGGTTAGTCCTTTCAATGTGCAACTGGTAACCTGCTCAATTGTATTATTTTGTACTATTTGTGAAAGATTATTAGAGAAAGGACTAAAGGCAGTGGAGAAGAGCATATAAAAGACACTGCAGCAACGTGACTAAAAAAAGCCCTATACAGTATTAAACTGACTACCTCTGCAAAATAACAGATGCTGGTCTCCATTGGATACTCTTTGGTCACTGGTAGAAGATGGTCACTGAGTGGTTTCAAGTCCAGGATCCACCATTTTGTTTAATCTTATAGGGTCAGGGCTTTTTTTCTCATAGAATGCTCAGAACGGAGTTCCGGCACCTTTTTTGGATAGAATCTTGTAGGGTAGGCAAGGTGGGTTGTATGACATGTGTGAGTTCTGGCGCCTTTTTCTTTTACAAAAAAAGGACTGTATAGGGTTATTATGAAGGCAAAATGGAGCTGAGGGGAAAGACATAGATTGGACTTTGAGTCATTTATTGAGCAGATCTATTTATTGCAGGAGTTTTGTGCCTTCAGAACTAACTGAAAACTGAGTCGAAGGGTGTTTTGGGCTCTGTATGTATTGTACTATTGAAAGAAAAATCTTCATCAGAGTCTTGTCCATCATGTGACATCATGTGACGTCACGCAACGTATCACAATTTTTTCCCATTGCCAGCAATGGGTGAGTGGGGTTTCCGGATGACACATCTGGCCCATGGGCCGGCAGTTTGACATGCCTGTTCTAGTCCAAGCCAGGAATAAACAAAATGGTGGCTGCTTTAGAAAGAAGGTTCTTGTTTATTGAAGAGCAGAGCCACTACAGCATGTGGCTCTGGGCAGCTGACCACATGGTGCTGGGAGAGGTGGGCTTCTTGGGCTTTTGTGTTTGGAGTTGTTCCTGTTCCTGTGGCATGTACTTTGACCTGAGGTTCAGTGTCCCCTTTTTGTATTCTGATGGTGGTGGGTTAATCCTATTATGTCCTAAATGTCATGTCCAGCTTCTCTGGGGCTGTGGCTGATGGTTATGTCCTGTGTTGGATTTTTGGGTGAGGGATTGTTGGTTCTAGGGGTTTTTGTCTTTCTAATCCCATCAGCTCCAAGCTTCCTGGCTCCAGTCTTTCTGAAAGGATTATCAAATCTGCATTTCTACAGAGATGGTTTCTGCTTGGGGGAGGGAGACTTGGGGTGAGGTGGGGTGGTTTCTGCCTAAGATTTTCTCCATTATTCCTTTGGCAGAATATAATATTCTGCCTTTTCAATATTACCCAAAATATTTCTTTCTCTGCAGGAGGGGTTGCTGTCTTCCCACAGTACTTTTTATTATTTATGATTATGTTATTCTTAGTTGTGAGCTATCAAGAGTATTTAGGACTGAGATAGGATATAAACCTGATTAATATGAATGAATGAATGAATGAATGAATGAGACTCGTGAAAAGAAAATTTTTGGACAAGTAGAAAGTTGGCACAGTACTGGCAAAATTAGCAGCTGGATTTGCTTCATTCTCAGGACCAGCTTCTTGTTGGTTTGTTGGCTGTGTGAAGGGGTTGGCTGTGGAAAACCTGGTTACAAGTAGAAGAATAGGAGAGCAGAGTGTCTATCAGCTGAATCCCTGGATCCTTTACATACCCATTGCACTTGAAGAACCTAGCCATGATCTGTCATGATTTCAGTATCCCCTGTTCATGACATACCACAGTTTAAAACATCTGTTTAAAACCCTGGAATGGGCAGGTCGCTCTATGTACAGAGTGGCCAAATTCCCAAAGAGCTTTAAAACTGCACAGAATGTAAAGCCATCACTGGGTGAGCGTGCCAAAGGAGGCCGTCATGCCAATCATTGCTTCCTGTTCATACTGACATGCAGCAGCATCCATTTCAATTAAAAGACAATGGACTGTTTTTCCCTTTTGTGCAGCTGCCATAGCTCTCTACTCAGAGGCCAGCATTTGAAGCCAGAGGATGAGGAGTTGGGACTGGGCACTGGCTCACCACCTTTTAAATCTTCTTGGCTCCTGTGCTGCTCGATGTGGGTGAAGGATTTTCTTGAGGCCAATTTCCTCCTCCTCTTCCTCCTCCTCCTCCTCCTCCTCCTCCTCCTCCTCCTCCTCCTTACATGTTTCTGGTAATAGTTAACATATCAGCAAATGAGCCAAGCCCTGTGTCTCTCCACATTTATATAGCATGTTGTTATCTGGTAAGAGGCACCACTTGAGCATATTGATTTTACAATTAGGCACTCCAACTCTCAACCTATTCAGGATCCCCCAGGTAGTATAAGGGAGGTCAAATCTTTCAGCCACATCCTCCTTTAATGTTATTCCTTGCTCGATGGTCTCCTTCCTCCATCTTTCAATTCGATTTTGCTCTTGCGTGAGCTCGAGAATGTTTGTTCTTGCCATAAAGCTGTTTCTAGATCTGAGGCGGTGGGCTGGGGGGATATGTCCGTACAGAGGATATCAAGAGTCATTTTCTTGCTTAGTTCTCTCAGCATCTGCTGCTACTTCTCTTCTGATCTTAGGTGGGGCAATGCCAGAGAGAGGGTATATTTTCTCAGTTAGGGTGGGTTTGAGAGAACCTGTCACTTAGCGTACTGCTTCATTCATGGCGACATCAACTTGTTTCACGTGTGCACATGTGCCCCACACTGGAGCAGCATACTCTACTGCAGAGACGCTCAAGGCCAAAGCTGATATGCGCAACATAGCGTAGTCTATCAATTTCCTGAGTCACGAGGAAGTGTCATGAGCCGCTTAAAGCAGTCTTCCTCCTCTTACGTTGCCAACCCAATAAGAGAAGAGAAAGGGCAAGATGCCGCTTCTCAGCAGGAGCCTAGAGAATCTCCAGCTTCCTCAAATAATATGCATACATTTTATGGATGGAAGCAGGACAAGGCTATATGTTCATCCGATAGTGTATTTAATAGGCATTTCCACTCACAGCTGAACGCATATTACACGTTTGTTTTACTTGGTGCATGGCAAGAGATCAGTGCATCTTTCCTGGCTATTGCTGGTGTAATTGCCCCCCAGGCAGTTTTTTTATGGCTGGGTACAGCCATTTTATCCTTTTAGGACAGTTGCCAGAATAGGAGAACTTGTCTACTTCCTGCCAGGATTTTCAAAGTTTTTGGGAGAGAGACTCCCTTCAGCCCCATCAACATCTGAAATGTATTTAGGCAAGTCTCAGAGGAGAACTCTTTTTTGGAAACTGTGCAAACTCTGAAACATCTTTCTTTGGAAGGTCTGTTTAATAGCATCTTGTAAAATCATTCTTTGAGCTGAGCTGGAGGTGTGCAAGCTTTCTAGTGTTCCCATTATTCTCTGTGGTGGAGCACACAAGTCATTTGAAGTTCTCTTTAAGTTGGACCGTTTGTTCCAAGTATGGAACAAAAACATGTTTGCTGTTTCAGTTATTAGGCCTGCTCTGTGCATGCTTGCCTTTTTGCTGGGTGCTGACAAAGTCAAAAAAGAAAATGCGATGGTGTGGATGTGTCTTGAGATCTCTTAGTATTGTTCCTTTGGCTTTTTCAAGCCTTGCCTACCGGTATTTACTTCCTGGTGGTATTATTTCAGCAATGTATATTTTTCTTGCTGTTTCTTTATTTATCAAACTTGTATGTTACCCATCTTGCCAAAGATCACTGGAGGCGGCTTAAAGACATTGAATAAACTACACTATAAAACATTAGAATAAACTACACTATAAAACATTAGAACAGTAAATAAGGACCTTGCATTTACTGTTCTGCTGTTACTTTGCAAACTTGATTAATCAGTGGAATGGCTTGCCTCCAGAACTTATGGGTGCTCCAACACTGGAAGTTTTTAAGAAGAGATTGGACAGCCATTTGTCTGGAATGGTATAGGACCATGGTGGCAAACCTATGGCACACGTGCCACAGGTGGCACACAGAGCCCTCTCTGTGGGCTCACGCACTGTCGCTCCAGTCCTAGGCCTTCAGCTGGGTTTTATAAAACCTTTTTGCTTTAGGCCTCTGCTGCTGTGTGCAAAAAAAAAAAGGTTCAATCAATCAATCAATATCAATATTTGGATCCAGTCGGTCCGAATCTGACCGAGCACAGTTAAGATCTTTTACTAGATCTTATCTTGTGGCAATGGAAGTGGCGAAGCGAGCTTACTTCGCCACTCTCATTGCGTCCGCAGATAACTGCCCGGCTGCCTTGTTTAGAGTGACCCATTCCCTATTGAATCGGGACGAGAGAGGACCCTTTGTGGGGACAAGTTGAGGATTTTAGTCAGCATCTACTGGACAAAATCGCTTAGATCCAGGCCGGCCTGGACTCCGAATGGGCAGTATCTGATGGGGGGGGGGAAGTGACTGGTCTTGTTGACACCATTTGGGAGGAGTTCGACCCTGTGACTCTGGATGAAGTGGACAGAATCATGGGAAGACTGAGTGCCACCACGTGTTTGTTGGACCTGTGTCCCTCCTGGCTGGTGTATGCGACTCGGGAGGTTACACAAGGCTGGCTCCAAGCGGTTATCAATGCTTCTTTGAGTGAGGGGTGCTTCCCTTGAAGGAGGCGGTGGTGAGGCCCCTCCTCAAGAAGCGTGTCCTGGACCCAGCTAATTTGAACAACTTTCGTCCTGTCTCCAACCTTCCCTTTATTGCGAAGATTGTTGAGAGTGTGGGGGCGCAGCAGCTCCCGTTGGTTCTGGAGGAAACTGAGTATCTGGACCCGTGCCAATCGGGTTACAGGCCTGGGTGCAGCACAGAGACGGCATTGGTCGCGCTGGTGGATGATCTCTGGCGGGCCCGGGATAGGGGTTATTCCTCAGTCCTGGTCCTATTAGATCTCTCAGCGGCTTTTGATACCATCAACCATGGTATCCTGCTGCGACGTCTCGAGGGGTTGGGAGTGGGAGGCACCGTTTTACGGTGGTTCTCCTCCTACCTCTCGGGCCTTTCACAGTCGGTGTTGGCAGGGGGGCAGAGGTCGACCCCGAGGCCCCTCACTTGTAGGGTGCCTCAGGGGTTGGTCTTCTCTCCCCTCCTGTTCAACATCTATATGAAGCCGCTGGGTGAGATCATCCGTGGTTTCGGAGTAAGGTACCATCAATATGCTGATGATACCCAGCTTTTCATCTCTACCCCGAACCAACCCAGTGATGCCCTCGAGGTGATGTCCTGTTGCCTGGAAGCGGTACGAGTCTAGATGGGGAAGAACAGGCTCCAACTCAACCCGGCCAAGACCGAGTGGCTATACGTGCCGGCATCTCGGGTAATCCAGGATATTCCATCTTTGGTTATGGGGGGAGAGGTGTTACCCCCCGTTGAAAGGGCGCGCAACTTAGGCATCCTCCTGGATGCACGACTCAGTTTAGAAGATCATATAGGAGCCGTGGCCAGGGGGGCATTTGCCCAGGTTCGCCTGGTGCGCCAGTTGCGCCCCTATCTGGACCGAGATGCCCTACGTACGGTCACTCATGTGCTCGTTACCTCCCGTATAGACTACTGCAATGCTCTCTACATGGGACTGCCCTTGAAGACCACCCAAAGGCTTCAACTGGTGCAGAATGCGGCTGCGCGGGTTGTGATGGAAGCGTCCCGATACTCCCATATTACACCCCTCCTGCGTGAGCTGCATTGGTTACCGGTTGTCCTCCGGGTGAGATTTAAGGTGCTGGTACTTACCTTTAAAGCCCTACATGGCTTAGGTCTGGATATTTGCAGGACCGTCTGCTGCCAGGAATGACTGCCCATCGCCCTGTGCGCTCACACAGGGAGGGCCTCCTCAAGGTGCCGTCGGCCAGACAATGTCGACTGGCGACCCCCAGGGGGAGGGCCTTCTCTGTGGGGGCACCTGCCCTTTGGAATCAACTCCCCTTGGAGCTCCGGATGGCCCTGGATCTCCGTTCCTTTCGTCGTGACCTTAAAACATGGCTTCTTTCAACAGGCTGACCTGGACTGATGGAAGGGAGGTTTTCTTAATTTTGTTTTATTGTGTTTTTAATTGGACTATTTATGGGATAATTTGATTTAATACCTTTTAATGTTTGTATTTTGTGTTTTATCGTTGTTAGCCGCCCTGAGTCCTTTGGGAGATAGGGCGGCATATAAATCCAATAAATAAATAAATAAATAAATAAATAAATAAATTTCAACTTCTTGTGGAAAAATAAAAGATCTCGCAAAGTTGGAATTGATTGATCAAACTTTTTAGTCCCACCCAGTCTGCCTTTACCACCGCAGCCACGCCCACCCAATGGGCCACACCCACTCAATTGGCCTCACCCACCCAGTTGGCCACAGCCACCTAATGGGCCACGCCCACCCAACACCCGATGATACGTAAGTGGGTTTTGGGTTGCAGTTTGGGCACTCGGTCTCTAAAAGGTTCGCCATCACTGGTATAGGATTTCCTGACTGAGCTGGGGGTTGGACTAGAAGACCTCCAAGGTCCCTTCCAAGTCTGTTATTTTGTTATTTTGTTCTGTTAAAAAAACCAGCTGCAGCATGATGCCTCCAACCCACCCCCCAGATTATTAAAAAAAATGTTTATCTCAACAACTATATTTTAGCTTTAAGTTCTAAACAACTGCAAATAAAAATGGATTGCTAACATGGCACATTCAGCTGCATTATTGTTTCTCTTGTTAATATAGTTTATGCAGCATCTGCTCATCCTGCACAGATGAGTCATAGCAATTGTACATCATCTTTGTTCACACTTGAAGCCCCAGTTATATTAGACTAGATCATTCCCATAATATTTTGACGCACTGAATATAACCCAAAACATTTTGAAGGCAATAAGTGAAGGCAGATTGCTAATACAGGAGGTCCTTGACTTACGAACACCATAACTGGGACCAGAATTTCCATTGCTAAGCAAGGTATCATGGGTCCCAATTTTATGAACTCTTTTGCCACAGTCATTAAGAGAATCACTGAAGTTATTAAATGAATCACGTGAGTCCATCTTTCCCCACTGACTTTACTCATCAGAAGCTGGCTGGGAAAGTGGCAAATGGCAATCACATGACCCTGGGATGCTGCAACTGTCATAATCCAGTTGCCAAGTGCCCAAACTCTGATGACCTGATGTGAGGATGCTGCAATGGTTGTAAGTGGGAGGACCAGTTGTAAATCATTTTCTTTTCTTTTCTTCTGAATGATCACTAAGCACATGGTCATAAGCAGTGGTGGGATTCAGCCGGTTCACATCAATTAATAATAAGCAGGCATATACATAGAATGAAGGCTATTGCTAAGCACATTGGTTTGTGCTTAAATTGTAAGCCGCCCTGAGTCTTCGGAGAAGGGCGGGATATAAATGGGAATAAAATAAAAATAAAATAAAATAAATTCGGCAGAACCGGTAGCTAATTTTCTGTTGCCCAGGTCCAGAATGGACTTCCGGAAGCGGCATCCGCACACAGAGAACCGGTTGTTCACATATTTGAATCTCACCACTGGTTGTAAGTCAACGACTACCCGTACGTCAAGACTGTAGGCCCATGGCCTCTAAATCAGTGTAGTCCCCACATCCCCCTACCCCCAGTATACACATGTTCACAGAAGTTCTGGCAAACTTTTATTTGAGATTTTCTACCTTTATAGGCTGAGTGTGACTTTGCCAATCGGCATTATAAGTGGGAAGAGAGAAGCTTCTTTTGCAGTGCAGTGGCATTGCCTCTCTCTCTCTCTCTCTCCATGGCCCACTGCCCTGGCCTCTTTCATACTAAATTATAGACGTTTGGGGTTCTGCCAGACAGTTGCCAACAATTACGTTGGGCAAAGATAAGGATGAAAGCTGTGGTTTTGGGTTTATCTATTCATTTGAAGTGAGCAAGAACTCAGGATCATATCCTCATTGTGTGTGTGTGTGTGTGTGTGTGTGTGTGTGTGTGTGTGTGTGTGTTTACACCAATCCCTGGGCTTTCAGGATCGCAAGCGTGGTTATTATGATAATACTTTGAAAATAGGACTTTGGAGTTTTGCCCACAAATCCTCCTGCCGGCTCATTAACTCAAAGTCTGCACCTAGTGGGCTTGATGAATTAGAAATAACTTCTGAAAAGCCTGTTCTTGCTTATGTCACTCCTGAGGCTTGTAAGCATCATCTTAACAATGGTAGAAAGTTAGCTTAGAGGAATTATGGAGCACCCATCCTCATTACCTCCGCCATTAACCACAATGTTGCAGCAGTAAAAAAAAAAGGAAAACTATGAAACACGTGTCTACAGTATGCAAATGTCAATCTGGAACATCCCAATTCAACATCCATTTAAAATGATGGCACTTTTAAGACTACCCACCCCAGTTTTCAAATCTCAGGATGCGGCACAAACTCCTGTGCTCAAAACGGGGTGGGGGGGGTGGGGGTGGGGAGAGTCAGCGGCCATGTAGATTTTCCTTTCATCAGTGCAAGCCAGACTAGTCAGCTGCCAAAAGTGATGGAAGCAATTTGATGTCCTGCTTAAGACACCAGGCTAGTAAGAGAAGACTTGGGAATTCTAGTGCCGCCTTAGCCACAAAGCCAGCTGGGTGACTTTGAGCCAGTTTCTCTCTCTCTCTCAACCCAGCCCATCTCACAGGCTTGTTGTTGTAGGGATAATAGGAGGAGGGAAGAACATTAAATATGTTTTTTGAGTTGGTTATATTATTATTATTATTTTATTTGCGGTCACAGACCAAAGTACAAGTACAACAAAAGAAAAACATGGAGAAAGTAAAATCATAGACAATTGGACACCAGAAGCCTTGGTTGAAGGGAATTACAACATTCTCCTCTAATAGTTACAGCTCTTAAAAGAAATTTAGAAACCGGAGAAGTGATGTATGAGGGACCATCCCCTAGACAATATAAGACCAAATTACTAGCATTGGGACCAGAAGGGTCTATTTCAAGGAGAGACAGTAATTTAGTTCTGCCTGTGTTATACAAAGGGCAGTATAAAAAGACATGCTCCACGGTTTCATCCTCAGCGCTATCACAGGGGCATAGTCACTCGCTAATCGGGAGCCTCTTAAATAGCCCGTCGAGTAGTGCTGAGGGCAAGACATTGAAACGGGCTAGAGAGAAGACTCTCCTATACTTGGGGATAGTTAGAGTGTAGAAGTATGAAGCCATCCATCCTCAGTCCATAATTGTTAGATTGGCTGAAGATCATAGGGGAGCAGGTTTTGTTAGCTCTGGCTCTTAAATATTGCAAATCTATGTCTACAAGCCGTTGGACTACCCTAGATTGGGCGTCCTTGAGGCTATAATCTCCCAAGGCATCACCCGTAACACCTAGCAAGTGGAGTTTCTTCGGCAGCTGCCTCTCCCAACGAGAAGTATGAGGGTCAGCAAACACCAGGGAGAGGTAGCTACCAGGGACTGCCGAGAAGAGCACCCGGAACCACCATTTAAAGGTGTTGATCCACGCCATGCATTCGATTGAACGAATGCCCAGTTCCAGGTACATTGGAGCAAAGCCAACACAGGGAGGGAGACCCAGCAGTTTCCTAAGAAAAACAGTTGGTTATAAAATAATGAAGGTAGGGTATAAATAAAGATAAATAATCAAGCTACATTTGGAAAATCACAAATCTCTCTCTCTCTCGAAGCTCTTTACTGAGCTTCTGCAGTTGTGGAGTTCTCCTAACAACAACAATGTTGTGTATGTAAATAGTTGCAAGCAAGGGATTTTGCAGACTGCACCATAGCTAGGTTTGAGCGGGAAATTCCGGTGCAATCATTGGCTGCAGTTAGCAAGAAGCGGGAGAATAAACACCTCTGATTGGTTACAGTTCAAATAGTTCCACTATAAAAGGTTGCAACACTTGACAGTTGCCAGTTGACAGTTGTGTATTCAATAAACTCGTTCATTGCAAAAACCACTCTGAGTCCTCGTCTATCAGAACAAAACAATTGGCGACGAGGGTGGGATAGACAGAAGACCAGAGAATCGGCGAATTGTTGCGCAAAGGCGGCAAATTCGAAAACGAGTCACAGTCAACCGGCGGCAGCGGTGAAAAAAAAAA
The DNA here is from genome assembly GCF_964194415.1 of Vipera berus. Taxonomy (NCBI): domain Eukaryota; kingdom Metazoa; phylum Chordata; class Lepidosauria; order Squamata; family Viperidae; genus Vipera; species Vipera berus. Next base: position 139,818,231 of record NC_138203.1, on the reverse strand, counting down.
ATTCTCCGAATGGCGCAAATAGGGTCCTTGAAGGAATTCGACCCAAACTTCCCCGAGGATTGGGAAGAATACATCGGTCAAGTGGAAGGGTTCCTGCTAGTGAACGGAATCACCGATGACCGGAAAAAGGCGGCAGCATTATTGACAATTTGTGGCACACCGGTCTACAGAATCGCTGTCGGACTGTGTCAACCGCAACCAGTCTCTAGCGTGCCTTATGCCGACCTTTTAGCCAAACTAAAGGTCCACTTCACCCCCAGGAGGTCTGAGCTCTTTTGGCGCCGCATCTTTGAGAAGAGGAACCAGAGACCGGGGGAATCCATTCAAAAATTTGTCGCTGCCGTCAGGGAAGCCGCAGTACGGTGTAAATACGATAACTTAGAGATAAGAATTCGGGACCGAGTTGTACTGGGCTTGCGTGACGAGCAGCTTCAAAACAGGATAATCGCCAAACCCACCGGCGATCTGCAGGAGGTGATAGACGAACTCCTAACGTACGAGTCTACCGGGTATCGCGACCCCCCCCGCAGTAGCATGGCAGCGGCGTCCGAGATCAACCAAGAGGGCTATGTGGACTGCGGGGAGGTGGACCAGCAGTGGGAAGACGACATCGCCGAAGTCTCGAGGCGATTCGGGAAATTGGCGCCAAGATCGCCCAGAAGTGAGGGGCCTGATCCTAACCGCCGACAACAACCCGCAACTCCGCAAAGACAGGCGACCGCGGCACAACGACCATGGAGGGACACCGCAACCAGACCGAGAGACAACGACAGCCAAAACCGGTGCGGCAGCTGCGGAGGCAACCATCCCCGAGCATCTTGCCGATTCCGAAATGCAAAGTGCAGGGCGTGCGGGAAGACATCCAGGCCATCTGCAGGAGCCGCGCTCGGGACAACCGCCTGCACGAAGTCGATGTGTGGCCCGAAGGTAGGGTAACCCCTTACTTTAGTGGCAAAGAGACCCCTAGTCCCCGGGTTAAAATTCCAAATCTAGGGGAGGTGGCGCGTGTCTACCGCCGGAAAAAAGGGAAAAACAGCAATTTTCCAGAAGGAAAATTAAAAATCATAGTCCATCTGCAAGGGGTTCCTTGCAGAATGGAAATAGATTCAGGGGCTTCAGTGTCAATAATCTCCAGTGAAACCCTGGAGAGGATTGAACAATTAAGTGGAAGAAAAATTCCACTTAGTTCCACAAAAATTCAGTTAACAGACTTTCAAAAAAGCCCTATAAAAATAAAAGGAAAGGTTAGCCTTAGAGTAAAATTTAAAGGCTTTAAAGGGGTCTTAGATTTAATAGTTACTGAGGGGCATAGGACTAGCCTAATTGGCCTTAACTGGTTCCCAGCCCTGGGCATTTGGGTAGGGGGAATAAATTCAGTAATTAAAAATAAGACCCTCGAATCAGTCTGCAATGAATTTGCAGACGTATTCGATGGGTCTTTGGGTAAATATAAAGGGCCCCCGATTAAATTTAACTTAGACCCCTCAGTGAAACCTATCAGGCTTAAGGCCCGAAGGGTGCCTTTCGCCCTAAAGGAAAAAATCGAGGCCGAGCTCGACAGGCTAGTAGGCCAAGGGGTCCTAGAACCTGTTGAGGGTGGCCTGTGGGAAACGCCGATTGTCACACCCCTCAAACCTAATGGGGATGTGAGAATCTGCGCTGACTATAAGGCCACCCTGAACATTGGAATGAAAAAGCATGCTTACCCGGTCCCGACGGTGAAGCAGGTCCTCGCGACGATCCAGGACGGCGCCATGTTTGCCAAGTTAGACTTGGCGCATGCGTACTTACAATTGACTGTCTCTGAAGAGGCTGCAGAAGCACAAACGATTGTTACCCACAAGGGGGCGTTCCGGGTCCACAGACTGCAATTTGGTATTGCAGCAGCTCCAGGCATCTTCCAAGAAGTGATGGAGAGGACCTTAAAGGGCATACCTGGTGTATGCCCTTACTTTGATGATGTCCTGATAGCTGGAAAAGATGAAGAAATGTTAGTAGAGCGGCTGGAACAGGTACTGGGCAGATTTAGGAGGGCTGGATTGAAATTAAAAAAGGAAAAGTGTTCCATTGGGGTTAAGTCCACTGATTTTTTGGGCTTCAGGATAGACAAGAATGGAATACATCCTACCCCTGACAAAATTAAGGCAATTAAATGGGCTCCTGAGCCAAGAAACAAGGCTGAGCTACAAGCTTTCCTTGGGTTGGTAAATTTTTACCATACGTTTGTACCTCACAAGGCTGCCATTGCAGAACCCCTCCACAGACTTTTAGATAAGAAGGCTCCTTGGCAGTGGCAGAATAAACATAGAGTTAGTTTTCAAACGTTAAAAGACATTCTTTCCAGCCAATCAACTGTAACCCACTTTATAGAGAATAAACCCATTTACCTAGCGTGTGATGCTTCACCTTATGGTGTGGGGGCCGTGATCAGCCATTTAGACAACCAAGGGATACAAAGACCAATCGCATATTACTCCCGGACACTAACCAAGGCCGAGAGGAATTATGCGCAGATTGATAGGGAAGCATTGGCAATTGTGGCAGGAGTAAAGAAGTTCCATGACTACCTTTACGGTAGGAACTTTACCATACTGACTGACCACAAACCCCTGTTGGGACTGTTTACCACAGATAAACAGACTCCCCAAATTATGTCACCCCGAATGCTGAGGTGGTCCATTTTCCTCTCAGCATATTCATTTTCCCTTCAATACAGACCGGGCAAGGACATGGGTCATGCTGACGCCCTGAGCAGGCTGCCCTTGAACATCACTGAGGATGACCCTGCCCCTGCGGGACAAATCATGTCCCTACAGGACATCCCAGACTGGCCCTTAACAGCTAAAGATATAGCTGTGGCAACAAACACTGACCCTACTTTAAAGAGAATAATGGCCTGGGTTCTAAGTGGGTGGCCTAATGCCAATCCGGATGCCCAGTACATTCCATATTTCAGAAGGAAAGATGAACTGTCAGTTCATTTGGGTTGTTTACTGTGGGGAAACCGTGTGGTTATTCCTGAAATTCACAGGCCAGCCATTCTATTAGAATTACATGAAGGCCACCCAGGAATAGTACGCATGAAGGCGTTGGCTAGGAGCCACTTGTGGTGGCCTGGGTTGGACAACAACATTGAGGAATGCGTTGCCAATTGCCATCTGTGCCAACGCTCTAGGCCAGAACAACAACACATTCGTACGCATAAGTGGGAGTTAGCGAGGAATCCCTGGTCCAGGATTCATATTGATTTCGCTGGACCATTCCAAGGGTTAACATTCCTGGTGGTTGTTGACAGCTTCTCTAGATGGCTAGAGGTAGTACCAGTCAGTTCTACGACTTCTGGTAGAACAATACAGGTATTAAGGGGCCTCTTTGCCACTCACGGGTTACCGGATGTAATCGTGTCTGATAATGGGCCACAATTCACCTCTGTTGAATTCCAGGATTTCCTCAAGGCCAACTCGATTAAGCACAAGACATCAGCACCCTTCCACCCATCCACCAACGGCTTGGCAGAACGTAATGTGAGGACCACAAAAGACGCTTTAAAAAGGATCATCAGAGGTGACTGGCATCAAAGACTGGCCGAGTTCTTGCTGACCCAACACACGACCCCATGTACTGCCACGGGCAAAAGTCCAGCTGAAATGAGGTGGGGAAGAAGACTAACAACCAAATTGGACAGATTACACCCTGACAGACTTCCAGCAAGCGCTGAACCGGACATTCCTAATAGAACATTTAAAGTGGGGGATCTAATTTGGGCTAGGAACTATGCACCAGGGGACAAATGGCTTCCAGGGGTGGTCACTGAAATTTTAGGGCCCCTGTCATACACTATTGAGGGGGAAGGGAATAGGATCTGCAAGAGACACATAGACCAGTTGAGGAAGAGAAATAGTGGGTGCGCACCAGAAGAAGGGGATCTAGGCATATTTGTGGGGAACACTACACCCGGGTTCAGCGATAACAACCTGCCAGATAGTGGGGTTGCTGATTTGCACAACAACTCAGTCCCGGGTAACCTCCAACAGCAATATAGTCAGTATGATTGGGAAATACCCCTGCGGAGTAGGCCAGGATCAGATGATATTCTAACACAACCAAATCCACAAAACAGCAATAGGATAGCATCAGAGCCAGTTAATCAAGAGCACGGGTCCAATGGAGACAATCAGCCAAGCAGACAATCTGGTAAGGGTGTCCTTAGCAGTCAGGGCAATAGATACCCTTCTAGAATCCATAGGCCACCAAAATACTTGAAGGATTTTGTTCAGAAATAACAACAACTGGGGGGTAAGGGGTGTTGTGTATGTAAATAGTTGCAAGCAAGGGATTTTGCAGACTGCACCATAGCTAGGTTTGAGCGGGAAATTCCGGTGCAATCATTGGCTGCAGTTAGCAAGAAGCGGGAGAATAAACACCTCTGATTGGTTACAGTTCAAATAGTTCCACTATAAAAGGTTGCAACACTTGACAGTTGCCAGTTGACAGTTGTGTATTCAATAAACTCGTTCATTGCAAAAACCACTCTGAGTCCTCGTCTATCAGAACAAAACAAACAACAAGACTATTATGGTTGTTTTCCAACTCAGAAAAGTGTAACGTGTAATATGACTTTAAGTAAGCTCCCCATACAGATGAATCTTGGGACTCACTTCAGCACCTTCAGAGATGAGAAGTGAGAGAAGATGGAAAGAAGACTACCTTTACGGCTACGTAGAAGAGTTGTGTTTTTTTAAAAGAAATCCCCTTCTCCAATACAATCAGAATAGGATAACAAAAATAAGGATAATGATCTATTAAGAATAGATAGTTGAAAACAGGGTCATCAGACATACCAGAGAAGGAGTAACTTTTTTTCCTGTCCTTCAGTCTATACTTATTTGGTAAGGAATGGATTTTGATACACAATGATGTTGTGAGGGCAAATATCCAGCAGCCATGAGTCTTCTAGACTTACATCCAGGCAGCTGGTTCTGAACAGCTGTGGGCACCTACGAAACCTTAAGAAGATTATTCTCTTTCACAAGCTTGATTTTTATCATCCTGTTCTAGAAAGCTGGCAATGAAGAGTTAAACACTGTTTTGCCTGTATCCTTCTAGCCCAGAGGTCTCCAAACTTGGCAACTTTAAGATTTGTGGACTTCAACTCCCAGAATTCCTGAGGAATGGCTGAGGAATTCTGGGAGTTGAAGTCCACAGGTTTTGAGGTTGCCAAGTCTGGAGACCCCTGTTCTAGGTAGGGGAGCATTCAGAGGAAGAATTGCTAAATTATCCTTCAAAGCCTCTTTCCTTTTTCTTCTGTTCAATCCTCTCCAGAGATCTGAATAAATTCCACAAAGTGTTGCGTTGCTTTATTACCAATGGATTGATCAGATTTCATTTCTGTTTCCACCTTTCCTCAAAGGACTGGAAAGTGGTGTATACCATGATGCTTAAAAGTTGGTGAACCTGTTTGAATTTCCAATAGTCTTGCATAACCGTGACCTAAAATGTGATTGGTTCTCCAGACCACTCCTAAAACTAGATAAAGAGAACTCAGTTAAACAAATGAATCAGAAACATTATATTTGTTCATTTATTTATTAAGGAAAGTAATCCAAAATTACATATTTGTGTGTGGTAAAAGTGGGTGAGCCTTTCCTTTCAGGAACTGGTGAGCAGCAATAACTGCAACTAAATGTTTCCAATAACTGTTGATTAGTTCTGTACGTCAGCTTGGAGGCATTCAAGGAAAAGTCTTCATCGTGGTTCAGTCCAAGCTGGGAATAAACAACAGGGCGACTGTTTTAGGAAGAAGGTTGCAGTTTATTGAAGAGGAGAGCCAGACAGGAAGATAGCTCTGGAGAAAAAGAGAGAGAGCACATGTAGGGAGTGGGTTATTATACCCTCTGGGGCTTTTGAGGTTGTTTCCTGTTCCTGTTTGAGGCTTTGTATTTCCTGTGTCATGTATTTTGACCTGTGTCCTTTTGGCATCTGTGGGTTAATCCTATTATGTCCGGTCTTAGAGTTTGGGTGGGGTATGTAGATTTTAGGTGTCTTTGTCTTCTTAATCTTCTAGCTTCAACCTTCCTGGATGGTTTACATCTGCAGTTCTACAGGGCTGGTTTCTGCTTGGGGGAGGGAGACTTGGGACTATTAAGAAAACTGGGCATGCTTTTCTGCCTCTTTAAGATCCTTTGAGGAAATATATTTTTCTGCCCTTTTAATATTTCCTTCTCTGGGGGAGGGTCTGACTTCCCACAAAGGAACATTTCTCCTTATAGAGCAGCTTCAGGTCAGAGGTACCTGCTTCAGGCCCTTCCACAACATTTCCTAGGATTAAGGTTAGGACTTTGACTTGTCAAGTCCAAAACATTAATTTTCTTCTGCTTTAACTGTTCTGTAGTCATATGACTTGTGTGTTTTGGGTTACTGTCTTGCAACATAAGCCACTTTCTTCTGAGTTGCAGTTCCTGGTCAGATTTTTCTGACATTTTCTCGTAGAATTTGCTGGTACCATTCAAAATTTATAATTCTACCAGTGTTGGCAAGTTGTCCTGATTCAGAGATATCAAAGCAGATCCAAAACATGATACTCCACATCACACATGAGATAAAGGTCCTTATGCTGGACTGCAGGGCGTGCAGTCATGTAGCAACTTACCTTAAGCTTCCCAAACCAGGTCACTTCCATGGGAGCTGGGCAACAATTTCCATCTTATAACACAGGGGTCTTCAAACTTGGCCCTTTTATGACTGGTGGACTTCAACTCCCAGAATTCCTCAGCCAGGCTGGCTGAGGAATTCTGGGAGTTGAAGTCCACCAGTCATAAAAGGGCCAAGTTTGAAGACCCCTGTTATAACAGAAGCCTCATGGCCATGTTAACTGCAGTGGAATGTGTGGATGATCTTAAAAGAAGAAACAAACAGGAAAAAGAGGCAGGAACCCCCAGTGGTTTAACTGTCAGACAGAGAAACTTAGATGGACCGTTCCTAATGGATCAAGCAGTTAAGAGTGGCGACAAGAAGTCTGAATATTCTTTTAGTCTTGCAAGATTCTGTAAATGTAGCCTTACAATAAAGTACATTTAGCTCATCTAATCATGCTTCTTGTCTGTTTACCTGGGAGAGTTGAAATTAACTAATGATGGGGAAAAGTCGGCAAGAACCACAGAAAGAGATTGTGGGGGTAGAGGATTCCATCCATCCATCCATCCATCCATCGTTTCATTCTTTGTACTCTTATCTTCATTCTCAAGTTAAAGTCTCCTATGACCTGAGCTTGCCTCCTGGTGACCACAGGAATAAGTCCATGTTGTTTTCTTAGCAACAGATCTGAAGTGTTGACTGTTGCCTTCGTTCCCCATATTTTCTCAAAATGCCACTTAGTCCACAATCCTGGGACTTTCAGGTGAATTTCCCATCTGAGGATAAATCTGATCCTGCTGAGTTTTGGGGGACTGGCCAAGGCCAAGTAGGTGCTGCCACCTAACTGACCTCAGAAACCAAACCCAAGGTCAATAAAGCCAAAGAGATTCTTTATTCCCAAATATTTCCCCTGACTCAGGTGAACTTTCTTTCTTAAGTCTCTGCTCTCATCTTCCCAATATATATATATATATAAACAAATATACATTACTCTGAGCACGGAACAAAATGCTTCAGGCTGGCACGTCCCCAGTCTGTCTGAGTAGATGGTGCCCACTTGCCTCTCTTTGCCAGCCATTCATTGCAGAAGGCACTAAACATCAGTGAGCAGTTTTTAATAAGCAATTGGTATTTAACTGGCTAAAAGGTACTAAATGTCAGATCGGGGAACTCCAAATCCATTGCAGGTTTAATGGACTAGGAATGCAATCCATTAATTGCTTCTGTTTTATGTTAATTACACTCCGCCAGGGATTGATAGCCTAGCTGCCCTGCCAGCACCCGCCATGCTGGCAAACTCTGCTGTGCTGGGAAGTCTGGAGATGGGACAGAGAGAGAGAGAGAGAGAGAGAGAGGAGTACTTGCAGAATCAGTTTCCATTTAAGAGACCGAAGCATTCTGGGACTCTTGTAATACTTGGTGACAAATCAGAAGCTGAACAGGAGCAGAAGATCAGGATTAAGACACGTAATGCCAGTCTTTAAAAAAACAAGCATCAAGCTTTCCCAAAGTGAACCTACATAGCAGTTCTGTATAGCCAGTCAGTCCTGCCAATTCCCAACCAGCTGTGAAGGGCACTTTTCTGTCTCTTCTGCTGTTTGTCTTCAAGACTCTTGTTTCTTTCCCAGAGCCCAGCAGAGATCTGGGCAGGTAGGACCCTGGTTCTGCTAATAGGCTTCAGTTCTCTTAAGCCCGGATGTCATTTACATTGCCTTCTGGCATCCATCGCCATTTTTGATGACCAACTTTGGTAATACCTCATTTTGCTGTCCCTCATGTTGGGTCATCAAGATTGCTGATTGTCTGAAATGCATGCTGAACGCACATCCTTCAGACCAGCAGCCCCCAACCTTTTGGCACCAGGGACCGGTTCTATGGAGAGAGATTTTTCCATGGACTGGAGGGGGCATGGTTTTGTGTGCTGCCTGCATCCCGCGGATGGGGCTTCGCTTGTTTGCATGGCCCAGTTTCTGGCATGCCGTGGCCTGGTGCAAGTCCACAGGTCAGGAGTGGGGGACTTCTGCTTTAGAGGAAGGATGCTATGCAAAGATATACGACTACTACTATTACTATTTTATTGTGCCAGAATGGTAAAAAGAAAGACAGGCAAGCTTTGTAGGAGGATTTTAGGGCAACATCCCCCAACAATTCTGGATTGGCGGCCCGGCGCAGGTGGGAGGGGGAAAAAGGGGATAGTTGTGTGCAAGGGGCAGGCATGTGCACATGCGCATAGCTTCACTGGTGTGAGCGACGGGTGCTAGCATTTGCTGCTCATGCGAGTGGGGCTGCAAGTGCTGGTGACTGCCGCTCATGAGTTGGTCTGTGTGTGTGTGTGCATGTGCCAGCCCACCACTCACAGGACCCATTTGCCAATAGGCCACAGCCTGATAGTAGGCTGCAGCCCACAGGTTGGGACCTCTGTTTTAGGGGAAACTATGGAGGAGGAGGATGTCTTGTTTTGACTGTTTAGGAAGAGAATGCTATCTCCTTGTCAATCCTTAGGTCAGGGTGTTGAGACAAACTGTTCCTGATGCTCCTGATACTTGGACAGCCAGTCCAACAAAGCACGATTGGTTGTTTCACATGTCACCGGAAGCTGTAGGTTGTGTGCTGACTGAACTACCCTTGGCTTCACACTGCATGCAAAGCCACAAATGATTAGTTTACAAACCACAGGGACTAGTCACACACAGCATGTTAAGTTAGAAAGCAGCTACACTTTGGCCTAGCACCTGGTATGTACTCTATGAGTCAAGCTATATGTCACACAGGTAGGATTGGCACCAGTTAACTGGCTACTCTGTGCCTTTAACTGTTTTCAGCCAAGCAGAGTTCAGGTCCTGAAATTTTCATATCAGCCAGTCACACTGGAAAATTCCTGATGATGCAACCTTTAGTCTGTGTGTTCATGACGTCCTGAATTACAGCTTTTTTCAATTATTATTATTTTTTCAATTAGTCTTGACTCCTGGCAACTGCAGAAGTCTCTGCAGTTCTCTTGCCAACATTTTCAGAAGTTTATTTATTTATTTATTTTTATTTTAATTCCATTTATATCCCGCCCTTCTCCGAAGACTCAGGGCGGCTTACAAGTTTAGCAGTAGCCTTCATTCTATGTATATGTCTGCTTATTAGGGCTTTCACACAACCCCCAAGCGGCATTATTACAAAGTCAGCTTATTGCCCCCAACAATCTGGGTCCTCATTTTACCTACCTCGGAAGGATGGAAGGCTGAGTTAACCTTGAGCCTGGTGGGATGCGAACCTGCAATAATTGCAGGCAGCTGGTGTTACTTAAGGAGTTCCCCTTGCCTTCTTCCTAGGGTTGAGAGGGTGACTGGCCCCAAACCTCCCAGATGGCTTCTGTCCCCAAGGCAGGATTTGAACTCAAATCTCTTCATTCCTAGCCAGTTACCTATAACCGCTGCACCAATCTGGCCCTTGAACTACAACTGAGCCAATCCTATTTTATTTTTTTATTTTATTTATTTTAATCCCATTTATATCCCGCCCTTCTCCGAAGACTCAGGGCGGCTTACAATCTAAGCACAAATCAAATGAGCTTAGCAATAGCCTTCATTCTATGTATATGCCTGCTTATTAGGGCTTTCGCCCCCCCCCATCGGCATTATTACAAAGTCAGCTTATTGCCCCCAACAATCTGGGTCCTTATTTTACCTACCTCGGAAGGATGGAAGGCTGAGTCAACCTTGAGCCTGGTGGGATGCGAACCTGCAATAATTGCAGGCAGCTGGTGTTACTTAAGGAGGCATTAGCCCACTGCTCCACCAAGGCTCTTTTAATCTGGAACACTGGATAAACCCAGGTCAGAGGTCATGCAAACTAAAAAGCTGTGGCTAATTCAAGAAATCATGATTAAATTAACCCTACAGGAAGGAAACATAGCTAGCTCATTGGTACTCGTTTGTTGTATTTTCAGTTAAAATATGTAGGATATAAAAATTGACTGAGCAGATAGTGCAAATCCCTCTCAACAAGTTCCACTGAATTCATTGGGGCTGACTCCCAAAAGGGGTGGGGAAACCTGCTCTGGACACCTTCCAGCGTCCTTTATTATTACTACTGTACAACCATGCTGGTTGGGGCTGCTGGGAGCTGTAGTTCAGCCTGTTTATAGGAGGCTCCAGGTGCTCTACCACCTTGGGCTTCTATTTATTGATCTAGCTTATGGCACACATAACACATGGGCTAACAATATATAAATCAACATTTCAGCCAGGTCAGTAGAACCCAATGAAATATACACGTCAAAAAGATCTATGTTCAAATATCCGTGTCTAGCAACGTCTGCACCTTGGGGTGCAGGTGTCTAACTAACACGTTAAGATCCCAGCCAGGCCTGAGCGTGTCACCTGTTGTGTTAAAAACGGGGTCCGTTTATTCCCCCCCCCAATTCCTGTTTCTCGGGGGCGGGTTTTTTCTTTGTTCTACTCATCCGGTTTCTGCCAGCTGGGCCCGCCGCCTCTTTGCAGCCGCGCTCCCGCCTTCAGCTGTCGCGCCATCAACCTCTACGTCTACTGCTATTTAACTCACATAATCTGCCTTCGTAACTCATCCCCACCAGCCTCTTCCATCATTTTTGCAGCTCCTTCCCCACCCCCACCCCGGCCCCCGTGTTTCCAGTTTGTCAATATCTTTCGGGTAACGAGTTGCTTTTGCAGAGAGCAAAAGAGGACGGAAGGACGTTCGGCGAGCGAAAGGAAAGGGTCTCGTCTCTCGGACTGCTTTTGCTCTAATTTATTTAATGTGGACCAGGGATTTTTTCCCCCCCCCCCGCCTTCCCGTGCTCGTGTGTGCCTACGCACAGCTTTTATTTGCGTCAAGGTTTAGTCCGGGCTGTTTAGTCGGGTAAGGAACAGCTTGAGTAAGAAAGAAGTAGGGCCATCTGAAAGTGCTTCAGAGGAAGCGCAGAGTGCATTCCCGGGTGGCCGATTCAGGCGGGAAAGCTCTTGCATAACGAGAACTTTATGACGGCATTCCAGATTCTAAGGTGGCTGCTAGCCAACTCCGTTTCCGTTCTACCACATTTTAAGGGATTGATTCGATTTTGCGGATTCAGATCTAACTTTTTTTTTGTTTGCCAAGGTTAGGCTAGTGCAGGGGTAGGCAACCTCGGCTCTTTTATGACTCGTGGACTTCAACTCCCAGAATTCCTGAGCCAGCCGTGCTGGCTCAGGAATTCTGGGAGTTGAAGTCCACGAGTCATAAAAGAGCCGAGGTTGCCTACCCCTGGGCTAGTAGTTCACAAGCCCTCTGATCTGTTGGTCTGGCAGCCCCCTCAATTTCTCAGTTCCTACACAATCTATTGGAGGAGGAGAATAATAAATTATGTGGAGTACTTGTGAGAGTCTACATGAGCCTTTTGGATCACTTTTTGGCTTATTATGAGGAGACAGCTGAGAACCGTTGAGCCATCTCTTGTGTCAAGATGGAACCTTTACCAAAAGGAAATGTGATTCCTTTCATCTTAGCACTCTTTTCATCCCTGAATTCTGTTTCATGGGTTGTGATGTTTGCGTGAGTGTGTGTGAGAGAGAAAAGCAAAGATGATGATTGCACATTACGTTTTGTCAACCGCAGTTATTATCTGCACTGCTTTTGTTCCTCTCTGTGTTGAAATAGAGGTCTTTTCCAGGGTTGAGGACAGTCGTCTTAAGTGACTCCTATGAGGCAAGGTCTTTGCCCAAAAACCTGAGATATTTGACTAAGAGTTGGTGCACACATTCGGTCCATCATTTCCATGTCTTAAATATATTTTTCCCCCAACCAGCCTGGGTATCACCTAGTCCTAGTGAGAGGGACCTTGCATGCTGGCTAAATTATATGTAATACTAATTTGGTGTGAGAACCAGGTTAGTGTAGTCACGGTTCCAGCGCTGGGCTAGAAACCAGGAGACTGAATTCTAGTCCCACCTTATCCATGAAAGCCAGCTGGGTGACTTTGAACCAGCCCAATTCACCTCATGGAGTTGTTGTGGGGAAAATAGAGGAGGAAGAGGTATTTAGGTGTGTTCCCTGCCTTGAGTGATTTATAAAGTAATAAAGGTGAGATAAAATATAATCAATCGATAAAAGGAATAATATTTCTCCTCTGGCGATCTTGCATTAATTTGTTTTTATCCGAGTTTATTGTTTTAACTGATTTTATTGAACATTTTAATTTCTGGTTTTATTGTGCACCAGGCAGAGTCACTTTACCTGAGATGGGCAGCCATACAAATTCGATAAAATAAATGAATAAAATCTGATAGTCTACTCTAGAAGTGTGAAAAAGCAGTGTACAAAGCAAGGCTGGGCTACAAGGGTAGAGAAGCACAAAGGCACCTTTAGGATTTGATGCAATCATCAAAACTACAAAAGTAGTTATGCAGTTGTGACGCATGGTCCAACCCCCCTTGTGCATGCATGCAGTGTTATGTGATCCACATTGCTGTTGTTAGTTGCGAAGTCGTGTTCGACCCATCGCGACCCCATGGACAACGTTCCTCCAGGCCTTCCTGTCCTCTACCATCTTCTGGAGTCCACTTAGGCTCACGCCTCCTGCTTCAGTGGCTCCATCCACGACAAGGCAGTAATCCATGAAGGGGGTGATCCACATACACAAGGGCAAAGCTTGCGGTGCAACGCAATGCTGTCATTATTTGCCTTACCATGGATTCATCTAGTAGGATGTAGTAAGTGGTGTTAGTTTATATTTGTCTTAGCTACATTTTCTTTTTCTTTTAACTCAATGTTCTGAATTTCTTTGGTTCATTTCATTTTTTTCTCTTTTTCATGCTGCATCATGCCGCTTACTACAAAAAGGAGCAGTGTAGTGGATATTCCTGTCTGTGTGTAATTTGTCACTCAGGGATAAACAGCCAGAGAGACTCTTATGACCTTGGCCCCATTCTAATCTTCCCTTCCTCTGCAAAGCATCAGTTTCACCCCTGGGGGCAGCAGTTACTCAGTCTTTAAGCTGTGTTTCAAGAGTTCAGTATACAGTAATGATATACAAGTAGTCCTCAAGTTACGGCCATTTGTGTAGAGATTAAGTGAAGTTTGTGACAGCCCTGAAAAAAGTGACTTATGACTACTACTTGCACTTAAAACTATCGCAATGTCTCCGTGGTCACATGATTGTGATTTGGGCGCCTGGCGACCAGCATGTATTTACAATGATTCCGGCATCCTGAGTCGTGTGATCACCATTTGTGATCTTCCCAGCTAGCTTCTGACAAGCAAACTCAGTTGGGGAACATGGATTCACTTCATGACCACGTGATTCACTTAACAGCTGCAGCAAAAAGATCATAAAACCGAGCACGGCCACATGATAACTCCCTTAATGATTGCATCACTCAGTGATGGAAGCTCCAGTCCCAAATGCACTTGTTAGAGTCAATTTGTTCTAGTCTAGGGATTAAGGCACCAAGCTACGATAGAAAGCGGGAATCCGTGAGTTCAAGTCCCACCTTAGCTATGAAAGCCAGCTGGGCAATTTGGGGCCAGTCTGTCTCAGCCCAACCTTGTTGTTGTGGGGAAAATAGGAGGAGGAAGATGTGTTGGATATGTTTGCCACCTTGAGTTATATGTAAAAATAAAGGGATATAATAAGCAAGCAAACAATTGTATGTACAGTCCACACTTTCTGGAGAAAGCTACTAAATTTGGATGCAAACAACTCGAATAACCACTAGATGGCAGAAAAGAGATTGCATGGTGTCTCTGTGGTTTTCCAGATTTTTGCAGCTGAAATCTGGTAGCTTATCCTAGTTACTTTGGTCAGTCTCCCTTCCTCAATTCCCCCAGGGATCTTTTTCAGAGTGAGAACAGCTTTTCAAGGTCTCTTTCTCTTTAAAAAAAAAAGCACACTCGGACAAAGATAGGCTTTGGACTGTTTGGCATGCAAACCTTGTATTTTATTCTTGAGCTGTAGTCCCTTAGGATTCCTACATTGAGGCTGCAAAAATTCAGACCGCTGTTTGATGGCAGCTTAAGAGAGTCAGAAAACCCTTACCACACCATGTCATACATTTGTGGCATAATTGAACACGCACAAAAGACATCCATGCCTAGGAGACAAAGGAGAGAAAGATACAAAAGGCATTGTCATGCCCTACATGAAATGAGGCCTCTTGAGTGCTATAATTTACTCTTTCCATTTGATTTCTTTTTCGGTCCTCTGTCTAAGAGTGCTGCGCAGGTAATAACCGAGGACGATCGCTCAGTGGCAAAGCACCAGCTATGCACGCAAAACGACTGCGGGTTCAACTTATAAAAGGATTTTCCAGTAGGGCTGGAATAAGCTTTGGCTTGGCATCTCCAGCCTGCAATCCCTGGCTTTGCTACTGCGGATTTCTTGTGCATTGTGGTTGCGCCTCATTATAAAAGTGGTCCTCAATCTACCACCACAAATGACCCCCCCCCCAAATTTCTGCTGCTAAGCAAGGTAGTCATGAATGAGTTTTGTCCCATTTTGCAACCCTTTTTGCCACGGCTGTTAAGTGAATTTCCGCACTTGTTAAGTGAACCACGCAGACATCAAGTTACCGTGGCCTCCCCCCCTCCCCCCTTGACTTTGCTTGTTGGAAGCCAGCTGGGAAAGTGACAAATGGTGAGCAAATGGTGAGCACTTGATCCTGGGTCAGTGCAACTGCCGTGAATACATGCCAATTGCTGAGTGCCCAGATTTCAAAATCGGAATCAGAATAGAGCTGGAAAGGACCTTGGAGGTCATCTAGTCCAACCCCCTGCTCAAGCAGGAGATCCTATATCATTTCAGACAAATGGTTGTCCAGTCTCTTCTTAAAAACCTTCAGTGATGAAGCACCTACAACCTCTGAAGGTAAGCTGTTCCACTGGCTAATTCTCCTCACTGTTAGGAAGTTTCTTCTCCTAATCAAGTTGCTTCTCTGATTAGTTTCCATCCATTGTTTTTTGTCTTGCCTTCTGGTGCTTTGGAAAATAAGTTGACCCCCTCCTCTTTGTGACAACCTCTGAAATACTAGAATACTGCTATCATGTCACCTCTAGGACTTCTTTTCTCTGGACTAGCCAAATCAAAATCCTGCCACCGTTCCTATGTTTTAGCCTCCAGGCTTTTAATCATCCTAGTTTCTCTTCTCTGCACTTTTTTCAAAGTCTCAACATCTTTTTTTTGTAATGTGACCAAAACTGGATGCAGCAGTCCAGGTGTGGCCTTACTAAAGCTTTATAAAGCAGTACTAATACTTCACGTGATTTTGATTCTATGCCTCTGTTTATGCAACCAAGGATTGAATTAGCTTTTTTGGCTGCTGCAGCACACTGCTGGCTCATATTTAAGTGAACTTCTCCCCCCCCCACAACTTTATTAAATTTCAAAAAAAGTAAAATATGCAAAAACGGGGAAAAATTAAGAAGGTAAATGTCAGAGGGAGGAGTGCAAAAAATAAAAAAATAAAAAAGGAAAAACAAAAAGTAACCTCCAACTTTCTTCAATACAGTTACAAATCTATAATACATTAACCTCTGGCTCTAAAACGCACTGTAAAACAAATTATTTCTATAATCATAAAGGGATCTAATCAGATGCCAAAATTAACTCACTCTTGAATGGCAGCCCCAAGAGAAACGTTTTTACCCATTTCGTAACCATACTCCAGCTCCTAGCTCCAAGAAAAGTGGGCATTCAATGTAAGAAAGGCCTTCATAGTTGCAGATCTTAAGAGTCTGTCTCATCACTGTGGTTTTCCAGGCATCTGGGGACCTTGGGAGGGATTGTTGGACTAGTTGTTGTTGTTAGTTGTGAAGTCGTGTCCGACCCATTGCGACCCCATGGACAACGTTTCTCCAGGCCTTCCTGTCCTCTTACCATCTTCTGGAGTCCATTTAGGCTCACGCCTACTGCTTCAGTGACTCCATCCAGCCACCTTGTTCTCTGTCGTCCCCTTCTTCTATTTCCCTCAATCTTTCCCAGCATTAGGCTCTTCTCCAGGGAGTCCTTCCTTCTCATTAGGTGGCCAAAGTTGGACTAGGGAGACCTTCAAAACAAGGAGGTGTCTCATCCAGCATTGGAGGGGAGGCAGCATCTTTGGACGCGCTTTCTCCGCCTCCTTAATGCTTGCTTTGCCTTTGCTCTCTTTAATAAATGCTTTCCCTGCCAGCATTTGAGGTGTAGTTGATGGCGCCAATCACTGTGCCTGAACTCACCACTGTAATAAAGCAGTTATTTCTTCTGCTGGGACTGTACTCTTAGAAAAGAGTGCTGGCTGGTAAAGGTATGAAAATGTAGGAAGGGGGAAATGGGAAGAGACATGTTGAAGAGCACTGGGCCTAGAACAGAGCCTTGGGGTACCCCACTGCATACTTCCCTCCATGTAGATGCAGTTCCATTGAGGACTACAGGCTGAGTGCGGTTGGCCAGCCACTTACGAATCCATCTGGCGGTGGTGCTGTCTAACCCATCTTTTCCTATCTTATCTAGTAGTAGGTAGTGGTCTACTTTATCAAATGCCTTACTGAAGTCCAAGTAAATGATATCCACAGCATTCCTCTGGTCCACTAATTTTGTCACCTGGTCAAAGAATGCAATAAGATTTGTCTGGCGTGATCTGTTTTTACAGTGCTTTTTTTGAAAAAGAAAAAGGTGCCGGAACTCACACATGTCATCCAACCCGCCTTGCCTACCCTACAAGCTTCCATCCAAAAAAGGTGCCGGAACTCCGCTCTGAGCGTTCTATGACAAAAAAAGCCCTGTGTTTTTGACAAGCCCATGTTGGCTTTTGGTTTTGACTTTGTTTGCCTCTAGGTGTTTGCCGATTCGTTGCTTGATTACCTTTTCCAGACGCTTCCCAGGTATTGAGGTCAGGCTGATAGGTCTGAGGTTTCCTGGATCTATTTTCCCCCTCCTTATTTGAAGATGGGAACTACATCAGCTTTTTTCCAGTCCTCTGGTAGTTCCCCGGTGCTCCAGGATCTTTGAGAAATATAGTTCAGTGGTTCTGAGATCACGTCTGCCAGTTCCTTGAGAACCTTGGGGTGTAATCCATCTGGTCCTGGTGATTTGAACTCGTCTAGGCTGGACAGGTGCTCACTTACCATTTTCTTGCCTGTCTTAACTTGCATTTCTAATCTGTTTTTTACGGTATTTTTTTGATAGGTTGGATTGTTTTTTCCCTTTGTGTACAGACAGATGCAAAAAACGAGTTAAATAGTTCTGCTTTCTCCCTGCTGCTTGTCACCTTCTTGCCACTTTCTCCCACTAATGGACCAATCATTTCTTTGACTTTTTTCTTGTTTTTCCTCAAAGTAACAAATGGTACTGTATCGATCCCGTCTGTGGGATGAAAGAAACTTTTCTGGTTTGTGAGACATAAAATAGGAAACCGGCCTAGTGAGGGCAGACAGGCAAAGTATTTTGAAAAACAAGGTATTTATGTAAAAATGATTGGGAAGATTTACCTTGTAGTGTCCATTTTATGTTAAAAACTTAACATGAAAATAGAGGATCTAATGATTCATTGGTATTCACACATGGATAGTGATGGAGGGTTCTTGATATATTTTGAAATTATACTTCTTCAACAGCAAGACTGGCACATTGTCTTGATCCTATACAGATAGTCCTTGACTTATTTGAGACAGTTAACTGAATTTTGCCCCATTTTATGACCTTTCTTGCCACAGTTGTTAAGTGAATCACTGCAATTGTTAAGTTAGTCACACGGTTGTTACGGGAATTTGGTTTCCCCATTGACTTTGCTTGTACGTTGGTTGCAAAAGGGGATCACATGATATAGCAGCTGTCATAAATATGAGTTAGTTGCCAAGCATCTGAATTCTGATCACATGACCGTGGCGATGTTGCAATGGTCATGTGAAAAAAATGGTCACAAGTCACTTTTTTCAGTGCTATTATAACTTTGAATGGTCGCTAAATGTTGTAACCTGTAAACTGTTGTAAGTCAAGGACTAGCTGTACATGCAAGTCCGTTTCAGATGAATCACTCCAGTTGCTCCATCAAAACACTTTCCAGCTGTGGAATGCGTATCTAATTTTTTATCTCTCCCCTTTCTTTGCACCTCTAATATTTCCATGCTGTTTCTATTATCTACATTGAAACCCATTTCCGGCAGAATGAAAGTAGATGGGGTTTAAGCAAACGGCATGATAGAATACGAAAAATGAAAAGAGGTTTGGAGAGAAGGAAAATGGAGTCTTGAGCCTACAGAGTTGGGAGATGTGCTGGTATTACAACTGCACTTCCCTACTTTGAGGGTTATCTGGCCTGGGAGCCATAGAGATGCAAATGCCTGGAGAGGCTGGTTGGAGATGAAAGGAGCTGCTTTTTAACACATCTAAAAGGCATTAGAAAGGGAAAAGGCCAGAATCAGAGCACACATCATAATGATGATGATGAATCGATGATGATAACAACAGCAACACAAATTGTTGAACAAATACAGATAGCCCTTTACTTATGACCACAACTGAGCCCCAAAGTTTTGCTGTTAAGTGAGAAAGATGTTAAGTGAATGTTGCCCCATTTTATGACCTTTCTTGCCAGAGTTGTTAAGCAAATCATATACCCTGGGACATTACAACCATCATAAATATGAAACAGCAAGCAACTAAATTTCATTTTTAATGTGTGCCATTGTGCCCACAGTAAAAATTTATTTATTTATTTTTATTTTTATTCCATTTATATCCCACCCTTCTCCGAAGACTCAGGACGGCTTACAAGCTTAGCAGTAGCCTTCATTCTATGTATATGCCTGCTTATTAGGGCTTTCACACACACACCAAGCGGCATTATTACAAAGTCAGCTTAATTGCCCCCAACAATCTGGGTCCTCATTTTACCTACCTCGGAAGGATGGAAGGCTGAGTCAACCTTGAGCCTGGTGGGATGCGAACCTGCACTAATTGCAGGCAGCTGGTGTTACTTAAGGAGGCATTAGCCCACTGCTCCACCAAGGCATTAGCCCACTGCTCCACCAAATGACAACAAAGGTTATCTAAATCTAATCTAACAGTTGCCAGGCGTCCAAATTTTGATCATGTGACTATGGGGATGCTGCCACAAGTGTGAAAAATGCTCATATGTCAATTTTTGTAGTGCCATTGTGACTTTGAATTGTTATAAGTTGAGGACTACCTGTATCTTAGTGTATAATCTATACAATTATTCAGGAATGTTTACACATTATACAAAATGCATCAACAAAACACAGGTATTTAGAAATCACTTAATCCTTAACATTTCTGGTATTTAAAAAAAATAACAACTCCAAATCTAGTAAGCTGCTCCTTGACTGTACCACTTCAAATTCCAGATCAGAGTTTTCGTGCCTGAATGCTTTCTGCACATTAATTAGCTACATAAATCGAATGAATGAATGAAATTAATAGAACACCCATGCCCATGGCCATAGGATCCACAGGAATGGGAAGAGAGTTTTCCTTACCTGCAGCCAAACATTCAGACTTGCAATCGTAAATAGATCAGGAATGTTTTTATTTTTTTAATAGATTTTATTAAAAATTATAATTACAAATGTGAAAATTAATGAAAACTAAAAAAATAGGAGAACAGAAAGAAAAAACAGACAATGCAAAAAAACAGGAAAGAAAAATAGGAAATAAAAATAAGAATTTAATAAAGAAGAAGAAAAGAAATATGTATGACTTTCCCCTTTGTCACAAGTATAAACAATTTTAACAACTTGTCTTAAAATGCAACAAATGATCTCTTCTTCCATCTCTTACCTGTAATAAAATCCTTAAAAGCTTCATCATTTCCATCCTGACCAGGAGAAGCCCATTAAGGGTTACCAGAGGTAATAATATTTATTTTAACTTAGAGCAAATAAATTAACTTTATATTCCTTCCTTTTACTTTTAACAATCTTGATCTTTAGTCCCTTCAAATAATGTCCTAGAGCGGAGGTCCCCAACCTTTTGGGCACCAGGGACCAGTTCCATGGAGAGAGGTTTTTCCGTGGACCAGAGGGGCGTGATTTTGTGTGCTGCCTGCATCCCGCGGATGGGGCTTTGCTTGTTTGTGTGACCTGGTTGCTGGCATGCCGTGGCCCGGTACTGGTCCATGGACCAGAGGTTGGGGACCCATCTTAGAGTTTAATTTGTTTTCATTTTTTTTTCTTGTACCTTTTAACAAAAATCTTCAAAGCTTTTAACAACCCTCTTCTATAAATTCAATATAGGAAAATTATCCAGGTCACTGTCTTGGTTTGGTAATTGTGTATCTCTTTTAATTATTAAGGAATCAGCCAGTTTCTTTCGTATGTCCAGTGAAGCAAGTTTTCCCGTATCATTCTTGTAGCCTGTGATTTTTAATCCGCTTTTAAACTCTTTTAAGTTATAAGAATATTCTTTTCATCTTTTTCTGCTAGATTTCATTAATGCTTCCCCCCCCCCCCCCCGTTCAGTCATGTGCATTCTTGGAGACTGCCTGGTCCCTGCAAGTTTTCTTAGCAAGGTTTTTCGGACATTTGCCATTGCCTGCTTCCCAGGCCTGAGAGAGAATGACTAGCTCAGGGGTAGGCAACCTTGGCTCTTTTATGACTCGTGGACTTCAACTCCCAGAATTCCTGAGCCAGCCATGCTGAGGGGAAAGGGAGAGGTTTCCAAGCTGAGCCATGCTGGCTCAGGAATTCTGGGAGTTGAAGTCCACGAGTCATAAAAGAGCCAAGGTTGCCTACCCTTGGACTAGCCCAAGGTCATCCAGCTGGCTTTAGGCCTAAAGCAGGATTAGAACTCTCAATCTGGTTTCTAGCCTGGTGCCTTAACCATTAAAGTGGCTCCCATAATTGTGGGGAGTTTCAAAATCACCTTTTAGCAGATGAAGTTGTTCTCTGCTATGCCTTCCAGCCCCCCACGCGATCTCTATCATTTTAGTTCTCCTTCCTTGCCCACCCTCACCCCCTTTTTTTCTTCTTCACCAGACACACTTTCCAGCAAAGCACTGGATTCCAGACATTCAACACTGTTATTTTCTAAGCTTGCCTGCTTGGATATGAGATTTACAACCATTCTTTGAAATAAAATTAATGCCGAAGACAAATGTTTTCCAGCGTACCTACACTTTTTTTAAAAAAAAATGAAAAGCATCTTTTAAAAGATTCAGGTGGGACGGGAAGCCTTAAAGGAAGGGGTCCTCAGGCAATTAGCAACAGGCCGCTGACCCCTGGGGCCTTGTCAGGTCTGGATAGTTAGACATTTGTAAGAAAAGGCACCTAAAGCACAGCAAACATGCTCTTAACAAATGCAGTTCATTCCTGCCCATTGTATCTCTATCCTGGTCATTTAGCAAATAACTTTAGGCCTGTATTTTTTAAAGCCTGCACTTAGATTTTAGGATTCGGTAATTGATGATAGTGGAGGTGCTGTGGTACACCATACTTGAAAAGCTGAAGCGTCTGGTATTTTTTATTTGTTGTCTGCCACAGATATTAAGATGTATCAACTCAGTTTAAAACATTGAATTGCTGAATTAGGAACTAATGCCAGTGTGGCAGAATTGGAGAATGTCAATGTATTTGACATATTTTTTTTTCATTTTCAATAATTGTCAGTTTAGCGGGGACATTTTTAAATGGTAAAATAATCTAATCTCAGATCTCCTGGCACATTAATTTAATTTGGTCCCAAATCTTCTCTTTTTATTTCCATTTTTATCCCTGAACTTGGTTGTCCAACAGTTCCAGAGGTGTTTTTCCCTTTGTAGCTAATAGACCAGCAAAGTCTTTCTTGCAATTAAAGGCACATTTATGGCATAATGCTAGGTAAACTGACTACATTCTACCTTCCTCCAACATGCATAAGCAATCCCTGTTCTCAGATATTTTGAGCATATAATAATCTAGACTAGAGGTAACATGATAGCAGTATTCCAGTATTTGAGGGGCGGCCACAAAGAGGGCCAATTTATTTTCCAAAGCTCCAAAAGGTAGGACAAGAAACAATGGATAGAAACTAACCAAGGAGAGAAGCAACCTGGAATTAAGGAGAAAATTCCTAACAGTGAGGACAATTAAGCAGTGGAACAGCTTTTGCCTTCAGAGGTTGTGGGTGCTTCATCACTGGAGGTTTTAAAGAAAGAGACTAGACAGTCACTTGTCTCAAATTGTATGGGGTCTTCTGCTTGAGCAGGGGGTTGGACTAGAAGACCTCCAAGGTCCCTTCCAGCTCTATTCTGAATATCAACACAACTAAGTAACTTGCTTTTGTTTTGGGTGAGGCAGCCTGGAATCTGGATTTCACTGAAGATGCTGAAAATTCTGTGAGATCCCTCCAAATAAAAATTGTGCTGTTGGCCAACCGTGTTGTAAGGTACAGATTTTATGTGAAAGGATGTCTGAAGTTCTTTGTTCACTTATTAAGAGGCCTGGACAAAATATTAACTTGTTACGTTTTATAACTTCAATTGGAAGTAGTTCTCAAGAAGCTGTTATTTCATTTCGTCCAGCAGAGGGTGCTCAAGCCCATTTCCCCCACCCCACCCCAACTGGGATGTTCTTGTCAGCATCTAGAATAGAGCCTTGCTTTTCTGGCACACGACGTTCATGGCCGCTCATCCCCATGCAGCATGTTCAGCTGAAGTCTGCCTTGCATCCTGTGGGAATATTGAAGCAACATTGGTCACAGTGGAGGAAAACTCTGCATCCCATCCCTTGGTGGGAACTGTATAGTTATTGCATTCCAAGAATGCTGGATCCATCTAGCTAGAATTCTGTGTTTGCCCATGTTGCCCTTGGCTGGATTTATTTGGAAGCAGGCCCTAAACCAGGGGTCTTCAAACTTGGCCCTTTTATGACTTGTGGACTTCAACTCCCAGAATTCCTCAGCCAGCGTGCCTGGCTGAGGAATTCTGGGAGTTGAAGTCCACAAGTCATAAAAGGGCCAAGTTTGAAGACCCCTGCCTTAAACTAAGTCGAGCTGCTGCAGCCAAGCTCTTACAAGGTGGAAGGGCCATCCGATCCCAAAAGTAGGATATCCATGTGACATGAAGATCAACATCACTTCCCTTTGTCGGCTAATACTGTACTGAGCTTTATATGTCCCACCCAAACAGCTCATTTCTGGTCTGGTCTGGTCTGGTCATCTGTCCCCTCTTCTTTGAAAATGTTCCAGTTATGCTGCTCCACAGGTAAAGAAGGAAGCAGATGATCAGATCTGAGAAGGGATGGGTTATGGAAGAGCTGATGGGATCTGGTGTGAGCACATTTTGCCCTGGGCCATTACACAACCGCACCTGGCTTTTAAGGGATGCTTTTATTTGAGGAGAGTCTCACAGGTTGTGCCTCTTTCTGCATAATGGCAGGAAACCACCTGGTTCATTTTCAGCAGTAACTGATAAGAGAGGATGTCCGTGGGGTGGGGTGGGGTGGGGGCGCATAAACAATGGGCTCAAGGCCATAGACTGCTCACTTTTGGTTTTAAATGGAAAAGGTTCAAAATGGACTTCCTGCATCCTGAATCACCTGCCCATTTACTCTAACCACAACCACTTTGGTGACTCTAGGAAGCTGCTAAAGCTGGAGTCAACCCTGATTCTGGAATGTGATATGTCTGAATGAGACATGTAACGCTGGCCTTACTTAAAGGGCTGTTGTGTCGGTGATTGACACAATGTGCATGGGGTACTCTGAACTTTCTGCAAACACCGCCAAAAGGGCCCAATAAGGACTGGATTTCTGCATTACACATCTCCCAAAATGCATCGGCGAACTTTCCCTTTTGCACAAAAAAAGGATCCTGAACTTTAATTTGATTGGGGAAAAAAAATGGAATCCATTGGGGGAAAAAAACACCAAACCCTGCCCTTTCAGGCCCCTTGCCTACCTTTGTGTGAATAGGAAAAAGTCATTGACATCCTGGTATTGAAGCAGCTGCTTCCGGTTCTGGATTAGGACTGCGATGCAAAGTAACACTTCAAACGTAATCTCATCCCGATCCACGGAGCTGATAGGAGCCGGTGCCTCCACACCTATGGACAGAGAACAGGATGAGTTTGACAAGACCTTCTCCTGAACCGGGCCTGATCTCAGATCAGTTTTGGAAGACATTGGAAGGAAGAGATGTTGGTAGCAATCACGGGAGAGGTTGTAAACCAGAGTGTGGAAGAGTGGGATCTGGGTTTTCGTTTCTTGGTCACCTTTCCTATGAGGAAACGAGCAATTTTCTGTCTGCTTCTAGAGCTAAAGCAAAAGTTCTACGACATCTAGTAGGAACCAACATCCTGCTCCCCATATCTACATATATGGATTCACAGGCAATTTTTCCTTACCAAGATAGCTAGTTGAAGGCAGAAAATCAAAATGTCATCAAAATGATAGGGGCTGGTGGGTGTTTTTTAATAACAGAGATTATTATGTGTTACGTTTAATGTGAAAGCTATCATCAATTCCTTTGATCAGTCATAATACATAATCCAGTTACAAAGATGGGAATAAAATTTCTATGTGTATTTGTGGCACATGATTTATCCGTACAAAAATCTAAAAACTTGGAATGTCACAGAGTGCCTGTTGCTAACTATGCCCTAAATATAGTATACTGTATACTATAGTATAGTATACTATTATAGTATACTATAATATACTATATAATAGTATATAGTATACTATGTACTGTATAATATACTATAATATGCTATATTTAGGGCATATACTATAATATAGTATAATGCTATATTAACTATTCCCTGAAAAGAAGGTCAAACTATCTTTTAAATAAAGTCCCAAAGGGGCTTTTTTCAAAGGCATCTGGACTTTCTTTTTCCTTGAAGATGTTTCACTTCTCATCCAAGAAGCTTCGTCAGTTGAGGACTACCTATGATAAATTTTGATAAGCAATTGCAGTTTAGGGTGATAGTTTATTCTTTAGGCTCTTTGCAGCCTAACCTACCGAAGGCTCTTACCTCTTACTTACTTTTGTGCCTTTGGGCTTCCTGGAACAGCATCTGAGAGCCCAGCTCATGTTGCTGAGCATTCAACAATAGCAATAATACTCAGACTTATATACTGCTCCATAGTGCTTTACATTACAGCATTCTCTAAACCAGGGGTAGGCAACCTTGGCTCTTTTATGACTCGTGGACTTCAACTCCCAGAATTCCTGAGCCAGCGTGGCTAAGCATGGAAACCTCTCCCTTTCCCCTCAGCATGGCTGGCTCAGGAATACTGGGAGTTGAAGTCCACGAGTCATAAAAGAGCCAAGGTTGCCTACCCCTGCTCTAAGCGATGTACAATCTCGGCATATTGCTCCCAACAATCCTCATTTTACCAACCTGGGAAGGATGGAAGGCTGAGTCAACCTTGACCCTTGTCAGGATCGAGCTCCTGGCCGTGAGCAGAGTTTGCCTGCAATACTGCATTCTAACCACTGCACCACCAAGGCTCTTCAGGGCAGCTCTAGCTTGCGATGATGTGGATCTCTCTTCCGCATGGAGAAGTGCTCACCTTCCCTGCGCGTCCGCCATATCCAGGCACCAAAGTTCATCTTTCCAGACTCCAAAGCGCTGATTTCCAAGACTCTCACAGCATCTGAGTGTTCTAAGTCCTTCTGGAAAAGCAGCAGCAGCCACCTGAGATGGAGGCAGGAGAGCTGTGGCAGAAGCCGAGAAAAAGAGCTTGCCGTCCTAACCTCTCCCTTGACCAGGACCCCAACCCACTTTCCCATCTATAGTTGCTTTCTCAGCCGATCACATCTGCTGCAAAAAGCTTGCTGGGTTTGACCCAGGCATTTATTTTGAATATTATTTATTTATTTTATTTATTTTAATTCCATTTATATCCCGCCCTTCTCCGAAGACTCAGGGCGGCTTACAAGCTTAGCAGTTGTTCCAAAGAAGGTAAGACGTCTCTCAGGATGAACAGACTATATTTCTTCCACTATTTAATTGTCAGATTTGAAATGAGAGGGCAAGGCTTTCATGTCTAGGACTTAATTGTGGTCCTCTCTCTAGGGCAGTGTTTTTCAACCTTTTTTGGGCAAAGGCACACTTGTTTCATGAAAAAAATCACGAGGCACTCCACCATTAGAAAATGTTAAAAAATTTAACTCTGTGCCTATATTGACTATATATAAAGTAATTCTCTTGAATAGGAATCAAATAAACACAAAGAAAGTATTTTATAATTACTTTTCAATTTTTCCCACGGCACACCAGGCAACATCTCGCGGCACACTAGTGTGCCGTGGAACAGTGGTTGAAAAACACTGCTCTAGGGTTTAGTTAAAGTACTCTGTTCCTGCTTTCATGTCTAGGACCTAATTGTGGTCCTCTCTCTATGGTTTAGTTAAAGTACTCTCTGTTCCTGCTTTCATGTCTAGGACCTAATTGTGGTCCTCTCTCTATGGTTTAGTTAAAGTACTCTCTGTTCCT
This sequence comes from Vipera berus, assembly GCF_964194415.1. Lineage (NCBI taxonomy): Eukaryota > Metazoa > Chordata > Lepidosauria > Squamata > Viperidae > Vipera > Vipera berus. The sequence goes on along the minus strand of NC_138203.1, from coordinate 139,791,202 downwards.
GCTTTCATTTCTAGGGCCTAATTGTGGTCCTCTCTCTATGGTTTAGTTAAAGTACTCTCTGTTCCCTCTTTGAACCGGCTAAAAAAGTAAAGCAGCATAAACAGGGCTGTGTCTGCTACTCTTCGCAGATGCCTGTTACTCTGGTTTACTTCTTGGTGGTGATATCTTGATTTTGCATTTGTTGAGTGTGCTGTGTACACTTGTTGGATTGTGTGCTGGCCTGTTTCCCCCCCCCCTTTTTTTTTTTCTTTTTGTGAGCAACATCCAGTCAGCTCTCAATCCTTCTTAACAGTTGGGATTTTGGAGGAAAGTTTTTGAGAGATGGTGAGGAAAGGCACTAGCTATTGAAACAGCTAGGCAGCTCTGAACTCTCGTCTGAAAGAGCTAGACTCTCCTGTTGCCAAGTGGCCCTGCAGGCCAGAGCCCAGAGGCTAAAACAAGGGTAGGCAACCTTGGCTCTTTTATGATTCATGGCCTTCAACTGCCAGAATTCCTGAGCCAGCTGGCTCAGGAATTCTGGGAGTTGAAGTCCATGAGTCATAAAAGAGCCAAGGTTGCCTACCCCTGGGCTAGAGGGTGCGGCCACCACAGCTAAAAGGACCTGGTGCCACCTTGCAGACCTACCTTAATTCAGGTATTAACAACTGTATTAACAACTGAGACCAGAATTTATGTTGCTAAGCAAGGCAGTTATTATTTCACGACCTCTTTTGCCCTGTTTGTTAAGCAAATCCCTGCAGTTGTTAAGTGAATCATGCAGTTGTTAAGCGAACCCAGCTTCCCCATTGAGTTTGCTTGTCAGAAGCCGGCCGGAAAGGTCACCAAATGGCAGTCATGTGACCTTGGGACACTTACAACCATCGTCAATGCAATGCTGGTTGCCAAGCACCCAAACGTTGATCCCAATGTGACGAACGCTGCATCACTTGTAAGTGCGAGGACAGTTGCAAGTCACTTTTCCCCAGTGCTGTTGTAACTTTGAACGGTCACTAAACGAATTGGGTGTAAGTCACGGACTACCCTTACTGGACCAGTAAAGGCAATTTAAGGCTGGAATGGGTTGGGGATAAAATGAAAGCAATCTCATGGGGGCTACAGCAGCAAGCCAGATGTTTCTGGGATCTGCTCTTCTTATGTGCAAAGGGAGCCAAGGCCTCTGTTTGCAAAGGGGAGTAGTTCTGCCTGATTAAATTAATTTAGGCCAGGTTCCCATTAGGGGGCTCTTACACCCAACTGTTGGAATTTTGGGTACTTCTTCCTCCTCCAGTTTCTTCTTTTCTACTCAGCCCTCTCCCCCACCTTCCCACGCCCCCAATCCCACTCCTTTTGATCATCCTGCTTTGCCAGGAAGCAGCAGACACATTTCCCCAGACCCCCCCCACCCCCTGCTTTCTGTTCTAATATCTTCCATGTGAAAAATCAAGATAGTGGGCTGCACAGCTGCTTATCTCTGTGATGCTTTTTTTAAAAAAAACGAAGTTACTTTTTTGTAATTAAAAGTTTTAAAGGATTTTAAACAGGTGAAAAGAATGACCCAAAGAAAGCACGTCTCTCTCTCTCTCTCTCTCTCTCTCTCTCTCTCTCTCTCTCTCTCTCTCTCTCTCTCTCTCTCTCTCTCTCTCTCTCGGGAAAAGCAAATACATAGAACAGAACTTCCTCCTTTTGGTAAGATAGGCAGTCAATAAATTTAATAAAATAAAAATAAATAAATAGATTTAGGAGCCTTCCGTAGTGTGGGACCTGGGAACGTGTACTTGTACCTAGTGGTCTAGCCCTAACAGTACCTCTACCCTGCTCAGTTGCTGGCACCTGCCTTTTATGGCATTAAGAAACGCAGGTGAGCAGTCTTACAGCAGATGGTGGCACCTAGGTGACTGCGTCTAATCTCAGGAAGCGAATTTAAGCCTGCCTTCATATTCAGAAAGGAGACCACCAGGAAATCCAGGGCTATTGGCTACACAGGAGTTAAAAATATCCTGTCAAGTACCGGGAAGATCAGGAGATCCAGTTCAAATGAGTATGAAGATTTATTGCAAGTTTGAGCTCTCTGCAAGAATCTGAACTACTAACGGTCCAGGCAAATTGGCGATAGATAAGAGTCACAGAAATTCAGGGTGGGCTGAACTTTGATCTCTTGTGGGTACGCAGGGACGCATGACTGACAATGCATTCGACCCCTCCACGGGGCTCAGCCTGGTCATCTTTTACATATCCCAGAGTAAAGCAGAGGCAAACCACTTTTGTATCTGTAGTGTAGAGGAAAGAAGGAATGGCCTTGGAGGACAGAGGAAGAGCCGCTACCAAGGCAACAGTGAGATTAAAAAGGGTCTGAGCCCAGGTCCAAAAAGTAACTTGAGAAAACATCTCAGACAAAGCCCCTCCCTAGCTCACATGGAAATAAAGGACGGGAAGGAGAAGCACATTCAGACATGCACAATTCTGAATGCATTCCTTGACCTATGTGGCATTGACTTCCTGGTCTGATGTACCTTGTTAGGCTGACAGGATCACTGCTAAGCAAACAATAAATGACTTTTTGCAGGGATGGTTTACCTTCCAAATAAAAAAGACTGCTAGGTACCTCCTCAGTGCAAATCCTTCTCCTCCAGAAGTGTCTATTGGAATTGGAACTTTTGTTACATACATACATACATACATACATACATACATACATACATAACTTATACACACACACACACATGCAACTTACATATATATATATATATATATATATATATATATATATATATATATATATATATATATACTGTATATATGTGTGTGTGTGTTGTTATATATAACACACATATGTGTGTGTTACACACACACACACACACACACACACACACACACACACATATATATATATATATATATATATATATATATATATATATATATATATATATATATATATATATATTATTTACATATGTCTGTGTGTGTGTGTGTGTGTGTGTGTGTGTGTTACATCCTGCATCCTGCAACCTTTAGATGCTGCTAGCATAGGCAGTCCCAGAGATGATGAGAATAGTAGATATGCCTTCTGGAGATGCAAGACTGGGGGGGAATGCTACCCTACAAGCAGGTGGATGGCAGTTTGTCAGCTCCTGCTATACCAGATGGAAGGAAATGGATGTGTACCTGAGGCAGAAGAGCAGCTTTTCCTTGGAGACATTCTCAATGTGATCATAGAGCTCAGGGTCCACATGCTTCAGAAGTTCCTCGCAGATTTCTGCATGGACACGACAAGAGAGGATCATCCTTCTTCTCAGTGTGTCTCGATGTCATCTCTCTGCCAGAGAAGGCTCAGAACTGGAGTGTTGCTTAGAAAGACCCCAACTGGCCTACATTTCTCACCCTTCAAGTAAAGAGGGTTTGCTCGTCCAGTTGTGCCAGGACAATGCTTCTTGACCATTGCTTTTCCACTGGAGATTCAGGCTTGGCAGATGGCACACATTAACAAACATTAGCCCTTTGGCATGTCTCTTCACTTATACAGGTTGCAAAGCTTGTATTTTCTTGACACATTTTTTTAAAAAAAAATTAAATTAAATTCACACAACCTTGCCTTAGACACCATTTATCTTTCCAAAGCTGAACATACATTGCAAGTCAAATGCCTGCAGTCAGTGTCTCAACATCTAATAATCTTTCCCACTCTCTCTTCTAATCTCTCTTCCACCTGCTCAAAAATTACCTGCTTGGTTTTCTCTTGCCCTCTCAAAGGCAGTTATAGTTGAAACAAGGCTTTTGCTCCCATCGTGAAAATGTCTTTCTTTTCATTTTGACGATACAGATACAACCTACCAGGGCTGGCTTAGTATTTTCCCAGTTGCAATATACGTATGGCTGTGAAAGTTGGACCATAAGAAAGGCTGAGCACCGAAGAATTGAGGCCTTTGAACTATGGTGCTGGAGAAGACTCCTGCGAGTCCCTTGGACTGCAAGATGATCAAACCAATCAGTCCTAGAGGAGATCAACCCTAACTGCTCTTTAGAAGGCCAGATCCTGAAGTTGAAACTCAAATACTTTGGCCACCTAATGAGAAGGAAGGACTCACTGGAGAAGAGCCTAATGCTGGGAAAGGTTGAGGGCAAGAGAAGAAGGGGACGGGAGAGATTGAGGTGGCTGGATGGAGTCACTGAAGCAGTAGGCGTGAGCCTAAATGGACTCCAGAAGATGGTAAATGACAGGAAGGCCTGGAGGAACGTTGTCCATGGGGACACGATGTCGCAACTAACAACAACATTTTTTTTCCAGGGCCACAACACATAGATGCTAATTTCTTTGGGTGCTCACTTTTGGTTTTTAAAAAAGAAACCTGCTTTGAGACTTGCAGTGACAAGTCTTAGGGCCTCGCCCCACTTTAATCACAGTACAGTACAGTACACACAGCCCTGGCAACACCGTGTCTCTTGTGCCCCCTATGATATTGCTATCAACAGGGCTTTTTTTCTCATAGAACGCTCAGAACGGAGTTCCGGCACCTTTTTTGGATGGAACCTTGTAGCAAAGGCAAGGTGGGTTGTATGACATGTGTGAGTTCCGGCACCTTTTTCTTTTACAAAAAAAGCACTGGCTATCAATATCAAGACCTTAAATCACCCTTAGCCATGCATTATAGGAGTTGTATTTTCCCTTTAATTTTGACACTGTCTCAGCAGGGCAGCCTAGGATGAATGAAATCTGTTAGGCGTTTCCACTCATAAAGAGAAGTTTTGTGAATGCAATGACTGGCCAGGATAGGGAATGGCAAGAGGGACCACACGTTTTACTCTGTTGTCATCTTCTGCCAATTCCAGAATAGATAAAGAACATTTTTAACTCTTCAGTGAGGAAGGTTCCTAGATGGTGTTGCAGCCAAAATATCGGTCAATGGCCATTGTCCACAATTCATTTCTGCTGCAAACTTGCAGGAAGGATCCTCCTTTCCTTCCCTTGAATATTTTGTTGAAGAGAAGGCACAATGTTTGCATCAGCCATAATGTTTCCAATCAGTAAAGCTGCTTTGTAAAGGTCACATCTGTTTTCACCCCTCTATTTTCCCTCCACTCACGTATCTTCCGACGGACACCGGTGGTGGTGAAGCCCCATGCAGACCGTCGCATGTATCCTACAAAGCACCAAAATGCCTCTGTCTCGCTGTCCAGGGTCTCCAAGAAGCGGCTAGCAAAGTAATGCATGCCCCGGCAGTATCCAATCTCTAAGAATTAGGAGAGAACGAAGCAGAAACAGGGAAGAAGGGGAAGGAATATTCATGACCCCTCATTCAGAGTTTAGCTTGAGAACACTTTGTATGGATTGGAAAGCTAAGCAGGGTCAACTTTGGTTACCACTTGAGTGGGAGCCACTGTGGAATTCCACAGTGTCATTGGCTAGATTGAGAAATGGAAAGACATCCGGGAAGAGGGTGATGGCAAACCAGTTACATAACACAGCCGTGAAATGTGCGCAAAGGCAGTCCCCAAAAGTTGAACTTGATTCCAGAGTATCTTTACCTGTGGTGGAATGTAGTCTGGATTCCCAGAAGGGAGGGGCTGCATTTCAGAGGGCAAAGAGACAGTGAAGTTTAGATAGTTTGGTTGGGAGAAAGAAAGGGAAGGCGCCCCATTAAAGAGTATATCTTTAATGTTGCAAATAGCTGCTTTTAGTTTGGCAAGATTTCTGTCTAAGAGGTGAGGAGTAATAAAGGAAACTGCTCGGAAGTAATTCTGTGCGCTTTTCTTGGGGCCTGACATCACCTTCTTTCTTTATGGCCAGCCTTTCCCCTGTTTCCACAGGTCTTAAAATGGTCAAGGTTGGACACCCTTGATCTAAGAGGAAAGAAGAGAAACCAAGCGACTGCTTCAGAAGTTTATGGGTAGGGCATAGAGCTAGCCTAAGACAATTTGCTGCTTGAGGCCGACCCACCCACCCACCTATCCAAATTTAATCAGTACATTAACAGATTAGCTGATTAGATTGGTGTCCTTCCCAGCACTGAGAGCCACAGCTACTGTATCTGAGAAAGCCTGCGTAGATTGCCTTGCTTCCTCTATAAGCACGTTTGGCCTAAGGCGGCTGGCACACTCTGCTCAGCGATGGAGCCAGCCCTGCGTGGGGAGAGGCGGAGCTGAGCTTTTGCGCATCCTGCATTATGCAACACCTACCCAGCTCTGTCTGAAATATGGGAATGTTTAGTACAATATCCAGCAGATACCTCTGGAGGACAAATCTGTAGACCTCCTTAAGAAAAGCCTTGGCTGCATCTATTTGAAAAATACTTTGAACTGGAAAGTATTTGGCACATTGAGAGGCCCATATAAATGATGAACGGTGGAACTGTTATGTGTCAGGAATAGAAAGAGGGGGAGGTGGGTGGAGAGAACAGGGGAAAAAAATAGGCAGCAGACTGATGCTGCCAGTTGCAGTTCCTGGAAGTACATTGTGCCGTGGTTTCCTCACCTTGGTGAAAGGCCGCAAACGTGATGAGAATATCTCGGAGGCAAAGCAGCTTCACTAGCCCTTCACGTCTGTAAAGAGAGAGGGGAAAGTCACAGGTGCTAGCTACAGTGGCAGGGAAGGAACATTCATCTCCAAATAAGAGAAGACATGGGTTTGCACAGAGTTTGCAGATTACACGTGTTTCTGCATACATGTATAAATAATACTTGGAATCTTAAGTAGAAATATAAAACAACGTTTGCTCAGCCTTCTGCCAGAAGGTAACTAAGCAACTTCAAGGTTGTCCTTGTTTCGTTGTGGTGTTTTTTGGCACAGATAAACTGAGGCTGTCCTTTAAAAAAAGCAATAAAGCATTTTGGAGATGAGGAAAACCAATTTGATTAGAGCAGTGGTTGTTTAAGGCAGGGGTGTTTAACTCTTTTAAGTGGCCTCTATTCAGAAAACTAGTAACTATACTAGAAGGTACAGGAGTAGGAAAATTAAGCATCTGATTATCTCTAGATAACCTGCCATGAGCAAGAGTGGATCACACTATAATTTCTTTTAATTTTTAAAAAAAACATGGTCAGGAAATATAACTTTAGTTCACCTATGCTGAATCTGTCTTGGCTGTAAGACTTCAGCTTTGAGTAATTTTGTTTTCTCCAAAGTAGAATGCAGGATAAATTTCAGCAAATAAAAGCACAGTAAAAAGATTCTGCATTTTCTGAAAGGGATAGGTAATCAGATCAGTTTGCAGTAAAAATGCAAATATTCCTCAAGATAATAATGCTCTTCGGTTTCCGATATGCCCGCATTTTAATCAAATAGGATTTGATAGATATTCCCACTTAACCCTGCACAAATTTTGATCTGTCAAGCCCAATGAAACCTGTCAGTTATTCAATTCACCGGTTGTTTATAAATGTTCTCCTTGTCCGGGTCTGGCGAAACAGAAGAAGCCAGGCTGGGGTATTTTCAAATAGCAACACAGCCTGAAAACTGAGAGTTTGCAAAATGGGCTTGGCAAACAGCTTTTTCTTTTAGCTTAGCTGTGGTTGGGGAAGGAGATATTCTCACTGGAAGAAAGTCCGGTGTCGGTCAGTCCGAGGAATGTCAGCATCAATGTCTCTCAGTGCCTTTTGGAACTGTTGTTCATCAACATATTGGAAGGATGCACTATTCTAGTGAAAGACAGAATATTAGTTTAGACTTAGTGACTGAGCACACACATTGCACACCTTATGTTCAGTCCCAGCAATACCAGTAAGTAACATCCTGACTGGGGGAACCATCTCTCACTTGGTATCAACAACAGTGGACGAAATGAGCTAAATTAGCCTCCCCTGTTTTTATGTTTCATGCAAATGGGATGGTGTTTGTGCCCATTCTCTTACGCTTCACCTTTACGAGGTTGCAAAAGTTTTGCCCCTTGACCATCACCCATTCTCATTCTTGCTGCCAAACAAACTCCGTACTGGTTCATATACATCCACTCAGACATTTTTTTAAAAAAAATCATAAAGGCCACAGATGCCTCTACAGGTAGTCCTCGACTTACAACAGTTAGTTTAGTAACCATTCAAAGTTACAAGGATACTGAAAAAAAGCGACTCGCGAGCATTTTTTCACACTTACAACCGTTGCAGCATCCTTATAGTCACAGTGATCAAAAATTCAGACGCTTGGCAGCTGATTCGTATTTATGACGTTCGCGGTTTCCCGGGGTGATGGGATCAACCTTTGCGAGCTTCTGACAAGCAAAACTAATGGAGAAGCCAGATTCACTTAACAACCATATTACTAACTTAACAGTTATAGTGATTCACTTAAGAACTGCAGTGGTGGGATTCAAATATGTGAACAACCGGTTCTCTGTGTGGATGCCACTTCCGGAAGTCCATTCTGGGCCTGGGCAACAAAAAATTAGCTACCGGTTCTGCCGAAGTGGTGCGAACCGGCTGAATCCCACCACTGGAACGGTGGCAAGAAAGGTTGTAAAATGGGGCAAAGTTCACTTAGCAACATAAATTTTAGGGTCAGTTATGGTCGCAGGTCAAGGACTACCTATATACGTCCATTCATTCTCACACATAAAACATCACAAGCCTTGCCTGGTGGGGATTTTGAAAAGATTTAAAGCAACTCATGCATTTGTTTTGGTTACCACAAGTAATAATGAGGGGATAAGTGCCATATTAACCTCTTAAGGATTCCTTATTATTATGCAAAGATTTCTCAGTCGGATGGCTCACTAATGCAATGTATGCAACCCGCATCAGTCTCCCCAAGTTGGTCATTCTGGCTGGGGATTATGGAAGTCGTAGCCAACATAACTAAAGTTTTTGACTGGGAAAGACTACTAGGTGATCTTATAAAGGGGTAACAACACTACCCAGCAAATCTGATGGTTTTTTTTTTGACTGGGGATAGAAAGTGAGGCCTCTTATATACTGAGCTGAGCTGCCAATCCTTCAGAGCTTTTGTCCTTTGTGAACATTTTAAAAACTGACCCTGGGGGGATCCATGTGGCTTTTTTGGAAGGGTGGTGTAGGTCTGGGGCCACAGTCTTTGAAAGAGGCAAGGTTTTCTCTTTCTTTCCTTTCTTTTTCTCTCTCTCCTTCTACTGGTACTCTTTCTTGTGGCACTAATCACACAATCCATCCTAATTCACCCCTTCCAAAGCTGAACTTTTTAAAGTCTATTAAAATATTTCGAGGATATCTTTTATTCTCTCCCCCCCCCCCCCGGAAATGCTAACTTTTCAGAGACCTTGGCCTCTGAATTTGGCCTTGACTGACAAGTTTATTTTATTTATTTTTTTATTTTAATTCCATTTATATCCCGCCCTTCTCCGAAGACTCAGGGCGGCTTACAAGCTTAGCAGTAGCCTTCATTCTATGTATATGCCTGCTTATTAGGGCTTTCACACACACCCCAAGCGGCATTATTACAAAGTCAGCTTAATTGCCCCCAACAATCTGGGTCCTCATTTTACCTACCTCGGAAGGATGGAAGGCTGAGTCAACCTTGAGCCTGGTGGGATGCGAACCTGCACTAATTGCAGGCAGCTGGTGTTACTTAAGGAGGCATTAGCCCACTGCTCCACCAAGGCTCTACTTGGCATGGAAACCTCTAATTGTATAGGCCTGCTGACTGGTTATAGGCATTCAGTGGTAAGCGGAAAATATGCACATGTCTAGCTTGAAAAAGACATCAGCGAGCAGTTGAGACATGGACCAAACCAACAGACAAAATTATAAAGGGGCAGTGTACAGCTAGTTTTCTAGTGGCTCATCTTATTTTCAAGAAACATGCTTTCTGCTTTATTCCTCACCTCACTGTAGATATCTGTAGGTGGATTGGCTGCTTCCATTTCCCTCTGATCCTCATTGTGTTTCTGGATGGCCAAGGAAAGTTCAACTGCAGGCATAATGGAACAGTTAGGATCACCTCATTGTCCGGGCAGGAGCCCTTTAAAAGGCGGGGCTCTGTTTCTCCACCCAGTGGGAGGAAACTAAGAAGACATAAAACTAACTGGAGAAGCAGCACTTACAGTCACACTGGGTCCTCATGGTGGCAGCCCAGGGGAAGCGCTGTTTCCATGAATGCTTCATCCATTGATACTGGGAAGCCATTTGCCGATCCAGCTCCTTCCTCTCTTCAGTTGTGGATTTCTCAGGGTACACACCAAATAGGAACTTCCAGGTGATTTTTCTTTCACTGGGATGTGTTCCTTGAGAGATAGATAGATAGATAGATAGATAGATAGATAGATAGATAGATAGATAGATAGATAGATAGATAGATAGATAGTGTTAAGTATTCGGTTTTTGCAGGCATTAAGCGAGATGAGGTGTTCAAACAGGAACAAGTTTATTCAGAATCGGAACATAACAGAAGCACTCTAATAGCTGCTGCACAGCTATTTTTACGGCTGGCCTCTAGGTGGTGACCAATAAATGTAAAGTAGCAGTTTCCCGCCCAAAACCTACTTAACAAACTGGAGACAGCAAGTCTAGCTCAGCCCAGCAACTGTTACATACATACAAAAGCAGGTCAGCCATTAAGCAAACAGTTAGACACAAAGCAAGTGATTTAAACATATAAGGCCAATACATGATAGATAGATAGATAGATAGATAGATAGATAGATAGATAGATAGATAGATAGATAGATAGATAGATAGATAGATAGATCTATTCCCATGAAGCTTCATGGAACCTTGGTTGGGAAGTGTACAGGTAGTCCTTGCCCTACGACCATGGTTGAGCCCAAAATTTCTGTTGTTAAGTGAGACCTGTGTTAAGTGAGTTTTGCACCATTTTACAACCTTTCTTGCCACAGTTGCTAAGTAAATCACTGCAGTTGATAAGTTAGTAACCCGGTTGTTAAGTCAATCGGGATTTGCCATTGACTTTGCTTGGCAAAAGGTGATCACGTGACCTCGGGACACGTCAATGGTCAAGTATGAACCAGCCGGCCAAGCATCTGAATTCTGATGACATGATCATGGGGGATGCTGCAAAGGTTGTAACTGTGAAAAATGGTCATAAGTCACTTTTTTCAAGGCCATTGTAACTTTGAAGAGTCACTAAATGAACCATTGTAAGTCGAGGACTAACTGTGATTATGCCCCATATCCTATTGAAGATCTTGAAAAATACTGATGGGGGGGGAGGGGAAACCAAGGGTAACAGAGTACTTTTTGCTCCAAATTTCCCTCTTCCTAGCTGCCAGAGGATGGGGTGCAGCATCCGAAAATTTGAAAGCTGGTTTCAAAGTGTTACCTTCAGCTGATGAAATTACAAAATACTGTTTACCCAGCTTGTACTGAGACTTTCTGCCAGATAGATTACCCTGGCACAGAACTTCTTCATTTAATTCCAGATCTGTGCCCCATCTTCGTTACACAGTTCCCAAACTATGTTTAACACCTTTCAGTTTTGCTGCTTCCTCTGCTTGGAAAATAAATCTCTTTTCTGCAGGAATGAATACATTTGGTTTCCAACATCCTTGGCTTCATTTCTACCATCTGTGAAGTTAATTCACCCTGCTGGTACATTGATCTTAGTTCTCCCCTCCACCTACTGGTTTAGACAAAAGAGATCAAGTCACATATCAGGATATGAGTGATTGCAGGTTGATCACCACCCAAATATATGAGGTTGGGGACATTTGGTCATTCTGTTACCGATGTTCTTGGGGCAGCTGGGCTATAGATTGAACTAGCAAAATACAAGAGCCTTTGCTGCAGGGAAGAACGAGGATATATATCTTTGACAGCTCTATCTTGACTGCAGAATTTCAGGCAAGGGTTGGTATTTCTTTTTCATCCTTCGATAGCCACTTGGACATTTGCAACACAGTTGTTTTTATGACCACGTTGACACCAGAGAAGTTCTCTCTGCGTTTCTAAATACCCAGTCTAGGTGGTCATTCTGAAAGCCAGCTAAAATTATGGTTCACAGCTGATTTTAGACTTTGCAAGATCGTGCTTTCCTGTCTGAATCCCTGTAGTCTGTGAATGTATTTTAAATTCCAAAGCACAACTGCTTATTCAGGGGTTATTTAGCATTCAAGGAATAATCATACAAGGTACGCTAAGCATGGCTTCTCACTTGAGAATAGGAAACAGCTTGCCAGCTCATACTTGTTTTTTTCCAAACTAATCTTAGCATAGCCTGCAACATTTTAAGCAACCAGCAAACATCTTACAAAGTGGATTATCTGCCCAGTTCTAGATTCTAATGCTCTAGTTGGCTTCTTCCAGGGATCCTCTCTGGATGCATAAGGGCTATAGCTGGCTACGAACGTGGGTGACCCTAGTCCCGGCACATCTATACAGCAGCTAATTGGGTAAAATTCTTCCCATGGGAACAGAGGTTGAGAGTACTCCTCAACTTACAAACACAATTGAGCCCAGAATGTCTGTTACTAAGCAAGATGTGTGTTTTGCCCCATCTTATGACCTTTCTTGTCACAGTTGTTAAGTGAATCACTGTAGTCGTTAAGTTAGTAACATGCTTGTTAAATGAATCTGGCTTCCCCATTGACTTTTGGTTGTCAGAAGGCCACAAAAGATGATTGCGTGAACACCGTAAACCGTCACAAATATGAACCAGTCGCCAAGCTTCTGAATTTTGATCATGTGACCATGGGGAAGCTGCCACAGTTGTAAGTGTGGCAAATGGTCACAAGTCACTTTTTTTCCAGGGCTGTTGTAACTTTGAACGGTCTGTGAACAGATGGCTGTAAGTCAAAGCCTATCTGTATAACTGGGAAGTTTGATGCAAGGACTGCCTGTTGCTTTAGTCTCAAGCAAGGTCTTCTTTTGCCATACAGTTTGGAGAAGCTGTGTACTTCCACCCGCACAATTCTTCGTAAAGCTCCTTTTTAAAAAGGCCAAGAAGGACTGCTCTAGTTTCCCTCCCTCCGTAATAATAGCAACACCCCCGACTTCATCAAAGTGATGTAAATTATTCCAACATCTATCAGATTGAAGGTTTTAGCTGATGCCCTCCAGATGTTTTGAACTAAAATTTCCATAACACATCATGCTAATTAGAGCTAATAAGGATTTGTGATTTGATATATCTCTGAGGCACCCACTTTCCTGAGCTTAATCTTCTGCGTAAGAGCTAGATGGTCAACTACGGTATGTAATATGGGATTCACTGGATCGTTCCTCCCCTATCTCTCACACTAAAGAAAGAAGAAAAGCTTTTCCGCTCGCATTGGTCAGAACCAGCTCTGCTTTTTTTGGTGTCTACTGGGACCTTCTCACCACAGAAATGACAAATGTAAAACCCTCTTTACCTCTCTCATAGACCAGCTTCCGCATGTTAAAGACATCTAGCCGCCCATCATTGTCAAACAAGCCGTAAATAGATCTAGAAGGCGCTGATGTTCTCTCTCTACCATCTTCCTTTGGCTGATTTGTAGGGCGATTCTTCTGATTAGCATCTGCTCTCTCTCGTTGATCCTTTTCTTGGAGTGCTGTGAGCTGAGCTTTCATTCTTCATTGGATCAAATAGGAAAACATGCCAAAACTGTTATACTGTAAAATCAAACCATGACTTGGAAAGTTTATTTCAGAAATCTTTATGGAAGCATCCTGAATAGGAGCCGAAAAAGTACAACTAGAAGCCAGTTTCACTTCAGTGCAAATGATATGCATTTGAAATCCTCATCACCGTTTTTTATCAATTTACCCAAACAGCTGTATTTAAAGGCAGCTCAGTTCCAAAGAAAGGGCAGTTTCAGTGATGGAGTCCCCCCAGCTGAGTTTATTTTTGTGCAAGGATTTTCGAAATTTATCATGTTGCCCCTATTAATGGGATGCGAAAAATCTTCTAGCCAGTTTTTTTTTTTAGCTGTTGTTTTGTCTGTTGCTTATCAGTGTCGGGCTGTTTATCCGTATAAAAAATTAAAAGCGTTTTAACTATTTGAATGGTACATTAATTTAAGTGCTTTTTAATGGAATGCAAGGAGAACTTTTAAAAATAACAGATTTAATAACTGGCGATAAAATTTGCAACAATTCAGCGGGCAATGAATATCTTTGGCAAAGTGAGTCCTTTTTAGATACAGCTGTATATTCTTTCCCTTCTGTACTTATTATCTTCCCTGCTCTAGATGTTTAGCTTGTTCCTAGAGGTACCCACCTGAAAAAGCATCTCCAGCATGGAATCAATTGCAGTAGGCGGTTATTGGGAAGATGTTGAAATAACCTCTGGGCTTGGTATTCTGCAAACTGCAACAGGAGTGTAATGGTTTCTCTGTGGAGAATAAGAGTTTGATTAGCTCTGGTTTGGTGCAGAAATGACTTCCTGCAGTGGTGGGCAGACTTCAAAGATTCTGAGATCAAGTTTAGGGTTCATCAGTCAAAACAAAAAGCAAATTAAGGCTTTTTGATCCATGACAAAAACTGTAAATTGCATGGTCGTTCCCAATCATATTAAAATACACACTTTATCAGTAGGTGAGTTGGTGGGAATTCTGGTTTTATAACTTACTGGGCTGTTTGAAACCAGCTCCATAGGAGCTGATTCACCAGATCTGTAGTCTTTATAACTTTCATCCCCTGCCTCCTGGTGCTGTAAGCATGGGAATTATGGATGGATAAACATGATTTCCATGGTCCCGGATGCCTGTCTTACTTATCCACCTGCTTGTCTTAGCATCTCTACCTAACAACATTAACAACATTATGGAATCTTCAATCTCCATGATGTCATAATGCCCCTTTCTGTTATAATAGACCCATCAAAGCACCAATTGTTTAGTTTTATAGTATATTTACTGATTTTTCTCTCTTCATTCTAATTACTGGTCCATAAAGGCTTGTTTCACAACCCTATGTGGAAAAGGGAGTAATTTAAAAGCACAATTTGATTGTTTAGGATTAAAGACTGAGAAAATTAATGAAGGAGAAAGAGTAGTTTGGAACGTGGGACAAATTGCTATTTCATAAAGCAGAGAGTGCATCTTGGGAGGAAAAGGGGCATGGAAGAAAAGGAAAAAGAGTGAAAGAAATTAGAGTGGAAGTAGGAACACTGAGAGAGAAGAAAAACTATGACTTATTTATGGAAAAAGAACTAGAAAACAGATCATCTCCCCGGTTAGTCAATGGAATATGCAAATAAGAAAAGAAGATATGACGGATAGATATGACAGATGGAAATGTAGCCATCTTTTTCCCTTTCGCTTTTAGAGTTAGATGATGCTGGGAGGGGCGGGACATGAATGAGAGTCCAGCTAGACGTAACAATACTGAACTTAGCGTGAGAGTCAAGGTTACTGAACTTAGAGCTGATAAAGAATTGGCCGGCTGGAGAGCTGGAGAGGAAGCCCGCACTTCAAACTAGTTGGGGAATGTGATTTATGACTGTCAATTGGAGGAGGGAATTGTGCTTTGATACTATGTGCCCAGGGGAGGGGAATTCAGTTTTTGGCTTCAATTATGTAAGTGCCGATATTATGCTGCTCAAAAAAAAAAAGATCCTTTAAGGTAAACAATGCCTCGAAGTTCTTTTGAAGAGTTTCATCTGTCGGAACCATGACAGTTACAACGGCACTGAAAAAAGTGACTTATGGCTGTTTTTCACACCTATGACCACAAAATTCCAACACTTGGCAACTGGCATGTATTTATGACAGCTGCAGTGTCCCAGGGTCATGTGATCATCTTTTGTGACCTTCTGACAAGCAGGGGGAAAGCCAGATTCACTTAACAACCATGTTACTAACTTAACAACTACTAATTTAACAACTGCGACTTAACATCTGTGGCAAAAAGCTTGTGAAATGGGGCAAAACGCACTTAACAACTGTCTTGCTTAGCAGTGGAAATTTTGGGCTCCATTGTGGTCGTATGTCGAGGACTACCTGTAGTAGGTAGAGCGGGACTAGTCTTTCCAGATAACTCTGCCAGGTGCCTCTATGTGAGGCAGCTGGCAAAGAGTGAGTTGTGGTAAAAGAGGGGAGAGGAAATCTTTGTTATCTTTTCTTTGAGGCTGCAGCGAAAAAAATTTCATTGTCTGTCTTTGATTGTATCACTTTTCTTACTAACTTTCTGAATTAATTTTTTCCACTTTGTTTTTTGTGTTAGTTCGTGGTCACTTGCTTGATATTTGGAGAGATAATGTCTCAGTTAATTTGGCCTTAATCTTCAATGTGGTGTTCATTAGTGCTCATATTGCCTGGGGCAGAGAAATAACATTTCAGTGAAACATTTTCCAGAGAGCTCATTGCTTCTTTAAAATTAAATTAAATTAAATTAAAGCAAGGTAGGGTCTTCGCAGGATGTGTGAGAGAACAATTAAAATAAAAGGAGTGTCTATGAATATGGAAGGAATACAGGTCAAGCATAAACTCTAAATAAGCTCTGTAGCTTTAAGATCTCCACAGGGGAATTATTTTATGGTTGTACATATATCCATGCAAGTATGCAGAGGAGATGAACAGAAACAATTGTAAAGGCTGTGGCTCCATGGAAGAGGACATGCTTTGCATACAAAGGCTTCTTATTTTTATTTATTTTATTTTAATCCCATTTATATCCCGCCCTTCTCTGAAGACTCAGGGCGGCTTACAATCTACAGCACAAACCAATGTGCTTAGCAATAGCCTTCATTCTATGTATATGCCTGTTTATTAGGGCTTTCGCCCCCCCCCCAAGCGGCATTATTACAAAGTCAGCTTATTGCCCCCAACAATCTGAGTCCTCATTTTACCTACCTCAGAAGGATGGAAGGCTGAGTCAACCTTGAGCCTGGTGGGACTCAAACCTGCACTAATTGCAGGCAGCTGGTGTTACTTAAGGAGGCATTAGCCCACTGCTCCACCAAGGCTCTTCTGAGTTGAATCTCTGACATCTCTACATCAACAAGGCTAACTCCTTCTGAAAATTTGGAGAGGCATTCCATTTTGGGCTTCCCCAATTGGAAGCCTTCTAGAAGTGTTGGACTACTCCTTTGTTCCCAGTGGGCCTAGTCAAGCTAGCTGGAGGATTCTAGTTGGACTCTAGAGAAAGCTGAAGTGACAGTGTGTGCTGATCACTGAATTCATTACATTAGATTCCAAGGACTTCTAAAGCACGGGTGTCAAACTCATCACGTGATGTGTCGCGACGTGTCGTGACTCTTTTTGCATTGCCGGCAATGGGGTGGGTGTGGATTCAGTATGATGAAACCGGCCTGCGGGCTGGCAGTTTGACACCCCTGTTCTAAAGTTCATGAGAAGGTGAAACTCATGATGGAAACAATTATTTGCCTCAGCTGTGGCAATGCCATCATTTGTCTCTATTCGGAATTGGTCAATCCACATCTAGAAGACTGAGTTCAGTTTTAGGAAGGACATTGCCAAACTGAAGCTTGTCCAGAAAAGAGCAACCAAAATGATAAGAGAACGCTGGAAGAAAAATATGTATGATGAATGATTGGAAACGTTGGGTATGTTTAGTCTGGAGATGTCTGTGAGGAGGGAGATCTCTCTCTCCCAAAATCTAAAAGGAAGGCAAGACCACAACCTAAGTTTTTAGATTACAAGGAAGATGATTTTGGTTGGACGTTGGGTGAAATTTCATGATGGTAACATCTGTCCAATACAAAACAGCCAGCCTTGAAAAGTGGTAGATTCTCCTTTGCTAGAAATATTTAAATGAAGCTGAATACTGAGACTGCATATGGCAACTGGGATTGTTGCCATTTAAAATAAAAATAAAAATACATAGATGAAATATTGTGAAATCACCAAATCTTTTAAAAAAACTTTACAATTCATTTTCAAAATCTCATAATCTGTGATATTTTTCCAAGATATTAAATGGGAACTGATGGAACAAATACAAGATTTGGGCTATCTTTCCGTATTTTTAATTTATTTAATTTTAGGTCACTCATAGATAGCATATGGAGCTGTTACTTGAGCCACAGATGCCATGTTATTGACTGATAGTTTGCGTGTTGGTTCTCAGAAGCTTTAGATGAGGAAGTATTTTAAGAATTTAGGGGATTGACTATTTACACTTTTTTGGGAGTAGGAGTCCTTGTCCTGGAGGCATTCTTAATTAGATGGGTGTTTTCAACTTCTGGATTAGAGGAGACACAAATTCGATTTTCTGTTATATCTATACAAAGGTCCCTCATGCTGAGATACAATTTTTTTTCATAATCGACGCTCTGTTGTTCTGTAATATCTTGAATAAGATGGGATGAAAAGTAAAAAAACAGTAGAAATTACATAATCACTGGGCAGTGTTATTGTCTGGATACTCCATCACAGATGGAGATAAATGGCTCTTTGCAGAAGAATCCTCAAGGGTGGTAACTATTTGTGGAAACATCTTCAGGTGTATTTGGTTAGTGAATATATTTTGGGTCATTTCACTGCCTGAAATTGAAAGGATACATTGAGGTGGTTGCTTTCTCTAAAATATTGGGTGTTTTTGGACCTCATAATGAGTTAAAAGCATGGCTTATTGGTGAATGTAACTACTCTCCCTCAGTGCAGATAGGAAACAGTTTATTTTAAACTTACCTATTGTAATGTATTGGCTTTAACTGTTTTCTTGGATCACTTGCTTAAATGTCTGACCTAGATTTCTGTGTTGTAACGGTTGCTGTTGCTGAAGCCAGACTTACTCTCTCCAGGTAGATAATTAGGTTTTGGGCGGGAAACTGTTACTTCAAACCTATTGGTCACCGCCTAGAGGCTAACAGTATAAATATTCAGCAAGAACCAAATATTTAACACCTACTGTGTGTAATGTCCTTCCAAAAGCAATTAATCAGAAAGTAGTTCCATAAATCAGGAGTTGGAAAAAACCTTCTGAGGCAGAGGGACACGCTTTTTCTTTTAATTGGAGGGGATGTGATAGTGATGAGGTGAAATCTCTAAAGGGAGTAAATTTGGGGGAGAGGAGCTGTAATATTCTTCCTCCCTGCATAACCTAGATCAGGGGTATGCAACCTTGGCCCTGACCTAGATCATCTGATCCAAGGCTTCCATGGAAACAGACCATTTAAACTTTATATGAATATCTAGTGCCTAAAGGACAATTAGCATAAGATAGATGGACTCAATTATGGTGGTGATTAATACACCATTGGTAGTCCTGAACAAACAGGTTAGATTGTCATGGAGAAAATCTGTATGGTTGCTAGGGGTTGAAAATGACTTGACATCATCCATCCATCCATCCACCCACCCATCCATCCATCCATCCATCCATCCATCCATCCATCCTCTTACATCACATCAGCTTTCCCAGAATATCCATTGGGTGAACTGTCCTATTGCTCAGGGTTTTCAGCTTTTGCATTTAACATCCCTTTAGTGGGAGCGAAAGGGGCAATGAAAGTTTAGGTTAGCCCAGGGGTAGGCAACCTCGGCTCTTTTATGACTCATGGACTTCAAGTCCCAGAATTCCTGAGTCAGCATAGCTGACTCGGGAATTCTGGGAGTTGAAGTCCATGAGTCATAAAAGAGCCGAGGTTGCCTATCCCTGTTTTAGACCATACCCAAGTTGCAGAGGCTCCCAATGATTTAAGCTTACAGAAGATAAACTGATGATGTAGTCATGGTTTGAATTAAATTAATTGGTGGTAACCCTAAGCCAGGGGTAGGCAACCTCAGCTCTTTTATGACTCATGGACTTAGCTGGCTCAGGAATTCTGGGACTTGAAGTCCATGAGTCATAAAAGAGCTGAGGTTGCCTATCCCTGGGTTAGCCTAAGGATACATATAGATGGCAAAGTTGAAATACTGGCAGCAGTAACAAGGCAAATGAAGATTGCTGTTCTTATGAAGGCAAGTGTAAACCAATTGGTGGATTCCCTGGGCTTAATTTCTCTTTCCATCAAGCCTTGCGCGCTAAAAGGGAAAACAACATTCATGTGGAATGGGGAGGGTTTAGACTTTAGAGGGATGCATAGAATGGTAGATTTAGCCACCTGTCAAGTTGCCCAACTAATAGATTGCAGGTACAGGGGAAGAGCATGGTGTGAGATGGAGGAAACCCACCTGTTTCATCCTACACTGCTGTTCTGCACCTGTTGTCTGCCAGTCTGGTTATTTCCAACCTGTGTTTAAAATCAGACCAAGTAACAGGTAACAGATGGAAGAAGGGCATGAAACAAAGAAAGAGGATGCATCAATAATAGTGAATGAGCTCCATCCTCAGCTAGTGCTGAAGGGAATGGCCATGCTGGTGGCACATGTCTCAGAACTGATGCCAAGCCAAGCCCTTTGAAATAGTTGGTGGATGCTCAAGGTGAAGGAGAATGAATGCAGAGCAAATCGCCATTAGAAGAGAGAAAACCAACCACCTCCCCAAGCTTCAACTCTTCCAAAGGGGGAGTTAGTCGGTCATGAAAGGAACTCCTATAACACTCCGCCTAAGATTGTGTCAACTCCAAGAGGTGGCCCAGGCCAGAAATCCACTCCACAGGAAGGTTCAAAATACTTTGATTGAAATTGTCTCTATTAACAAAATCTTACAAGTCTGATTATGCTGTGCCTCCCCCCCCCTCTTCCTATATTCAGGTGAATTAGGAAGTGTCTATCTGGGCCACTTTCACACGCTTTCTGCATGTTTTGACTTAAGATAAATTGTTTCCCTTGTTGCTCTGATAAGGAAACTTGTCTATTTCTGTCAAAAGGTCATCTTCTTTACTCTCTGCAGATTGACACATGAAAGATGTGCTGGCTCAGGAATTCTGGGAGTTGAAGTCCACGAATCATAAAAGAGCCAAGGTTGCCTACCCCTGCTCTAGACTGACTGACTTCGTCTGTCTGTCTGTCTCTGTCTGTCTGTCTGTCTATATCTATCTATCTATCTATCTATCTATCTATCTATATCATCTATCTATCTATCTATCTATCTATCTATCTATCTATCTATCTATCTATCTATCTATCTATCTATCTATCTATCTATCTATCTATCTTATCCAGGTGCACAAAGAAATCCCT